>NC_081322.1:34726530-35353429 GCF_026419965.1 Kogia breviceps | reverse complement strand
TAATAACTGTCTCAGGCTAAAAGCTTACTTTTCTAAACCCATGAGAGTAATAGGCTGTGGGGAATAAAAAGAGATTTAGTCACGTTGGCCTCATTCAAATACTAAAAATGAATTGTTAACTCAACTTTGATTTATCAAGAACTCTTTTGGGTTTAAATCACTGTTTTTATAGATGAAAAGTTTATATAATATACTACAGGCTCACAGTTTAATGATATATGTATATAGATCAAAAAGAATGAAGTGAAATGGATTTCAAAAGTAAGAAATGTACTAATGTAATTTTTGAATGTGCTATAGTACATTATTATTTACTCATTAATCATGGGTTACAGGCTCGTGTTATTTGAAAATCTGCTATGCACCACATTTTCAGGAGCAGGTTACAGAAGAAAGTGAGGAATTACATTTAGCACACAAATATGGCATCTTGATTTCTTACTGAAAATTTTATTTTGGTAAATTTTTATGGCCTTTCTTATAAAGATGTCTCATTTTTTCAGCCACTCCTAACATTCAATATTGAACCATACCCCTTATTTTATTTAACCAGTTTGTTTCCAATATTTTCATATTACAAAAATTCTACAATAAATGTTTATCTATCTATGTACCTGCTTACCTATCATCTATTATTGGAGGCTGGGAATTAGGCCATTCCTGAAGGACAGCATAGTTCAACAACATATTCCTGCTCCAGTAGAGTAAGAGACCCTTATTTTATTTCTTGTACAATTAAAGCATTTTCAGTCTGGTGAGTATTGACAATGCTATTTCCTCAAAAAGTTCATAGATTCTGATCTAGTTGTTGCATTTTGTAATGTTCAACAGCATCCCAGTCAGAACTTCGCCCTAGGTGGAGACCTTCAAGATGGCGGAGGAGTAAGTCGCGGAGATCACCTACCTCCCCACAAATACATCAGAAATACATCTCCATGTGGAATAACTCCTACAGAACACCTACTGAATGCTGGCAGAAGACCCCAGACTTCCCAAAATGTAAGAAACTCCCCACATACCTGGGTAGGGCAAAAGAAAAAACAGAGACAAAAGAATAGGGACGGGACCTGCACCAGTGGGAGGGAGCTGTGGAGGAGGAAAGGTTTCCACATACTAGGAAGCCCCTTCACGGGTGGAGACTACGGGTGGCGGAGGCGGGAAGCTTTGGAGCCACGGAGGAGAGCATAGCAACAGGGGTGCGGAGGGCAAAGCGGAGAGATTCCCGCAGAGGATCGGTGCCTCCCGGCACTCACCAGCCCGAGAGGCCTGTCTGCTCACCCGCCGGGACGGGCGGGGGCTGGGAGCTGAGGCTGGGCTTCACTCGGATCCCAGGGAGAGGACTGGGGTTGGCTGCATGAACACAGCCTGAAGGGGCTAGTGCGCCACGGCTGGCCGGGAGGGAGTCCGGGAAAACGTCTGGACCTGCCGAAGAGGCAAGAGACTTTCTCTTGCCTCTTTGTTTCCTGGTGCAAAAGGAGAGGGGATTAAGAGTGCCACTTAAGGAAGCTCCAGAAACAGGTGTGAGCCGCGGTTATCAGCGCGGAACCACAGAGACGGGCATGAGACACTAAGGCCGCTGCTGCCACCAAGAAGCCTGTGTGCGAGCACAGGTCACTCTCCACACCTCCCCTCCTGGGAGCCTGTGCAGCCCACCACTGCCAGGGTCCCGTGATCCAGGGACAACTTCCCCGGGAGAACGCATGGCGCACCTCAGGCTGGTGCAGCGTCACGCCGGCATCTGCAGTCGCAGGCTCGCCCCGCATCCGTACCCCTCCGTGCGCCCGGCCTGAGTGAGCCAGAGCCCCCGAATCAGCGGCTCCTTTAACCCCGTCCTGTCTGAGCTAAGAACAGACGCCCTCAGGTGACCTACACGCAGAGGCGGGGCCAAATCCAAAGCTGAACCCCCCGGGAGCTGTACGAACAAAGAAGAGAAAGGGAAATTTCTCCCAACAGCCTCAGGAGCAGCGGATTCAATCTCCACAATCAACTTGATGACCTGCATCTGTGGAATACCTGAATAGACAACGAATCATCCCAAATTGAGGAGGTGGACTTTGGGAGCAACGATATACATATTTTTTTTCCTTTTTTCTCTTTCTGTGAGTGTGTATGTGTATGCTTCTGTGTGTGATTTTTGTCTGTATAGCTTTGCTTTTACCATTTGTCCTAGGGTTCTGTCTGACCGTTTTTTTGTCTTTTTTTTTTTCTTTTTTTACTTTTTTAAAATTTTTAAGAATTTTTAAAATTTTAATAACTTTCTTTTTCTTTCTTTCTTTCATTTTTTTCTCCCTTTTGTTGTGAGCCGTGTGTCTGACACGGTCTTGGTGCTCTGGTCTGGTGTCAGGCCTGAGCCTCTGAGGCTGGAAGGCCGAGTTCAGGACATTGGTCCACCAGAGACCCCCAGCTCCACATAATATCAAATGGCAAAAGCTCTCCCAGAGATCTCCATCTCAATGTTAAGACCCAGCTCCACTCAACGACCAGCAAGCTACAGCACTGGTCACCCTATGCCAAACAACTAGCAAGACAGGAACACAACCCCACCCATTAGCAGAGAGGCTGCCTAAAATCATAATAAGGTCACAGACACCTCAAAACACACCACCAGATGTGGTCCTGCCCACCAAAAAGACAAGATCCAGCCTCATCCACCAGAACACAGGCACCAGTTCCCTCCACCAGGAAGCCTACACGACACACTGAACCAACCTTAGCCACTGGGGACAGACACCAAAAACAATGGGAACTACGAACCTGCAGCCTGTGCGGAGACCCCAAACACAGTAAGTTAAGCAAAATGAGAAGACAGAGAAACACACAGCAGATGAAGGAGCAAGGTAAAAACCCAGCAGACCAAACAAATGAAGAGGAAATAGGCAGTCTATCTGAAAAAGAATTCAGAGTAATGATACTAAAGATGATCCAAAATCTTGGAAATAGAATGGCAAAAATATAAGAAACGTTTAACAAGGACCTAGAAGAATTAAGAGCAAACAAACAATGATGAACAACACAACAAATGAAATTAAAAATTCTCTAGAAGGAATCAATAGCAAAATAACTGAGGCAGAAGAAAAGATAAGTGACCTGTATGGTAATATAGTGGAAATAACTACTGCAGAGCAGAATAAAGACAAAAGAATGAAAAGAATTGAGGACAGTCTCAGAGACATTTGGGAGAACATTAAGCATACCAACATTCGAATTATAGGGGTCCAAGAAGAAGAAGAGAAAAAGAAAGGGACTGAGAAAATATTTGAAGAGATTATAGTTGAAAACTTCCCTAATGTGGGAAAGGAAATTGTCAGTCAAGTCCAGGAAGCACAGAGAGTCCCATACAGGATAAGGAGAAACACGCCAACACACATATTAATCAAACTATCAAAAATTAATACAAAGAAAAAATATTAAAAGCAGCAAGGGAAAAACAGCAAATAACATACAAGGGAATCCCCATAAGGTTAACATCTGATCTTTCAGCAGAAACTCTGCAGGCCAGAAGAGAGTGGCAGGACATATTTAAAGTGATGAAAGGGAAAAACCTACAACAATGATTACTCTACCCAGCAAGGATCTCATTCAGATTCGATGGAGAAATTAAAACCTTTACAGACAAGCAAAAACTAAGAGAATTCAGCACCACCAAAACAGCTTTACAACAAATGCTAAAGGAACTTCTTTAGGCAGGAAACAGAAGAGAAGGAAAAGACCTACAATAACAAACACAAAACAATTAAGAAAATGGTAATAGGAACATACATATTGATAACTACAGACAGACATATTCTGGCTGAATGGATACAAAAACAAGACCCGTATATATGCTGTCTACAAGAGACCCACTTCAGACCTAGGGACACATACAGACCGAAAGTGAGGGGATGGAAAAAGATATCCATGCAAATGGAGATCAAAAGAAAGCTGGAGTAGCAATTCTCATATCAGACAAAATATATTTTAAAATAAAGACTATTACAAGAGACAAAGAAGGTCACTACATAATGATCAAGGGATCAATCAAAGAAGAAGATATAACAGTTGTAAATGTTTATGCACCCAACATAGGAGCACCTCAATACATAAGGCAAATGCTAACAGCCATAAAAGGGGAAATGGACAGTAACACAATCATAGTAGGGGACTTTAACACCCCACATTCACCAATGGACAGATCATGCAAAATGAAAATAAATAAGGAAACACAAACTTTAAATGATACATTTAAAGTTTCTGGTTATATTTTTTTTCCTTTCTTTTTCTTTTCCTTATATATTCTGCTATTTGAGTTTTAAGTTTATCTTGAAACTTAGAATGTATGTTTTTTTGTGTGTTAATTAACATTTAATTTCTAGGTGTTAGGTTTTTCAACTTCCAGCATTTTTTCTACCTAGATTTTTTTAAAAGTCTTTATTGAATTTCTTGCAATATTGTTTCTGTTTTATGTTTTGGTGTTTAGGCCTCAAGGCATGTGGGATCTTAGCCAAACCCCACCCCCAGGATTGGAAGGTGAAGTCTTAACCACTGGACTGCCAGGTAAGTCCCCTTTTTCACCTAGATTAATTTCATATCTGATATCATTATGACATGAGTATTATCTGTAATTTTAAAACATTTTTTTAATTTATGAAGATTTTCTTTGTAGTCTAAATAATGATCAGTGTTATATGCACATTTCATGGGTGCATGAAAACATTTCTCGTCCATTGTGAAATACCAGGAAGTTTAATATTTAAATTGGATCTAACTAATGTTCATCACACTTTATTTCCTTGAAAAATATACATATTAGTATGGAGAATTTATATACCTGCTGTGGGCTTCTCGTTGCGGTGGCTTCTCTTTGTTGTGGCTCTAGGCGCGGGCTTCGGTAGTTGTGGCATGTGGGCTCAGTAGTTGTGGCTCGTGGGCTCTAGAGCACAGGCTCAGCAGTTGTGGTACACAGGATTAGTTGCTCCATGGCATGTGGGATGTTCCTGGACCAGAGCTCGAACCCATGTCCCCTGCATTGTCAGGAGAATTCTTAACCACTGTGCCACCAGGAAGTCCCTGTGCAGCTTTTAACTTTGCTTTCATTCTTTGTAGGCATCTTTTTTTTGCAACTCTGCCATCTCACAATCCTCCGTCTCTCTCTCTCTCTCACACACACACACACACACACACACACACACACACACACACTTTTCAGAATATTCTGCTATTTCATCTTTACAACTTTATTTTATAAAGGCGGTTGTTTCAATAATTTTTTAATTGATGGCAATATATTAAGTCACTATTTTCATTTCCCCTATGCCACATTTACTTATATTCTTCCACTGCCATGATTTTTTCCTCTTCTTTTCTTTTATCTTGTAATACATGTATTATTATAACTAATTCCTATTTTATTGAAAGGATATTAATGATTTCTGAACAAATTATTTTCTGGATTTTCATATCTGAATAGGAATAAAGATAACTTCCAGAATGAAAGAATTTCTTCTTCTCTTCATCTTCACTCTCCAGTCAGAAGCTTCTTGAAAAAATATATTTTTTTAATTTATAAGATTCCCTGTATAACCCTGCCTTTTCTCCTTCTCAAGAATTGATACCAAAATCTGGTTCAGGAAATATAGCCATCTAGCCTTCATATGTGTTTTCATGTTTCCAAAGACGTAGTATTAGATTTTAATTTCGGATTCTGCTATTAATTTAAAGAATAATGTTTTTGTTTGACTTAATTTATGTATTTAGTGATAAATATTCCCCCTGTCTTCCCGCAGTGTTGAATTACATGCTTACTTGCAAAGATACATAAATGTACACATAAATACATGCATGCATTTGAAATACATATATCTCCTAGTCTCACAGATGATGGCTCCTTTTTTTTTCTATTTATCTTGTTGCTTTTGGCTTTTGGATAGTTTTTAGAGAAGAAGGAAACCATCATCTTTATTAATCAGTTGATTAAAATGAATAAAAGTTATACTTGTAATCTTTAATTTTAGTTTTTCAAAAAAGAAGGTTATATTATTATAATCTATAAGTCTGTCAAAAATGATTTTACCAAAGATCTATAAAGCACCAGAAAAAGTTATATAGGTAGTTTGAAAGAAAGCTTGCAGTTTGGTGCTGCTGGTAATTAGGTTTTGTTGTCTGGGCCACATTTTTATTTGACTTCACACATTTTCATTTGAACACCAACTGTTACAAAGCATATGGACTTCCATAGCAATCCCATATGCTACATAATGGCTGGCTGCTATCTATTTAAGATTCAGACAATGATGAGATTTCATAACGATTGTGAAGTAGGAGAACTTTAAACTTTTTATCTAGTTTAATGTATATTTTAGAGACTCTAAAGTATAGAATTATGCAGTTTTATTATGTTAGGTTGTGTTCCTCCTTATGTGCTTTTGTAGTTTGAGTAGGAATGTTTATAAAATATTATAAAATGTAGTACTCTAAATAAGAACTATTTTGTATTAAATGCAAATAATTGGAATTCCCAGCCGTATTTTCATTTATGAATAAGAAGATCATTTTTTGAGAATATCACCAAAGATATCACCCCAGCCTCCACATCCCTGCACAAAGATCAACAATTAGACAGCTATATATGAACAGAAATAGCTCCAGGGGTGCTCAGGAGTCCAATTAAGAAACTTCAGCAACACAGTAGAACAAAAAAACTGAGAATAATTGCACTAAAAGGAAAAGAAGAACAACTTCATTTTCCCTGCATCATTTCTTTACCTAGACCAGTACTGCTCAATGCCAAGAGGGAACTCCATGGCTCAAAAGAGTTCCCCAAGCCAGGAAAGTGAGAGTGGGGTGAGCAACAAACATTTGTAGCTTTTGGGGGCACTGCACAAAGAACTTGCTTCAACTTTTACTTCACCCAGAAACTGCAAAGCTGAGATATAATAAAGATGACTTGGAATAAGGAAGAAAAGAAGAGCAGGGTCAAATAGTATCAGCCACCAGCAGGAGTAACTGCAGTTCCCAATGGCCTCCTCTCACTTCCTAAGAAACCAAGGGCCAGTATAGCCATCGTGGAACTCTTGGAGATTTTAACACTGAGGTTGTCCCCAATGAGATTTTGTGTTTGCAGACACTAGCCACCTCAGTTCCTCCTCACTTTCTCCCCTCACCTCATGCTGGAGCCCAGGATCCATACTGGCAACCAGCCCCAGCCTCTGTGGCTGCACAAGTGAAAGATGCCATTCTAGACCCCTGTGGCTGACCTACACTGCTGTGCTTGCATTGGGGAAAAGCCTCTACAGCTGTGCATTTCCTATCATTTGCCTGGCTCCTGTCACTGACCTTCACTGCTGTGTGCATACCAGTGGCAAGACCCTGGAGCCAATATAGATCAATGGAACAGGATAGAAAGCACAGACATAAACCCATGAACATATGGTCACCTTATCTTTGATAAAGTAGGAAGGAATATACAATGGAGAAAAGACAGCCTCTTCAATAAGTGGTGCTGGGACAGGGAGATCAGCTCAGTGCTTTGTGACCATCTAGAGGGGTAGGATAGGGAGGGTGGGAGGGAGGGAGACGCAAGAGGGAAGAGATACGGGGATATATGTATACGTAGAGCTGATTCACTTTGTTATAAAGCAGAAACTAACACACCATTGTAAAGCAATTATACTCCAATAAAGATGTTAAAATAAGTAAATTAATTAATTTTTTAAAAAAATATGTCCTAAGATTCTCTTGCTTTTCACCCACCGGTATCTGTTTGTCAACTGTGGAATATCTATATAATAGAATGCTACTCAGCAATAAAAAGGAACAGACTACTGGCTTTTCCACCCTGGCAGCCATTGAAGAGCAGCAGCCATAGCTCTGTGCTACCCTATGGCTGTGGGCCTCAACAAGAGCGACAAAGTGACCAAGAAGTGAGCAAGCCAAGGCACAGCCACCGCCGCGGGCACCTCACCAAGCACACCAAGTTCGGCGGAACATGATCCGGGGGTGTGTGGATTCACCCCTTATGAGTGGAGGGCCATGGAGCTGCTCAAGGTTTCCAAGGACAAGCGGGCCCTCAAGTTCATCAAGAAAACGGTGGGGGGCTTCCCTGGTGGCGCAGTGGTTGAGAGTCCGCCTGCCGATACAGGAGACACGGGTTCGTGCCCCGGTCCGGGAAGATCCCACATGCCGCGGAGCGGCTGGGCCCTTGAGCCATGGCCACTGAGCCTGCGCGTCCGGAGCCTGTGCTCCTCAACAGGAGAGGCCACAACAGTGAGAGGCCCGCGTTCCGCAAAAAAAAAAGAGAAAAGGGTGGGGACAGACATCTGTGCCAAGAGGAAGAGAGAGAAGCTAAGCAACGTCCTGGCCGCCATGAGGAAGGCAGCAGCCAAGAAGGAGTGAACCTTTACCCAATGTGAACTATAAACCTTTTTCAGAAAGAAAAAAAAGGAACAGACTACTGATAACAGTCTAAACAAATCTAAAAATCATTATGCTGAGTAAAATAAGCCAAGCAAACAATAGGACCCACGTATAATTCTATTTCTATCAAATTCTAGAAAATGCAAACTAAAATGTTGTAATAAGTGATTCAGAGATTATCAGAGAGCTGTTCAGGAATTGAAAAAAGCACAAGGAAACTTTGGGGGGATGATAGAAATGTTTACAGTATTGATTGTGGTGATGGTTTCACGTCTCTATATGAATGTCAAAATTGGTCAAATCACACAATTTAAATGTGCAGTTTATTATACATCAATTAAAATTTAATAAAGTTATAATAAAATGAAGCCCCAAATAAACATTTTTTGAGAAAAAGTGTTGAAAAAAGGATTGTCAGTAAACGTGCACTGAAAGAAATGTTACTGAAAGTTATTCCATGAAATGAAAAGGACACACCAGATAGAAATTTGGATATACTAAAAGAAATGAACATTAGCAGGAATGGTAAATACATGAGTAAGTTTTTAAAAATTAAAAATAAAACAAATTTGGCTGTTTAAAGTCAAAACTATATCAATATATTGTCAGGTGTGTAACCAGTGTAGAAATTAGATGTATGTATGTATGTATCAAATAATCAATTCCATTGGTTACATTCAGAGTTGCCCTAAAATGTGGAAGGGGGACTGTCCTCTGTACCTCAATGAACTAGGCATTTCCCTGGGAATTGCTGGGGAGGGACCAGTTTGCGAGCAGTCAGCTGAGGGAGTAAGTGCCTGTGTCCTGAAGGAGAATCCCATCAATGCACCACAGCATCCACTATAATAATATTCTTCTTATTATATGTTTTGGATTGTCAATTCAGGGTTATTTTTAAATAAATTTGTTTCATTGTTTTTACATACATTATCTATATCATATTGATCAGAGAAAATCAGTGTTCACAAAAAGAAATGTATACCATCCCTTATAACAGTCACAGTGCACAAACTATGACTTGAAATATAACCAGTTAGGAGACACTATATGCTATATAATTTATCACTATAAATATGTATTCTGAAAATTAGGTACATGAAATATGAAACAATATGAGGATTTACACATTGATACAGTAGAAAGTATGCGATGCTACAATATAGCCTACAAACAATAATAAATCAGAACTTTTACTTATTGCTGAATATCATTTTGTGTGTCATGTATAATTTCATAGGTAATTTTATAAAAATCCTCACCTCCCTGGCTCACAGCAACTTTTGAAACTCCCTTTGTTTTGCAAGCCTCCTCAAAGACTTAGAGGCAAGTGTAAGTATGTTTTACTGATTGATGTTTAGAAATCCTATGAAGTTTAGAATAAGATTTGCTAAGAAAGATACCTGGTTTAATTACGGAATAGGTACCACATATGAAAGCACTGGGAATGAAATATTGAATGTCTGTGTACTCTTGATAAGCACTTTCTTCATCTGTCAGATGAGGAAGGGAGGATCATTCTTTATATTTTGCTAATGGATTTTCTCTCTGTTAACAAACCCAAAGCTTGAAGTAGAGAAAAACTGCCTCATATCCCCATTTCTCTGATATCCATATCCATTTCCCTGTTACTTTATTCTTAAATTGTAGATTTGAAATGCAGCCACACTTATTTATGCTTTATGCTTGAGGTTATGTTGTATGATTAAAGCACAAACTAGACGGGAAAACCAAGTGTTTGTCCTTTCCCTTTATAAAGCTACTATAAAGTTTCAGGAAAACAGCTGAGTTTAAAATTGGCAGTTTTAATATTTACATGGTAGTTCTTTGAAGATCATATAACAAATCAAAAGCTAGTAAATAATATTAGAGGAATTCAGTATCACATCTCTAGATAAGGTTATATTTTATATATTCTTTTAATTATTTTAAACAGGTATATTTAAAAGGCATAAAGACTTTTAAAATATTTTTAAAAATAAAATGTCATTATATTCTGTCTTTCAACAGACAACCAATGTTTCTTTTTTATTTTTTTCTAGAAATAGGATCTTTATATACACCCATATTATCTATGTATCTATCTATCTGTCTGGGCATATTCTTTTCTCCCATTTGGCATTGACGAAGGCAAGCAAATGATTCCAAGACAATGAGACTTTGTTAGATATGGAAGTACATACCTACAGAAGAAGAAGTATCTAAACCTTAGAAAGAAAGGACTAATTGCAGGCTTAGTGGTATGAGGCAACTACTTTATTTTTATTAAAAATAATGTCGGGCTTCCCTGGTGGCACAGTGGTTGAGAATCCGCCTGCCGATGCAGGAGACACGGGTTCGTGCCCCGGTCCGGGAAGATCCCACATGCCGCGGAGCAACTAAGCCCGTGAGCCATGGCCGCTAGGCCTGCGCGTCCGGAGCCTGTGCTCCGCAACGGGAGAGGCCACAACAGTGAGAGGCCCGCATACCGCAAAAAAAAAAAAAAAAAAAATTGTCAAAGTAATATATACCCAAGAGCTCATGATCCAAATAAACAGGCTCTCAATACACATTCCTCACCTCCAAGGCCATTCCTCTAAGGCAAATACCTTCAAATATTTCTAGTTTTATTTTTTTTTTATTTTATTTTTTTTTAACATCTTTATTGGAGTATAATTGTTTTACAATAGTGTGTTAGTTTTCCCTCTACAACAATCTAGTTTTATTCTTTTGATGTTTAAACTGTTAAGCTCTATGTAATGTCTATGGACAATATCTGTTGACTCCATTAAAAAAAAATTACTGTATTTAAATTATCACGACCTTCTGGTTGTTTCTTATACCTAAGCTTGATAGCTGTATTATTATTCTAGTTCTTCTCTTATAGGGAAAATCTTGAATTCTTTTGCCTTTTTTATTTCTGTATGACTTTCAGCCATTTATCTCTTTTTCTAGGGTTTTTACCTTACTTTATATAAACTGTGTGTGTATAGATATATATAAATTTATTGAAAATATGGGACATTATTTTTCATTGTAATTTTATAATAAATTATTCTTTTTAAAAAAGCAAGCAAGTATATCCAGAATTACATAAAAAGCCTTTTCCTCTAAAGTCAGTTTTCAGAAATAACCATAAAATGCTTGTGTAATACTTCTAAATGTTTGATATGTGTACAGACACATGAATGTATGCATTATGATATGACTAATCAATGTTGTAGGGTTAGACTTTTAGTTTGTTTCTGCTGTTTTCCTGTTAACAAGAAACATCCTTTGAAACTACATATATTTTGCAAATATATTTTCAGGATAAAATTTTATGAGCAGATATGATTAGTCGAGTCATATATGTAATTTTAATTTTTACAGATATTTTCAAATTGCCCACTAAAATGGGTGCTTCTCTTTATAACATCAATCTTACTCTCTCACATCTTATAATCAATTATTTATATCTTCATCTATATGATAACCATGTTTCCTTATAATTTTCTGTCTGGATGATCTATCCATTGGTGCAAGTTCCCTGCTATTATTTACTGCTGTCTGTTTCTCCCTTCAGGTCTGTATATATGCTTTATATATTTAGGTGTTCCTATATCGGGTGCATAAATATTTAGAAATGTTATATCATCTTGTTGGACTGACCCTTTTATCATTATGTAACAATCATCTTTATTTCCTATTACAGTTTTGTTTTATGTTTTTAATTTTAAAAATAATTTTTATTGGAGTACAGTTGATTTACAATGTTGTGTAAGTTTCAGATGTACAGCAAAGTGAATCAGTTATGCATATACATATATCCACTTTTTTTCACAGTCTTTCTTTTAAAGTGTATTTTGTCTAAGTATAGTTACTCCATTTTCCTCTTGGTTTCCATTTGCATGGAATATCTTTTTTCATCCTTTCACTGTCAGCCTTTGTGTGTCTTTACAGTTGAAGTGATTCTCTTGTAGGCAGCATATAGATGGGTCCTGGTTTTTTTATCCATTCAGCCACTCTATGTCTTTTGATTGGAGAATTTAGTCCATTTACATTTAAAGTAATCATTGACAGCTATTTACTTATTGCCATGTTGTTCATTATTTTCCAGCTGTTTTTAAAGTTCTCTCTTCCTTTCTTCTTCTCTTGCTCTCTTCATTGATATTTGATGAATTTCTTTAGTAGTATATTAAAGAAAAAGTGATATATATATTCAATATATATATAAGTATATTTTAAGTTGATAATAACTAAAGTTTTATCCCATTCCAATGCTCAACATATTTGCTCATCACCCTCACATTCTATGTTTTCAATTTCAAATTTTATTGTACATTTTTATCTTGTGTATCCCTTATTTAATTACTGTAATCATGTTATTTTACTACTTTTGTTTTTTAACCTTCAGATGAGCTTTATAAGCAATTAATCCACTACCTTTACTATATTTTACCCTTCCAGTGAGATTTGTTCTTTGATATGTTTTCTTTTTACAAATTAGTGGCCTTTCTTTTCAGCTTTAAGAAGTCCCTCTAACATTTTTTTTTTTTTTTTTTGCGGTACGCAGGCCTCACTGTTGTGGCCTCTCCCATTGCGGAGCACAGGCTCCAGATAAGCAGGCTTAGCAGCCATGGCTCATGGGCCCAGCCACTCTGTGGCATGTGGGATCCTCCCAGACCGGGGCACAAACCCATGTCCCCTGCATCGGCAGGCGGACTCTCACCCACTGCACCACTAGGGAAGCCCAACATTTCTTGTAAGGACAGTTTAATGGTGATGAATTCCTTTGCTTTTGCTTATCTGGAAAATTCTTCATTTACCTTTCAATTCTGAATGATAACTTTCCTGGGTAGAGTATTCTGGGCTGGTAGGTTTCATTTTTTTGGTTTGTTTTATTCTTCTTTCAACACTTTGACGAGCACAGTTGCCTTTAATATTTTCTCCTAGTCTTTAATTTTTGACATTTTAATTATAATGTGTCTTGGAGTGGGTCTTTGAATTGTGAATTTTTATGACACATATTAAGATTTATTTTTATATTTAACAACTACTCTTTTGTGCAACACATTTGTTACAAATATTTTCAAGTATGTTTTATGTTTCTTTGCCATGCAGATTTTTTTAAAATTTTGTTTTGATATTTTCAATCTTTCTTCCTAATCATTGTTTTGTGTCATTTAAGAAATGTTTTGCAAATTATTTTGTTTTAATCATCTGAGTTCTTTCATACTAGTACAAGGTTTTTATTTATTTTATATATTAATTCCATCAGAATTTAAATATATTGTGTTCTTCCTTCTGGGATTATTTTCATACTTATATTCTCTAAATTGACTGCAGTGTTTTAAATGGTAGAATCTTTATGAAGAACCCCTCAAATGTTATTGGTGCTCTTTTATTTTATTTTTATATACTTATCCTTTACTGCTTCAGAGTTCATTGGGACTGTATTTTCCAGGGAAGAGTTTCTGTGAGATTTTCTTTTTTCTTATGAAGCAAATCTCTTTTGTTTATCTGTCTTAAGTTTCTCTTCAACATGATTACTGTATTTCAACTTTCTTTTGTCTGCCTGCTGTTTCTTCTTTATACATATTTTCATTGTGAATCAAGTTTCCCATTATGAGTTAATTCAAATTCTTCTAATGACTTTGTTTTTTGTATATGTTAACCAGTTTTGTTTTCTTGCATTCAAAGAACTCTAGCTGGTAGAGTTCTCCTAACTTTCACCAACTGCTGTTAAAATACTCCTATTAAACCTTAAGCTAGAAGTTTAGTTGGCATTTCCCTACCTATGAATGCATCCCCTAGGTCCACTGCTTTAACATACCTATTTTAATGTGAGTTAGTGACTGGAGTGCATGTTTGCAAGTTTTTTTTTTCTTGAAATGATCACCAGAGTCCATTAGATTGGCAATTTAAGTTTAGTTGTGCTAATTGCCTTACATTATCAGTTTAGAAAATTTTTAAGTTCGTGGGTCCAATCACTTTCTCATGGGCCTTTCAGATAGAGTCCATTTTAGCAGAACTAGCATTAAAAACTCACTTCTATGCCTCAAAACTCTTTCCTTCTAACTCTCATAGTCCAAGGTAGTATACAAGGGGAAATCGAAGGAGAATCTTCTCTGAGCGTGAAGCAGTGTAGACACATTCATCTGCCCCCACTTATGACCCCCTTCTCACAATAGTTTCTACCAAGTTAGGGACTGGTAAATGCCCTTGTCTAGAAGTGGGATAATCAGTGGCTTGGAAGAATGCTTCTTCACTTTGGAAAAAGAACCAGTGCAGGGAAGACACAGTGTAGTTAATTAGGGACCACCAGGGGACCAATAGAAGACTATATTTCTCTGTCCCCAGTTTTGTAATTTATAGTTTCCCTCCCCCAAGAGTCAAATGAACAAGTTAAGTCTTAAATTATCCTGCATATGCTCACAAAAAGAGTTATGTGCTAGGTGAATGAAACCCAAGAAACATTGTGCAAAACACAAACCAAGATCTGAAAGAAGACAATGAGAAAAGGCCTCATTAAATGTTCCCATACATTCAGACTAAACCTTACAAGAAACTAACAACCATAAATCCTTGAAAAAGCCAGTGTTTTCATGGCTGCGTCACAGCTGGAGCTAGCAATGTCTGGATTCATTCCTCATGTTGGAAGGAATTAATGGAGGAGACTAGATTATATTTGATTTTGAGGTATTTTTAAACAGAAATTCCATTCACATCTATTTTCAATATGTTAGTTTATAATATTTAATCAGTAAAGCCATTGTGTGGGGGGTTGGCAATTCTAAGAAAATCAGTTTTAACGTCCTGAGCTGAAATTGAACCTTGGATAATCTTTAAATCAAACACGCTAATACTTAGCTATTTTCATCTCTTTTATGTATCATCACATGTGCATTGTATTACAATCCAGATTTCAAATGCATATTTTAGGGAAAAAATAAATAATACTACTTTTCTGTCTGAGGGAGCAGTTAGAAGTTTGTTGTCTCATATAACAATACTTGTCAAACATTGAAAATATATACACCTACATAGTGCCTCCAGCTTTAGATGAGAATTGTTGTATGAACTGGAAACTACATAGCTCTATCCTGGAAAACTTTCCCTAGGTTTCTCTATTTGTGAGACAGTAAAAGTAAACACTTAATGTTTATTGAGCAGGATTTATGAAGCTGTCAGAGAACTGACACATGGCAATAAAATGTATTGTGTCTGGAGTCTAGATAATCTGCAGCTGAGTGAATTACACTAATTCTGGTGCTTGCATATTCATGCTATGGAAATAGTTCTTGTAAGAGATTTCTTCATTGTCTGCAGGTGCCACAGCATGGCTAGAAGTAGAGTTAATTGCACTCCAGGACGTGTAGGAAATCACATGTCCATAGAGTTGGCTTGTTTTCTGGAAGACTATTCATGATTTGTGTAAGGAAGCCAAAATACCCATAATTAAATTATCAAAACTGCAACACTTAACTTCTGAAAAGACATTCAAAATAGAGATATAAATTTCTCATTATTATGTTAATATAAAAATTTTATCTAAATCTGCATTCCAATTAAAATGTACACTTATGTTCCAAATTTAATGTCATTTGATAAAATGAAAGTGTTGGTTATATCACTACAGTCTAGCTACTTGCATAGCTGCTATACCTCCTAGCTAAATGAGATTACCTAGCTCTGTAAGCTTAATTAGAAGAGATGTTTTCCCTTATGGGGCATATTAAAAGCAAAGTGTTTTATTTACTTCAGCAGAAGGTACATTATGGGATCTGAAAGAAGATGAAAATTAATCATAAAAAGGATGCACACACTATTTTCTTATTGTGACCCAGTATACACAACTGCATTGCAGGATTCAGCTGGAAAAATGTGCCAATTCTCTGGATTTTGTGTTGGTTAATGATTAGGAATTGCCAATGTTTTTTATCTTTTTTTTAGGTTTATAAAAAATTTCAGAATGATTACTTATATTAATAGTCCTATTTTCATCCAAGCCCATTTTATTTCTTTGTTGGATCTCTTCTTTGCCTTACAGATATTTTTCTTTGGAAAATTCTGAATTTTCTCTTCAGGAACAGCAAATACTTTGAGGACTCTTCTGATAGATCAGCATATTAGATATATGAAAAAAAACACCTAAGATTTATTGTAATATTATTAGTATAATAAACGTAATAACACATATAAAAATTATGTATAGGCTTTTATAGACACCTAGAAAAATCAGTATCTTATGCCATCTTGGGAAATTATGCCATCAGGAAAAGGTGACACTAGGGCTGAATTCTGAAGAGAAAAAAACATTAACTGCTATGTTAGTAAAGAAATTATGTTTATTAAAGTGAAAGCATTGTTAAAATGATGGAGAGTTAAAATGGCAAGTTATGGAAAAGTATAAATACGTTGATATGGTGCTCATGAAGCATGTATCTAGGGTTAAAGCAGGGGATAGTGTGGGAGAGAGACCAGAATAAATAATAAGCTATAAATCTCATGCTAATGCATTTGAAAAGGATGCAAACAGTGACTTTGAAGGATTTCTAAAGCGAAATCTGCAAATCTCTTAAATCTACAAATCTCTCTGACAACTGTGTGGAGGCTGAATAAAATAGAGAGGGGCATCAGTACTGAAGGCAGGTAAATGAATTAGGAGAAAAGAAGATATAACATCCTAAATGTTTGGATTGCAACACAACATAATAATGAACATCTATAGAGTTACTGTTTTAATTTCTGGTGACAACGCATTTTATATATTTTGGTGCAATATATGAATTAAAGTAATTAATACAGTTATTGATGTGACATTAATATGATAGCCCTAATAACATATTGATAGCAGTAATAACATATTAATAGCCCTAATAACATTTCTCTTTTTTCCTAGTACACTCATGTGCGAAGTAGATAGCCATTGTACCTAAATTTTTATTTAACCTCCCGAGATATAAAAGAAAGTATTGTTTTTCAAAGCAATTTAAACGTGTGAATTATGTGAATAAGAAAATATCTCTTGTAAAAACAGTTAACCATAAAGTAGAACTTCCTAGCACAGCCATAAATCTCAGTTTTCAGTTTGAAATTTCAATTTTAAATAAGAGTTTTTCAGGCAAAGGAAGTAATACAAATATATTATAGAACACTTGGAAAATAAATATGATCATATAATAATTGAAATTGCCTTCACTGATGTCTTCCTGAGAAGACGTCACTGAGGTTTCACATTTTGTTAGGATTGTGGACTCTGAGAGGATACCCTTTCAAATACCTATGATACTAACTTTGTGTTTAATATATTGTTTACTATGCAATGTTGTTTATTTTAAAATGATGTAGCAGCACAAACTAACCATTAAAAATATAAATATAAATATACAGTAATATGTTATGTAATATAAATATAAAATGTGTAATGTATATAATACAAATATACTTGTTCATATTTAAATACATATTTAACATATATTAAATATGTATTTAAATACATTTACAATTTTCAAAGTAAAAAGCAACCTCAAATGAATGTATTTTGTGTGCCATACAATGGAACATATAGTAACACAGTTCTTAATTTTATTTCGAATACAAGTTGCAAACATTTTCCTTGAGAAGTAATGTTAACCACTGAGTGTTACTGGAGACGACGCCTGACTCTTACAAACTAGTGTTACAGGGAGATTCTATCTATATGACTCTTACATAGCAAACATTTTAAACGGTAGTAAATAAATACATAAAGAAGACACACAAAAATATTTTGCCCAGGTTCTTCCTCTCAAAGGTTGACTGGTTTCTGCACTATCATACAATATTGACTCTTTCTTCAACATAAACTCAAAGAAAAATATATTTAATATATTTATAGTGATATGTCACTAAAACATAGATATCTATGACTAATTTTTAAATATCTCATTGAAGATTATTTTTCCCGAAATTGCATTCTTCCTTTTGGGGGCAGTTTATTTGATTGCTGAAACTTCACTGAATTATAAACCTTCAAAGACTTAGAGGCAATAAATTGAAAATATTTAATTTTGGGAACAATATTCTTAATAACAGTTTTATTTAGTATGATTTACTCTAAAATTCTAAACATGCAGACCAACAAGCTAAAAAATACATAGATAATTCATTAAGCATTATTAGAAAATTTTGTTTATTTCATTTTATATTTATTGTCTGAAACATATTTTTTTTAATTCTACATGTTTATTAAACACCACTATTATGTGCCAGTAACTGTTCTAGACACCTAGGATACATCAGTGAAAAACCTGATGGAAATGCCTACCTTCTTTGAAAATTTGATCATAAATTTGTACCAGTCTCTTACATTTGTGTAAGAGATGTGTATAACTACTTAACTAAAATTTAAAGAGCATCTTATGTATTTTTTATTCATCTGGCTTTTACAAGGGTTTATTTGTTTTTCTTTAAAGCCCTATGGTTGTTAAAAAGGTCATAATGCCATTACAACATCTATTTTACTTTGTAACTACAAAGCTATATATCTCAGTTGGACATTTTTAAATTTAATACAAGCACTTTAATTTTATCACATTATTTTTGTAATTAACTTTTATTGAGTTCAGTTTCATCATGTTACTTAAGTTTGTTTAATTAAAATATTTGTTTGACTCATTAAAACAAATTACAGATAAGTAATTAAAATGTTCATTTTATTCTTCCACAAATGTACCATAATTAATGGCTCAGTTATGGGTTGATCAATCTGTTGCTAGGGCCAGTACTACAGAGAAATTTGTTATGCTATTTTTGTATTAGTTTCAACTAAATATCAACTATTATATCTAGTTTATACCTTTTTATATGAAAATATGTATTATATTTCCAAGACGAAGTTTTTTGAATTTACTGTTTTATATTCCATATCCTTATGTTGGTTTTATGTTTGATAATTGATGGCTAAAAAATTACATCCAACTGATCATTTAACAAATTAACATTTAACTGTTTTCAATAATTTTAGAAATTATAATTGTATCCAAATTACTTCATCTTTGCCATTTTCCACCTAGTTTCTTTCAAAAGTTAATTCATCCCAACAGAGTTTTAAACTGTGTGTGCACATACATGCATGCAAGTCTGTGACATCAGTTTAATGCTAGTTTCTTAATGAAAATATTTTTCTATCAAGTGATAAATATACTGTGAATTCAGAAGATTCCTAATATTTTCCTCCAATTTTTCAACTCAAATGGTCAGATGTATATCCCCATATTCCTTGGGAGATCCAATCATACTTTTTTCTTGAAAATATTCTTGGTTTCTAGAATATCATATATTCCTGAATTTTCTTCTTGGCAGTGGCCACTAATAGCATACCTTGAAGAAAATCCAATAGCTTGGTGTGAAGAAGATTACAGAAATATAAAATTGTGTAACTGTGAGGCTCTGAGTATATCCCTTTCTAATTACGAGTTACATTCATAGGCACCAATGTGATTCTCGTTCTCATGCTATAAAATGCTTATAAAATCCAGAGCTTCTGGTTCCTTAGCTCCTCTAACCTGGGACATTTCTCATTTCCTGCGAACTGTGCCCTGCCTGTCTGAATACACATGTGCCATTATGAGGAACTGGAGCATCACTGATGAGATTCTGCATCCACAAATCTACATCCTTATTTTATATTTCTTTTACACTGAGTGTTTGCTGGTTTAAGAGTAAACTGATATGAAAGCAACAGCAAATCAAGTCTGAATCATCATTGTTCCCAATAATCTATTCTGAATTGGCTCCCTTTGCTCTGGCTTAATTTACAGTTCCTTCTCAGACTACTTTATTCAATCTTTTTCATGTACTCCAACTCTCACTGTTAGAGATACAGCAAGGCATCCAAATAGTTCCCGAATGATAGTAGCCAACCTAAGACTTTGAAGTCTAACCTCAACCTTGACCTTAAGATCTAGCATAATATAACCAATACCTTCTTAACATTTCCACTTGGATATTCATTTGATGACAGACTTAGTGTCTGTAATACTCAATTTTGATTTTCTCACTGCAATCCTCCTCCTCCCTCAGTGTTCCAACTCAGTAAGCAATAATACCCTACACGAACTAGGGTCTTGGCTGAATCTCTCCTGAGAGCCAAAAGGCTCAGTACCAGAAACTTTTAGACATTTTAGAAGAAAGCAAAATTTGTGCAGAAACTCACAGGAGCAAGAATGTGAGAGAACTGGAAATTGAAAGAATACTATGAAATGCGATCCTCATACTGGCAACCTTAGTTAGGAAATGAGTGCAGAAAAGGCAAGACTAAAGAAATAACTCTGTGTTTTATCCAGAAAAATCTGTCAAGGACATATGGCATGTGAGGCACAAACAATGGTGCTCCCCAGATGACAATATGTGATACAGATTTAAGAGATTTTCTTCCAGGTTTATTTTAGAATATAGCCGGGATCAGGTGAAGTGGGGACAAAATAGAAATGAGTGGCATTTGGCATATCCAGAATTCACAGATTTTGAATCTGTGATAACCCTCAGACAAATCTCCCTTAGCAGGAAAACAGCTTTCCTCTCTAAGAGCACCAGAGAAGCATTAGCCAAGAACTGAAGACATCATGCAGCTTGAAAGAAAAGTGCAAGTTTTCAACAGAAATTTGTATCAGGAATATGCCCAGGCAATATAGCAGAAGATGAGAGTGACTTATTTGTAAACACAAGCATGACTTCTGAAAGTCTCAGAAATATAGTTCATGGTCACTGAAGGAAGATGGATGTCCCGAATACACATGTGGAATAAATGAGCTAAAAGATGATGGTTTTTATTATCACAAATATAATATGTACATATATACTGATGAATCTTGAGAATTCCGAGTTACTGAAGTCCTGCAGTACCATTTGTTACAGGGAATTGGAAATTGAATTAAGATAATTTCCTACAGAAAAACTTTCCAATTATTTAACTTGGTTTAACTGATTAAATATACCAATAATTATTAATTTTGAATTTCGGTTCTATGCCCATGGCAGATTCATCTTAAAAATATTTTAAAATAAAAATAAATGGATTTTAAATCAAAGATAACCATTTAATGATGGTTAACTCATTTAATAATTAGTTGCAAATTAGCAGTTACTGCCTTTAAACATGGTCTCTCAAATCCCTCTTTTCTGTTCTTTTATCATTTGGGCACATTCTACAACTTTCTGTTACTTAAGTATATTCAACATTCCAGACTAGTTTAAATACTTAATCTTATATCTGATTCCAAGGTTTTTCATCCATAAATTCTGTTCAGTCAGTGAATTTGAAGTAGAAATCAAGTTATGACCTTTTTCCTCCCTACAGATTTCTTTTTACTGACTTCAGTTTTCCCTCTGTTGGTCACAGCTTCTCTGGCGAATAACTGATTAGCTGTTAACACAGCCCACCCAGCCTGCTTTGCTGGGGGCTTTCTTGGTTTTATCACTGCAAGTCTCACAACCTGGCAAAGCCCTCATTCTTGGGAAAACTGAGAAGTATTGGTCATCCTATACAGCTAATCTCTGGAGACGAGATGAGGCCGAGACAGTGTGCTGCATAAACAGTTTCCTTGGGGTTATTTTGCCATGTGATCAGCTCTCTTAGTTATTTACTTGACCCTGAGGACACTCACACATTTTTGCCTTCCAAATAAAATGAATGCTGTCTGCTTCAGCTCCTCTCTCCCTCCCACTCTCAGCTCTCTAAAATTTCCTTCCTATTCTATTTTTCTTATTTATTTAGACAGGATCAGAGACTGGCAAGCTACTCCAATGCAAAAAAGCAACCTGAGAATGGGAGAATGAAAGCCAGTCAGCTATTTGTGGCACCATCTACAATGTCTACTAGTGACCCTCTTTGGAACTTATTCCTTCAGCTGACTTTAGGGAATGATCAAGCACCTTTTTCTCCCAAGAAAAGAGGAAGGAAAAAACAAAAATAAAAACAAAAACAATGGGAGTGATGGATGGGTTAAATGCGTGAAGGTGGTCAAAAGGTACAAACTTCCAGTTATAAAATAAGTAAATCCTAGGCATGTAATGTACATACAGCGTGATGACTATAGTTAATAATGCTGTACTGTATATTTGAAAGTTGCTAAAAGAGTAAATCTTGAAAGTTCTTATCACAAGAAAAAAAATGTATAACCATGTATGGTGATGAATGTTAGACATATTGTGATGATCGTTTTACAATACTCACATATATTGAATCATCATATCATATACCTGAAACTAATATAATTTATATGTCAATTATATCTCAGTTAAAAATAATATATAAAATCATTACAACTTTGTTGCTATTTCCAAAGTTACTATCAGGAATTTAACTGTTGCTAATACTTCCATGAAAATCTGCTGCCATCACCAACACAGTTACTGATGATAATACTGTTGCCACCCCTAATAATATTGTTTCAGAAGGTCCTATAAAGAAAAACAGGAAGAAAGCTTTTGCTTTCTAGATGTCCCAAACACTGATAAGAATAACTGAGCTAGAATTATTAATAAATTAATGGAGGCTCGGTGTGGGCTGGTGAAAGAGTTTGGAACTCTTTGGTGGGTTCAAATATTGGTGATAGTGGTGGTATGAAGTCATTTGAAGATGCTTCTCCAGGGACCACTTAAGCTCACAAAAAAGATTTTTGAAAATCCTGAGCAAGCATCACTTTGGTGCTGTCCTGGGGGATGGGACTAGTAGTCACTGTGAGAAAGGCATAAAGCCGCACAAAGATCCTTCTCCCGTATCTTTCCTATTGAGCAAAAGGCTAAAAATATGGAAGAGAGCAGGTAGGGCTACATAAACGGTCACCCTAGGGTGTTATCATACTTACAATCATAAATATCTGTTAACAAACAAAGTAGGTTATATCTCTAAAGGACAAAATCTTTGGAATGTTTTAGAAATGTTCAAAATGAAGACTGAGTTGGCATGAAAGACGGAGGAGAAACCTAGGAAAGTTTGATATTACAGAAAGCGGTTATTTCAAGGAGGAAGTACTCATCTTTGTTGATTGCTACTGACAATAAGATAAGGACGATAACTACCTACACAATGTAGAGATGTAATCATTATTAACCAACCTAATAAGAACCATTTCAGTAGACAGTGTAGGCAGAAGCCAGATCACAGTGGTTTGAGGAGAAGCTTAAAAAGTATTAATGTGTGCAAGAATTGTGGAGAAATATTTCTAGTATTGTTCTGAAAGGGAAAATTAAGGTGATATTACTAGGGAACTTAGAATACCTAAGATTTATTTATGGTAATTTATGTTTTTCACTTTTATTAAACAAGAAAAAGTAGGACAACCTCCTATGCTGATGAGAAAACAGCGCATTGCGTTCTCTTTGAATTTGAGGATGTTGAGTGGGATCCAGAGAACAGGTGAGGGATTGATGGGAAGAGAGACACTTTCTCCATTTAAACAGGTAAAGATGGCTTTTGTTTGCTTGCTTGTTTGCAGATTTGGGGACATGATATTTTGAAAGTTCTGTTTCTTCAGTGTGTTATAAAAACAAGGTCAATCACTAAGAGTGAAAGAGTCAGAAGGAATGCAGGTATTTTTAAGAAGAGAGGAGAAAATGTGTAATTGCTATTTCAGGGAAGGTGTAGTGACTGTACCAAAAATAACAGGAAAAGGTAATGGAGTGTTGAGCATCAAATTAAGATTTCTTATGATAAATTCAGAGAGGTTCTAATTCATTCTTCTGCATGGTTTTCCCCAGAAGAGGTCAGCAGACATGTAATGGTAAAAAAAAAAAAAAAGAAAAAGCAGAAGGGGAAAGAGAAGGAGGAGGAGCCAGAGATGTGCTCAGCGTTTTGTCTGATTCTTCTATTTAATCTTCCCAACCTCATTAAGTCGATGCTTTTATTATTTCCATTTTTATTACAGATAAGGGAGGGATAGGTATAGAGAGAGGTCAAAAAAATTGTCAACATTTTCATAGTTAATAAGTGCCCAAGCCTGACGAACTCTGGACTAAAACAAGACCCAGAATTTTAACCACTGGGCATTACTGCATCTATAAAATCAATAATGTGCGCTGTGCAGTTGGAGAAAAACAGGGTTTTTTTGGCCTGAAATTGTGGATAGGTAAGGAGTAATAGAGGATATAGAAGATAAATAAGTTTGTATAAGTTATATAAAGTCAAGCTAACTGAGTTCTGGGTTTTAACTTATAGAACTGCTAAAGGTTCCAGGGTTGAGATAAGGTAACATGCAAACAGGAGTTTCAGGAAATTCAATCAGAAAAAAAGAGAGTGGAGAGACCAGTTATCATAGTTTTGTGTTACTCCAGGAATTTGTACACAATAGCTGTTGGAAAAGAAAGAAATAAACAAATGTTAAGTAAAAGATGATAGTCAGATAGTCAAAAGGCTCAATGTAGGGATTTTTTCTTTCCTAACCTAAGAATTAAATTTTTATTCATATCAATTTGCCAGATTTCTAAATTCGTCATCTTCACCACCTTCCCCCATGTTGATCTACATAGTTCTCAACGAGCCAGACTCAATGTGAGTAAACTTAACAATGTAAAGGTAAATCCAATTAATTAAATGTAAATATATTTCATATTTTAAGCAAATCCATAAATTTAAATACCTTATTTAAAGCACTGAAAGGGTACTGGTTAAAACATATTTATTCTCTAACTAGTTTGTATTAGTCTATGAATACATATATGTGTATTTGGAATTTGGAATATATATGATAATGCCTGACAGAAAATACACAGACAATACATTTAATAATATTTATCATGTATTAGTTCTAAAATCAGAAAATTCTTTTTGAAACTATACAGCATTCTGAGACATTTATATCTCAAACATCATACATGAAAATGAAAACCTTCTCCATACAAGTAGTCTCTCACATTTGGTGAGTTCTGTGCATTTTCTGGCAGCACAGCCTTCAAGGAAGTGTGTCCCTCCTGCACCCTCACTGCATTCTCAGTGCTCCAGTGGGAACTCCAGATTTTATGTCATCTTGCTCCCTGTCCCATTTGATTGGTCCAGGGGTTTACATTTGCCCTCGCCTGGACTAAAGAGTCACTTCCTAAGAGTGATAAGTCCCTTGACAACAACTATAGCAACATCAAAACCCCAGGGAGAAAAAATAAAACCTGACTTAGAGAAATCCCAGCCAGGGACAGAGAAATCCTGGTGACATTCAATCTTTATCATAGTCCATTCTGGGTCCCACTACATATCTGTCCTTTACCTGGTTTGACTGCTGAACACTTTGAGGATTTTGTCTCACTTGAGGGCCAATTTTCTGATGCTAGTCAGATTTCTGCCACTTGAAACACAAAATTAACATAAACACCTGGTCTGTATCAGGCAGTGTGCAAAGAGTTAATTGAAGATTGTATAATGTTGGCTTGGGGAGAAATAGTTTTAAAGAAATAAAGAATAAAATACATTTACCCTTTAAAAATACATTCTGAGTGGGATGGTTAAAAATTTGACTTTCGGCCTACTTCAAAACACTCCAGGTTATAAAATATTAATGTCACAAAGTAAGTGGAGCTCATCTCTAATGAGTAGATGTCAATAGATTAGCATATTAAGTATGGGATGACAGTGTGCTTGCAACAGACATCTGTAAAATTATTGCTTTTCATCTACATTAATTTGCTAAATGACTGTCATGCAAATAGCCCCAAACCAGAAATAAAGAAGGCATTCCAGAATCATTAGTAAATTAGACCTTGGTTACCTGATTTAAAAATCAAAAAAGAAATTGTGTTGGTGCACAACCTACAGTACTAGAATGTAATGAGGATGTTAAGTTAGAAGAAACCAAAGCACTTTTGTGTCCAAGGAGAATTTCAGAGAATGACTGCATACTGTTTTTAGTGGTTATTGTTGGCTATTTAAAAAGAGATTGATGTGTATCACTGTGTTGTAAAAGAATGTTTCACATGCTATGACACAGTAGTTACCTCCAAATTTCTGCCTATGGATATGAATCTGTATATTGAGGTTGTGGCATTGTACTGAATTTATACAGGCCCCGTAGCTACTGCAACTATCTTGCTGAGAAGTTGGTGTCAAAAAGGGGGAAAAAATGAGTGAAAATATAGGAGACTGGGTAAATAAATACCTATGTGGTTCTGTTTCTATGTATCACATGTGCTTATCAAGTTTTTTAAAAAATAAAGTATATGTCAATTAAAAAGTTTATGAGACTCGCTTCACCTTAAACCAATGATATTGTTAAAGTGTAGCTGTGTTTACATACTCTATTAAAAGGAAATTCAATTCAGGTAGATATTTTATTATTGGGATGGTATTTGGTGTTTAATAAATTGTTTACTGAATTTAAAATTTTAAACATTAGTTTGAATGTGTGATCAGAGTTCAAAATATTAGATACAAGAACTCAGAATTGCTTACTATCTCAAATTCAGTCCTATGATGAACAGAATCCATATGTATGACAATAATAATATTACAACAACCACTAGTCATAGCCTGGACACTGTGCTAAATTCTTTGAAAATATTGTGTTATTTAATCTTCCAAAAATCACATGAAGAAAACATATGCTTCTCCCATTTTATAGGGGAGAAATTCTTTTTGAAGATTTAAGTAACTTTCCTGAGATGACAAGAAGTGTTGAGACTTTCCTTAGATCCAACTGCAATGACCACACTCTTAACCATGCTACAACATTATTTAAAGCCAGGCACCTATTTAACCAGGTTCCTGTTCTTTCCCATCCCTATGTGCCCTGTGCACAGCACACCAAGTCTTCTAATTCCCTGACTCTGTATCTGTATATATGTAATAATGCCCTATTTTGACTCTTTCCCTCTACTCTCCCTCTACTCTCTATTGTTAAATACCCAATAAAATATCACTTTCTTCTTTCAGCCTTCCATGACTATTCAAAACCTCATTGACTTCTCCTAATGTTATCTTTTACAAAGGATCATTGAATTTTGCTCTCAATCAATGTTGCCTTGTTACTAATTGTGCCAGTCTTGACACTGCAACAGAACTGAACCACCAAACATTAATGTATCAACTATGTTTTTAGTCAGGGAAACATAAACACTTGAATCTTATGGGGAAAAGTATTACAGAGACGTGGCCTTATGCAAATATAGAAAGAGCTCAGAAAGTGAAGACCTAAAAGAGTTGGGAGAGGGGGAGGAGGGCACAGAGTTAGGGAAACTGACAAGTCATCAACTAGTCCTTCTGAAGCACCAGCTGGGGTGAAAAGACTGGGACATGATGGAAGCCAACTATATAGAGCTGTCAAAGTCAGACTGCAAAATGGGAGCTTGTGCAGTCTTGAATGGGAATGTCACCTTCTGTACAGTCTGCTGATGGACTTGGGGGCTGCTGTTGTACAGCAGAGATGACCTACAACTAGAAGAAAAGTTGACGTGGAGCAGAAAAGCAATAGGAAGTCTAGAGCCCATCCCCTTACCTGTCATTGCCATCTGCCCACAACAGAGATTTAAGGTCACTATTTTAGTTCACCTTCCAAATCTCATACAAATTATTTTCTGGCCATCTTTACTCTAGTATAATACAGGAAAGGAGATTCTCGGATTTACTAAATTGACAATAGAATTTAGCACAACAAATTAAATAGTTATATCTCTGTGTCCGCACTCCACCTAAGAGTAAAAGACATTTGCACTCACTATTTATACCCTTCCTGATTGCCCACATACTTATTTGTCCTATGAAATGGAAATAAGCAATATTTTGGAAAAAATATTATTGTGCAGTCTGTAACGTAAGTACACAGACAAAACCAGTCCTTGATGCTTAACATATATAAGCTTAGGCAATGTGTATTTTTATGTCAAATATTCATAGAAAACTAAGTATCTAACAATAGTCTCCATTTAGTAGAAACAATGTTTTATTTATTTTCCTTTCTTTTCAAAATTAGGTCTGAGCACTAAAATAGTCATTTAAAACTGTGATGCAAATATTAGTTGTGTTTCAGTACCTGAACTGTCCCAAACAAATTGTTTATATAAGAAATAATTCTATTGTACTGAATCATCTCTCAATATTATGCTGTTGTCAAAAAGTGATGAAAAATATAAGCAATCAAACATGGTAAATTTGTTTTCATTAGAAAGGTTTTCAATTGTAATTCTGTTTTGCTTCCTAATCTTCTTACATGTAAGCTCTAGGAACTACTAGAAGATGAGAGACACACAGATTGCCTCTCTGCTTTTTATTTCCTTCCCCTGAGATTTTTCTGCTGCTTCCAAAAGGCTTAAAATAATCTCTATGTAAACAAATCTATTCTTTTGTCTTTCTTAGCCTTATCTGTAAAGTCCATTTCAAGAGTATAGGTATGACAAAATAATGATATGGATTGAAAACTTCTCTAAAACTTATACCAGACTTGAATATTAATGCAGTAAATGCTTGGCTTTATAGAGACAAATCACAGGAGAGGGTCATACTGATATTTCTTATACATAAGATAATAGATCTTACATTGGTTTTAGTAAAACAAACACATGAGACCAAACAGAACAGATTTTATGTAACATCTAATAAATTTATTCAGTGTTATAAAGTGCCTAATGGAATTTTTCTATATCTATTATGTTAAAAAGCTTAGCAATATATATTTCATGCCCACAAATTATACTGGGACAAAAGTAAGCAAGACATTCAGAAATACCTTGACAGTATACTCATCATATCATCAGAGTATATAAGGCCTGGAAACCTGAATTGGGCACTATCCAGAACATTCAACTAGATAACAGAATAATCTTGCAGGTATAATTAACAGTTTCTCACACACACACATATATCTTATATACAGACATACACACTGCACACACATACACACACATATACATATACATACATATAGATATAAAACATTAAAATTGAGAAAAAAATGAGACCACAAAAATTAAATACCCTGTACATATAGGCGTTTACCAAAAAAAAAGCTCCTAAATGTAAATACATGAATTTTTATTATAACATTAGGTGATGAATTCAGAGAAGGAAATTTAGATATTTAATCCATACAGATTCATAAACTCCTATTTTCTCTTTTGTTCTTTAAATTTTTTTTTAATAGAGCAAGTTCTTATTACTTACCTATTTTATACATATTAGTGTATATATGTCAATCCCAGTCTCCCAAATCATCTCACCACCACCACCCCACTCCCGGCTTTCCCCCCTTGGTGTCCATATGTTTGTTCTCTACATCTGTAATTATAACTACAGATAATTAGTGATGTGGAGCAGCTTTTCATGTGCCTCTTGGCCATCTGTATATCATCTTTGGAGAAATGTCTATTTTGGTTCTTCTGCCCATTTTTTTTAATTGGGTGGTTTGCTTTTTCAATATTGAGCTGAATAAGCTATTAATGTATTTTGGAGATTAATCCTTTGTCCATTGATTCGTTTCCAAATATTTTATCCCATTCTGAGTGTTGTCTTTTCCTCTTGTTTATAGTTTCCTTTGCTGAGCAAAAGCTTTTAAGTTTCATTAGGTCCCATTTGTTTATTTTTGTTTTTATGTCCATTACTCTAGGAGGTGGGTCAAAAAGGATCTTGCTGTGATTTATGTCAAAGAGTGTTTTTCCTATGTTTTCCTCTAAGAGTTTTATAGTGTCCGGTCTTACATTTAGGTCTCTAATCCATTTTGAGTTTATTTTTGTGTTTAGTGTTAGGGAGTGTTCTAATTTCATTCTTTTACATGTAGCTGTCCAGTTTTCCCAGAACCACTTATTGAAGAGACTGTCCATTTTATATCCTTGCCTCCTTTGTCATGGATTACTTGACCATAGACACGTGGGTTTATCTTTGGGCTTTCTATCCTGTTACATTGATCTATATTTCTGTTTTTGTGCCAGTACCATATTTTCTTGATTACTGGAGCTTTGTAGTATAGTCTGAAGTCAGGGAGTCTGACTCCTCCACTGTTTCTTTTCCCTCAAGATTGCTTTGGCTATTCAGGGTCTCTTTTGTCTCCATACAAATTTTAAGACTTTTTGTTCTAGTTCTGTAAAAAATGCCATTGGTAATTTGATAGGGATTGCATTGAATCTGTAGATTGCTTTGGGTAGTATAGTCATTTTCACAATATTGATTCTTCCCATCCAAGAACATGGTATATGTCTCCATCTGGTTGTGTCATCTTTGATTTCTTTCATCAGTGTCTTAGAGTTTTCTGAGTACAGGTCTCACCTCCTTAGGTAGGTTTATTCCTAGGTATTTTATTCTTTTTGTTGCAATGCTGAATGTGATTGTTTCCTTAACTTCTCTTTCTGATCTTTCTTTGTTAGTGTATAGGAATGCAAGAGGTTTGTGTGCATTGATATTGTATCCTGGTACTCTACCAAATTCATTGATTAGCTCTAGTAGTTTTCTGGTAGCATCTTTAGGATTCTCTATGTATAGTATCATGTCATCTGCAAACAGTGACAGTTTTACTTCTTTTCCAATTTGTATTCCTTTTATTTCTTTTTCTTCTCTGATTGCTGTGACTAGGATTTCCAAAACTATGTTGAATAGTAGTGGCGAGAGTAGACATCCTGTCTTATTCCTGATCTCAGAGGAAATGCTTTCAGTTTTTCACCATTGAGAATGATATTTGTCATATATGGCCTTTATTATGCTGAGGTAGGTTGCCTCTATGCCCACTTTCTGAAGAGTTTTTATAATAAATGGGTGTTGAATTTTGTCAAAAGCTTTTTCTGCATCTACTGAAATGATCTTATGGTTTTTATTCTTCAATTCATTCATATGGTGTATCACATTGATTGATTTCTGTATATTGAAGAATTGTTGCATGCCTAGGATAAATCCCACTTGATCATGGTGTATGATCCTTTTAATATGTTGCTGGATTCTGTTTGCTAGTATTCTGTTGAGGATTTTTGCATCTATATTCATCAGTGATATTGGTCTGTAATTTTCTTTTTTTGTAGTAGCTTTGTCTGGTTTTGGTATCAGGGTGATGGTGGCCTCGTAGAATGAGTTTGGGAGTGTTCCCCCCTATGCAATTTTTTGGAAGAATTTGAGAAGGATGGATGTTAGCTCTTCTCTAAGTGTTTGATGGAATTCACCTGTGAAGCCATCTGGTCCTGGACTTTTGTTTGTTGGAAGATTTTTAATCATAGTTTCAATTTCATTACTTGTGATTTGTGGGTTCATATTTTTTGTTTCTTCCTGGTTCAGTCTTGGAAGGTTATACCTTTCTAAGAATTTGTCCATTTTTTCCAGGTTATCCATTTTATTGGCATAGAGTTGCTTGTAGTAGTCTCTTAGGATGCTTTGTATTTCTGTGGTGTCCATTGTAACTTCTTTTCCATTTCTGATTTTATTGATTTGAGTCCTCTCCCTCTTTTTCTTGATGAGTCTGGCTAATGGTTTATCAATTTTTTGATGTTCTCAAAGAACGAGCTTTTAGTTTTGTTTATCTTTGCTATTGTTTTCTTTGTTTCTATTTCATTTATTTCTGCTCTGATTTTTATGATTTCTTTCCTTCTACTAACTTTGGGTTTTGTTTGTTCTTCTTTCTCTAGTTCCTTTAGGTGTAAGGTTAAATTTTTTATTTGAGATGTTTCTTGTTTCTTGAGGTAGGATTGTATTGCTATAAACTTCCCTCTTAGAACTGCTTTTGCTGCATCCCATAGGTTTTGGATCGTCGTGTTTTCATTGTCATTTGTCTCTAGGCATTTTTTGATTTCCTCTTTGATTTCTTCAGTGATTTCTTGGCTATTTAGTAACGTATTGTTTAGCCTCCAGTGTTTGTGTTTTTTATGCTTTTTTCCCTGTAATTTATTTCTAATCTCATAGTGTTGTAGTTGGATAAGATGCTTGATATGATTTCAATTTTCTTAAATTTACTGAGGCTTGATTTGTGATCCAAGTTGTGATCTATCCTAGAGAATGTTACATGTAATCTGCTGTCTTGGGATGGAATTTCCTATAAATATCAATTAAATCTATTTGGTCTACTGTGTCATTTAAATCTTGTGTTTCCTTATTAATTTTCTGTCTGGATGATCTGTCCATTGGTGTAAGTGAGCTTTTAAAGTCCCCCACTATTATTGTGTTACTGTCAATTTCCTCTTTTATAACTGTTAGCATTTGCCTTATGCATTGAGGTGCTCCTATGTTGGGTGCATATATATTTATAATTGTTATATCTTCTTCTTGGATTGATCCCTTGATCATTATATAGTGTCCTTCCTTGTCTCTTGTAACATTCTTTATTTTAAAGTCTGTTTTATCTGATACGAGTATTACTACTCCAGCTTTGTTTTGATTTCCATTTGCATGGAATATCTTTTTCCATCCTTTCACTTTCAGTCTGTATGTGTCCCTAGGTTTGAAGCATATCTCTTATAGACAGCATATATATGGGTCTTGCTTTTGTATCCATTCAGTGAGCCTCTGTCTTTTAGTTGGAGCATTTAATCCATTCACACTTAAGGTAATTATCGATATGTATGTTCCTATTGCCATTTTCTTAATTGTTTGCAGTTTGTTTTTGTAGGTCCTTTTCTTCTCTTGTTTTTTTCTGCTTAGAGAAGTTTTTTTTTTTTAACATTTGTTGTAAAGCTGGTTTGGTGGTGCTGAATTCTTTTAGCTTTTGCTTGTCTGTAAAGCTTTTGATTTCTCCATCAAATCTGAATGAGATCCTTGCTGGGTAGAGTAATCTTGGTTGTAGGTTCTTCCCTTTCATCACTTTAAATATATTATGCTACTCCCTTCTGGCATGTAGAGTTTCTGCTGCAAAATTAGCTGTTAACCTTATGGGAGTTCCCTTGTACATTGTTTGTCATTTTTCCCTTGTTGCTTTTAATAATATTTCTTTGCCTTTGATTTTTGTGAAGTTGATTACTATGTATCTCAGCATATTTCTCCTTGGGTTTAGCTTGCCTGTGATTCTCTGCACTTCCTGGACTTCAGTGGCTATTTCCTTTTCCTTGTCAGGGAAATTTTTGACTATAATCTCTTCAAATATTTTCTCAGGTCCTTTGTCTCTTCTCCTTCTGGGAACCCTATAATGCAAATGTTGGTGCATTTAATGTTGTCCCAGAGGTGTCTTAGGCTGTCTTCATTTCTTTGCATTCTTTTTCTTTATTCTGTTCCATGGCAGTGAATTCCACCATTCTGTCTTCCAGGTCACTTATCCGTTCATCTGCCTCAGTTATTCTGCTATTGATTCCTTCTAGTGTATTTTTCGTTTCACTTATTGCACTGTTCATCTCTGTTTGTTCTTTAATTCTTCTAGGTCTTTGTGAAACATTTCTTGCATCTTCTTGATCTTTGCCTCCATTCTCTTTCTGAGATCCTGGATCATCTTCACTATCATTATTTTGAATTCTTTTTCTAGAAGATTGCTTATCTCCACTTCATTTAATTGTTTTTCTGGGGTTTTATCTTGTGCCTTCATCTGGTACATAGCCCTCTGCCTTTTCATGTTGTTTATCTTTCTGTGAATGTGGTTTTCATTCCACAGGCTTCAGGATTGTAGTTCGTCTTGCTTCTGCTGTCTGCCCTCTGGTGGATGAGGCTATCTAAGAGGCTTGTGTAAGTTTCCTGATGGAAGGGACTGGTGGTGGGTAGATCCAGGTGTTGCTCTGCTGGGCAGAGCTCAGTAAAATTTTAATCTGCATGTCTACTGATGGGTGGGGCTGAGTTTGCTCTATGTTGGTTATTTGGTCTGAGGTGACCCATCACTGGAGGCTACAGGCTCTTTGGTGGGGTTAATGGCGGACTCTGGGAGGGCTCATGCCAAGGAGTACTTCCCAGAAATTCTGCTGCCAGTGTCCTTGTCCCCACAGTGAGCCACAGCCACCCCTGCTTCTGCAGGAGACCCTCCAACAGTAGCAGATAGGTCTGGCTCAGTCTCCTATGGGGTCACTGTTCCTTCCCTCAGTTCCTGATGCACACACTACTTTGTGTGTGCCCTCCAAGAGTGGAGTCCCTGTTTTCCCCAATCCTGCTGAAGTTCTACAATCAATTCCTGCTAGCCTTCAAAGTCTGATTCTCTAGGAATTCCTCCTCCCATTGCTGGACCCCCAGGTTGGGAAGCCTATTGTGGGGCTCAGAACCTTCACTGAAGTGGGTGGACTTCTGTGGTATAACTGTTCTCCAGTTTGTGAGTCACCCACCCAGCAGTTATGGGATTTGATTTTATTGTGATTACACCCCTACTACTGTCTCATTGCAGCTTCTCCTTTGTCTTTGGATGTAGGGTATCTTTTTTGGTGACTTCCAGTGTCTTTCTGTCGATGACCGTTCAGCAGTTAGTTGTGATTCTGGTGCTCTCATAAGAGGGAGTATTGAAGGACATCTTATTTGCTTCCAAGTTTTGGTGATAGTGTTCTTTAGATTTTATACATTGCTATAGTATTCTAAGGGAATTTCTAACCAAGAATTTCAGACATTTAAAAATGCAATCAATGCAGGTGTAATTACAATTATGAATGTAAATGATTAGGCATTTAATGAGTGGAAAACAATCCGATTTCTTTCCTTCATTTCTTTAATCTTAGGAGTGAATATATAGATTTTAGAATAAATGAATGAACGAACAGACAAAGCCTGGATATAACTAGTGTTCTATGTGAGAAATCTATTTCCAAGTTCCATGCTAAAAGAAGAAAACAGAAAGATGAAAAATGTGAATACCTTTTCTCTTTAATTATTCCTACATTTTATTTATAAAATCAGCAGATTTTTATTTGTGAGCATGTTTTTCTTCATGAATATACAGCAAATGAATCCATGTAAAAAAATTCACAGTGTTTGGGTGATAGAAATAAGCATACGTTTAGTATTATATAAATAAAACACTCATGTGGCTTTTTTTTTTTTTTTTAGTATTTATAGTGCAACCTGAGTTTCTCTATAGTCAACTATTCTTCCCCTCTTTAAATAAAGAATTGTTATATAGATATACATGTATATGTACATATGTGTGTGTGTATACACACACACACACACACACACACACACATATATATATATATAAAGCATATTTTATCCATTCACCTGTCAGTGGCTATTTAGGCTGCTTGCTGCAATGGAATATTATTTACCCTTAAAACAAGAAGAAAATTCAGCCATTTGTGACAATATGAATGAACCTGTAGTGAAACAAGCCAGACTCAGAAAGATAAATATTACATGATCTCACATATATGTCGAATCTAAAAAACAAAACACACACACAATAACATTAAACTCATAGTAGCAGAAATGGTGGTTACCAGGGGCTGGGTCATGGGAGGATTAAAAAAAGAAAGAAAGAATAAAAGTAAAAAGATGGTTGCCAGGTCCTAGGGATAGGGAGTCATGGGGAGTTATTGTTCCATGGATACAGAGCTTCAGTTTTGCAAGATGAAAAGAGTTCTGGAGATGAATGGTAGTGATGTTTGCACAATATAACTACACTTAATACCACTGATTTGTATACCTAAAAATGGTGAATATAGTAAATTTTATGTTATGTATATTTTACCACAATAAAAAAGGGAATGGATGTTCTGCCATCTATGAAATGTTCCCAAACTACAAAACATCATTAATCTTAAAAAAATTTATACCTTCATGTTTGTCTCACTATCATTATGCATTTTAATTGTTTTTGCCTCCACGAGGCCAAAGGAAAAGAATTGAAAAAAATATTGAATATTCTTTATAACTGCAGACATTTTTGTAGTATTTATTTGTGTTTGTGTTTAATAAAAAGAAATCCAAATTACAGGGATCAAATATAAGAAATAAAAATTTTGTGTTAATATTTCAGTTTTCCCAAAATAAACTTAATGGAGTCCATATCAAAATCTTTTGATATTTTAGTTCAACTTATTAAAATACATTAATTATATAATTAAATCTTATATAGTTAGATAGTTACATTTATTTCTCTCTCAGCTTAACTCCAGGAGACTTTAGTGATTAAGAAAGAAATTGCCAACTGGACAGCTACATGTAAAAGTATGAAATTAGAACAATCCCTAACACCACACACAAAAATAAACTCAAAATGGGTTAAAGACCTAAATGTAAGGCCAGACACTATCAAACTCTTAGAGGAAAACATAGGCAGAACACTATATGACATAAATCACAGCAAGATCCTTTTTGACCCATCTCCTAGAGAAATGGAAATAAAAACACAAATAAACAAATGGGACCTAATGAAACTTAAAAGCTTTTGCACAGCAAAGGATACCATAAACAAGACCAAAAGACAACCCTCAGAATGGGAGAAAATATTTGCAAATGAAGCAACTGACAAAGGATTAATTTCCAAAATTCATAAGCAACTCATGCAGCTCAATAACAAAAAAACAAACAACCCAATCCAAAAATGGGCAGAAGAACTAAATAGACATTTCTCCAAAGAAGATATACAGATTGCTAACAAACACATGAAAGAATGCTCAACCTCATTAATCATTAGAGAAATGCAAATCAAAACTACAATGAGATATCATCTTACACCAGTCAGAATGGCCATCATCAAAAACTCTAGAAACAATACATGCTGGAGAGGGTGTGGAGAAAAGGGAACCCTCTTGCACTGCTGGTGGGAATGTAAATTGATACAGCCGCTATGGAGAACAGTATGGAGGTTCCTTAAAAAACTACAAATAGAACTACCATACGACCCAGCAATCCCACTACTGGGAATATACCCTGAGAAAACTATAATTCAGAAAGACTCATGTACCAAAATGTTCATTGCAGCTCTATTTACAATAGCCAGGACATGGAAGCAACCTAAGTGTCCATCAACAGATGAATGGATAAAGAAGATGTGGCACATATATACAATGGAATATTACTCAGCCATAAAAAGAAATGAAACTGAGTTATTTATAATGAGGTGGATGGACCTGGAGTCTGTCATACAGAGTGAAGTAAGTCAGAAGGAGAAAAACAAATACCGTATGCTAACACATATATATGGACTCTAAGGGAAAAAAATGTCATGAAGAGGTTAGTGGTAGGACGGGAATAAAACACAGACTTACTCGAGCATGGACTTGAGGATATGGGGAGGGGGAGGGGTGGGCTGTGACGAAGTGGGGGAGTGGCAGGGACATATATACACTATCAAATGTAAATTAGATAGCTGGTGGGAAGCTGCTGCATAGCACAGGGAGATCACCTCTGTGCTGTGTGACCGCCTGGGGGGGTGGGATAGGGAGGGTGGGAGAGAGGGTGATGCAAGAGGGAGGAGATGTGGGAGCATGTGTGTATGTATAACTGATTTAGTTTGTTGTAGAGGGAAAACTAACACACTATTGTAAAACAATTATACTCCAATAAAGATGTTAAAAAAAAAAAAAAAAAAAAAAAAAAAAACCAAACCTCAGAGAGGATAGGCAGCAAGCAGCACTGGGAAGTCTGTTCAACCTTATTCTGAGGTCGCAGCCCTTTGGAGCCTCCTCTTAGAATCTCCACCTGGGAAGGCATGAGCTTCCACATCCATTTACCTCTCCATGTTCAAGTTTGCCAGAATCAGCAGTTCCATTGTTGCACTTGCCTCCCCTAGATCTCTCTTTCCCAAAAAAAAAAAAAAAAAAAAAAAAAAAAAAAAAAAGAAAGAAATTGCCTGGCCTTCCTAAGTATAGGCAGAGGGCTTTCTACAAATAGTATCTTTACACATGTCAGTGCACTGCAGTTAGGGTTACCAGATTTAGAAGACAAAAATACAGGGCATCCATCGAAACTTTAATCTCTTATAAAGTATAAATATTTTTTAGTATAGGTGTGTCCAAAATATATGAATGGGGCATATTTATTTTTTAAAAATCATTGTTTAATTGAAAGTAACATTTAATTGGGCATCCTACATTTAATCTGGCAATGCTGGCCCCAATCCTAAATTAAAACACTCTGACTATTTTAATAGCTACTACTTTCATGGTTAGGCAGAATTTTAAGTGGTTCTCAGATGTGGAAAACTACTGAAAGCTTCAAATAAGACCACCAGGCTGCTTTTGTTTTCCATTTAAAATATGCCAAGCAAAATACCTTTATAGGTGGCAATATATTACAGGAGCTCACAAATCTTCAAATATAATACTTGAAATATGAGCACATCCTTTTATTGAACATTCTGATTTATTTGGCAAGTTTATTGATTACTAAATACAATTACACGCATCTGCTGGAAATTCAGCTAGTAAGAAGAGTTAAAACAAAACAAAGCACAGAAATTAATCTGTCCCTTTTCATTCTGGAAAGAAGCAAATTGGACCCACTCCTGCTTTTTCTCCTCAGGCAAGTTAATTAAGTTCAATGTCTTTGTCTCCCAAGATATAAAATGGGAACGTCTTATGCATTTCCTATTCCTAGGTATTTGGAAGTGAAATTATGATGATAAATGTGGGAGCTAAATTTGAAGTAAAAACAGTGTCATGTGTATAAGAAAAAATATCCAAATATGTCATGGATTTTGGTCACTGAAATAAAATAATCTGAATATTAATTGTTCAGTAAAGGAAAAATATCTTATTCCTCACTGTACATGTGAGGAATCTTTTCTCAAAGGTAAAGCACAGTGAGACATATCATTCGATTATTCCAGTTTTGCTTAACATTGTTTTTCTTGGAGGAATTTTAAAATGCTTATGGACATAATGATAATGTCACCATAACTGAGTTTATGCTTCACATTAAACATTTAAAAAATATTATGGTAAGATGGTTTTTTCCTGCTAAAATATGATACACAGACATTAATGTGATTCAAGAATTATCATAGTGATACAATTTACATTTTTATAGAAATAACTAGCTTAGTTTTAAAATGATGCATATGACATTATAACAGTAATTTTTGAAGCAATTTAAAAGTTCATTTTGAATTCACTGAAGTTATTGCATCTAAGTCATTCACTGTTAATAGCTGTTAATAGTGTTTTACATTTGGTTTTATATGCAGAGAAACAGAATGTGTGTATAAGACTGTGTCAAAGAGAAAGAGAGAGAACAAGAGTGATATTTTTAAGGAGTTAACAGAAATAAATAAGACCAGAAGAAAATGACTATGGTAATGAACTTGAATCAGTTAAACTCTGAATTAAGATAATTTAGTGGCCTCTTAAGGAACAAAGGTGAGAGAACTTGAAATTTAGCTGGTCCCACTAAAACATTATAATTATACCAGATTATCAGTCATAATCAGCATGTGCAGATGCCAACTACATTCTAGAGTAAACAGGACTAGTGTTATCATGAGACGAAACCAGAAAATATAAAGGTCAAAGAGGTAGATCTTCTTGAAAAATAAAGAGAAAAAAGTGACAACACCAGAGAAAAGACAGTGTTAGAATGTGCAGAATCTTTTTATTTTTCTAATTTTGGTTATAGCCTCTCACATAGGAATAAGTAGAATTTTTAAAATGACAGATGACAGATAGATGGTAGAGATAGATAGATAGATCGATCATTAGATAGATATGTGTGTGTGAGTGTGTAGTGAAGTCAATAAATATAGACCACAAGTAAATGATAATTACTACACACTAGAAAAATAACTTTTTAGTCACTTTAAGAAAGCCATTTTTGTTATAAAAACTCAAAATATTTACAGTTTAATTATTCCTCTTTGCATTGTTTAAGGTGAAAACTGTTGTGTTCATTTTTATTATATTTTTGATACTAAAACTTCCTATGTATGGATCATACATATTTTCCAATGTTTTAATAAATTTCTGTATAATTAATAGGAGCATCGTTTCTCATGACAGTAGGAATCAGTAAGAATCTGTTACTTTCAAATAAACTATTTTAAGTCACATAAGTATTTTTTCCATAAGAAATTTGAACAGTCTGGAACTGTTTACACTGTTGAATTCTTAAGCAATACTTTGATGTAGACTAAAGAAAGGCAAACTTCTGTTCTTGAACTACCACCAACTCCCAATTTATGGGTTTTAGCATGGAATTATGGTAGATGCTTCTGCCTCTCTGATTTGGGGTGTTCTTAAAATATTATAAGTTTGTTTTTTAAATGGTTTATACATTTTACTCCCTTATTTTAGTTTTTATTTTTGCTTATCTGTCTCTTCCTGGGGATAAATAAAAATACATGAAAAACTGCATCAAATTTACTGTAATGATTGATTTTCTAATTTCCTGATGTGATCTTTTGACAGATATAGAGAACACTCTAATAATTTGGTTTTAACAGAACATATACATAAGAGGTGGTTTTTTTTTTTTTTTTACGTAAAGTGGGCTCTAGAGAGTAAGGAAGAACACTATTAATTTTCTGTCTCTTTAGAAGCTTTCCTCTATGACTCACATTGAAATATCCTCTAATGTATATAAAAACCTGTTTTACAATTTACAACATGTTCAGAAATTCCACTAAATGTGAATAGCTAACAGCCACTGGGCCATGATCAATTTGAAGCCAATAAAGGAAATGATGAAAACTATATACAGCCTTACCTTTTTGCCTCACTTCTACCTCTGGAGGTGGTAGAATAAGAACATCAACCGTTGCATAAAATATATAAACCAACTGCTTGGTTTATATATAAACCAAATATATAAAACAACCGTGACCAATGATATCAAGACCTTTGACGTCCAGAGAGAAGGGTGGCACACTGAGGTGAGGCCTAAATAAGCTTCTAATTTTCCACCAGTTTATGTGAATAAAGGATTTCAAGATCTCTTTCTCCTTCTCTGTGGGAGACTGAGTTTTGGTTAAACTTCTACATTTTACTACAAATGTGATAAAAATGGAATATCACCTTGTTACTAGGCAAACTGCTTATGGAAAAAATGACTTCCAATTGGAAATTGCATCTTGACTTGGGATAGTTGAACCAATTGTAAATAACTACTGGGAAGGCACACATTTGGGCTTCCAAAAGTGGAGTGTAACTTCTAACTAGGTTTTCCCCTTGCTGGGTGCATAAAGCTTTGCCCATGGAACTATTATAAGAGAGAATAGTCCCTAAAAGGGTGTCTCATATAGTACCCATTCAAGAGATCTCATTCTCTCACACCTGAGTCTTCATTTGGAATCCACCTTAAAAGGTATGTTTGATGCAACTTCCCTGGTATTCTGGGTCTCCTGTACTGTATATAAAATAAAACCAGTACCAGGAGTGGTCTATTATAATGGTTTGAGTTTAATTGTCCACTTTAGCCTAGGACCACTCAAACTAAGTGACAATTGCAGGGCATTTGCCAATACCCACATCTGCTGATAGAGATCAAGTATAAAGTAGCACTGTGAGACATCTGAAAGTATCACTGGGTAGGGGAGACAGAGGTTGGATTTTGGAAATGGTGAAAGTGGCTTGAATTGAAGAACCAAGGAGAAATGAAACCTCAGAGAAGTGAGCCAAAATTTCTGTCTACAGTTTCCTCCCAATAATGTGTCGGCTCTTAAGCCTCCTATACACTGGTAGAGAGACAAAGAAACTAAGCAGAAAACAAATGGGGTGGTCTCATGTCACCTGAATTATTAAGTTGGAGAAGACTGAATCAAATCTTCTCTAATATATCTCGCTGCCAGAAAGAAAACACTCACTGGAGAAAAATATCTAGAGCTTTCACAGATTTTTCATATGCATTGTCTGTAATTCAATAAAAAATCAGCAGGTATGCCAACAATTGGTATTCCATGACTTAAAACTAGGGAAAGAAATAAAGAGCAAACAACAAAACACAAAAAAATGTGGTTACACACATTTTCCAGAAATTGCAGTTATGAACAGACACTTAAAATAACTATGATTAATAATTTCTATAAATTACAGTATGGGAAATTGAAGATTAATAATTTTATTTAATCTACCAAGAGACAGATTACCCCCTGAATCTTTTCAAGGGAGAATTAAGTAGAAATTCTAAAACAACAAGTATTTAAAACTTAATTACATATTCAGCAGACAGGTTTGCAGCGAATTAAAAGCAACAGAAGAGAAGACTTAGACAACTGTCATATCCATCACTTTAAAACTATCCAAATTGAAGGACACAAAGAAATAAAAATATGAAAAAGCAAAAGTGAAATATTGTCACAATGAAATATTTACATATTATTGTGATCTCAGCAGCAAAAGGCACAGAGGTGATATTTGAAGAAATACTGACTTAGATTTCTCTACATCTGATGAGAGACACCAGGTCCTGGATTCAAGTTCGGTGGACCCCAAAGCAGCATAAAATGAAAGAAAACTACAAATAGTCATACTATAATAAAATTCTTGAAACTTGAAAACAAAGTGAAAACCTTAAAAGCAGTGATTAAACACACACACACATACAGTATTTCTAACGAAATAATCTTGTGACTGATGGCATATTTTTCAACAGAAACAGTGTTAGAAATATAAAAGTCAAATTAGATCTTTGAAAGAAATAACTGCTGACTTGGAATTCTATACCCAATGAAAAATGCCTTAAAAACAGGAGAGAAAAAATGGAATTTCAACCAAAAAAAAAAAAAAAGAGAGAATATAAATTATCACCAGAAAAACTATAGTAAAAGGAACACTAATGGATGCTCTCCAGACAAAAAGAAAATTAATCCATGTGCAAGGAAGGAAATGTAGGAATAAATGAAAACTATTGGAAAATATAGCTATGTGTGAAAATCTAAATGTATACTGCTAAAAAACAACAATAAGAAGGCTACATTGTGGTTTTAAATTTATGTAGAATTAAAATATTTGAAAATAATAGCAGAAAGGGTAAAAGGGAGGAAAATAAAAATTATTTTAGTCCTCACCTTGTTAATCTAGCTGTACACTTAAAATGTCTGAACTTTATTTTATACTTACCTTTTAAATATGTGAAACATGAATTTCCAAATAGATTTTGAATATCAACTATTTTAAGTGTGTTACATTCTCAGAGAGATGACATGAAATTTCCTGTCATAAATGGAGTTCATATTTGGGAGGGGGAGTTAGATTTTTTTTTTAAATACATGAACAACAAACTATTAGTTCCATATATACAGAAGCAAATACTTTCATTGAAATAAAAAATAACAATTTTATGGGAATACAGAGGAAAGATCAATTAATTCCAAAGGGGGAATCAAGAAAAGTTCCAAGGGGTATAATTTAAAGTTGTAAATGAATGGATGGTTAGAATTTCAATAAGTAGAAGGCATTGGTATGATTTGCTTAACAGAACATATTAAACTTAACAAATCATGTTAAACTATAAAACTGTTGGCTGCTTAAGCCAAGCAAAGTATGCTTAATTCTGTAACGAATACTGTTATCTTATAATAAATAACATTTCATTCAACAGTGGCAACTCTGACATTTCTAAAAGTGGAATTTTTTGTTTTCCAACTAAAATATAACCAGTTCTTGGATAACCTTTCCAACCCACAGCAGAACTTTGAGAAAAGAAAGTCATTAGAGCAATGCCACAGAGAATACAGAGGGAAAAGTTATTTCTGAAATAATAGGGGCAGGCATTTTTGAAAATCATTAGAAAGATAGCAGCTTTGCTCATGTACTGCATAGGGATTCAGTCTCTGTTAGCAAAAATAGTTTTATGTATAAAAATTCCTTGAAAGAGAAGATAGTGGAAGTGCGAACACTGAGTATTTGCAGCTATAGAAGCTGAGAAGTCTCAGCAATCATTACAGAATCTCTGATAGGTGTAAAGTGACAATTCTTTCACACAGCAAGGTGTGATACAGACAGCATTAGGCCTAAACACCGGTGGTAATGCAGCACCATGACTGAGGGGACAGAGCCATTTTTCCTAACCATGTTTGTTTGTTAAGTGTCTAATTATGAGGGTAGCATAATATTTTAATTAGATTTTTTAATGATGCAATAAAATTGCAGTTTATTCCAATGTGTAGGTTAAGAAAGTCTCAACAAATACTTGGCGTAGTAAAAATTATTTATCTTGAAAAAAGGAGAAAGGTCCCTGTGTGAGATGATAAAGCTGGATGGAGACTTCAGTCAATGAGACCCAAGACCAGGTCCCATCCGAGGAAAACGCTGTCCTGAATGCTTACAACAAGCAACCAGAAGCAACAGTGTAGCCAAGATACAACCAGATGCCTAAAGCTCAGTATTTAGTCGAGGGATAGCCAGTTACCAAAGGCGGGCTGGTCCTATCTGTGGATCCTATGTAGTTTGGATAAAACACACTGGAGTTTAGTTATCACAGGATTGCGCCGACACAGAAAGTGATAAATCATTAGCCATCATGGAGGGATAAAAGGACCCCACTCTCTGGGTGTTGTGCAAAATAAACAAAGAGGTGACTGTCCTTGAATAACTGCTCACTCTAGAGCAAGCCTTTTGCAGAAAGAAACTCCTTTGGAGGGATATTCTAGGTTATTGAATGCCTGATAATAAGAGGATTAAGGTAAGTCCATTTTTGTTATAGGATTAGAATGGTTACATGGAGAGAGACCTGAGAATCAAGTATTGAGAGTTGAGGCTTGGGCAACATTCCTCCTGCCTCTGAGGAATGGAATAAGACCAATGAAGTTAGGAACAAGATGGAATGCATTCTTTTCGAGGCTTGACTGCAGCAATTGCAGGTCTTGGGGGTTGGTGTAGTAATTAAAATAAATACAGAAAACTACCAACAGTTAATATATACACATATTTCAACAGAATAAACAACTTAATATTTATTTCCAGTCTATCTTTACCATACATACATTTTAAATATTCTAATATATGCATACTTTCTCCTTTACGGTTGTATAGAACAGATAAAGCAAGTCCCCTTGGAACATTTCCCTCACAGCTGACAAGTGCCCTTTCACTTCTTCACCTTCAGAAGAAATCACTGTCACATGCTTAGAGTCTATCTTGTGAGATAGTTCTATTCTTTTTCCTCAATACCAGTTGTTCTCCAAATTGACTATACTAATTCACTCTGCCATCAGGTTGATACAGAAATTATTTCACCATATGCTTACAACATTTGATATTGTCAGATTTTAAATATTTTTCCAAATAGAAGAAATTCAAATAAAAATGTGATCCCAATCATTTTATATGTGGATTGCTTTGGTGCTTCTGATCGAATAACTATGTAAATGCTGATCTATTTATGGCCTCTCTAATTTATTCCATTGATACATTTGTCATTCCTTATGCCAAAACCATGTTTTGTTGACTATAGCTTTATGGTAAGTTTTGAAATCAGGGAGTAAACTCATCCAACTTTGTTTCTTTTAAAATATTGTTTATCTCTTCTATTTCCGTTATATTCCACATAAAATTTAGGTTTAGCATGTCAGTACCTTAAAAAAACCCCTTGAAATTTTTATTCAGAATACAATGAATCTGTAAACCAATTTCAGGAAAACTGACATCTTAACAATATTGAGCCTTCTGGTCTGTGATCATGATATCTCTTTCCATTTATTTATTTAGATTTTACCCAGCTTTTCTCAGAAAAAATGTTTTGTACCTTTCAGTGTAGAAACTGTGAACATCCCATTAAATTTATTCCTATTTTGGGGTTAGATGGTATTATAATATAATAATTCTATGTTCAATTGTTTATGAGAGTACATATAAATTTATAGTTTTAAATGTTTCCCTCCATCATAAAAGATTGCTAAATTTACATATTAATTCCAATAGTTATATAGGTTATTTAGGATTTTTGATATATATCATTATGTTACCTCTAACACTAAGATAGTTTTTCTTCTTCACTTTCAATCTTTAACCAAAGCCCTATTTTCCTCCACAGAACACAACATCCATATATGAAATAACTTGTGACCAACAATAAGAAGCTAGGAATAAATAAGAAATGGGATACTCCATGATCTCCACATCTGGAGAAAGAGCCTAATTAAACACAGGACATTTCCATGGTCAGAGAGAGCTGTGCCAGCTAGATTGTGCAATGGGGGTTGAACAGAAAAACAATTGCCAAAGAAATATTAAGGATCCACTTCGAGAAGAAAAAGATATCAAATAAAAAATGACATGTCTCCCTTAAAAAGGGAACCAGCACTAATTAATACAAATTTCATGAAACAAAACACTTGAATATCAAACGCTTTGTTTATTTAAATGATATGCTGAAAATTGCCATACATATGTTGATAAGGGCATTGTATGTAAAACCTAGTTAACCAAATGAGGTTATAGTTAATCTTGACAGGGAGGTTTTACATTAGAGGAAATGTAAATAAAGTCTGTTTTATATCATAAGTAATACACTTTTTGTGCAGTTTCCTCCTATTCAAAGTGAAAAGATGTGTTCTTTTATTATAACATTGTACTGCAAGGCTGGGTACCAGGAACAAGTGAAAAGGTGTTCAGAGCTAGGGTCCAAAAGGCAGAGAGAGATCTGCTGTGAAACTGAGGTTCATGAGGAAGATGTAATAACAAGTATCTGGTTTGAGAAAAGCAAGACTGAAGGGATACAGTAATTTGAATACAACTCAATATCTGTATGGGTTCCAGGTATCAACACCTTCAGTAGTACAGGGTTCAAGGATCAGGCAAGGAGTTTTGACATTTGACATAGCTCTATATTTTTAACTATGAGATCAAATAATTGATGACATGACAGCAAAAAAGTGGACACTCTGGTCTCCACAAAAATATATCAGTATCTATATTTATATGTAGCTGCCATAGTTTCACTAGGATTCAGGCACAGTATTCAGGAAATATCTACACATAATCAGCATCAAGCTCATCAATATTCCTCACCCTCTTAACAGAACTGTAGCAGAAGCAAGGCCTTTATCCTGTTGTGTTCCTGTTCTGCCAGGCTTGCAATGGAGCTTTCACATTTACTCAGCTATAATTCAGGATATTGATTACCTGACATGGAATGTTCTTATCTGTCATGTTGAAACACTTGCTGATTTGATGTATCAGTCAACATCAAGTTTGCAAAATGACTGTCCACAACTGATCACATGGAAAGCCAGAATCTCAATGCATTCTTCACAGCTGGAATCAATAAACACACAGGTGTTCTGAAGTATAGAGTGGGGTTCTATGTCAAAGCTTTGACAATATATATGCCTGATAGAAAGTAGACCTGGGTTATTACACACTGTATTCAGCTGCACTTCTTCAAAGATACATTGCTGAACTCTGGAAGCATATGAGAAGTTTGTAGAAATACTTTGGAGATTCTATTAGTCAGGATCCAACTATTAAAACATAAACCACCTTGAGAGTTTATAATAGAGGGAATTTAATATAGGAAATGGTTACACAGGTGATGGGAAAGACTAAGAAACCAATCAGGAATAGGTAGCTGGAAAGGAAACACAAAGGTTTGTTTACACAATCCACTTTAGAGTAGAAAGGAGCTATTATAGATCATATCCTTCCCAAGATCACTTACTAACATTGAACTAGGGTAAGCTAACAGCTTTGCTCCTCCCATGAATCCACATAAACACAATCATCCCCCACAAACATACACAAGTGCATTCATTCAATCACATAAGCAAACCTATGCATTAAGACCTGGAGTAACAGCTGAAGACATAAAGATTCCATTTCTTACTAGCTCTTCCTATGTAAACTTTAAGGCCTTGGAACTTGCTTGACTATTCCTTTCCTGGCCTGGATCTCCCTGACCCCATTCAATGTGGACAGCTCATTCATTTGCTTCCACGAATACAGAGAATTGCACTGACTACACAGAATGCAACTGTTAGTTCACTTTTCTGTTCTACTGATGGACTGTGCCCAGTACAGTGTTTGAGTCAGGTTGGACACTCAGTAAAACTTTGTTAAAGAAAAATGATTAAATGAATGACTAAAATGTCCTGTATCCTTGGGGGCATTTCTAAGATATATAGAGAGCTTTCAGCAGGGATTTATTAGGAGGCTGCAAGCTTCACAGAGGAAGAGAAGCTCAAGAATATTTCAAAGGATGTTTAGGAATTTTTAGATAGTAAAATAATAACAAAGGCATAATTCCTTGGATACATCTCAATATGCAAAAAAATGCAATTTGTCATGCAAAAAAGTAATCACTTGCCCTTTTTCTAGATCCAATAAGGAGGGATTGTCTTAACATGTTTCCCAAATTCTCACAGGCCTGGTCTTTATTTAAGAGCCTTGTGCATAGTCAAGCATCATTATTTTTACTATAATACCCCATAATATCTATTATCCACCAATATATCATCGATATCTATCTATATCTATATAATTTAAATTGACTCAATTTCCATTCCTCTCTTTTCAGCAGGAGAAGTTGTAAAGCTAAAACATCACACTTACAGAGTCCTTTGCTGCTGGGATTATCAATATCATTTAGGTTGTGTCAGTTAATTTCACTCACAAGAGATTTGATGAGCAGAAGAGAGGCAGAGGTGATTCTCCATGAGCTACTGGCTGATAACTGCAGTAAGCAAGGTTATAGTTTTGCTTCAGCAGAGTTCACTGGCCATTGTACAGCTTCATGACGGGAGTGTATGCGTTGCAACCCAGAATACAAAACTGGAGCAAACATGCTAAGATATAAGAAAAAAAGCCATTCAGAAAGAAGAGGACATATAAGTGCTATTAAATAAGGGCAGACAGAGGCCAAAGTTGATGTGCTTCGTGAAAAAGGAAGAAGATGGAAGATGGGACCCGATCCACTTCATGTACAGCCTTGCAGTCCATGGTAACAAGAAAAATTGTTACTTAATTTGTAATGAAAAGCCATTGATAAATTCAAAGAAAGAAAGAATGTGATTTGATGTACATATTACAAAACTGGCTGCTGATGAAAGACTGTCTGCAGGGGGCCAAGATAGGTACAAGATAGACAGTAAAGTCATGGAAATGAACAAGGATGATGATTCACATTAAGGTTGTAGTGAGGGAAATGCCAAGATATTACTAAGTCAGAATGCACTTTTATTTATATCTTTACATTTTCTAGTTTGGAGCATAATTGCTGTCTGCATCTCAGTTTCTTCAAACTTTGGTAATAAATATCTTAGGACTTCCTCATAGTTGCATCCATTTAACTAAGAGATAAATAATTTGAAGTAGTTTGATTTATAACACATTTCTCTAATGGAAATCCAAAACGCACTAACTGTGGTCAACTCAGACTTAGAAGCAATAGATTTTAGGCTCCATTTCAACTTTGCATCATCATAATACACTCACAGTCAAACAGAACCAGCCCCAGAGCACACTATAATCAGTGTAATTTTTTTACATGCCAACTCACCCTTCAGAAAAACTTTGGATTATTTTTACCCACTGACTATTTTGGATCATTGATTTTACATTGATTTGTGACATCACTTGGGTGAAAGGGAAAAAAAACCTATATTAAGCCTAGGTTTAAATTTTTATTTACATTAGAAAGAAAGTTAACTGAAAAGTTAGGAAAAATTGGTAAAAATTAAAAGTGGGAGTTTTCTCACTGTTGGGGCAGGATTAGACCCACTGATTTCTTCTTGGGCTGCCTTCTAAAGATACATAAATTAAAAGGAGGAGGATTTTATAAACCCGTGTTTTTTTCTTCTGCTATTGAAATCCTGAAAAAATAGTTTTATCTGGTTTTTAAAATATGGACTTTCATATGTTGAGTGCTGAGATCAGGGTTAGAGTTGGAGCAAACAAAGCAAAATGGTACCACAACTCACCCACTGCAGTATAACAATATGTGAAAGATGAAAAGGGTTTTTCCTAACAACACTATGACTTGAATGAAGGTTGAAAATAATAAATATTATGACCTCATATTTGGCAATTATGGGCAGATACTTTTTGGACTCTGGGAATTATTAATTATGTTGAAAATGTGTCATATCCTCCCTCCCTCTTTTAAAGTAGAAAGGAAAACACATCTTAAAAATCTTAAATAGGTTACACGGTATTAGGATGACATATTGTAACAAGACTTACAGCCTCTCAAAAAACCAAAAGTATCAAAAGGAAATAGGAAGCTAATTAGGAAGCACTGTTCTGTGGCATTTTCTGCGCTGTGTCATATGAAAAAAGCTTGAAAGATGAAGTTAAATGATGTAGTGTGGCAAAGCAAGCAGTTAAATATCCTCACTCTCTCTCTGGGAGTTGCCCGCCAGTCAAGTTATTGACCACAAATGAGAATAATGCATATTGCTAGCAAACATGACAGAAACATCCTGGTATATCATTCAATAATGAGTATCATGAACTTGTCAAAACAGGAAAATGTTTTCTTGAGTCCAATAGGTCTTAATGACTGTAATCTATGCAGTGAATTTCATACAATGTGGCTTTTGAAAATACAACATGCTTGAATGATCTTTCTCCAGCTGTGTGGTGTAAGGGTATGGATTAAATCAGTGTTGTAAAATCTTTAATAATATAATTATTCATATCATCAGGATATATGTAGGAATATAATTGTTATATAAGTACACTTTTCAAATAAGGATGTCTTCTTTATTGTTTCAGTCTTTTTTTTTTTTGAGGTGTTTTTCAACATCTGATGATTCTCAGTGATTGTTTTCTCATAAATTAGGCATTAAAAGGTGACAAAGTTCAGATGTGTGAACAATTTATAAACGGATGGACCTTTAAGTCCACTGTGCAGCATAAGACCAGGATGCTTTATGTGGAGCGCCCTTCCCCATCTCCATCTTCACCGAAATCTGTATCTGTGGGCTTTTTCTCTTGGACTGTTCAGTTTCCTAAAAAGGACTCTAAGCTTGGCTGGGTACGGTTAGAGGGTTTCAGGTGTAGATTAGAAGATTCATGAAGTAGGGCACTGCTCCTCACCTTCACCAGTGTTCAGTGGGCCCAGGGAAGATTTCCTCCTATTCACTTTTCCAAAGAAATAAATTTCCTTTTTCAACAGGAGTGGAGAAAGTCAGTCCTTTAGCTAGCTAGTGACAGGGTTTATCAATTCTTTTCATACATTTTCACACAGCCCTCCTCTCAGCGTCTCTGCCTTGCGCACATACTTTCAGAGAGATGTGTTGGTCCCAAATCACTGAGCATCTGGGAGGAATTTTGTGGAAAGAATCTATAGGATTCCTGGAGTATTCTTCACCCTCTCCTGGCCACTCATTTAGGTGCTTCAGATGGAGATATAGGTAAGCCCTATGCCATTCATTATTCGTACATCTACTTTCCTTTGCAAACTTTGTTGGCATTTCTCATCTGTGGTCATCTCTGTTTCTTAAATCTATCTTTATGGGTTTATTCTTTTTTATGTATATTCACTTTTGTTATATTCAAATTGTGAAAGAAGAAAGAGTAGAGATAAACATATGTATCCTATCAAACAGTTTACTAAAATTCTGTTATAATATTTATTTTATTAAAAAATCCTCTAAACACTTTTTTTATAACTTAACATATTATGTTAAAATATCAACTAAACATTTACATTTTCACACATATTAATGCACAAAAATTCATCCAAAATGTATATGTTCAGTTTCTTCCTGAAATTTTGAAATATTTCTTCAGTGTGATGTTTTGAACTTGAATGTTCACAACTCTAATATCTTTATTGAGATTTTATCTTATATCAACACAAATTGTCTAATGACTTCAAACCAATATTCACTTGAATTTTATTACTGCATTCTGTCCAACAATTATGCCTTTTTTACCAGTTGATTTTACTGCAAGTTTATCTTTTATAAGTATTCTCTGGTAGTATGTGTTATTAAGAAAAATTGAAGGTATTTCACTTTTAATTCATAAGTTTAATCTTTTATATTTATTTTTATAACAGATATACTTATTTCTAAGTTCAATATCTAATGTTTCTTATTTTTTATATTTCCTTGATATTTTCTTCTATTCTCATCTCTTCGTTTTGTTGGTTTTCATGTCTTAAATGATCTGGTGGGTAAATATCCTTCTTTAAAAATTCTAGATAAAGTACATTTATCAAGGAAATGACTATATTACAGTGATTAAATAATTACATTAGGAGTCAGATCAATGTTTCAGTATTTATATATTATCTCTGCAATCTTAATTAAGTCACTTATCTTTTTCTGATCCTTATTTCCCACTTCTATAAAATGAATATACTAATAGTTGGCTTAGGAGTGTCAAAGGATGAGACTACCACTTAATGTCTGAAATAAGAAGACTAAACTAAATTTATTGCTTATTAAGTGAGAGCTATGCCATTTAGGTATAATCTCTCTGAAGCTAACCAGAACAGAATACTTTTTAAATATGAATTTTAGGAACTGTAGGGTTTAGGGACTGGTGGACTTTCACAGGTATGGGTGAGAAGATATCATCTGTAGAAGCATGATCAAGTAAGACTACTATTAATTGGTTGGCACTCAGAGGTGTATGTGTGATTGGCTAACTGTGATAATCAAGGAGCTGTAATTCATTCCCTTAGTGTGCAAAATCATGTTCAGTGAGGAAAGCTTTTGCTTATTAGATAAACAGGCTTAAAACTGGTTTGGACTGCTACTTACATCATGGTTATAAGGCAATCAATCTTTTTCTAGAATCATAGGAACTTTTCTTTTTAAGGAATATGTGAACAAACTAAATCAAAGACTGAATTATAAAGGATTAAGTACAATGTACAGTTCATTTTAGTATTGAATACACTGTAGTTACTATTATCATTAATGTTACAGTTACTTTTCAATAAAAATATAGAAACTTAGCACAGCTTTCCCTATTATGTCTCTATATTGTGAAATTATCCTATCAAAGAAGTATTCAACTACAATGAGCCTTCTCAAAACTCCAAAGTTTATATCTGTGTTATTCTCTACTAATAGAAAACATAAAATATTAACATTCCTGTACTTTCTGTCTATAGTGAGTGCTCTTTACTTTTAGTTTATCCACTCAACAGACATTTATTAAGTGCCAACAATATGACCATGTCTCTCTCTCTCTCTCTCTCTCTCACACACACACACACACACACACACACACACACACACTCACACACACACACACACATACAGAAGGGTTGGGAGGGAGAGGGACAGAGAGAGAATGTGGGGCCCAAAATGGAAAACATATTTTAAGTGAAAATATTGCACAAGTAACTCATTTTTAATATTGTGATAAGTGCTAAAATGGAATATATGGTATTGTGAGTTTTGGGGAACAGGGTCATTGAGAAATGCCATTACAACTTGGATATAAAGTATGAGTAGGAGTTAACCAAGGAAGGGGTAGATTATTGGGAGAGAAGCAATCATTTCAGTAAGGGGAATGATGTGGGCAAAGTCAAGTTGCTGAAAGCCAGCCAGTGTGAGTACACAGTGAGAGGGAGAAAAACTGATAGAAAACAATTCTGGAATAATAAAAGTCTTGGATTATGTCCTAAGAACAATGGTCTGACACTAAAGTTAGCAGTGTGAGAAATGACTCAATGAAACAGACTCTTCAAACATGAGTAGGCACACACTTTTTCTGGTGATTTCATGGAGATGGTGAGGTGCATAGCATTTAATATCTATTCTGAAAGCAGATTTATAGGATTTAGCGATCAACTTGATTTGGGAAATTTTTCTTAGAGCAAGTCCAGACTTCTGAACAGAAATTTGGAAGAGCCTGCCTTATCTAGTAATTACAGCTGCTTACAAGATGTGGTAGTCATTTCCAGTAAGAGGTTTTCTGCATAAGAATAGTCAAGCTGATCTACTGAAAAACTTTCACTAATTTTCTTCCCATTTTTAACGGTAAATCACGATAACTGTTTAAACTGTTTCTTTAAAATGTCTTTTTGAGCCATCTGGGTTTGCTATTAAGAAACCAATAATATCACTTGAAATATTTTAATCTATTTGTTTTTGTCTCCCTCCCTTCTTAAAAACATGTTGCCCTTGCATCAAAATAGACTCTCAAAAAACAGAAATAAGCTTTCAGCCAGTCTTTCACTCATTTCAAACTTGATTATCAATAAAAAAAGAAAACGATGTAGGAATCAAATAATGTTGAAGTCACCAAACCAAACCATAAGGTAACACACACTATAAATCATTTTTTTTCAAAATCTCAGTGTGTGATCAATAGAACACAAAGTATGTTACTAGTTTATAGAATTAGAATTTAATCAGAAAAGCGTTAAATTATCACTCACACTTGGAGTTATTACAGCTGGAATTGATTTAAACTACTAGTTTTGACTTATTCAGGATGACCACTTATATATTTATATTTATATATATATATATATATATATATATACATATACACACACATAGACACACTTTATTTTTGATTGTTATTTATATATATTAACATAGGACATCTATAGGACATCTATATATCTCTAGCTTTCACTGGTTCTTCCAATAATGAATGTGAAATTAGCCTTTGTGAAGCCTACAATAATCAGTCTGTTTGTTATGGGCATCAAGGAGATTTTTAATAGTATAAGTATCCATTCCTGGAAATGGAACTGCTAACAGAATCAGGATTATTCAGGATTTTCATCCAAGGTTTTTATCCTGACAATCATTCTTCTGTTTTCTTCAAATACCTTAAAAATCCCAACATATCCCTGGTTATAGTTTATTCAAGCAACCATTCTACAAACAAGGGACATGCCTCTCCAGCTGCAATACTGTTTATATTGCCCTTAATGATATCAAATTATTCCATTTTATTAATTGCATGCTAATATTTATTGTCTATTTCCTCAAAGGCAACTTGAGCCTTGGGAAACTTGACCCTTTGGAAATAAAAACCTGCATTAGGTCTTTATTTTGTTTTCTTTGTGCACAAATGTTGTCTGCCACTGTGGGTAAAAATACTTCACTAGGACACAAAATAAATAAAAGAAAGAGAAGCCACAAAGGAATAATCAGTACATGTTGCAGAATGTAGTCAAATCATAACAGCACCATAGAATATGATTGCTGATTGGCTTGTTTACAGTGTGGTTTACTAGTGCCCCTGATCCAGAGAGTACAGTACAATCTGCAGCTGTAGCTCTCCTACATGCAGACCTTTCCATGGCCTTCTGAGAATCGAAAATGAACATTCAATACCCTTAGTAGTTTACTGTTTTTCAGTATACTGGTACTGCTTTGTTTGTTTTTGAAGCAAAACATTTTAAAACAAATTGTGTTATAATGGAACAAAATACAGGGAGAAAACAATACTTAATAGGATATATTAGAAATGTACTGAGAGACAGAGTAAATAGATTATTCAAGAAAATAAAATTAATAAATGTCAGTAAACTTTATCATTTTATTTGTCCCACTAATGAATAGAAAAGCATGAGTTTTTTGATGCACATAAAAACAATTTGATATTAAAGATTCATGTGTAGTGGGAGATATCTAATTGTAAAGACAATTTATGGAACTAGCTTCTTTCTAAGTTGTTGTTGAACTATACAGAATTAATGTCTCAGATGCTGAACTTCTTGAGAGGTATATCATGAAATATTCCATGTGGGATCACTGTGATCCATCCATGTTAGCAAAACTAAGAATTTTAGTTACGTTGGACAGCATTCCTGGCCTACCTACAGTAGTCCCCCTTATCCATGGGTTTGCTTTCTGTGGTTTCAGTTACCTGTGGTCAACCAGGTCTGAAAATATTATATGGAAAATTCCAGAAATAAACAATTTATAAGTTTTAAATCACAGGCCATTCTGAGCAACATGATGAATCTCGTACCGTCCCACTCTGTCCCTCCCATGATGTGAAGCATCACTTTGTCCAGAGTATCCATGCTGTATATGCTAGCCACCCCTTAGTCACTTAGTGGTTGTCTCAGTTATCAGAGCAACTTCGAGGTATCACAGTGCTTATATTCAAGTAATCCTTATTTTACTTAAAATGGCCCCAAAGCAAATGAGTGGTGATGTTGGGAATTCAGATATTCTCTTACTGTGCTTAATTCATAAATTAAACTGTATCATAGGTATGTATGTATAGGAAAAAACATAGTATATATAGGATTCAGTACTATCGTGTTTCAGGCATCCACTGTGGGTATTGGAATGTATTCTCTGCAGATAAAGGGGGGCTACTGTATTTTATTTGAGTGCAGATTGCTCTCCCCAGCTAAATGTTTGACCTCATAGAGAGATAATTAGATGATAAATAGGTAGGTAAATAATTAGAAGATGTTTGTAAGAGAGCAAATCATAAAAAGGAAATGAAATGATAACAATGCAATAGTTATAATACTAAAATTACTTTTGCATACTTTTTGTGTTCAGATATGTATGTATTTGGTTTATATCTACTATAGCTAAGATGCTATATAAAAAGCATGGAATTTGGATAGATGGTAATTTACTACCTCTCTTTATCTTCTTAACACTTTTTTTTTTTGGCCACACAGTGGGGCAATGAACGACCTTAGTAGCAGGATCTTAGTTTCCTAACCAGGGATCGAACCCAAGGTCCCTGCATTGGGAGTGCAGAGTCTTTTTTTTTTTTTTTTTTGGCTGCGTTGGGTCCTTGTTGCTGCTCGTGGGCTTTTTCTAGCTGTGGTGCGCTGGTCTCTCATTGCAATGGCTTCTCTTGTTGTGGAACACAGACTCTAGGTGCATGGGCTTCAGTAGTTGTGGCACGCAGGCTCAGTAGTTGTGGCTCGCAGGATCTAGAGCACAGGCTCAGTAGTTGTGGCGCACGGGTTTAGTTGCTCCGTAGCATGTGGGATCTTCCTGGACCAGGGATTGAACCTGTGTCCCTGGCATTGGCAGGCAGATTCTCAACCACTGTGCCACCAGGGAAGTCCCAGGAGTGCAATCTTAACCACTGGACTGCCAGGGAAGCCCCTCCTTAACATCTTTAATATCATTAATGTACACTGTAATCAACCTATCCCATGCCAGAAGTAGTCTTTTTTTGAGCAACTAATAGCCTCATGATTTTGCTCCTGAAGGTTCTCCTTTTACTCCCATCCAATCATTTAGGAACACTATGATAGACAAAGTATAAAGAAAGTTTAAGAATACCTACTAATATAAAATTCTAAAATGAACCAATACCTAAATAGTGCTAGTCATATTCCCAACCACCTCTTCCTAAATTAATGTGGAGTGAAATGTGTTGAAAGTCTCTACATATATTCCATGTAATTATAAATTTACTTATATGTTAAGAAAAATCTAGATTTGTTTTAAAGCAGGAAAATGAGAAGGATCACACAATGTATTGTAGAATCTGTCTAATTGCAATTAAATGAAGAATCAATAAGAAATAAAACCATGTTCTTAGTTTACTATTAATGCATTTTTTTCTACAGTGAATTCTTCTAATGGAATTATAAAGTTTTTTTTTTCCCCATGTTGTTTCAAATTAATAGGTTGTTAACTCAGGGCCTTATAAAAGAAAATTCACCTGACTTTACCACATAGCTTATTAAAAGATAGGCAACTTAAAAAAAATTAACATGGAGTATATTCTGGGTAAAGTTAAGTGTATAGATTGAAAAATCTCAGATGATGCTGTAGAAATGCACTGTGCTGCCATAATATGTTAGACATTATTACTTATCATTTGATGTAGCCACACAGAAGACATAAAGAAGACAAGTCCTCCTGGAGGCCTACAATCTTAGGAAGTAAGTTTAACAAGTAAAGTAGTTGAAAAAGGAATTACTTCACATGAAACTTTTATTCCCATTCTCCCTTTATCTTAACCATCTGTTTAAACAGCAATTTGAATGTAGCTCTGCTTTAGAAGAATGACCAGTTAGCTAGAGACCTTGATACTATAGGTATTGGAAGTTTGTATTTAGTAAAAAGGGTACCCTTGGGCTGCAGAAAATCACTGGTGAGCTATTCTTTCAGAAGGCAAGATTTTATGGTATTAAATTATTTTCTGTAACATTGAATGACTCAGAAATACACAATTGACCACTGTGGCTACATTTCAGTTCCAGTGGAGACGTTTGCTCCACATATGAAAACTGAATACAATTGCATATATTACACCTAGAGAAAAGAATACTGAAAATTGTTAGTGAGACTGGGAGTCAGTAAGTAATGAAAAACAAAGCAAAACAAAAAATTTTAAGGAAAAAGTGATACTTGAAGAAGAGAAACTGGGACAGAAATTACCACAGTGTGTTTGTGGAAGAGTGAACAGACTGACCTGAGTGTGATGAAAGGATAATTTTGAGAAGTGGGAAATAAATTTGGAATGCCAAACAGAGTAATAGTTTGGGAGATCTTCGAACCAGGACAATGAGATTATGGGCAACTCCTGTCACCCCTCTCATTGTCAGGAGAAAGGATAAGTAATATATTTAGGGCAGCAATTCTTAGAGTCAGTCTCATATTAAAATAAACAGGTATTCCTTAAGGGTAAGATTCCTTGGTTTAATATCGTTGGATATTCTTTTAGGTGAACTTGATTTGAGTTAGATGAATCATATTTTAGCACAATTTTAATTGATAAGACAGGAAAATATTCTGTGGCTAAAACAGAGCAGTAGAAGTGCTCAGATAGAGATACAAAATTTATTCAATCCACTCAGAAACACAGAAGCATGTATACACACACAAAGGGACTTAGATATACAGGATGTTTTATATTAAAAGGGCTAAACAATTGCCAAATTGTGTAACAAAAAATAGCTTTATTTATTTTCTTTCAGTATATATAATTGGTATAATGATATAAACTGAATTGAATCAATATGTGAAAGTATAATATATATATATTATTGAAATAGATTATTATTTGCACAGCCTGTTCCTATAATGAGTCTGCATACTATATTAATAAGACTTTTCTGAGACAAGTAATCCTAACTGCACAGCTCAGTCATTTACTACCTTTGTGTATTTATTTTTGTCATTTAATATGGGAATTGCACTAGATAATATTGTGTCATTCCACTATCAATATATTCATGTATATAAATTTACCTGATTAAATATCATCTTGCATTATTTCCTTGTTTTGTATTTGTGAATTCTGCCTTCCAGATTGATTGTTTAGGTTTTTAGTATTCATGAACTATAACTTCTGGTCACTTTTCTTTGCCTAGAATATAGATGTGCATGAGTTTCACACTTTTCTCCCCGAAGGTTAATTATAGCCATCAATATTCTATCATCAATTAATTCAAAACTACCTATTGATTCTCTCCTAGTTGCCCGACATTATATCAAGTTCTGGAGCTCTGAAGAAATTGGCAAAGCCTATATTCTTATGGAACATATTTTGTAGAAGGAGAAACAGACAAAAAACAGATGTGTACATGTTTTTACATAAGTCTGATATAAAGCTAATTTAGAAATCTTCAAATTGTGATGTATGGTTTACAGGGAACAACACAAGAATCTGATAAAAATTAAGGTGGGGGAGGAGCATCAAGATGGCGGAAGAGTGAGACGCGGAGATCACCTACCTCCCCACAAATACATCAGAAATACACCTACATGTGGAACAATTCCTACAGAACACCCACTGAACGCTGGCAGAAAACCTCAGACCTCCCAAAAGGTAAGAAACTCCCCACATACCTGGGTAGGGCAAAAGAAAAAACAGAGACAAAAGAAAGGGCCGGGACCCGCACCCGTGGGAGGGAGCTGTGAAGGAGGAAAGCTTTCCACACACTAGAAGCCCCTTCATGGGCGCAGACTGCGGGTGGCGGAGGGGGTAAGATTCAGAGCCACGGAGGAGAGGGCAGTAACAGGGTGCGGAGGGCAAAGCGGAGAGATTCCCTCACGGAGGATTGGTGCCGACCAGCAGTCACCAGCCCGAGAGGCTTTTCTGCTCACGAGCCGGGACGGGGCGGGGGGCTGGGAGCTGAGGCTTGGGCTTCGGTTGGAAGCCGCGAGAGGACTGGGGTTGGTGGCGTGAACACCACCTGAAAGGGGCTAGTGCACCACGGCTGGCCGGCAGGGAGTCCGGGAAAAAGTCTGGAGCTGCCGAAGAGGCAAGAGACTTTTTCTTGCCTCATTGTTTCCTGGTGCGCGAGGAGAGGGGATTAAGCGCGCCGCTTAAAGGAGCTCCAGAAACGGGCGCGAGCCGCGGCTGTCGGCGCGGACAGCAGAGACGGGCATGAGACACTAAGGCTGCTGCTGGCGCCACCAGAAAGCCTGTGTGCAAGCACAGGTCACTCTCCACACCTCCTCTCCCGGGAACCTGTGCAGCCCACACCTACCAGGGTCCCGTGATCCAGGGACAACTTCCCCAGGAGAACACACGGCACGCCTCAGGCTGGTGGAACGTCACGCCGGCATCTGCAGTCGCAGGCTCGCCCCGCATCCATACCCTTCCCTCCTTCCAGCCTGAGTGAGCCAGAGCCCCCAATCAGCTGCTCCTTTAACCCCATCTGTCTGAGCGAATAACAGACACCTTCAGGCAACCTACAGGCAGAGGCGGGTCCAAATCCAAAGCTGAACCCCAGGAGCTGTGAGAACAAAGAAGAGAAAGGGAAATCTCTCCCAGAAGCCTCAGGAGCAGCAGATTAAATATCCACAATCAACTTGATGTGCCCTGCATCTCTGGAATACCTGAATAGACAATGAATCATCCCAAATTGAGGAGGTGGACTTTGGGAGCAATGATATATATATTTTTTACCCCCTTTCTCTTTCTGTGAGTGTGTATGTGTATGCTTCTGTGTGTGATTTTGTCTGTATAGCTTTGCTTTTACCATTTGTCCTAGGGTTCTGTCTGTCCATTTTTTTAATTACTTAAATTTTTTTAAAATTTTAATTATTTTATTTTATTTTATCTCCCTTCCTTCCTTCCTTCCTTCCTTCCTTCCTTCCTTCCTTCCTTCCTTCCTTCCTTCCTTCCTTCCTCCCTTCTTCCATCCCTCCCTCCCTCCCTCCCTCCCTCCTTTCCTTCCTTCCTTCCTTCTTTCCTTCCTTTCTCTCTCCCTTTTAATCTGAGCCATGTGGAGGACAGGCTCTTGGTGCTCCAGCCGGGCATCAGGGCTGTGCCACTGAGGTGGGAGAGCCAAGCTCAGGACACTGGTCCACAAGAGACCTCCCACTTCAATGTAATATCAAATGGTGAAAATCTTCCTCAGATCTCCATCTCAACACCAAGACCCAGCTCCACTCAAGGACCAGCAAGCTACAGTGCAGGACACCCTATGCCAAACAACTAGCAAGACAGGAACACAACCACATCCATTAGCACAGAGGCTGCCTAAAATCATAATAAGGCCACAGACACCCCAAAACACACCACCAGACGTGGACCTGCCCACCAGAAAGACAAGATCCAGCCTCATCCACCAGAACACAGGCACCAGTTCCCTCCACCACGAAGCCTACACAACCCACTGAACCAACCTTAGCCACTGGAAACAGACACCAAAAACAATGGAAACTACGAACCTGCAGCTAGGAAAAGGAGACCCCAAACACAATAAGTTAAGCAAAATCAGAAGACAGAGAAACACACAGCAGATGAAGGAGCAAGGCAAAAACCCACCAGACCAAACAAATGAAGAGGAAATAGGCAGTCTACCTGAAAAAGAACTCAGAGTAATGATAGTAAAGATGATCCAAAATCTTGGAAATAGAATGGAGGAAATATAAGAAACGTTTAGCAAGGATCTAGAAGAACTAAAGAGCAAACAAGAGAGATGAACAACACAATAAATGAAATTAAAAATTCTCTAGAAGGGATCAATAGAAGAATAACTGAGGCAGAAGAACGGATAAGTGAACTGGAAGAAAAAAGAGTGGAAATAACAATTGCAGAGCAGAATAAAGAAAAAAGGAATGAAAAGGATTGAGGACAGTCTCAGAGACCTTTGGGACAACATTAAAGACACCAACATTCGAATAATAGGGGTCTCAGAAGAAGAAGAGAAAAAGAAAGGGACTGAGAAAATATTTGAAGAGATTATAGGTGAAAACTTCCCTAGTATGGGAAAGGAAATATTTAATCAAGTCCAGGAAGCACAGAGAGTCTCATACAGGATAAATCCAAGGAGCAACACGCTAAGACACATATTAATCAAATTATCAAAAATTAAATACAAAGAAAACATATTACAAGCAGCAAGGGAAAAACAACAAGTAACACATAAGGGAATCCCCATAAGGTTAACCTCTGATCTTTCAGCAGAAACTCTGCAAGCCAGAAGAGAGTGGCGGGACATATTTAAAGTGATGAAAGAGAAAAACCTAAAACCAAGATTACATTGCCCAGCAAGGATCTCATTCAGATTTGACGGAGAAGCAAAAGCTAAGAGAATTCAGCACCACCAAACCAGCTTTACAACAAATGGTAAAGGAACTTCTCTAGGCAGGAAACACAAGAGAAGGAAAAGACCTACAATAATAAACCCAAAACAATTAAGAAAATGGTAATAGGAACATACATATCGATAATTACCTTCAATGTAAATGGATTAAATGCTCCAACCAAAAGACGTAGACTGGCTGAATGGATACAAAAACAAGACCTGTATATATGCTGCCTACAAAAGACCCACTTCAGACCTAGAGACACATACAGACTGAAAGTGAGGGAAAGGAAAAAGATATTCCATGCAAATGGAAATCAAAAAAAGCTGGAGTAGCATTTCTCATATCAGACAAAATAGACTTTAAAACAAAGACTATTACAAGAGACAAAGAAAGACACTACATAATGATCAAGGGATCAATCAAAGAAGAATATCTAACAATTGTAAATATTTATGCACCCAACATAGGAGCACCTCAATATATAAGGCAAATACTAACAGCCATAAAAGGGGAAATTGTGCCATGTCCTGGCTATTGTAAATAGTGCTGCAATGAACATTGTGGTACATGACTCATTTTGAATTATGGTTTTCTCAGGATATATGCCCAGTGTAGGATTGTTGGGTCAAATGGAACTGTTTTCCATAGTGGTTGTATCAATTTACATTCCCACCAACAGAGCAAGAGGGTTCTCTTTTCACCACACCCTTTCCAGTATTTATTGTTTCTAGATTTTTAAATAATGGACATTTTGACTGGCGTAAAGTGATACCTCGTTGTAGTTTTGATTTGCATTTCTCTAATAATTAGTGGTGTTGAGAATCTTTTCATGTGCCTCTTGGCCATCTGTATATCTTCCTTGGTGAAATGTCTATTTAGGTCTTCCACCCATTTTTTAACTGGATTGTTTTTTTGATATTGAGCTCCATGGGCTGTTTGTATATATTGCAGATCAATCCTTTGTCTGTATTTTCATTTGCAAATATTTTCTCCCATTCTGAAGGTTGTCTTTTTGTCTTGTTTATGGTTTCCTTTGCTGTGCAAAAGCTTTTAAGTAAGTCCCATTCGTTTATTTTTGTTTTTATTTCCGTTACTCTAGGAAGTGGGTGAAAAAAGATCTTGCTGTGGTTTATGTCAAAGAGTGTTTTTCCTATGTTTTCCTCTAAGAGTTTTTATAGTGTCTGGTCTTACATTTAAGTCTTTAATACATTTGGAGTTTATTTTTGTGTATGGTGTTAGGTAGTGTTCTAATTTCTTTCTTTTACATGTAGCTGTCCAATTTTCCCAGCACCACTTATTGAAGAGGCTGTCTTCTCCACTGTATATTCTTCCCTCCTTTGTCGTAAATTAGCTGCCCGTATGTGCGTGGGTTTATCTCTGGGCATTCTATCTTGTACCATTGATCTATATTTTTGTTTTTGTGCCAGTACCATACTATCTTGATTACTGTAGATTTGTGGTATAGTTTGAAGTCAGGGAGCCTGATTCCTCCAACTCCGTTTTTCTTTCTTAAGATTGCTTTGGCTACTCGGGGTCTTTTGTGTTTACATATGAATTGTAAAATTTTTTGTTCTAATTCTGTGAAGAATGCCATTGGTATTTTGATAGGGGTTGCATTGAATCTTTAGATTGCTTTGGGTAGTATAGTCATTTTGACAATATTGATTCTTCTAATCCAAGAACATAGTATATTTCTCCATCTGTTTATGTCATCTTTGATTTCTTTCATCAGTGTTTTACAGTTTCCTGAGTACAATTCTTTTGCCTTCTTATGTAGGTTTATTCCTAGGTATTTTATTCTTTTTGTTGCAATGGTAAATGGGATTGCTTCCTTAATTTCTCTTTCTGATTTTCGTTGCTGGTGTATAGGAGCACCAGAGATTTCTATGCATTGATTTTGTATCCTGCAACCTTACCAAATTCAATGCTTAGTTCTAGTAGTTTTCTGGTGGCATCTTTAGGATTTTCCATGTATAGTATCATGTCATCGGCAAATAGTGACAGTTCTGCTTCTTCTCTTCCAATTTGTATTTCTTTTTCTTCTCTGATTACTGGGGCTAGGACTTCCAAAACTATGTTGAATAAGAGTGGTGAGAGTGGAGATCCTTATCTTGTTCCTGATCTTAGTGGAAATGCTTTCAGTTTTTCACCATTGATTATGTTGCTTGCTGTGGGTTTGTCATATATGGGCTTTATTATGTTGAGGTAGGTTTCTTCTATGCCCCTTTTCTGGAGAGTTTTTATCATAATTGAGTGTTGAATTTTAGCAAAAGCTTCTTCTGCATCTATTGAGATGATCATATGGTTTTTATTCCTTAATTTGTTAATGTGGTATATCACATTGATTGATTTGCATATATTGAAGAATTGCATCCTCGGGATAAATCCCACTTCATCTTGGTGTATGATCCTTTTAATGTGCTGTTGGATTCTGTTTGCTAGTATTTTGTTCAGGATTTTTGCATCTATTTTCATCAGTGATATTGGTTTATAATTTTCTTATTTTGCAGTATCTTTTTCTGTTTTTGGTATCAGTGTGATCATGGCTTCATAGAATGAATTTGGGAGTATTTCTCCCTTTGCAATATTTTGGAAGAATTTGAGAAGGATAGGTGTTAGCTCTTCTCTAAATGTTTGATAGAATTCACCTGTGAAGCCATCTGGTCCTGGACTTTTGTTTGTTGGAGGATTTTTAATTATGGTTTCAATTTCATTACTTGTGATAGGTCTGTTTATGTTTTCTAATTCTTCCTGGTTCAGTCTTGGAAAGTTGTACCTTTCCAAGAATTTGTCCATTTCTTCATGGTTGTCCATTTTATTGGCATATAGTTGTTTGTAGTAGTCTGTTATAGTCTTTGTATTTCTGCACTGTCAGTTGTGTTTTCTCCTTTTTCATTTCTAATTTTATTGATTTGCGTCCTCTCCCATTTTTTCTTGATGAGTCTGGCTAAGGGGTTATCACTTTTGTTTATCTTCTCAAAGAACCAGCTTTTAGTTTTATTGAGCTTTGCCATGGTTTTCTTTGTTTCTATTTCATTTATTTCTGCTCTGATCTTTATGATTTCTTTCCTTTTACTGACTTCGGGATTTTTTGTTCTTCTTTCTCTAGGTTAGATTGTTTATTTGAGATTTTTCTTGTTCTTGAGGTGAGATTTTATTGCTATGAACTTCCCTCTTAGAACTGCTTTTGCTGTGTGCCTTAGGTTTTGGGTTGTTGTGTTTTCATTGTCATTTGTTTCAATGTATTTTTTTATTTCTTCTTTGATTCCTTCAGTGATCTCTTAGGTATTTAGTAGCTCACTGTTTAGCCTCCATGTATTTTTGTTTTTTCCGTTTTTTTTTCATGTAGTTGATTTCCAGTCTCATAGCATTGTGGTCAGAAAGGTGCTTGATACAATTTCAATTTTCTTAAATTTCCTGAGGCTTGATTTGTGACCCAAGATGTGATCTATCCTGAAGAATGTTCCATGTGCACTTGAGAAGAAAGTGTATTCTGCCACTTTGGGGTGGAATGTTCTATAGGTATCAATTAGATCTATCTGGTCTATTGTGTCATTTAAAGCTTGTGTGTCCTTATTTATTTTCTGTTTGGATGATCTGTTCATTTATGTAAGTAGGGTGTTAAAGTCCCCTCCTATTATTGTGTTACTGTCAATTTCTACTTTCATGGTTGTTAGCATTTGCCTTATGTATTGAGGTGCTCCTATGTTGGGTGCATAAACATTTATAATTGTTATATCTTCTTCTTAGATTGATCCTTTGATCATTATGTACTGTCCCTCCTTATCTTTTGTAACACTCTTTATTTTATAGTCTATTTTATCTGATACTAGTATTGCTACTCCAGCTTTCTTTTGATTTCCATTTGCATGGAATATCTTTTTCCATCCCTTCACTTTCAGTCTGTATGTGTCCGTAGGTCTGAATTGGGTCTCTTGCAGACAACATATATATGGGTCTTGTTTTTGTATCCATTCAGTGAGCCTGTGTCTTTTGGTTGGGGCATTTAATCCATTTACATTCAAGGTTATCGATAGGTATGTTCCTACTACCTATCTAACTTAATTTTTGTTAGATTGATTAATATGTGTCTTGGTGTGTTTTTCCCAGAGTTTATCCTGTATAGGACTCTCTTTGCTTCCTGGACTTGGGTGACAATTTCCTCTCTCATGTTAGGGAAATTTTCAATTATAATCTATTCAAATATTTTCTCAGTCCCTTTCTTTTTCTCTTCTTCTTCTGGGACTCCTATAATTCAAATGTTGGTGCATTTACTGTTGTCCCAGAGGCATTTTTGAAAATCAGTCCTTTAGATTACTTGAAATGACAATATAAAAGAAACAGTTACAGAGGAAACACTTCAATATTAAAGAAACAAGCTTCCTAAGTCATAACCATATAAAAATAGAAATTTATCTCACATGTGCATATATCTATGTATGTATGTGTGTATATATATGTGTGTGTGTGTTAAGTATTCATTTTTTTCAATATGAAAGAAATGTATCCAGAGCACTTGATATTACCCACTGAAAATAATATTAGAAGAAGAAACAATGATTGTTTATAAATTAAAAAATCTAGCAGTTTAACTCAGCTTTCTGTCTCTTTCAAACTTATAAATCTGGGGATCTGCTGGTACAAGTGAAGAGTACAGATAAAAACAAGAATGCCCTGTGTAAGAGAGGATAATGAGTCACATAATTTTCTAGCAGTCTTGAGTAAAGGCATAGGAGTATGGAGCCTCATTATGAATTTCATTTATCTGTCATTTCTCCCAAGCCATGACCTTCCTTGCCTTCAGGGAAATTTGGAAAATTTGGAGAATGGACTTTTGTGGAGAGGGACACACACAGTGCCCATTTGGAATAACAGTTTTGCTTCTCTTAAAGCCATTTGGCTTGATTTTGGAGAAAAAAAATCCTTAGTAGATTTTAATGAAAGTATCAATAAAGGGCCCATCTTCTGATGATGATAAATTATCACAAATTTTCTGATGTAGAAAGGAATCTCACCAAAAAAGAGTAGATACACTTTATGCCTATTCCACTCTGTGGAATCTCTTCTGGTGTTAATCATAGATTGAGCCAATAATAAAATGTTTAGTTACATAGTGCAATGAACTATTTCTTGATGTGAAAGTCTGATTTAGAACTTTCTGTTGTTTGTGTATTAATTTATGCAAAGTCAGGACTAGTACAATAATTTTTGATGAGCCTAGGAAGCTTTCACTATAACATCACCCCTCTACCTCTACCCCAAACCCTACACTTTAGGAATTTCATTGACTTTTTGTCAGTTAACTTGGACATAAAGAATTTTAACTGCCAATATCTAAAATTTTAGGCAATGAACAAGTCAACAAAATATATATTTCTCCAAAATTGTGACATTACCTATGGGACTATCAGAAAATTTTCTTGCATGAACCCTCCTCACACATAACTGGTATCCAAAGAATTTTTCTTGAACAAATAAAGTAGTTAAAAACATGTAGCACTGTATCTTTACAAAATATTTTATGGAGGATGTGAGTAATAAGGAAGGATTTCTAAAAAGAGATGGCAGGAGAAAGAATATTTCAGTCAATGTAGCAGGAAATGAAAATATCTGCAAAGTTTAGTTTGATATGATCATAAATGAGTTATTTTATATTGCTTTATATATTGTTTCTCAATATAGAAGTGCTCCTTAACAGCAGAGAGACATCTGTGCCTGGAGTTTGTCGCCCAGCCCCCAGCCCAGCCCAGGGATAGGAAGTGTGGATGCACAGAGGTCACAGGAACCTCTTCCTGAGAAGGATGGGCCAAGACTAAGGGGGTGTGGGTGGGGACGGCAAAGAGCCCAGGCCTTGCCCCATACCGTGATGATGCATGCGGTCACCGTCCATCACCCTGATGGTCTCCAGGAAGTCCTCCAAGTGCTAGCTGTCCTCCTGAGGGATGAGGGGCCTCGGCCCCAGCAGCAGGCACTTGTGGTTGTCTGCATTGAGCTGCCACTTGTGGGTGGCGAACTCTGGACTGAGACCCTTTGTGGTACTGGTGCCCCAGGGCGGCCAACTGCTAGGTCTCCTGGGAGGAAAACTGGGTGTACTGTGTCAGTGCAAAGGCCATCAGCAGCTAGGGGGCCAGCACTCTGAGAGCTCTCGTTGGTAGTCAGGGCACTTGGCGATGTCCACACGCAGGAGACCAGGCAAGGTGCCACCTGTGCATGTACTTACCTAGGAAGGTGCCTGCTTCAGCCTCGTGGGATCCTCTAATGTTCACTTTTGTGGGAGAACCAGTCATTTTTGTGATGGGACAGAAGTGGCTTCTGTCCACTTCTGAAAGAGACCCCTTCCAATATTGCTCTGCCCTGAAAGTCCATGGTGGACTCCACATAAAGTATGTGGAAGACTTGGCGGAACGGGAGCCAGGATCACCAGGCAGCTGGCCTCCACAGGCCCCACTCTGCTCTCAGACACTGAGCCTTTCCTGTGGCCTCTGGAACTTTCCACAGACAGACTCGGGCTGAAGAAATTCCAGGGTCCTGGGCTCTTCAGTCCCACCAGGTGCAAGGTGTCATACTGGGGGTGGGAGTCAGAGACAGTGTCATGGATGGGACCTGAGATGGTGTCCTCCTTGTCCCTCTGGGCCAGCCGGACATTGCAGGTGGACAGGCTGGTCACAGCATTGTGCTTGGAGAGCTGGTGGGCTCTTTGCACCATCAATGAAGTGCAGAATTTCCTTACTACTTGAGGTAGTCAGGTGTCCTGGTACATATTGTACGTTAACTGACCTCAGCGCTTCACTTCCTTCTCTGGGTACTGGCTCAACTATACGTGGGGCTTGGCGCGCTTGGCAGGGACAGCATGACTGTGTCCAGGTCTTTCTGTCACCTTCACCTAGGCTCTCTTCTCCACTTTTTCACCTTTTAGGAATACTCATTTAAATGGCAACACAATTTCAGGTTTCTTGATTTTCTTGCCCCCTCTTCCATGTCCCCGCAAGCAGCTGCAGGTCAAAATTGAATGAGATTAGCATAAATTTTATTCCTCAGATTAATACATTAACCATGTCTCAATTCAGTGTTTTATCCTAGTCATAGAGAGGAGGATTTGGGGCTTTATTATAAGGAGTGCAGTTTTTATAGATCTTATATACAAAAGGCAGTTGATAGCAGTTTGCATGTTTGGTAGTTTATAAACTTGAAAACTCCACAGTTCAGGAGTTCTGTACCATTTTGTCTTTAATTTTATTTTAAGTATACAGATTTAATCTATTAATGGGCATAATAAAACTAACACACTGAGGCACACAAAAGATTTTTGGTAACAAATTTAAAAGACATTCTTAGATATCAATATTTATTATGATAGATTTTAAATTTTTTCTAGTTGTTAAGGAATAATATGTAGAAAAGTTAAAAACTGATGAATTAATATGTTGCTACTAAACTTGAACTACCAAGTGTCTAAAATCCATTGACAGAAATAGTATCATGTTATACATTTTTATTTTACTTAACAGGATAAAATGCATAATTTCCTCTTCCATTGAAGTCCCCCAACAATCAAGTCTAGAAAACTGAGAAAGGATGAGGCACTATTTAAATAAAATAACTCAGATAATTCAAAATTATATCAACATATTATAGTTCCTATTTAAGGTTTTTTCCAACATTAATAGAAATACTTTTATCTCATGAAAAAAATTAATTATAACATTTCCATTTTTTTCTCTGCTACATAATTTAGATTCAAATTTTTAATGAAAATTATAAAACTTAAAGATTTTTTCACCTTTAAATAAGACATTACCCAATATTGACAATGAGGTTTAAAATAAAATTGTAAAAATTTCAAATTAAAACTATAATAAATGATTAATAAGCAGTACATATTTAGTGTTTGAATAGTTATGTCTAAGAGTAGTTCATTATTACACATTTGTGAGTCATTTCAAATCCTCCTGATTCCAAAACATTTTTGTGGTTTTATTGACATCATTCACCAGGAATTTATAATATAATTTACTGTTTTTGTGTATTTCTGGAGTTTTTTCATTATACTCTGATTTTATAATATCAATGAAATTTTCCATGTTATATATACCTATGTCTATGCAGTATTTTATTTAAATGAACAAAATAATTATTTTAATGTTGAAGAATTACTTCAATTACTTTAAATAATTTTATAGAAATATGTAATTTCAAAACACTTTTCCAAGTCTACATTTTTGCTTTAGTAACCTCACTATAATTTAAATAGTAAATGTGTACTTTGATACTATACATTTATGTGATAAAACTTTTCCTGACAGAAGTTTTTTTACTCTATGAATATGTTAATAAAAAGTAAAAATATATCTGAACAGATGCTTATAAAAATAATTCTTAAGACAGTCTATGAATAAAATATAAATTCAGAGTATTTTCAATCATACTGTTATATTTTACTTTCAAAATTGGAATGTGGTATCTTCATTAATTTGTCTTAGTGATGTAGAGAACAGCATAAAAATACTTTTCAGAGTATTTTTGCATATACCATATTGGAAATCAGGGATCAGAAACAATATGGAAATTCTCATGGCATTCTGTTTTTGCATTTAAACTCTCCACTTGTGTTATTACCTTACAAACAGTTTTATTTCATCTAAATGTTTCACCCTATTTGTTTACTAACACCATTTTAAATTGGTTATGGTTAATTTCTTTATTTTCATTTTACCTACTAAAAAAGCAAATAAATACATATGAGAGTTCAAAGATAATATGTGATTTTGGAAACATTTTCCAAAGAAACGTGTTCTAAGGATCAAACCACTGAATGCTCAACATTGAACATAATGAAGATGGCTAAACATAATGCAGCTTTTCAAATTTGGAATTCTTCAGTAGTACATGTAAAAGGTGTGTGTATGAAGAAGGGACCAAAGGAATGAAAAGCCAAAACTTGATAACTGTCCAGAGAATTCAAATTCCTGTAGTCAGTTATTATTGCTTTAATTTATTCCTGATAAATTAAAGATGTGGCCTTGGGCCACATCTAGGACTATCAAGATCTCTCTTGCATGCTTAAGATTGGTTTTAAACCAATTTTCAATCCTGCTGGCATCTGTTAAAATGTTTCTGCATAGAAGCCCTAAGGTTGACTCACCTAAGGGTGAGTCATACTGGACTATGTGTAGGATAGAGCTGATGTTCAGCTGGTCTGGGAACATTCTATCCTTATCTCTGGGGATACTGGAAGTTGGCTTTGACCAAGATAAGCTCTGTGAGATTTGTCATGTGTAGTTTAAAGTCTAAAAATCCAGACACTCCTAGGGCTTGGTTTACTGATGGTTTTTACCTGGTGTAGCCCATGAGCTATGGCAATGTTTAACTACATTGGCAGATATGTGTAATCCCCCTTCCTTACTTCTGCCTTGAGTGCTCATGAGACCCAGATTCCTTGCACAGATATTGATGCCTCAACTGATGTTGAATCCTGGCCCATGTTCATTAAGGATTCTGGGGAGATTGTACCTGAATATATTTCAAACCACCAAAAGTTGCCTGTGCTCTCTTTCTATTGCTGTATCTTATTGATACTTTCACTTTAAATAAAGAGCATTATGTGAGTATGCTTTGGGAAGCCTTGTGAGTCCTTTGAAATATCCAAACTTGAGAAATCTATGTAGTATTTAATTCAACTTTTCTTGCTCAGGACTAGGGTGAGGCAAGGCAAGAGCCTAGGACACAAAATTTAAGGAGGCACTCACTTTCAAGAATCTGAGAGTACCTCCTTTAATTCTGTACCTCATTTCTTATCCTAGTCCAAGACCTGCTACCTTTATAGTCTCAAGTATCTTTCCAATTAAATACTTAGGATAACTCAGATTTAGACTTCTAGCAACGTGTCTTTATTGTCTTTCCTGCCTTTGTGTTATTACCAAGGTAATCTTTATGAATTTTCAACCACTTCTTCATTTAAATCTATTGATATCATATCTATTAATCCTCTCAACACCACTGCCATTAAAACAATTTTAAACACTGTTGAAATAAATAATGCTAAAATTTTAGTGAGAAAAATAGTGTTTAGAACCTGCCTCAATGATTTTGTTAATTCTAGAATCCTTTGTTTAATGGCTGAATCTAGATACTATTCAGCCATTAAATAAAGGAAATCCTGCCATTTGCAACAACATAGATAAACAACATAGGGCATTGTGGTTTTTGTTTCTGATCCAGAAATTTGATGCTAATGATGGCAATATCTTGCAAAGTCAAGGGCTTCGGAACACTTGGGCAAACTATTCAGTGTAGAATTCTACACATTAGAGAGTAGTTTAAAGCCTTGAACTACAAATAATCCTCTTCAAGGTAAGATCGTTAACATTAGGTCTATAGCACTTGTTAAAATATGCACTAATATTTAGTTGATGATTACTGCTTATTAAAATAGAAAATATAATAAACTGTAAGAGTTTATTTAAAATGTCACATATGCAGAGTATTGCAGACAATTTCAAGTTTGAAATATTCTTTGTAACCTCTGTTGATATCCTTCTTGAGTTAGTCTCTACAAGAATTCATAAACCTAAGAGATTCATTTTAATTGTGATGGCATTTTCCCACCATGAGCTAGTCCATTAAAATCACATTGAATGAGATTGCAGGTAAAGTGTTCAGCTGTTGGTTAATTCTCAAGCCAAGATAAAATCATTTAACTCCACATATCCTGCTGTGATTTAAAGTAACTATCTCAAACACTAGTCAGTGAAATGTGAAACTGTTAATTGCTTTTCTTGGAGGCTTGATATCTAGCACAGTAATATATTTTCAATTTAGAAGAACATTCAGAATAAAATTCTAGGAAAATATTCCCGTTTTTTATTTTTAGTAATCTATTTAATTAATTCTTAAAATAATTTAATATTACAGTTTACTTCAACCTTTTTTCCCCTAGTAAGAAAGCAAGTGTTTTTAAAATTATATCTTTATTTCCTAATACTAATTTCCTATATAGCCCATTATTTGTCAATGACAAAGTATTTCACATTGATAGAGATTCATTTAAATATATCATGTTTGATACCAATATTCATGATATATAGAATGGTATTCTGATATCTAGATTAGATTATTCTTATCCATGAAGAGTTTTATATCCCCAAAGTGCTCAAAACACAGATATAAAGTCTGATTGTTAATTAATTATATATTAATTTTATAAACATGTTATACATTCAATCTTTATTTTTATTATAATGTTTACAGTGCACTGTTACATAAAATACAGAATAAGTATGGAACAATGACATGGATTTTGGAAGCACTAGCTAATTTTCAAACTTCAATGTATATTTTCTTGGTAAACTTTGTCAAAAATTTTTCCTCCTTGAGCATCAGTTTCTTCATCTAAAATGGGAATACTCCTACCATACAGGGATATTTTAAAATTAGGCTTCCTATTTTGCAAACCATAAGATATTACAGCAATATAAGTGAAACTCATGGAATAAATTACATATAAAAGTAAACAAAAGGAAAAATTATCCTAATAGACAAAATTTATTGAATCCAGTTACATGTGGCTGATGAACTACATTAATGTTTCAATCTTGATTCATAAACTAAATAAAATGTATATATGAACTTCCATCTTCCACCATGATTTTAGAGATCTTGAAGAAGTGTTGCTAGCACTCTTTAATAAAAAAAGAATAGAACAAACAATTTCATCAACAGATGAATATATATATAGATCTAGATACTATTCAGCCATTAAATAAAGGAAATCCTGCCATTTGCAACAACATAGATGAACCTTGAGGATATTATGCTGAATGGAATAAGTCAGAGAAAGACAAACACTGGAAATTCTCACATATATGGAATCTGAAAAAACAAATTCATAAAAACAGAGATCAAGATGGTGGCTGCCAGAGGTGTGGGTTAGGGTAGGATACTGGGTGAAAGTGGTCAAAAGGTACAATGTCCAGTTATAAGATAAATAAGTTTTGGGGATATAGTGTACAATATGGTGACTGTAGGTAACAATACTGTACTATATCTTTGAAAATTGCTAAGAGACTAGATTTTAAAAGTTCTCATCACAGGAACGAACAATTTTAAGTATGTGAAGTGATCGATGGTAACTAAACTTATTGTGGTAATCATTTCACAACATATGTATATATCAAACCATCTTGTTGTACACCTTAAACTTATACAATGTTATAAGTTGACTGTATTTCAGTAAAACAGGATAAAGAAAATTCCAAATACTGATGAAAGAAATTTTTAAAAAATCCTAGTTAAATGGAGAAAAAAAACCCCTTATTGATGGATTTAAAAATTCAACATCACTAATATACTAGTCTTCCCCATTTGATGTATAGAGTCAATGGAATTCCAGTCAAATTCCCACTATATGTTTGGACCTTGAATAGCCTTAACGACTTTTCAAAAAGAAAAATAGGGCTTTCCTGGTGGCCCAGTTGTTAAGAATCCACCTGCCAATGCAAGGGACACGGGTTTGAGCCCTGGTCCGATAAGATCCCATATGCCACAGAGCAACTAAGCCCATGTGCCACAACTACTGAGCCTGTGCTCTAAAGCCTGTGAGCCACAACTACTGAGCCTGCCTGCTGCGAATACCAAAGCCCATGTGCCTAGAGCCCATGCTCTGCAACAAGAGAAGCCACCGCAATGAGAAGCCCGTGCACCGCAACAAAGAATAGGCCCCGCTCGCCACAACTAGAGAAAGCCCGCGCACAGCAGTGAAGACCCAGTGCAGCCAAAAATGAATAAGTAAATTTATTTTAAAACAAAAGAAAAAAGAAAGAAAAATAAATATGAAAGACTCAGAGTACCCAGTTTCAAATCTTATTATAAAGTTATGGTAATCAAGACTATCCACAGGAAGAACTAAGGGATTTTTTTTTCCTTTCTTTTTTTTCACAGTGAGAAGCTGGTGGGGATCCTGAAGGTAAAACTCATGGAATTTTGGTAGCCTCCCTAACACTGGGATCCCCAGAGGTCATAACTTTGAAGATACTCCACACTGAGCTGCCAGCAGTTCTTCAATTACAGTTTAAGTCTGCCTACTTGTACTGGTGCCAGCAGTGGCTTCTGCTCCAAGTAAGTTGTGATTTTCTGTGATTCTCCATATCTGAGTCTATTCAGGTTTGTGGGCAGCAGCTTGCCCTTTGACCTCAATTCTCTGAGTTGTTTTTCAGCTTGTTTAGCATTTTTTATTGTGAGGATGGAAGTGCTAACATCCACACTATTTACATGTCAGAGCAGAAATATAGGCATTTATTTTTTAGAAACAAAATAGTCAAAGAGACTTAAAATTTTCAAATGTTATTCTATGGAAAATATTTTTCAGTGTATCACAAAAGCTAATAATTGAATGAACGCTTCTAACTGATTTGGTGTTTTATGTATTAATCACATGTATTCCTAAGAAAGCTACACAATGTGGAAAGTGCTGCTTTAGTTTGTTGACTATCTGGAAAATTGAATCTAATTTGCAGATTCATTAAAATTTTTTAAAAATTATCTATTCTATGCAAGTTCAAAGTTCTATTGCCATTGCACCAGCTTTTTCTTATATATATATACATAATCTCCAATCTTAGAATCATCTTCAAATGCTTTACATTTTATCTCTGCCAGACATCTTTTATTTACCCTCAAGGGATTTTATTTTAGTTTTTAATGTGCAAAGATGGTGTTAAAATGAAATTCTTAGTTAGGAATGAAGTAGAATGTTCAATTATTCATTGGTAACGTATCTCCACCTACCCCAATTTAAAGAAAATCATAATAACATCAGGAGAAGAGAAAACAGTTCTGAGATCTTCACAGATACTGAGGGCATTGTCAGTTTTCTGCTAAAGCAGGGGCACCCATACTATTCTGGATATCAGAACTATCAATAGCCATAGCAAGACTGATTGTAGTCTTTGAGCCATAGAATATATTTGGAGAGCTGGCCATTATGAGAAAAAGCCATATAGTCAATAATGGTTACATTTTAAATTTTACACACACACACACACACACATACACACTCACACACATTGGTTTAGGAAAATTGAAACAGTGTTTTGCCTTCTTAAAATAATATTTCTATTATCAGCTTCTCTTATTAGTATTGATAAAATCTCTTATTAGTATTTATACCAATCATAATTATGTAATTGTCACATAGAACTTGTTTTACCTACTGTAGTTTCTTGATATTCCAAATTAGACTATGTAATGCCAAACCTTTCTAAAATTCAGAAATGATCAAACCAACTCCCAAGATGCCAAACTAAAATCCAAAATTCTTGAAAAATCAAAAATCCAAGACTCAAGTCTTAATGATCAAATTTCTGGTAACCTTAAGTTTTATATAGTGAAACTACAATTCACATACACCATGTACACCCATTCTAAAATATAGGTTCTTCCTTATACCTAACTCAAATTTATTAGACTTTTTTAGTAATAATAATATTGTGTTGTTTTCTTTATATAGATCTTAAACAATGTTCTTTACTGTTATTTCTCGGTATTTTATAGTTGGTGTTGCTGTTGAAATGGGGAATCATTTTCCATTAAATTTTCTGTTTAATACATAAAGATATTTGCATATATTTATCTAATCTCTGGACACTTCAATAACATTATTTTGGAAAGTTAGGTTGATTTCCTTTTGTTTCATAGGTCAACAATTATTATATCTCTATCCCTCTATAGATAGACTTTCAGTTTCAAGTCAAGGGAATTTAATCTAATCCAATCTAATAAAAAAATTTCAAGAAAAGGAGTTCAACTCTCTCAGTTTTCTAGGTAGACTACACTCTCTATGGCAATTATATCTACTGAAGAATTTTTTAGAGAGACATTTTCACTTGATGGTTTTCTAAGCCTATTAATCTAAAATGACATGTATAGAGCAAATAATTTATTTCGAAATTATCTCAGGAGCACAGTGAGGGACTAGGGGAGTGATATAGTCATTCAAGTTTATGATAGTAATTAAGTTAACACATTGGAAAAATAGGGTTTTATCCCACTAGTGACCCTTGGAGATACTTATAAAATTCACCTCAGAATTATCCCACCTAAAGTCAAAAAAGTTGTGGTATTTACCCATCACCTCCTTCCTTCATTATTTGAGGGCTTCTCCTGGGATTGTCAGCTCTCAGGCACTTACAGACCATACATTTTCACTGTCAGATATGCTTTTAGTTGGATACATACCAGTACTTGGAATAGGAAACCATCAGTAATTATGTTTTGCTACATTTCACTTCTTACAAAATTCAGATCCACTCTCTTTAATTACTGATTCTCTGATACTTTTAGCCAGTTGCAGTTTTAAAAAGAGGATAATTGAAGAAACCGTTGAGAAGTTAGTTTCCTGTATGCAGTTCATCCTGTGGCCATAGTTTATATATATCATCTCTCTCTTCTACCTCTCATTCTAGATGTCCTACAACCTCGGTCAGTACTTCTGCTAATAAGTAGTTTGCCCAGTAAGATGACCCTAACTTCTTTCTCCAAGGTAACTGTGCTGTTGCCAGTTCCTGGTGCTTATAATTTTCTCTTTATGGTTATCTCCATAAATGGAAGCATGCACAAGCACACCAGTAAATCTCCGGAGATGCAGCCATATTCTTCCTTCTCCTGTTTTAATAACAACAGCTCTATTTCATCATGAAAATCAGAGTCAATTACCTCTATCAAAGTAGGAATAACTTGTCTGCCTTCAGATTTTTGGTGCAAACTGTCCCAAGTAACCAGGTGTAGCTTAGTTGAACACTTACTGTATTCCCCAGTAGAAAAAGCCTGTCTCCAACAAATCAAAGCCCCAAGAAATTAAAACCTAGGAATTAAGTCAAAAATAAATTTTTAACACAGTCTAAAATAGTGGAGATAAATTCCCCAATGTGTCACTGATAGGGGCTGTTACAATTTCCATTCCTAGGTTCCAGACAAATAATGTTGAAAAAGTATATTTAGTTCACATCAATATATTAAACTAACTTAGCCATTAAATGGACCTAGAATTTTTCCTTCTTTGATATCTGGTTTTAAGGAACTACCTGTAAAGTGTGAGGGATAAATATCAATGCAACAGATATAGATGACATGTGAGTCTAGGACACCTATTTATGTAATATACTTTGTCCTTTCTAATTGCCTGAGCTATACCTCAAAGACTCTGTTTCCATTGTATGATGAATTGGTATTAAGTCTACTCAAACTTGTTATTTGGTATTTCAGAAAATATGCATTTCATGTGGGCATCTTCATGTCCTCTAGTCACCAAAAGACTCAAGGCTAATGTCAAGGGCTTATGAGTTGTGATAGATCCAAGAACTGAATTGAAGAATAATTCTCAGTTGCCCAAATCATGACACTGCTTGAGAATCCCAGAAGTCTGTGCTATAAATATCCACATGGTACCCTGATTTCTGTAGATGTTTTTCTACCATCATGGCATCTACAAAGTCATATGGTTCAAGTGACAGTACTACTTAGTACAATAATTTGAAATGGATACAGTTTCCTCTCTTGCTATTGACCTACTCAAAGGCCCAAAATTGATTCAGTTTTTGTCAATATGGATGACATACATGATGTTCTGTACATTGACTACAAGATCTAGCCTTCTTCATACTTTACTGTGACAGAGAAGGAACATTAATATAGCTCTAAGGCAAGTAAATGTGTACTGCTTTCTGTCCTAAAGGATTGTAAATGGCTTCTGATTCCCATTCTGGGTCGGGGTTGATAACAACACACCAATAGCCATTTGCCAAGGTTCAGGGTTGTGTGATATGTTTCAGTAAGATACTACATTCGTTAGAGCAACTATGATTGTGGTTATCACATGGTTAAATTTAGAATAGACCACTGTCATCTGCTTTGATCTATCTGCTTTTTCAGGGGACAAAGTATTGAATTAAGTGGGGTTATGACAGGGACTATCATCCTTGCATCCTTTAGGTTTGTGAAGTTTTCACTGTACTATGCCATTTCACTGAGTGTTGCTGTTGGTACTCTATTTTGAGTAGGGGCTAGAGGTATCGTGGATTTCTATTGAGCCTTTTCTACAATAATGGTCTGAAATCATCAAGAAAACAAAATGAGATTCTGAGAGCACTTAACTATATTCAACTTGATCATGCATTCAGAGACCATAGAAATAGCCTAGGTTAACAGACCTACTGGAAAAATTATGAGATGGAGTTGGACTGGAATTTGAATTATCACTCTAAACAGGGGGTGAAGGGATGAGGAGGGCTCATGACTTTTGGATTCTCTGGTATCAGTTCAGTGTCAGCTTAAACTCTGCATCCAGTAGCCCTGTGAAGATCTGAGTATTCAATTTTCCTAGTATTTAGTTACTATGAGAAACAGCTGTCAGCTCCTTTGGGGAAAAATTATTGACCAGTATGGTATATGCTTCCTGTGGGATTATAGGGCCTTTCTTCAAGGTGACCCAGCCTCCCATTAAACCAATGAGCTCTAGGTCTCAGAAGTAGTTTACATCTGAAAACTGGCACAGCCAGAGTTCTTTCTGGTATTATATGTCAGGAAATATTTGTATGGGGTCCATATCTGTCTTGCCTCCTGAAGCACCATGTTTTCTTCAAATTATCACAGATCCCTGTAGGTCAGGTTGCTGTGGATTATATTCTGTCCTTGCTATCCATCACATTCATTGTACCTACCTCTTACAGTTAAGTGTTGCCAGTTAGTCTGAGCTATTCTGAAATGCTCTCATTCCCACTGATAACAGGGAGCTTAATTTCAGAGTAGCATAAGATACATCAACCCTGGTCTACAATGATGCTGAGGACAAAGAGATAAAGACAAAGAGAGACACAGAGACACAGAGAGAGACCCAGAGAGAGAGAGAAGGAGGGGAGAGATTGAGATTTTATGGAATTGTCCTACACATTTAAAGAGGCTTGGAAAGTTCAAAATCTGCACGGTGGGTTGGTGAGTTGTAGACCCAGAGAAGAGCTGCAGTTCGAGTCCAAAGGCAGTCTTCCAGCAAAATTCCCTCTTTTTCCAGAAACGGCATCTTTTTCTATTAAGGCCTTTGACTGAGTGGACAAGGCCATCTTGATTTGAGTGTTCATTTCATATAAAAATTACCTTCACAGAAACATCTAGAATAATGTTTGACCACATATCTGGGTGTCATAACATAGCCAAGTTAACACATGGAATGAGATGAACAATCACAGGTGATAAAAACATGAATTCTAAAACCATATTTTTTCTGGGTTCATAATCCATTTAGTTTTTCCACTTTATGACTATAGACAACCTACTTCATTTTCCTGTAATTCAAATGCTTCATTCATAAAATGTGGATAAGAATAGCATCTATTTTTAGAGAATAAATATGAAGATTAAAGGAGTTAATATGAATAAAGGTCTTACCACTGTGTATGGTACACAGTAAATGTTCCAAAAATGGTATCTCTGATTGTTGTTAACAGTTTAGAAGATACCTTCGGAAAACTTCTCTTCAGACTAAATGTCAAGTTTTGATATAATTGTTTTACTAATTCCATATGATTAATTCATTGACTTTAAGCCTCTGTGTGATTTATCCTTATCTTGGTGTAGCTTATACTTAAGTGTATAGAAACAATTTGTCTAAGGAAGCAAGTGGAGCTAAATATTTTAGGAAATTATTCCTGAACAATTAATTCTATGTTTAACTGTATTTCTATTAGTATAGCTATTTTTTATTCTAATTTAAAATTTATAATCATGTAGTTAATTTCATAGTGACTTTTCAAGTTATTAAAATATAATTGTTAATTATACATTTTATTTAATAACACCCCCATAATTTTTACTAAATGAGCTTTATAATTTTTATTAGAATGTATTTTTTAAATTTCCTACTCAGTTTTATTTGTAGAAGGGGGGATAAATACTGTTTAAATATTTCAATTATTTTTATTTATACTAATACATTCCTTTCTGCATTAAGCTTTATTATTCTGCTTGTTTTCATAAAAACTTTTACTGTTTCTGATAAACTGTTTTATATTTGGCTTATTTTCATGATCCTTTAGTATTTAATCACTGCTTGTAATTCTTGACACTTCTCATGAGTTTTGCCACATAAATTACCTACCTTTATTACTTTATATTGTCTAGTATTTTCATTTCTTATTAGAAAAATGTTATTCAAGAACAGGTAGTTTTAGAGACTGGAAGATTAATTTCTATTTTTTTTGTTTTATGGTCAGAGAATAGAGACTTTTTCTGCATAAACATTCTTCATATTGCTGCAAACCTTTGGTTAATTTCCAGAGTTTTGACAAAGTTCATTGTGATAATTTTTGCCAGTTTTCTCACTGTTTTTATGGAAGAGAGAATTTATGGAGGGCCTTGCCCTTTCATTTTCATTGAAGTCACTCTTTCACTTTATAATTTTTTCTTTCTATCAATTTTTGAGGATGTTTAACATATTCTGTATACAATACCTTTGTCATATAGGTTCTTTGCAAAAAAAAAGTTTCTTGGCTTCTCATTTTTAACATAGTCTTTAGGAGAGTAAAAGCTTTATAATATTTAATGCAATTTAATTTATTAGGATTTTATCTTCATAGTTTGTGAATTTGGTATTTCTTTGTGCAAGATTGTGAGGACTTTTTCCTATGTTTGATTCTAAAAAGTTATTGTTTTTCTCTATACATTGACTACCCATTTTGTATTAGTTTTTATACACAGTGTGAAAATTAAATCTAAGTTTATTTTAGAGTATATATGTCCAACTATTGTAACACCATTTAATGAAAGTGTTAGTATTTATATATTGCAATACTTTCACATTGTTGTCAAAAATTATTTGGCCATACTTGTTTGGGCGTATTCTGTTTCTGATTTGTTCCATTCATCTATGTGTTTATCTTCTTTACCAATAACACAGAGTAAGTCTTTAAACAGATATCTATTTTTAAGTATTTTATTCTATTCTGTCTACTTTGGCTTTTTATATAAATTTTAGATTCACTTTGTAAATATGTACAGAATCCTTGCTGATTTTATAAATTAAGTTGTAGAGAATTGACATCCTACTAGATTGAGTCTCTCAATTCATTAATAAGTTATGTCTCTCCATAATTCAGGCCTTTCATTTATTTCATCACATTTTCCCATTTTAAACATGCAGTACCTGTACATTATTTTATGAGAGACTGTACCATATAGGTTTTTAAATTATCATTTTAGTTTTAAATTATCAGCACATAGAAATATGATGTGTGTGTATTCTATTCCTCTATTTGCAAGCATGCAAAACCAACTTATTAATAGTAGGAGGATTTTTTTTTGGTAGATTCCTTGGTATTTTTTATGTAGAAAACTGTGTCTTCTTCAAATACGGACAGTTTATTTCTTCCTTTCTAATCTGTATGATTTAACTTCTTTTTTATGCCTTATGTCAATGGTCCAAACTTCTAGTACAATGTTGAATATGAATGGTGAGCATGAACATCCTTGCATAGTTTGTGACACCAGGAAGACAGCATAAAGTAATTTACTATTAAGTATCTTATTGCTAAGAGTTTTATTGATGTCCCTTATTAAGTTGAGGGAGTTGTCTTCTATCCCTGGATTGATAAGAGTGTTTATCATAATTGAGGGTTGAATTTTGTCAAACTTTTTTCCTGTAGTAATTGATATGATGATGTTCTTTTTCCTTTTTAGACTGTGAATATGGTTATTTTATTGATAGATTTTCATATATTGAACCAGCTAACTTTCTTGAGATAAATCTTACTTGGTCATGGTATATAATTCTTTTATGTATTGATGGATTTTACTTGCTAACATTTTGTGGGGAATTTTTATGTGTATGTTCATCATAGTTTTATTTTTTGTTGTTCTTTTTTGTTGTTGTTTCTTGCTTCTTTTTCTTTTTTTGTACTCTTTTTGTGTGGAGTATTGGAATAATGCTGACCAAGTAAAATGATTTATATTTCTATTTTATAGAAGATTTTTTTTGTTTAATTGCTGCTATTTCTTCTTTAAAATTTTGACAGTTTTTATGTCACATTTTTAAAATATGTAAAATGTGACATCAAAAACATAAAACATGGGATGGGGGAGTAAAAATGTAGAGCATTAGAATATGTTCAAACTTATGTTATCAACAAAATGAACTGTTAAAAATATAAGTTGTTATATGTCAGTTTCATGGTAACCACAAAGCAAAAAACTATAGTAGATACACAAAAAAATAGAGAGAAAAGAGTCACAGCATACTACTCAAGAAAGCCATCAAACTACCAAGTTAAAGCAAGAAAAGAACAGAGAGGAACTAAAAAATAACCATATAACTATTATTGAAATAACATTAAGTACATACCTATCAACAATTGCTTTAAATATAAATGGACTAAATTCTCCAATCAAAAGACATAGAGTAGCTGATGGATTAAAGATAAGCCACATCTGTATGCTGCCTACAAGAGACTCACTTCAGATTAAGGACACACACAGACTGAAAATGAAGGATAGAAATGTATATTCCATGCAAATGGAAATGCAAAGAAAACTGGGGTAGCTATACTTATGTGGGACAAAATAGACTTTAGTACAAAGACTTATATAAGAGAGAAAGAAAGGCATTACACAGTGATAAAGGGCTCAATCAAACAAGAGGATACAATGTTTGTAAATATTTATGCATCCAGTATGGGAGTACCTAAATATATAAAGCAAATATTAACTGACATAAAGGGAGAAATAGACAGCAATATTAGAATAGTGGGGATTTTAATACCCCACTTGAATCAGTGGATAGATCATACAGACAGAAAATCAATAAGGAGACATTGGCTTTAAATGACATGTTAGGCCAGATGGACTTAACAGATATATACAGAAAATTTCATCCAAAAGCAACAGAATACACATTCTTCTCAAGTGCACATGGAATATTCTCCAAAATAGATCATATGTTAGGCAACAAAACAAGTCCTAATACATTTGAGAAGACTGAAATCATATCATACATCTTCTCTGACCATAGCGGTATGAAATTTAGAAATCAATTACAGGAGAAAACTGGAAAATTCACAAATGTGGAGATTAAACAATGTGCTACTGAACAACCCCTGGGTCAAAGAAATCAAAATAGAAATCCAAAAATACATAAAGAAAAATGAAAATGTAAATATGACGTACTAAAACTTATGGGATGCAGCCAATGCAGTTCTAAGAGGGAACCCTTCAAAACTCATTTTCCAGGCCATCATTACCCTAATAACAAAACCAGACAAAGATGCCAATTACAGGCCAATTGAAAATTACAGACCAATATCCTTGATGAAACATACATGTAAACATTCTCAACAAAATATTAGCAAACCAAATTAAACAATACATTGAAAGGATCATATACCACAATCAAGTGAGATTTATTCCAGGTAAGCCTGGGTGGTTCAACATCAACAAATAAATCAACATGATACACTACAATAACAAAATAAAGGATAAAAATCATATGATTATCTCCATTGATGCATAAAGGCATTTTCCAAATTCAACATCCATTTATTATAAAAACTCTCAATAAAGTGGGTATAGAGGAAACGTACCTCAACATAATAAAAGCCATATATTAAAAGCCCACAGCTAACATCATGCTCAATGATGAAAAGCTGAAAACTTTTCCTGTAAGATCAGGAACAAGACAAGGATGGCTATCTCTCCTCTTTTATTCAACACAGTCCTGGCCAGAGGAATTAGGCAAGGTAAAGAAATAAAAGGCATCCAAATTGGAAAGTAAGAAGTACAACTGTCACTATTTGCAGATGACATGATACTATATATAGAAAACTTAAAAGAAGTCACCAAAAATCTGTTAAAACTAACAAATGAATTCAGTAAAGTTGCAGGATACAGAATCATTATACAGAAATCTGTTACATTTCTATACACTAATAACTATGAGAAAGAAAAAAATAAGAAAACAATACCACTTAAAATTACTCAAAAAGAATAAAACACCTAAGAATACATTTAACCAAGGAAGTGAATGGCCTGTATATTGAAAACTATAGTTATTGAAAGAAATTGAAGAATACACAAGTAAATGGAAAGATATTCCATGCTCATAGATTAAAGAACCAATATTGTTTAAATGTCCATACTACTCAAAGCAATCTACAGATTCATTGAATCCCTATCAAAATTCCAGTGGCATTTTTCAAAGAACTAGAACAAATAATCCTAAAATTTGTATGGAACTACAGAAGACCCCAAATAGCCAACACAATCTTGAGAAAGAAGAACAATGCTGAAGGCATCATGCTCTCTGATTTTAAAATTATATTACAAAGCTATAGTAATGAAAGAGTATGGTGATGGCATAAAAACACACATAGATCAATAGAACAGAATAGAGTTCAGAAATGAATTCACACATATATGGTCAATTAATCTATGACAAAGGGGCCAAGAATATACAACGGGGAAAGGACAGTCTCTTCAATAAATCATGTTAGGAAAACTGAACATCCACATGTAAAGTAGTTTAACTAGACCACTATCTTACATCATACACAAAAATAAACTCAAAATGGATTAAAGATGTGAACATAAGACCTTGAACCATAGAATCCCTAGAAAAAAAAAAACACAGGTGGTAAGCTTATTGACATAGGTCTTGGAAATGATTTTTTAGATCTGACACCAAAAGTAAAGGCAACAAAAAGAAAAATAAACAAGTAAGACTAGATCAAACTAAAAAGCTTCTGCACAGCAAGGGAAACCAACAAAATAAAAAGGCATTCTCTGCTTAATGGGAGAATATATTTGTAAATCATATATCTGATAGGTGTTAATATCTAAAATTGATAAAGAACTCAGCTCAATAGCAAAAAAAACCAACAAACAATCCAATTAAAAATGAGCAAACAATCTGAATAGAAATTTTCCAAAGAAGATATGCAGATGGTGAACAGATACATGAAAATATGCTCAACATCATTAATGCTATGGGAAATGAAACTCAAAATCATAATAGAATATCATCTCATACCTGTTAGAATGGTTAACCAAAAAGACAAGAAATAGCAAGTGCTGGCAAGGATGTGGAGGAAAGAGAGCCCTTATGCACTGTTGGGAATGTAAACTGGTGCAACCACTACAGAAAACCATATGGAAGTTCCTCAAAAAATTAAAAATAGAACTACTATATGATCCAGAAATTCAACTTCTGGGTATTTATCTGAAGAAAATGAAAACACTAATTTTAAAAGATATATGCACTCCCATGGTCATTGCAGCATTATTGACAAGAGCCAAGATATGGAAACACCTACGTGTCCATGGAAGGATGAAAGCTTAAAGAGAATGTGATTTATTTTCATACTTCTACCTCTATTCTGAGGCTAATATGTGAAGAGCAGGGCCAATGAGAAACAGTAAGAGCATCATTCGTAGGCAATGGTAGTGCTTATATAGAGTATGTGATACAGGCTCACTGGGTGTGAGAATCAAGAACACAAGGAAAAAAGAATTAAGTCTACATAAAGGAAAAGCAAATATGAGATTATTTAAGGAACTTGCATCATTGATTTGTTTTCTCTTATGTCAGAGAAAAGAAAAGGAGAAAAACATTTTGGCTGAAAGAAACTGAAAAAAATGACCCAAGTCAAACTAGAGATTTTCTCAGCTTAGCATTTTACAATGAGTTGCACTGTGACTTATTTTTTTGGCCTTTTTAGCATTGTACTTTTTTTTTTGAAATTCTGTGTTCTTTGAACATATTTTGTACCCTTGGTTCAGTTCTCATTCTATGGAGATTCTGTTTCTTCCCTGGAGTCCACTTGTGAAGTGAGCTAAAGGATTATAATTTTGCCTCCTCTCTTTTTGAGATCCTGACAAACTTGCCCAGTGAATGTAGTACATATTCACTGACTTCCTGTAAAGACCAAGTCTCTGTTAAATGTTGATAGAAACTTAAACAAAAAACAGTATCGTGTTACAACTAGAAATTCAACCACCCTACATACAGAATCAAGATTTACACAGGAGACAGTAAGTTCCAGTATGACTGACACAAACAGCGGGAGGAATAGTAAGGGAGCAGGCTACACTGATGAAGGATACATAGATCTCTCTCTATTGTTAGGCACTTCTAGTTTTAAACTTCAAATAAAGTGTTCAATTTTTTGAGACCTTCACATTTTCTTAGTGTTATCTTGGCATCTTATGATGAAAGAAGTTATGAATTGGAATTTTTTATATTTACTGACTGGTGGACAGGAATGAGTTTGATAATTTTTCTCAGATAAATTAATGTTTTTCTTCAATAGATCTTGCCTCATTAAATGAACTATATATATTTTGGTGATGCTAATGTATGCAATATTTGAACCAATATTTGATCATAATGTTTTTCCACCTATTCCCAAAAAAAAGTATGTATCCTGCATTAGAAAAGATTGCACTAACTACAGTGAAATCAGGTATTGATTTGAACATTTTTCTTTGAAATTATAAAACTGAAAGGGGCCGTGTCCTTGTGTCCTTATGTCTCTCAGCTAGTGACCTCATTGATTTTTGTCTGACACATGAAATCTATGTGTGCTATTCTGTCAACTTTCTTCTGCCTATCTTAATTCCCAGGGATGTATGCTTTCTTCTTGTATGAAAGACTGTCTCAACAATTCCCACTTAGTAAAACAAGGTGAGTTCAATATCATATTTAATAAAACTAGCAAATATTCTGTTTTGTAATTGTTGCCCATTTCTCTTTTTGGTGCTAACCCTAAATTCTGATCTATAAGGTGGAAATTATAAATAGAATAGTGTGTAGCGCATAGACAACAACATGAGTTTTTCAAGAGAAGGCAGAAGATAAACATAAAATGTTGTTTGGGTTTGAGGAACAAAAAGGAGCTAACTGCAACTGGAGAAAAGACCTTGTGGTTAGCTGATATATGTAAAGCTACAGATATTATAAGCAGAAGAAACTATATACTAGTGACATTAGAGAGAAGAAGCCACAACATCTGATGGCTGGTTTTATGTGCAGCTAAAGAAATGGAAAGGGCAAAGGTAACTCTGTCTGTTTTTAAGTTCCCCCTGTTGGCTTCCTTTCCTTAGTCTGTCCCTAAAGATTGGATTGGTGTCTCACAGAAATCTGTTTCTGGCCTATTTCTCTTCTTTCTCAATATTCCACTAGCACACAATTCTGTGCAACCTTTTGTTTTTCTACAACTATGTGGTCATACCCCCAAATTTGTATTTCTAGTTCAGACATCATATTGAATGCTAATCAGTTTAACCCAACTAACCAATTGTCTTCTGTACTTGGATTTTTATCAAGACCTCCAATTTAACACAAAAGGTGTTTACTACTTATCCTCCAAATCTAGTATTCTTTCAATATTGCTTTTTCAGCATATAGCAACAGTATTCTTTCAGGATGAGGGAAGGTTATTGTCATATCAATAAGGAACATTTTCATTTTTATATGTTTGCATGTTTTTTTGTACACAAGTTTTGATGTTGTAAATCAACCATGAAAACTATCCTTTATGTATAACAAAAAAGGGGCTAAAATATTAAAATAATATTTCGGTGACAATTGGAAATAGTTGACAGAAAACAATTAATTCATATAATTCTGTAGATATTTGATCACTTATAACAGTTTTTAAGAGAATTGACTCAGATTTTTCAAAATGAAAAATTTTAAATGAAATTACTGATTTAAATTATTATTTCAATTATTCTTATTAACCATAACCTTAATTATCAACTCTAATCTTAGTTCAAATATTCATGGCTGCCAATATCCTGGTATTTTACCTGATATTAGATATTTTATTAAAAAATAAAAATATTACATTTTAAATCTTTTCCTGGTTACTTTCTTTTCAGTTGCAGCTTAACGTATTAGGTCATTATCTTTGAGGATTTAGCTGTCACACTGTGATCTCACTACAAAGAGAGGTAGAAGTGTTTGTTATTATTGACAGTTAATTAACGGCCTTAGGAATGAAGTGATTTGGAAATATTTAAAAACACAAGGAAAACAAGCATGAGGAAAATTGTTCTTAAAGGAAATCACAGAAAAGTCTTCACTATAATTCAAATATTTCTACAGATAATCTTTTATATGATTGTGAAGTCAAACAGTGGCTGTATTTGCTGTACTATCACTGTTCATGATGTAGTATTGTTTATTCTAACTTCTGAAAACTGCAAACTGCGTAGTCATGATACCTGATAAGACATGATCAATACATGATAAGACATGATCTAATCTTGCTTTTGTGTATATGAAAGTCAGCAGTGGAGTTGATTTCTTTTCAAAACATATTCCAAGTTGTTTCATAAAAAATTATGATAATGATGCAGGAAAAAGATAATTCATAAAATGATTCTGAATTAGTGACTATTTAAATAAGATAGTTTTAAAAAGTCTATCAAAACTTTAGATCTTCTTTGGAAGATTCTCAACAACCTCAAAGTCTGAGATATCATTTATGCAATCAAAGCTTATAAGAACTGAATATTATTTTCCTAATAATAAATTAGGGTAAAAACATCAGTTGGACCCTATCAATTGAATTCCTTTCACAATTGGTTGCAACTACGTTCCCTGTTTTTAATTGATCAAATTTTATTTTCATATTGAATGCTTTATTGACATTTAGAATAAATTTTAATTTTTTAACTGTTAGAGATATATATGAAATTATTTTAAATCTACCTTTCATTTACGGAAATCTAGCCTACTATGTGTTTGTAACCCTACAAACTTATGAACTAGATTCAATGTGAACAAAAAAGCAGACAAAAACCAAAGCTGGCTACAACAGGTATTCATCTTTTTACTGTGGGTTCTACTAAAAACTGGGCATTAATCTATCTTTCCACAATTTGGTTCTTGTCAACTTGGTGTATGATTGGTTTTATATGGAAATAACTGTACTACAATGATAATGGGATCAGCCTCTCTGTCTTTGCTCTTATGTTCACCATCTTTCTCACCATGGGTGAAAAACTTTCTTTCATACTATGTCATCCTGTGCCATCTTTCATACTTGGTGCAACTTATATTTCAATTGGTTTATCTTCTCCTTCACTCCCACAATTCAGACAAAAATTACACAGAGGTCGTATTAACAAGATGACAGACTTTTTTTTACACGTCTGTTCTTAAAGGCCTATTCTAAAATTCTCCCATGATTTGGTCACCACTTCTATTATAGTACCATTGTTGCAGTCTTCAGATTTAAACTGTGTCCCCTCTCTGAAAGATAACTCTAATTTCTCCTTTTGGAGAACACCATCACAGATTGCTCAAGATTATTCACCCCATGTCTTAACCTGGATGTTTAAAACATCAAATGTGTACTGGCCTGGCTGCAGCATCTATTTGAGAAATTCCATCCTCATAATGAATTTCATCCCATGCTATTTTTGTTAGGCTCCATCTCAGGACTGCTGGATGGTCCATGTTATCAGGGAATGTGAGGTCACTCATTCCCTGTTTATGAGTCTAATTGTAAACATATTTGTGTTGCATTCTCCAGGCTCTGCCTCCAAGCTATCTTGACATCGTACAAAGCTGATAGAGCAATAAAGCTGGAAATAGTTTGCTAATTATCTACACTATGAAAAAATAATTTAATAATGTAAGTTTTATCTTAATTAAGATGCCATTTAAAATAACACTTCTGAACAATGGTATCAATCTTTCCCTGTTAATAAGTGGATAATATAATGAGAGATTTCTTGGTATAAGGAAATCAAATCATCAAATACATCTTAAATCTGGATATATTTGTTTTTAATTTTTTCCTTGATTACCATTTTATTAAATGTAAATTTTCCCTTCAGTGTGATCATATTTTATATTATATGACCTCACACAATTTGTACATAAAGACTTTTGTTTGTGAAGATTTTTCTACCTACCAGTGCTTACATATTGGACCAATACTGAAACTGAGAACTAAGACAAATATTTCAGCTCCTGGTAATGAATATTTAGATGTTTTATTTCTAAGACATTTTAAAAAATAATTAAACTTTATGTCTTTACTTGAAACATCTAAAAAAAGAAATATATAAGATGTTGTTAGAGTTTTATTTCACAGTTATTCTTATTAAGAAGACAAATATTGTTTCCTTTCGAAAGAGATGGCCATATATTTTAATTGTTATACTCTAACAATTTTATTTTGAAGTTTACAGCACAGATAAATATCCATGTATTATTTAAAGTTGGGTATGGTTCTTTAAGTATATATACATACATATACTTGCACACACACACATATATACTCATATAAAGAATATAAAAATATGTGTGTGTGTGTGTATATATATATATATATATATATACATATATACATGAACTAATCAATGACAACCCAAGTCAATAACAGCATAAGTCAATGGCAGCCAGTATATAAAGTAAGACTAATTATTTACTTCCAGATCCACAAATGTGTTCATATTTAAGAAAATAAAGCATACTTTTCATGTTGTTACCCTTTAAATATTCACTATAATGAATTCATTTTATTACTCATATTTTCTTACTTTCATGAAAGTTTATCAATTCGTTATTCACATAGAAACAAGGATGACTTCTAATGAGACTTATAAGTAATTCTGGAATGGTACAATGAGATTTCACTGCAGATTGTATTAGGGTTGTAAATCTTTTTCTATTCTAAGAAAGATCATACTCAAAAAGGAGATTTCTCAGAAATGGCAGAAAAGCCTCTCATGACAGATTGGATATCACATAATGTTCACCAGAATCTCTTTGTCTTGATACCTAATTTTAGAAAAGCCAAATGTGTCTAAAATGTTAAAAGAAAAACCTCTAAGAGGGTGCTTTAAAGAAACTTCAAGGCTTTTAAAGGTCTATCACTTAAAATGTTTATCACAAAAATTTGTCAGACACCCTATGATTTTTTCATTTTTCTGTACTCACAAAATTATAAAAAAGTACTGATGAACCAGATAAAGTTATGGATATAAATGTAGGTAGACATATTTTAAAGCCATAGTAAAATTAAAAAGAAAATAAGTGCAAACACAGCAAAGCTTACTTTTCAAATGAACATTTTCCAAACACAATAATATTCTCATGTTCTGAAAATCAGTTCCAATCTAAAAGAAACCTTAATCTCAGTCATAAATGTTATGAATTTGTCTTAATTCAGACCCAGAGTAAAGGAAGATTCCCTAAAACTTTCATGACAATCTCTTTTAATTTTTAATAAAATGCTTTCTAACCTTGGATTTTATGATAACAGACTCTCTTCCCTTTCTACCTACATATCTGACCATTTTTTCCCCAGTATTCATCACTTTTGCCCAACCCTTAAAAACCTGGCCATTTCTTCTTGGGTCTCCTAATCTGCTTTATCTCTCTAATTTCCTAGTGTTCATCTCCACTGCCAGATCTTCAATTGCCATTTATAGAATGTGTAGATTAATAACTGTAAAGCTAAACTCCAAAGGAGATCCCAGTTTCTGGTCTCCAGATCCAAATCCAGCTATTGTGTATCTCTACTAGGTAGTCTGACAGTTATCCAGATAGAATTCATTTTCATTTCCAAACCACTTTCCCTTTCAAAATTTCAATATCTAGAAAACTGGCAAGTACCCTCATGTTCTATCACTCCCCTTTTTCAGTTGATTCTCAAGAAATAAAATAGAAACAATAATGGGTATGGTGAATTAAAAATGGCCAAAAAAAATTCCTTGGCATGCTTCCCATAAAGAGTCAGAGACAGTGATCCCTCCTCTTGCATCTGGGTAGGTTTGGTATCTGCTTTGATCAACCTACATGGAAAAAGTGATAATATGCCTGTTTCCAGGCCCTGGAATTAAGGGCAGTGTCCACTTCATATCTGTTAGAACAGTCTCTCTGAGGGAATCCAACTTCCAGGGAAGAAGTCTAGCTACCATGTTATGAGGAAGCTAAGATAGCACGTGGAGAGGACTTACAGGGAGAGAGACAGAGAGAGAGAGAGAGAGAGAGAGAGAGGGATGCCTTAAAAGCTCCTGGTTAGTTCAGTCATCACAGCCCTTGTGTCAGATATAAGCATAAACATCCAGATGATTTCAGCCATAGCTGCCATCTGTCTGTCACCAAGATCTTAAGTGTGAACTGCTCAGCTGAGCCCAGTCTAGCTCAAGAACCCTGAGAAATAATCATAAATTTTTGTTTTATGCCACTGTATTTTGAGATAATGTGTTCTCCAGCAAAAAGAACCTGAAATATGATTTTTAACACAGGTCATACCAGATATAGTGTGATTTCTCCTCCACATTCCTTCAGTCACCAATTCTAGATTGTCCCTCAATAGATGTTTAATTCTTCAATCCATCTCTCCATTGTCAGTACCTAAGAATTAGACTACTGTTATTCTAATTATGTAGAATAAGTTCTACATAATTGTAGATTGTTCTCATTCGAAACCATTCTCTATCTTAGACCTGGAGTGACCTCTTAAAAATATGTACAAACTATGTTTAAAACATGTCAATTACTTTCATTAAAAAGTTGAAAAAATTTTAAGTGACATAGAAAAGGCACTTTGTAACTGCCTCTATCTGCATTTTAGCTTCATCTTTCACTATTCTTTTCCTGTTTGTTTCAGTTTCTATTTCCCCAGAATTTTAATTTCATTTCTTTGTTTGTTTTTGTGGTACGCGGGCCTCTCACTGTTGTGGCCTCTCCCGTTGCGGAGCACAGGCTCCGGACGGACGCGCAGGCGCAGCGGCCACGGCTCATGGGCCCAGCCTCTCTGTGGCATGTGGGATCTTCCCGGACCGGGGCACGAACCCGTGTCCCCTGCATCGGCAGGCGGATTCTCAACCACTGCGCCACCAGGGAAGCCCAATTTCATTTCTTAATGTACTTCTCTCACATACTGTTTATTTTTTGAAATACAATTTTCCTTTTTTTTGAGATTGGTGTTACTAAGAGTCACTTCCTCTGATAGGACTTTAAAGTCTCCACAAGGCTGAGGTGCTATATAGGTCTCAGAACATCTTGTGAATAGAGCTGTCAAAGACTTCACCATCTGCACTGGATGTGTGTTAATCTGTTTATCTTCCTTACTATACTGTGAGCTTCTTGATCTCCCTTAGGGTAAGGTCTGTGAACTTCTTACTGTGACATGTTCAACATTCAGCAAGTACTTATCACACATTTTATATATGCTGCAAAAATAGGTGGGGAAGAAATAAGTAAATAAATGAATGGTGAGACTGAAAAATTCACAATGTAAACAGACATTAAAGTGTAATTTTATAAACAAAAACACTAAGAGATTGAATTTTTTAAGAAAATCATTTGCATTAATTTTTATAAAGTGCTTTCTAATATATATTTTGTTCAATATTAGTACCTAACATGTACTGAGTGTTTACTACTGCTCAACCTGGGACCTGTGCTAACTAATTAAATCCTCCCAACTCTATATTACAGGACTTTTCTGTCTCCATATTATAGATGAGGAAACTGAAGTTCAGACAAGTTAAATAGGGTGTCTGAGGTCACATAGCTCCTCACTGGCAAATCTAGGAGTAAACCTATGTCGTCTTTCTCAAGACTACACCCTCTAAACTTGACTACCTTTGTTTTAAATGCAAAAGTATATAGATTTATTTTACATAAGGTGAGAAATATCTATCATAAAGAATTTTATTCTTTTGGCTTCTAGGAGTATAGTTCTCTCAAGCCATGCTCTGTATTATACAGAGGTATGATCTTAAGGATATGAAGACATAAAATGTTCTATCCATTATAATGAAGTGATACTGTAACTCTGAATAACAGATATTCAGAGTTCTCTGCACAAACCATCAATAATTTTTATTTTATTTGTAATAGGTGATAGGCTTCAGATACATACAAATATCTGGCATGATCTTTCTAAGTAGTAGTGAATAGTTTTCCTGGATTCCTAAGAGATACTTTGATTTTGAAATAATTGAGAAAATTTGTGTGCAGACTACTGGATCAGGTTTGAAGTCAACTACCCTGTTCCTGCCTGTATTCATCTTGTGCTGCTAGTTCTTCTTAACTTATTTCAGTCAGTTTTTTCTCAATTATGGGTCTAAATGAATAGAAAATGTTCAAGATCACCTTTTCCTAGCTTTTATCAAACCATGTGTAGACCAGCTCTGTGCAGCATGGCAGTCTATTTAGAGGCATGCTGTTTTCCTGGTCCTTGTTTTTGCATTATACCTGAGATACTTTGACAGGTTCTGTAAGAGGTATCTGATACTCTTCCTGGGATCAACTAATTGAGATTTATAGTGTCATATCTCCACTGAAGGAAAAGTCAAAGAGATTCTGCTTAATGGCTACCTGATACCAATTCCTAGAGTCATTTCTCCCACAACTCTACAACTTGAAATTTTACAAATAATTATATTTTTTCTTAGGAGTTTCCACATGCATAATCACATTTGATTTTCATATAAATCTTGAAAAATTCTTAAAGTCATAGGAATTCAGGTTTATATTAGAAATCTGAGCCTGAAAGTAGAATGACATCCAATATCATATTACAGCCAAGAGTGGAACCCAGAACATCTGCCTGTTAATGTAGAATCCCAAAAGATAAAATAAATGCTCAGACACATACCTGGTGCTTTGATTACCACAGTGACTCAAATTGTGGTATTCTTATAACCATCCATAGGTAGTACTGAGACTGAAAACACACCTGGCAGTTTTTTAAAGGTCATCAAGGGAATAACAGATATCCTCAAACACAGTGCAAAAATATTAAATTTTCCATGTATTTGATAACTTTGCATTTTCTAGGCCAGTCTATTTTGAGTTAAAGACCTGTGTTTTATTTTGTTATTATTTATAATCCAGAAAGCTAGAACATGTTCACACACTTAAACAACAATCATAAAAAATGAAGTTTCATTCTTCAGTTGACAGCGTCACATAAATACACAAGTGGAATAAACTCCTATTATAATAAACGTGGTTACTTAGATGTTAATATATACACTGTATTTTACTGATTACATTTCAAAGTCAATTAATGTCATCTGGTACAGAAAACTATTGAATCACTAAGTATATCACAGAATTAATAATTTCCTGTCAGATAGCTGAAGTTACTTTTGTAAAATTTGGGGGGAAAGTGCATTAGTCTGACATACAAATTTGACTCCTTTAAGCAACGTGAAAACCGCTTGCACTCAGATATTAGCAATAATTTTCCCTCTGTAGGCAAGATTACCTATATGAAAGACAAATTACCTATTGTCATTGGAATAAAATTCTTCTCTCCATGTAAAGTTACTTCACAAATCTGAAAATATGTGAATACTGTCATTTGCATTCAATGAGAATTTTACACATGACAAGAATCATTTAATGAGGAATAAAAACTCAGCAAATGGCTCATAATTTGCAAAATTTTTCCAAAATTAAAGATGCTTTTTCACTGCACTCTTGTCAGTCCAGTAAGAAGATGTAAATTATTCATTATATGGAGATGACTCATTCTACTTAGAATTTCACAATAACTTTTATAATAACTGTGATTGACAATAACTGTGATTGACAAAGGGGGAGGAAGTATATACGTCATACAGAGCTAAGCGTTGTATAATACTATTGCCTACATCAAAATACTTGCCACTTCTGCCTTATTAGACTGATATAATTAACTCCAAATTTAAAATGGTTAGATAAAATATATACTAATATAATTAACATTGGACTTATAGTAGTTTGAAATCAACTACTAAGCAATTTTAAATGGACTAACGATTTTAATCACTGTACAGCTTATTTGAAAAATACTGTATCATATCACTCTGTATCAAAGATATCAGCAAAAGAATTATTTGTGTATCACTCAGATACCTGCCCAGAGAAATTATACCAGCTCTTTTTTTTTTTTTTTTCTTTGTGGTACGCGGGCCAGTCACTGCTGTGGCCTCTCCCCCTGCGGAGCGCAGGCTCAGTGGCCATGGCTCACAGGCCCAGCCGCTCCGCGGCATGTGGGATCTTCACGGACCGGGACACGAACCCGTGTCCCCTGCATCGGCAGGCGGACTCTCAACCACTGCACCACCAGGGAAGCCCTATACCAGCTCTTTTAACAGAATAATATTAAATAAAAATTGTTTACCAAGTGTGGAAGCACTAAATAATAAAAACAGAAGACACTAACAAAATGACACAAATGTAGGGATTGTAGGATATGGCTACCAAAGCAAAGGGAAGAGTCTGGAGTGACTAACCCTGAGAAGCCTGCAGGAGGGCTATGCAGAGCTTAAACTTAGGCTCAGGAAGGGGGGTGGTACTGCTATACTGTTGCTGGCATCTCTGAAATCAAAGAAGGTCCCCATGGAGCTGAGTTCCAGACTTCTAAGAAGTGAATTCTGCCACTGGTATTGAGATCTGCAAGGAACAAAATAAGACTGGTTCTAAGGGTATAGAAAAATTGCAAAATGGATTCAGCTGCTGCTATGCGGTTATGGGAACAGACTGCCACCTCCAGGATGAAGAATCATTGCCAAGGTGTTGCCTATACAAACAAAAAGCAAAACAGGAACAGGCAGAAAACTAGAAGGAGCAAATCCATTCTCCTTTCTCAAGTTTACCAATCTCCTTCTATTAGTGGAAACTAACCAAGAACAGCTGGCAAAACAGAAACTGATTTGGAGAGTCCCAATCCCAACATCATGAAGTTGCATATAGAAGGGTAGATTTGAAGCTGAGAAAGGCAATAGCTTATAACATATAAACACACAAATACATACTTAGGAAAGTATATATATATATTACTAAAACTATAGATAGATAGATATATAATTATGTATATCTATTCGTATGTATATAAAACTCTTATAGATGTGGCATGTAAATGTCAAATTCAGGAAATTTATACCACCTAAAGAATATGCTTGGTCTATAAGTAGTCTCTTGAGATATTAGGATGACAGCTGAAGACGCTACAAAAGGAAAAATGATAATGATAAACAGTCTATCAATTTTAGAAAATACAGGAAAAAACCCTAAAATTTTATTCAAAAAATATTACTTTTAAATATACTTGCTGGGCTTCCCTGGTGGCGCAGTGGTTGAGAATCCGCCTGCCGATGCAGGAGACACGGGTTCGTGCCCTGGTCCGGGAAGATCCCACATGCCGCGGAGCAACTAAGCCCGTGAGCCATGGCCGCTAGGCCTGCGAGTCCGGAGCCTGTCCTCCGCAACGGGAGAGGCCACAACAGTGAGAGGCCCGCATACCGCAAAAAAAAAAAAAAAAAAAAAAAAAAAAAAAAAAATATATATATATATATATATATATATATATATATATATGTTTGCTTTAATCAATAAAGATTAGATCCAAGCAGAGAACTCATGTCATATAGGGTTTTGCTAACATATTCAACGTCACAACTTTTAAAAAATGGTTGTGTATCTTTTCATGTACCCATTGACCATCTACATGTTCTTCCTGGAGAAATGTCTATTTAGGTCTTCTGCCCATTTTTGAATTAGATTTTTTGTTGTTGTTATTGAGTTGTATGAGCTGTTGGTATATTTTGGAAATTGAGCCCTTGTCAGTTGCATCACTTGCAAATATTTTCTCCCAGTCCATATTTTAAAAATCACTCTTAAATAATTAAAAAACAGATAAAAAGTCAGTTAAGTAATACAAAATTAGAACACGATCCACCAAACCTGACCTAATTCACAAGTTAATACTGAATGAATGAGGAGAACATTCTTTCAAGGTGCACAGGAAATATTTACTGACTGTATTAACCATATGCAGAAACATTAAAAAGTCTCAGTATATTTAAAGTATTTAAGTAATATAAATTATACCCTCATACATACGGAAAGTAATTAGACATCAGTAAAAATAAAAAATCTAAAGCATCAACCTACACTTGGTAGATGTTCTATATTTGTGGCTCCAAAAAGTAGTCACAAATATTTCAAACTAAATAATAATAAACCCCCAAATGTTAAAATTTGTATGATACAAAGTTAAGGCACATTTTAAAGAGCAAATAAAACACAGAGGTTAATAATTGAAGAGAAATAGTAAATACAAAATGTTAAATGAATGACATTTCAAAAATAGATAAAAATAAAGAAAATAAAACAGTTAAAATCCTAGCCATGCTAATCAAGAAAAAAATAAACAACATTAACTATATCACACATGACAAAGAGGGCATCACTAAAAATATCCAAAGGCAGCAAATATATATATATATTTATTTATGAGAAAAAATATGAAAACTTACATGACAATGACAACTTCTTAGAAAACAAAATCTACCAAAATAGATACAAGAAGATATAGAAGTATAATATATAATGTACACATGCATGTTTGTAGTATAAGCCCTGAGAGTTTGGTTCTTCTTTTCTATAATGCAAGTGCCTGACTTAAGCTTTCATTGCCCAAACATTCACTACAAAAATGGCTATCTTGAATATGTACATTGCCATCCACTAAATAAAGAGCCAGACCCACCTACCCACTCACCTCACACAGATTCTTCGTTTTAGAGATCTTGGTTGATTTAGATAAGTGACCCCTTGGGATGGTTGTTTTTCTGTTACTGTGCTTTAAATTCCTGCTCTTGTGTTTTAAATTCACCAATAAACAGTGAACCCATGAAACCCTAGACCCACATCCTTCACCACAATAAGAATAGCACTTCAGGCCCACACACTCTCTCTTTCTCTACCAAGACTTCACTGTGTGGCCCCCAGGTGTACCCTGTGCTTTCCAGGACCTGTGAGTAATAAACCTTGTCTTTTGCAAAGTTTCTTGATGTTTATTGCTGAGGGCAGCTTGTAATCATAATAAGAATCACAAGGGCTGGTACAGCCACAACACTGGTTATCTGTAGGCTGAGACCTAGATACAACAGCATGTTCATTTATATATATATATATATATATATATATATATATATATATATATATATATATATATATGGAATCAACCTTCTTACAAAAAATTAATGCCTAAATGTCTTCACTAGTAAACTCTATCCAATATCTAAGAAAGTAACTATACCAATCTTTTAAAAATTTGCCAAAAGAGGAGGAAATATTTCTCAAAGTTTTTAGAGGCTAATATAACCTTAATGGCAAAATCTGACAAAAATATTCCAAAAAGACATTTACAAAGCAATATTCCCCACTATATTTGTTACAAGATTCTTATCATGTAATTAGAAAATATAATCCAAGGATATACAAAAAGATTTAAAAATACATACAAACCATTGAGCTTATCCAAAGAATGCAATGTTAGTTAAGCATTTGAAAATCATTCAGTATTAGTCACCATATTAACAAATGAAGGAGAAAAAAATACATAAAATGCATAATCATTTCAGTAGGTGTATTAAAAGCACTTGACAAAATTCAATATTCAGAAAATTAAGGATAGATAGAAACTTTAAAAATTTGGTCAAGATTATTTATGAACAATCCACAGATAACATCATACGTTAGGATGAAAAATGGATTTTCTGCTAAGATATGTAAAAAGACAGTGATGTGTATTCTTACTATGTTGAAACAAGATTTTATTGGCAGTGTAGGCAATGCAGTAAAGCAAGGAGAAAGAAAGGAATTTTGACAAAAAAAGATGAAGTATATCCATCTCTATTCACAAATGACAGGAGCTTTTACTTAGAAAATCCTGGAGAATCTACCAAACAACTACTGGAATTAACAGTTGAATTTAGAAAAATTTATGGAACACAGCATTAACGTAAAGCACAATTGTTTGAAATGTATAACTTAGCAACAATATCAAAATTAAATTTTAGAAATGCTATTTAGGTAGAATAAAAAATAAAATTCTTATATTTAACAAATATAAGCCATTTACTTTGAAAACTTCAAAATACTATGGTGAAAAATAAAGAAAACCTAAGCAAATATAACTATATAACATGATTCTGAATAAGAAACTCAATAGTGTTAAAATATCACTTCTCTCAAAATCTATTCTACAGTTTTTTATTTGGTAGAAATTGATAAGCTGAATCTAAAATGTGTATAGGGAAAAAGATTATAGAATAGCCAATCTTGAAAAAGTATAAACTCTTAAAAATAAGGCTTACCACAAAGCATCACTAATCAAGAGAGGAGTTACTAGAGTAAAGCTGGATAAATAAATCAAAGGAATAGAATAAATGTTCAGAAAGAGGCCTTGACACATATGGTTAGTTTATTTTCCAGAAGTTTTAAAACAAAGGGGAAAAAATTGGTACTGGAATAATTAGATATCTATAAGGCAAAATAAAAACCTAAACTTTGCCACACAATATAGAAGAAATAACTTGAAAATTATTATATACTTAAGATGAGTTAAAATTATACAGCTTCAAGAAAATATTAAAGGTAATATATGTATGACTTTGTAGTAGCTAATAATTTCTAAGGCAGAAAACAAATCGAACTTCCTCAACCTGATAGTAAATATCTACGAAAAACCTACAGCTTACATCATACTAATGGTGAGAAATTCAAACTTTCCAATAAAATCAGATACAAGGCAAGATATCCCCTATCATAACTCCTTTCAACATGGTACTGGAAGTAATAGCTAATACAGTAAGATTTTTTTAAAAAAGAAATAAAATGTATACAGAATGGTAAGGAAGAAATAAAACTGTCTTTGTTTGCAGATGACATGATTATCTATGTAGAAAGTACAAAAAAAATAAAAAGCCTTCCTAGAACTAATAAGCTAATATAGCAAGGTTACAGAATACAAGGTTCATATACAAAAGTCATATATACTATATACTAAAAATGAACAGGTGGAATTTGCAATTAAAAACACACTAGCATTCACATTAACATCCAAAAAAATGAAATACCTTAGTATAAATGTCACAAAATAGGTACAAGGTCTGTATGAGGAAAAATATAAAACTTGGATGAACAAAATCAAAGAACTTAATAAATGAAGAGATAGTCCACATTGAAGGATAAAAAGACTCAATATTGTAAAGTTCTTACTAACTTCATTTATAGATTCAATGCAAGCCCAGTCAAAATCCCAGCAAGTTATATATGGATATCAACTGTGTTTATAAAGTTTACATGGAAAGGGAAAAGAGGCAGAACAGCCAACACACTATTGAAGTAGAAGAACAAGGTTAGAATACTGATACTGACTTCAATACTTACTAGAAAATCTAAAGTAATCAAAATATTATGATATTGATGAAGGTGTAGACAAATAGATCAATGGACCTATCAGAAAGCCCAGAAATAGAACTACATAAGTACAGTCAACTGCTCTTTGACAAAGAAACAAAAGCAATACAATGGAGCAAAGATAACCTCTTCGACAAATGGTGCTAGAATAACTGGGTATCCAAATGCAAAAAAAGGATATAGACAGAGACTTTACACTCCTCACAAAAATTAGCTGACAGACATAAATGTAAAACACGAAAGTATAAGACTCCTAGAAGATAACAAAGGAGAAAACAGACATGACTTTGGATATGATGACTTTTTAGCTACAACACCAAAGATATGATCCAGGAGACAAGTAATGGATAAGCCGACCTTCATTAAAATTAAAATCTTCTGTCTGTGAAAGACAGTGTCAAAAGAATAAGAAGACAAGCCACAGCCTGGGAGAAAATATTTTCAAAAGTCACTTCTGATAGGACTGTTATCTAAAATATACGAAGAAGTGTTAACATTTAACAATAAGAAAACAAACATTTAAAAGTGGGCCAAAGACCTTAACAGACACCTCACCAAAGGAGATACATAGAAGGCAAATAAGCATATGAAGGCAAATAGTCACTGTGGACAATGTAAACTGAATATATGGACTTTGTGATGTCTCTGGACAGTGTTGTGAGGGCACATTTGAAATTGGTCAGCACCTGTATGGCTTTTGTGTGATTTTTCTCTATTCCTGGGTCCTTAAATGAGTCACAGAGAAATCAAATATTTGGATTCATCAAAAGCTGAAGTTTTTCTAGACAAATGCAACCAAAATTTAGAGAAGCAAGAGAGTTTAGGACACTGGTAAGGATGTGTTACTGAAATTAAAGGCCATGGGATATTAAATTAAATAGAAGAGAAGTGAAGAAAATAGAGGAGTGACGGATTCAGAGAAAGTAAAAAGATCAGTACTTTTGTGATTGAGACCTAAATTTTGACTGTGGGCATGGGTTACTCAAGTGGAGAAAAAGAGGTCACTTGAAATGAGATCGTGAAGAGGTTAACAGGGAAGGCTTTGGGATTTGTAATCCAATTAATTTGTGGAGTCCCCTAAAATAATGGCAGTGCTTGAGGTGAAGATGAAAACTGAGCCAGAGTTCAGTGGATGTGGTGAGCTGGAGTATATGAAAAGGATAAAAGGGAGAAAGTAGTAATGTAGAATGGAAAGTGGTGGTATAGCTGAAGGACTAAGCATTCAGTAGAACTGGTTTCTATATGTATGTTAAGTGTGATGAAGTAATGGGAGTTGAGAAGGATCAAGTACACTTCCTACCCATGAGGGGCCAAGCAAAACTATGTACTTACCATCATCTAAGGAGATTGCAGGGAAGCAGTTTCCTCAGGAAAAATTCAGGTTTCTTTTACGGAAGGAAAGAGGAGAGAGCCTTTGACACAGAGGACTTGCTGGTTTGGGAGAGCAGTTCCAGAGAGCACAATGAAGAATTTGTAGGTGGGGAAGGAAACTAAAGGGGTTGTGGACCAATCAGATAAATAAGGATTACTGCTATGGTCGGTGGGTGAGGAGGAAGTGGAGGATTACTAACTGACTGAGATGATGGATTTGATGCATTATTCTCTACCAATACTTTGATTTATGAATATTCTGAATAAAAGTTCAGGATAAAATTAACCTTTTAATTACCAAACACATTTTTATTATTCAGAAAATCCAAGAAAAAGCTTAAAAGGTTTGTTTGTATAAATTTCATTGGTTTCAGCAATGCTCTGTACAGAAATTTTGTAGTCTTGTTTAATAGGAACTTTTGGCTGAAATTTTGTTCTAAGAATCATTGGCCACTGCTTTACTTCTTTTAGGTATTTCTTTTGAAAACAGAGAAAGAGAAAAGACAGTGATGCATAGGCAGGGGGTTTTCATTATCTTGAAAATATAAACAGATGTCAAGCCATTAATAAACATGAATGTAGTAGTAACACGATAACAGAGAAGAGATTTCTTAAGAAAAGTTTTCAACATTTTAAAATTACAGAAATAAACTCATTACCCTTACATGGCATCTATACTTAAACATGCAGCCTCTTTTTTTTCTGTCACTCTCATCTTTTTTCCCCTTGTCAGTCTTGCTTTGATTTTGCAGCTGCAAAGCATGCTTGTTCTTTCCAACTACTATTATCTTCTTGATATCTATGGTCCCTGAAGAGGCAATTTACACAAGTACCCAGGCTTTCAGTCATGCAGTTCTCCTTTTGATCTCTCACAACCCACTTTCAGCCTTTGTATCCTTACTTAAGACTTCGTTAGCTACTGCCCTTATGAAATTAACTGGTCTGTGTTTTCTCTACATTCCTAAACTCTCAATTTCCTTATATATACCTACTCATGATCTCTGTAATTGACACTACTTTGTTACCTTTATCATATCTTTATATTCTTATTACTACACTTCAAAAATGTCTCAGTCAGATATGTATTCAAAATAAAAGAATTCCCTTTCTCCTTCCTGTTATCAGCAACTTCCCCAGTGATTTCTAAGTTTTACTCACTCTACAGAATATATTTACCATTTATCACCCTTTCATGTTCTCTTCTATTCTCTCTTTCCACTGGTCTTTATCTTTTTCCATGTCTTCAATTACCATCCGATCAATTCCAATTCCATGGGTCTCTCTACCCATGACATGTTCTGCTTTATTCAATTCTCTATCTATACCTTTACTTGTGACATCTTCCTGTATGTTCCATTGCCATCTAAAACTTAATGTGACAAGGTCAGACTCTTGAAATTTCCTGCTAAGCACACTTCCACTCTTCCTAACTCCATTACTCTCTCAATTTTATCATCGTGAAACTTGGGCATTAACCTTAATACTTTTTTAATCTCTCCCTCAAGGCCTTATTAACTGTTTTGCCCTGCATAATCTCTGTAAAGATACTTCTTTCTTTATCCCTCGATTAAAACTCTACAAATGTCCTCATTTTTATGCTTGGGTATTGTGTATTCATTTCCCCCGTTCTGATTTCTTATCTATTATAGTATTTTCTCATAATACACTTACATATTTCATTATTGAAGTTAATATTGTTTTTCCATAAAGAAATGCACCCTAATTATATTTTATAATTTTTTAAATAGTCTCCTAAAGAAAAAGATGTACCTTCACTTCTTTAGTTCTGCATCTATTCATATATATTCCTATACATATTAATATTTTCTAATAATATATTATTTGGTATCTCATGGCCTCTCTATATATGTATGATACATAATATATCAGTTATTTTTATTTCCCTTAGTGACATCTCATTTAAGTAAAAATAATCCATGGGATTTATTTATCCTTAAATAAATTCTACAAATGCAGTTATTCTATTGCAAGACTCCAAATGTTTCTAAGATATGAGAATATTCAGTAAAGTTTCCAACTCCTATAAGTGACTCTAGGTATTGAAATAGACCTATTTGTGCTTTTATGAACATGTGTTTCTTTGGATAAAATATTATACCAATCCTTTTCTAATTTTTATTTATTAATACTCTAGTTCTATTCTATGATTTTTACAAATTATCTTGGGACTCACTCATATTTTTTATTGTTTTCCTGCTAGAAGTATTTCATAAATATCACAGTTTAAAAATTAATCAATAATATAAGCTTAAATAATAACTCTCGGGGCTTCCCTGGTGTGGCGCAGTGGTTGGGAGTCCGCCTGCCGATGCAGGGGACGCGGGTTCGTGTCCTGGTCTGGGAGGATACCACGTGCCGCGGAGCGGCTGGGCCCGTGAGCCATGGCCGCTGAGCCTGCGCGTCTGGAGCCTATGCTCCGTGACGGGAGAGGCCACAGTAGTGAGAGGCCCATGTACCGAAAAAAAAAAAAAAAAAAACCTCTCAGAGAAAATCTCTAATCAGTGTCATACTGCTTTTTGAAATGTAGGTAGTAGTTGAATTCGTCTAGAGAAAAAGTTTGAGTTTTATTTTTTTGGATTGTCTTGAAATATCTGAAGAATATTTATACTAATATACCATAAATAGGTTAAGTGTTTTGTTTTGTAAAGAGAGAAAGTATTTATGACTTGTAACAGAAAATTAAAAAATTATGTAAAAGTCACTCCTAGGTCTTATTGTATTAATAAAGTTTAATTCTGACTACTACAAGAACACTCACAGACTTTAATATTAGAAATGATTTCAGAACACCTTATATATGATAAGAATATATCATTATATTTCATCTTAATATTTGTTTTATGTGGGGATACAGATGTGTATGTGTACATGCATAATTATTTATACATAGTTGCCAATTGCGTAGTATTGTTATATTGCTATAGAAGGGATATAAAGCCTCTTTCTATGTAGTAATCTAGAAAAAAAATAGATTTACTAAATTATTTCCTTGTCCAAAGTGCTGCTAGACTTAAATAACCTGTAATTTGCAAATACCCAATAATGTTTTAGGCCCTGAATTTGTTATATTCGTTAGAATTAAATTTTGATATACCTCATCTAAAATATTACCAAAATTAGTGCCAACTTTTAATATTATAATTGAGAGAATAGTGCTTGATATTCTCATTAAGCAAATGAGTTTTCTTCCTTCTTTATCTAATTGCACCAAAGAACTAGGATATTTAGCAATACATCTATGCTTCCAAATTTCCCATTCATGAAAAGTTGAGCTTTTTTAAAAAAATACAACATTGGAGAAGGAAAAAATGAGTCAAATTTCAGAAATTTCACTAGGTAGCCAAGTATCTGGCATATAGTAACATTTATAGATGGTTCTTATATGAATTAAAGGAAGGAGACCCTCTGCCTACCTCTGGAAAGCCATATATACATACATATATATATATATATATATATACACTCTAGCTCCTTCAGTAAAAACTTTCAATTGAGCTCTGGATAAGTATTATAACAGCTGCATTTTAAGTTGGCAGAAAATGACCTTAGTCATTTCACAGTGTTAATTTGCTTGCATAATGTAAACATAATTTTTGGTAAAGTATTTTCATTTTATTTTACAAACTGCCAAGTCAACAGAGATGTGTGAATCTTAGTTATAGGACCTATTTTCTTTAAAAGATTTTGTTTTATAATTCCACACCCAGGAATTATATTTTTTATTCTCTTTCTTTTCCAAAAAAATTGAACATATTTTTCAAACTGGTTTACAAGGTGAAATTTAAATATAGAAAAAACTAGACAGTGCTTAGCCATCACATTCTGTCTTATTCTTATAGCCTAGCAAATTTAACCTTTTATACTAGTTGAGGAATTTGGAATTGTGTATATTTTTTCAGGCTTTACAAAATATTACTTAAAAACTGGAGACCTTGATTTGAGGTATTAAATAAGAGATGACATGAAAGAGCACACTCTGTGAAAATGTTATTTGGTTAGAAAAATTTCTAAAATATATTAGTCATTTTCACTGTTATTTATTTATAATTATATATTAATATAAAGTTTGATTCTGCAATTATTATGTACCTCTTAAGTATAACATGAATTTGACTGTTTCATATTTTACTCCAACTCATTCTTTTAACTCATCCTAAATATCACATCATAAGGGATATCATTTCTAACCTTAAAACTAGATGAGTCCCTCAGCCTCTTTTAAGTTGCACAGCACTTCCTACTTCCCCAACTGTGACTCACCAACCTTGAAATTCTTCTGAAACATGAGATTCATATCGTTCATATTCACTTGCCACCTGTGATCAGGGATTAAGATAAGATTTATGGAGACAGTCATGAATATATAGAACAATGCTATAATCTATCACACTTCTCAGTATTCATCAAAATAAACATTGTAATGATTTTGACTCAGAAAATAAATCCATGGATTCATTCATAAAATCATGAGAAAGACATGTATAAAGATGTTTGTTTCATTACTGCTCCAAAAAAAGAGGCTAAATACCCACCCCTGTGTTATATATGTATGTATTATGTATGTATGTATTTTTAGTGAAGTGTGATTGACTTACAATATTGGATTAGTTTTAGGTGTGCCACATAGTGATTCTGTATTCTTATACATTACAAAATGATCACCATGATAAGTCTAGTTACTATCTCGTCTGTCACTGTACAAAGTTATTACAATATTATTGACTATATTCCCTATGGTGTACAACGTGTTCCTGTTATTTATTTACTTTATAACTAGACAGCTGTTTCTCTTCTATTTTTCCTATCTGCCTACCAATATATTGCTCTCTGTATGTATGTGTGTTACAGTTTTATGTTTGTTTAGGTTTTTTCATTCTTTTTTGTGGCTGATGTGTGTGTGTGTGTGTGTGTGTATCTGACATCTTCTTTAATCATTCATCTATGGATGGTGGACACTTAGCTTGCATCAATATCTTAACAATTGTAAATAATGCTACAATGAACACAGGGGTGCATTTACATTTTTTAGTTAGTGTTTTTGTTTTCTTCAGATAAGTACCCAGGAGTGGAATTGCTGGATGGTATGGTATCTCTATTTTTAATTTTTTGAGGAACCTTAAAAAAAATTTTTTTGAGGAACCTTCATACTATTTTCTTTGACTTAAATTATTTGCTTTCCCACCAAGTGCAAGAGGGTTCTGCTTTCTCCACATCCTATCAAACACTTGTTATTTTCTGTCTTTTTGATAATAGCTATTCTGACAGCTGTGATATGATATGTCATTGTGGTTGTGATCTGTGTTTCTCTGTGATTAGTGATATTGAGCATCTTCCCATGTGTCTGTTGGCCATCTGTACGTCTTCTTTGGGAAAATGTCTATTCCTGTCCTCTGCCGAGTTTTTAATTAGGTTTTTTTTCTTTTTGATGTTAAGTTGTATAAATTTCTTTATATATTTTGGATATTAACCCCTTATTGGATATATCATTTGCAAATATCTTCTCCCATTAGTAGGTTGCCTTTTCATTTTGTTGATAATTTTCTTCACTGTGCAAAAACATTTTACTTTTTTTTTTTTTTTTTTTTTTTTTCGGTACGCGGGCCTCTCACTGCTGTGGCCTCTCCCATTGCGGAGCACAGGCTCCGGACGCGCAGGCTCAGAGGCCATGGCTCACGGGCCCAGCCGCTCCGCGGCACGTGGGATCCTCCCGGACCAGGGCACGAACCCGCGTCCCCTGCATCGGCAGGCGGACTCTCAACCACTGCACCACCAGGGAAGCCCAAAACATTTTACTTTAATGTAATATTATTTTTGCTTGTGTTACCCTTGCATGAGGAAACATATCCAAAAAAAATATTGTTAAGACTGTTGTCAAAGAGTTTATTGCTTATGCTTTTTCTAGGAGTTTTATGGTTTCAGGTCTTACATTTGTGTCTTTAATCCATTTTGAGTTGATTTTTGTATATGGTATAAGAAAGTGGTCCAGTTTCATCTTCCCCATGTAGCTGTGCAGTTTTCCCCACACGATTTATTGAAGATTCTGTTTACCTCCGTTGTCATAGATTAATTGGCCATATAAGCGTGGGCTTGCTTCTGGGGTCTCTGTTCTTTTCCATTGATCTGTGTTTCCAATTTTGTGCCAGTACCATGTTGTTTTGATTACTCTAGCTTTGTAATATAGTTTGACATCAGGGAGTATGATGGCTCCATCTTTGTTCTTCTTTCTCAAGATTGCTTAGCCTATCTCGGGTCTCTTCCTTTTCCATATATATTCTGGAATTTTTAGTTCTAGTTCTGTGAAAATGCCATGGGTATTTTGATAAGGATTGCACTAAATCATTAGATTTCTTTGGGTGGTATAGACATTTTAACAATATTAATCCTTTCAATCTTTAAGCATGGTATACCCTTTCATTTATTTATATCATATTTAATGTTTCATCATGTCTTACAGTTTTCAAATTTCAGGCCTTTCAACTTCTTTGTTAAATTTACTCCTAGGTATTTTATTATTTTTGATGTATTGTAAATGGGATTGTTTTCTTCATTTCTCTTTATGATAGTTTATTATTAGTGTTTAGAAATACAGGGAATTCCTTTTTTGTTTCAGTTACATATATTTTTTCCCTATTTTTTCCATTATAGGTTGTTACAAGGTATTGAATATAGTTCCCTGTGTTATACAGTAAATCCTTGTTGTTTATCTATTTTATGTATAGTAGTTTGTATCTGTTAATCCCATACTTCTAATTTATCTCTCCCCTACTTCCCTTTTCCCTTTGGTGACCATAAGTTTGTTTTCTATGTCTGAGTCAGTTTCTGTTTTGTATATAGATTCACTTGTGTTATTTTAGAGATTTCACATGTAAGTGATATATTTGTCTTTTTCTGACTTAACATGTTAACATCCTTAACATGGATGTTCTCTCAGTCCATCCATGTTGCTGCAAATGACAGTATTTCATTAAAATGCAGTGTCTTTCTGTATATTTTCTACACATGACTTTACTGAATTCACTTATTAGTTTTAATAGGGTTTTTTTGGTGGCATATTTAGGGTTTTCTATATATAGTGTCATGTCATCTGCAAATAGTGAGAGTTTTACTTCTTCCTTTACAATTTGGATGACTTGTATCTCTTTTTCTTCTCTGATTGTTGTATCTTGGGCTTTCAATATTATGTTGAATGACAGTGACAAGAATGAGCATTGTTGTCTTGTTCCTGATCTTAGAAGAACATATACTCAACATTGAGTATAGTGTTAACTATGGGTTTGTCATACATGACCTTTATTATATTGATGTATGTTTCCTCTATACCCACTTTGTTGAGAGTTTTTACCATGAGTGAATGTTGAATTTTGTCAGAGGCTTTTTCAATATCTGTTGAGATGATCATGTGATTTTTATCCTTCGTTTTGTTAGTGTGGTATATCATGTTGATTGATTTGCAGGTATTGAACCATCCTTACATCACTGGAATAAATCCCACTTGATCATGGTGTATGATCCTTTGAATGTATTGTTGAATTCAGTTTGCTAATATTTTGTTGATGACTTTTTTATCTATGTTCTTAATAGATATTAGTCTATTATTCACTTTTTTGTAATGTCTTTGTTCTTAATATCAGGGAAATTATGGTTTCATAAAATGTGTTTGGAAGTATTTCTTTCTTGTCAATTTTTTTGAAATAACTTGCAAAGGATAGGTATTAACTCTTTAAATGTTTGGTAGAAATCACCTATGAAGCTCTCTGGTCATGGACTTTTGTTTGTTGGAAATTTTTAAGTTACTGATTCAATTTCATTACTAATAATTGATCAGTTAAGATTTTCTATTTATTCCTGATTCAGTCTTGGAAGTTTGTATGTTTCTAAGAATTTATCCATTTCTTCTAGGTTGTCCAGTTTGTTGACTTATAATTGTTCATAATAGTTTCTTATGATTTTTTGTATTTCTGTGGTATTGGTAAAACTTCTCCTCCTTTATTTCTGTTTTTAATGTACTTGGGCTCTCTATCTTTTCTTGATGAGTGTCGCTAAAGGTTTATCATTTTTATCTTTTCAAAGATAAAGCTCTTAGTTTCAATAATCTTTTCTGTTGATTTTTAGTCTATATTTCACTTTCTTCCACTCTATTCTTTATTATTTTCTTTCTTCTAGTAACTTTGGGCTTTATTTTTTCTTGTTTTTCTAGTTCCTTTCAGTGTTAAGTTAGATTGTTTGAAGTTGTATTTGTTTCTTGAAGTAGGAAACAGGAAGTAGTAGTATAAGAAAGGGTACATTTTGGACTTGATTAGCAAAAAAGAGGAGTATATACCTGGATCCTTTTCCTACTCAATTTTAGTTTTTGAATATATATTGAAGAAATATAAATTTACTTACATTTCATGGTTTTTAAAGAAAAAAAACTGAGCTGATTAAATTATAGATCAAGATCTTGTCCTTGTAGTCTAGACTTCAGTCTTTACACATGAAGAAAATTACTCAACTACCTTGTAATATATGCTCTACATATCACTTACTGTTGTTTTCTTGGATTTTAATGTGAGTTGCACATGCATGGTATTGTTATCATTAAATTACTAGTATTCTGTGAATCAACAATCACATTCCTTGATGTTATCTTATGTAAAAGTTCCCAAAGAAGGAGTGGCTACATTCCTGCAGTTTATATAACTCACAGATACTACAATGGAAAAGCACAAACATTCACTTTTTTATATATTAAAATAAAATGGAAACTGGTCAATAACAGCCAGAGAAGGAAGAGAATGATAAGTAAAATGTATTTTGAAAGACTTAAGGTATCAAAATAGAGTAATGCTTACTTAGTTTGGCTATGTTACTTTCCAGATGTATGCACACAGACAGAAGTGAGAAAAATTTTACTCGGAAAGACAGTTTGTATAATTTATACCAGTGGGGCTGCATTAGACATATTTATTTTCACTCTAAGCACAAATCTTAAGGGTATAGAGTCCTGCTTTGCATAATAAGTGTAAACTGGTAGTAGCAAACAAAAAACTATAGAACTGAGAACTTCTGGATTCTACCCCAAGATGTAGAGCTAAATAGTAGGACACTTCTTCTCTTGCAACAGAAAAAGAGGTGGACTAACTTCAAAATCACAACTGGTAGCAGAGCAAATAACTGACCCAAAATCTAAGAAAATACAATGCTTGAAGAGAGAAAATAGATGCAAATTCACACTTACTGGGATAGACGCTACTGAACACATTATAGTTTAGCTAGAATTGCTGACAAAATATTAAAGGTCAAGTGCAGATTGGCAGGATAGTGTGAAATCCCTGGAAGGAGTGGTCAAAATATACAAGCTCTTTTTCCTGAATCTTTACAGAAACACCTCTGAGAAGTGTCTTTTGTGCTACAGACATAGTAGAGAGGAATGGCAGCCTTTCAAGAGGGGCAAGAAACTCAACTCAGATTCTTCTCTTTGTTATCTCTTCTATGGAACAAAAGCCACATTCTGTGTGGAGAGGAGGAGAGGGGTGCAGGCATATATGTATATGCTCATATCCAATGTAATACTTATATCCAATAGGTCAAACTATAGGGATATAAAACAGGTAAGTGTTTGCCAGGGGTTGGAGGAGGAAAGGGACTGACTGCAAAGGAGCTTCATATGAGAAATTTAGAGTGATGGAAATTTACTCTTTGTTATTGGGTTGTTGGATACATGACTCTATGCATTTGTCAAAACCCATTGAACAGTAACATTGCAAGGAGTGACTTGGTTGAATACAGTGATAAGGTGCAAGACACACTACCCCAAAATACGGCACCTTAGTACACTGAATATTTTAAGCTAAAAGAGTGTGTGAGAAAACCACAGAAGCAGGAATACCACTGTGACTTCCTCCCCGCCACCTCACCCTTCTTCCCTGAAATGGGTCATAAAAACCTCATGTAAGAGATGCCCTTCCTATATCTGGAGAAAAGGAGCACCCTTATCTCGGAAGACAAAGAGATGCCAAGAAGAATCTTAACAAACAGGCCTTGATAAGTTTTTCCCAGGTCGCTACACTTAGCTTATACCCTTTTATCCTATCACATGTTTCCAAGACTTTCTACTCTTCATCAAACCTAGTATAAACATGCTTTTGATCTTCATTTTCTTATGAAAGCTCCTGTGCCATGTAAAGCTGATATTAAATACATTTATGCTTTTCTGTTGCTAATCTGTGTTTTGTTACAGAGGCCCACCCAAGAACCAGGAAGGGTAGAAAGAACAGCTTTTTTTCCCCTCCCCTACAATGTAGACAAATGAAGTAATAGAAAAATCACCATAAGAACACCATAGCAATAACTACTGCAGGCAAGATTCATTGATGAATGACAAAATTAGTGGACAAAATGACAAAATTAGTTTCTTTAAAAAGAAACTAGCTATTTGTATACTCCAATATACTTTCCCTCCAACGTTTTAACTACTTTGATAGTTTCAAAAAATTATTATGAATTCTCAGTTACCTCTCTATCAAGGAGATGAGAGTTCAATTACCTTCCTTTTCATTGTAAGCTGGGCTTAGTAACTAGATTCTAATGAAAGATTATGAAAACAAAAAACTAGTTCTTTGGAGGAGACTGAGTAGACATGACAACAAAATGCAGTTTGGGATCCAGAATTGGATCCTGGAATTGAAAAAGTACTGTAGTAAATAAAATCTGTGACTTTATTGGTATTGATTATTGCAAGGAATTAACATTTGGAAAAGATGAGTGAAAGTTATATGAGAACTTTCTGTACCTTTTTTTAAACAACTTTGAGATATAATTTGTAAATCATAAATTCACCCATGTACAATTCAATAATTTTTCGTGTATTTACAGAATTATGCATCTATCATGAAAATCTAATTTTAGAACTTTGCATCACCCCCCAAAAGAAAACCCATATCTGTTAGCTATCAGTCCTCATTTCTTTCCACCATCATCCCTTCCCAATCTAGACCACTAATATACTTTCTATCTCCAAGTTTGCCTTTTGTACACATTTCAAATAAATGGAATCATTCAATCTATCTTTTATGATTGGCTTCTTTCACTTAGCCTAATGTCTTCAAAATTCTTTCATGTTGTAGCTTATATCAGCACTTCATTAATTTTTATTCCATTGCATGACTATTCTGTTGTGTAAATGGATAACAAAACCACAATTTTTAATCCCTTCATCAGCTGGAAATATGTATCATTTCTACTTTTTCGCTATCATGAATAATGCTACTGTGAAGGTAGCATAGAAACTTGTGTGTGGATATATATTTCGGGTTCTCTTGGGATTATATCTAGGTCTAGAATTGCTAAATCCTATGGTAATTCTACATTTAACATTTTGAGAACCTGCCAACCGTTTGGGGCAGCAGTCTTACAAGGAAGGAGCCTCTGCATTGAATTTATTTTTTTAAATTTATTTTTTATATTTTTTAACATCTTTATTGGAGTATAATTGCTTTACAATGGTGTGTTAGTTTCTGCTGTATAACAAAGTGAATCAGTTATATATATACATATGTTCCCATATCTCTTCCCTCTTGCATCTCCCTCCCTCCCAGCCACCCTATCCCACCCCTCTAGGTGGTCACAAAGCATCGAGCTGATCTCCCTGTGCTATGCGGCTGCTTCCCACTAGCTATCTATTTTACGTTTGGTAGTGTATATACGCCCATGCCACTCTCTCCCTTTGTCACAGGTACCCTTCCCCCTCCCCATATCCTCAAGTCCATGCTCTAGTAGGTCTGTGTTTTTATTCCTATCTAACCCCTAGGTTCTTCATGACATTTTTTTTCATAGATTCCATATATATGGGTTAGCATACAGTATTTGTCTTTCTCTTTCTGACTTACTTCACTCTGTATGACAGACTCTATGTCCATCCACCTCACTACAAATAACTCAATTTTGTTTCTTTTTATGGCTGAGTAATATTCCATTGTATATATGTGCCACATCTTCTTTATCCATTCATCTGATGATGTGGACACTTAGGTTGCTTCCATGTCCTGGCTATTGTAAATACAGCTACAATGAACATTTTGGTACATGACTCTTTTTGAATTATGGTTTTCTCAGGGTATATGCCCAGTAGTGGGATTGCTGGGTCGTATGGTAGTTCTGTTTGTAGTTTTTTTAAGGAACCTTCATACTGTTCTCCATAGTGGCTGTACCAATTCACATTCCCAGCAGCAGTGCAAGAGTATTCCCTTTTCTCCACTCCCTCTCCAACATTTATTGTTTCTAGATTTTTTTGGTGATGGCCGTTCTGACCGGTGTGAGATGATATCTCATTGTAGTTTTGATTTGCATTTCTCTAATGATTAATGATGTTGAGCATTCTTTCATGTGTTTGTTGGCAATCTGTATATCTTCTTTGGAGAAATGTCTATTTAGGTCTTCTGCCCATTTTTGGATTGGGTTGTTTGTTTTTTTGTTATTGAGCTGCATGAACTGCTTGTAAATTTTGGAGATTAATCCTTTGCCAGTTGCTTCATTTGCAAATATTTTCTCCCATTCTGAGTGGTGTCTTTTGGTCTTGTTTATGGTTTCCTTTGCTGTGCAAAATCTTTTAAGTTTCATTAGGTCCCATTTGTTTATTTTTGCTTTTATTTCCATTTCTCTAGGAGGTGGGTCAAAAAGGATCTTGCTGTGATTTATGTCATAGAGTGTTCTGCCTATATTTTCCTCTAAGAGTTTGATAGTTTCTGGCCTTACATTTAGGTCTTTAGTCCATTTGGGCTTACTTTTGTGTATGGTGTTAGAGAGTGTTCTAATCTCATACTTTTACATGTAGCTGTCCAGTTTTCCCAGCACCACTTATTGAAGAGGCTGTCCTTTCTCCACTGTACCTGCCTCCTTTATCAAAGATAAGGTGACCATATGTGCGTGAGTTTATCTCTGGGCTTTCTATCCTGTTCCATTGATCTATATTTCTGTTTTTGTGCCAGTACCATACTGTCTTGATTACTGTAGCTTTGTAGTATAGTCTGAAGTCAGGGAGCCTGATTCCTCCAGCTCCATTTTTCATTCTCAAGATTGCTTTGGCTATTCGGGGTCTTTTGTGTTTCCACACAAATTGTGAAATATTTTGTTCTAGTTCTGTGAAAAATGCCAGTGGTAGTTTGATAGGGATTGCATTGAATCTGTGGATTGCTTTGGGTAGTAGAGTCATTTTCACAATGTTGATTCTTCCAATCCAAGAACATGGTATATTTCTCCACCTATTTGTATCATCTTTAATTTCTTTCATCAGTGTCATATAATTTTCTGCATACAGGTCTTTGGTCTCCCTAGGTAGGTTTATTCCTAAGTATTTTATTCTTTTTGTTGCAATGGTAAATGGGAGTGTTTTCGTAATTTCACTTTCAGATTTTTCATCATTAGTGTATAGGAATGCCAGAGATTTCTGTGCATTAATTTTTTATCCTGCTACTTTACCAAATTCATTGATTAACTCTGATAGTTGTCTGGTATCATCTTTAGGATTCTCTATGTATAGTATCATGTCATCTGCAAACAGTGACAGCTTTACTTCTTCTTTTCCTATTTGGATTCCTTTTATTTCCTTTTCTTCTCTGATTGCTGTGGCTAAAACTTCGAAAACTCTGTTGAATAAGAGTGGTGAGAGTGGGCAACCTTGTCTTGTTCTTGATCTTAGTGGAAATGGTTTCAGTTTTTCACCATTGAGGATGATGATGGCTGTGGGTTTGTCATATATGGCCTTTATTATGTTGAGGAAAGTTTCCTCTATGCCTACTTTCTGCAGGGTTTTTATCATAAATGGGTGTTGAATTTTGTCAAAAGCTTTCTCTGCATCTATTGAGATGATCATATGGTTTTTCTCCTTCAATTTGTTAATATGGTGTATCACGTTGATTGACTTGTGTATATTGAAGAATGCTTGCATTCCTGGACTAAACCCCACTTGATCATGGTGTTTGATCCTTTTAATGTGCTGTTGGATTCTGTTTGCTAGTATGTTGTTGAGGATTTTTGCATCTATGTTCATCAGTGATATTGGCCTGTAGTTTTCTTTCTTTGTGACATCTTTGTCTGGTTTTGGTATGAGGGTGATGGTGGCCTCATAGAATGAGTTTGGGAGTGTTCCTCCCTCTGCTATCTTTTGGAAGAGTTTGAGAAGGATAGGTGTTAGGTCTTCTCTAAATGTTTGATAGAATTCGCCTATGAAGCCATCTGGCCCTGGGCTTTTGTTTGTTGGAAGATTTTTAATCACAGTTTCAGTTTCAGTGCTTGTGATTGGTCTGTTCATGTTTTCTGTTTCTTCCTGATTCAGTCTTGGCAGGTTGTGCATTTGTAAGAATTTATCCATTTCTTCCAGGTTGTCCATTTTATTGGCATAGAGTTGCTTGCAGTAATCTTTCATGATCTTTTGTATTTCTGCAGTGTCTGTTGTTACTTCTTCTTTTTCATTTCTAATTCTATTGATTTGAGTCTTCTCCCTTTTTTCCTTGATGAGTCTGGCTAATGGTTTATCAATTTTGTTTATCTTCTCAAAGAACCAGCTTTTAGCTTTATTGATCTTTGCTATCGTTTCCTTCATTTCTTTTTCATTTATTTCTGACATGATCTTTATGATTTCTTTCCTTCTGCTAACACTGGGGTTTTTTTGTTTATCCCCTGGGGACAGACACCAAAAACAACAGGAACTGTGAACCTGAAGCCTGCAAAAATCCGACCCCAAACACAGTAAGATAAGCAAAATGAGAAGACAGAAAAACACACAGCAGATGAAAGAGCAACATAAAAACCCACCAGACCTAACAAATGAAGAGGAAATAGGGAATCTACCTGAAAAAGAATACAGAATAATGATAGTAACAATGATGCATTGACTTTAAATAGGAAGGGAGTGTTAGTTCCCTTAGGGAGGCCTGGGCGACTCTTGCAGACTCAGGGATTGCAGTTATATCTAAGGATTCAGCATTTGGGGGCACCTGTCAAATTAGGGTCCTATATTTCCCCAACACTGGCCCTGAATTTGGCATAGCAAACCTGATTTAGTTGAGTTTTTAACCTTTTCTGGACCTCAGCCATTCATACTATTAAGTCCTTGGCCTGGCCTCAGCTTTACCTGCCCTCCAGCTGCAGGATAAGTGTCACTTTACACACTGCCAAAGGGACACTTTGGCTTTCACACTAACTTTAATTACCTATTAATCCCCTGCAGCTTTTCATTACTTTTTTCAAGGTATCAATGGTACTTAGCAATAAATAGGTATCCTGTCCCATTGTCTTTATATTTACTATTACCCTTGTGCCTCTCAAATGTCTGATAAATGGCTACAGCTTAAGCATTCCCTTTCACTGTTAAACTATGCCAGTTCACTACTTGTGAGACTTTTTTTTTTTTCTGTACGTGGGCCTCTCACTGTTGTGGCCTTTCCCGTTGCGGAGCACAGGCTCCGGATGCGCAGGCTCAGTGGCCATGGCTTATGGGCCCAGCCGTTCTGTGGCATGTGAGATCTTCCCGGACTGGGGCACGAACCCATGTCTCCTGCATCAGCAGGCGGACTCTTAACCACTGCGCCAATAGGGAAGCCCGAGACTTTTGACAAGTGGATCACCACCTTGAGTCAGGGGTTCTCTGTGCCCCACTTATCATCTCATGATGGCAGAGAGACTGGCAAGACATTCAGTTACAAATATTGTTGCATTCTTTCTTGCACCACTCCTGAGAATTACTGTCACTTGTTTGTTTCTGAGGAAGCAGAAACTGAGAAAGAGTTTATCATATGAAGTGTTAATTAAGGATCAACACCTGTGGAAGGATGAGGGCGGCAGCAGCACTGAGAATAGGAAGAGGTGAAACTGATTCACACCTGACAAATTTGACCATCCTCATGAGGACATTTGGAGTCAATGTAACCTGTCAGCATTTTCCAACATTGCGATTGACCTTGTGGATTCATTGTTGGATATGCGCCACATAGGAAAAGCGTGGCCTTGGGTGAGGTCGTTCTCTGCTGCTGTGTCAAACCGTAATTCAGATTCCAAGAGAGGTGACAAGTCCTTCTTTAAAGAGTAATCTGGAAGGTGCACCACACCTATACCTGTATATCTAATATGAGATAGAATTAAAAATAGGGTACTCATATCTAACTTTCAGTCTAATATTCTCATTCACCATGGTGTTCCAGGTAGAGAAATAGAGCAGTATTTGCCTACAATTGGGAACTAGTTAAAAGATGGTTATAATTTTTTTTTTTTTGACTTTTTTTCTTAAACCATTACTGCTCTCAGTGATACCTTTCCTCTCTGTTTTTTGGTAAAAAGGGTTCCTATCACTCAATTTGCAAGGTGCATAATTGTGTTTTTCTTTTCCAATTGTGTGTTTCCTACTCCTAATGTTTAACTGTTTAATACAGATTGCCTATTATAGTGTCTATACAAACCATCCATGCTAAACTATATTATTTTATTTTATAAAGTAACCCAGGCAGAAGAAAAATGTTAAAGCAGATATATGTTTCTCTGTGATATGTTGAAAATAAGATATGTTGATTCTGAATAATTTGAGAAATAACTTTAAAATATATTTTTAAAAATCGTAAGTATGCTCCTTAGAAATAATAATTTGCTTTTCTGTTTTTGTTCTTGTTTGTTTCCTTAGCTTCATTTCTGTTTTTCTTATGTGTCACACTGTATTTTGGATTTGAACAAGTTGACACAGCAATTTTACGGTTAAGAAATAGGACATTTTACAGAGCATCTGGTTGCAGACAGTTAGATATTTAGAGTTAGAGACTGAGGAGTTAAATAAAAGATTCTTATCAAGAATGCAGAATACTGTGTTGTAAAAAACAACATACAAGTCTGATTTTCTTGCAATTTCTAATTTTTATATCATGGAATGCCAAAATGAAAGTAAAATATATGGGATGCATGCAAATTTAGATAAAAATATATGAGTGAAATGTTTTTTACATGGACACATTTATCATTGTAAACGTCCTTAAACGAATACAATTCATTCGATAATAATTCATTAGTTGTTGTTTTACAACCTCTATAATGTCAGTTTGATGCATGTGGTAAATTTTTTTTCAAGTTGAATAATATTCCTATGTATGTGTAGCAAATGCTTTTCTGTAGCAAATGATTTTTAGTCTTTCCACATCAAACACATAGTCATTTTGGAACTGCATGCCTGCAAATGAGAATTACATGCATGTAAATTTGCATTTGAAGTGACTAAATTTTTTTTCCATTTCCATTCTTTATTCTCAACAACAAACTGTTTCTCTTATCTTAAAAGAATATATTGATTCTAAGCTCAGGATTTTATGACATTAAAGCCAAAGCAGATGTTTACATCCAAGTAATAGGACCAGAACATTTTTTGTTATAATAACCTACTTGGCATTTAAACTTAAAATCATTTAGAATAAAGGGCTTAGATTTCCATAGGCCAACATTGTATTTGCAGTTTTTTTTCTAGAGCAAAATGATGACAACTGTCATATCTAAACCACAGGTATTTTATAAATTCAATGTATTTTTAACAAAAAGATGTTTCCTTACAATATCATGAAAGGCAGAAGGCTCAAGAACTCATGAAAATTGCCAAGAGGTATATACCTAATGTTAGAAATTAATTAAAATTATGTTCTTATTTTCAGTTATAGAAATTCCAAATTAAATGCTTAATCTAGATTAAAGAGTAGCTCACATGAAATTACTTAGTGCCCTATGATGTCCTAAGTGTTTTATTTTCTGTGATTTTAAAAAATAATGAGCATTATCACAAGGAGATTATCCAAAGTTACAGAATTCTTCAATTTTTGTCACTATTTATGCTATAAATATGTTGAAATTCAATATGATGAAACAAATATATAGCTATGGATACAGATTCAGTTATAAAGTATTAATATACTGATTGCTAGAGTTAGACTTTCAGAAACAGTAAAAAGACCTCTGAGGCAAAAGTAGAGTAGGAACACTGAGGGCATAAGAATTAGATCGATCAAAACCAGAACATGAACCCCAAAGAAGGAGCTGTTAATTTAATACAAGGGTCAAACTAAAGAGGATTCATAAAAGTAAAGCATGAAAGAGTTTACAGATACCTTCCTCAGGTCCCTAGCATGATCCCTGAATCTAATTTAATGTTTCATATTTTTTGAATGTGGTTTGCCAATTGTTCCAATGTTATTTGTTGAAAAGATTATTTTTCCACTAAATTGTGTTTGCACCATTCTCAAAAATGAGCTGTCCATATAAGTGTGGGTTTACTTCTGGACTCAATATTCTGTTCCACTGATGTATGTGTTTATCTTAATTTCAATACCACACTTCTTTTATTGCTATAGCTTTATAAAAAGTTTTGAAATCAGGTAGTGTTAACCCAACTTGCCTTTCCTAATTTGTTTCATCTGTTCTAGATATTTTTTTTCATTTCTATGTGAATTTTCAATACCACAAGAACTTAAAATCTTACTAACAACCTCATGAGGGAACTTGGAAGTAAAACCTTCCACAATCTAGTCTTGTAATGATTACAGTAGTAGCTGACATCTTGATTGCAATCTGTGAGAGACCCTGAAAATACTACCTACAAAAACTGTGAGATAGGAATTTCTAGTATCTGGTCTGGCATGTAAGAAGCTTGAAGTCACCACTACATTCTAACAATAAGTAAAAAGCTAAAACAGACTGAAAAATTAACAATTCTTTTTGGATCCCTTAACTAGAGAAAGACACAGGACAAATGCCTGCCCTGAAGAATGGAGAGTCAAGGGAATACAGAGAGTCATAGCTTAACAGAGCAGAGGCTCTTGAGGAGAAACCACCACAGGAACCTCAACAGTAATTGATGAGTTGCAGAGGTTCAGTGTGGACAAAACTAAGAGTTAAAATCTCCAGGTGGACTGTCTTAGGGAGACCTCCACAATACAGTGAGGTTTACTTTCAGGAGTTTGACCAGGTTCTCACAGTAAATATCAAAGAAAAATCTCCTGTGGCTTCTGGTTGGGGGAAGGAAAAAGGGACCATTTTGAAATACACCAGAGAACTCTGTTCTTAACAAGGCTTTCCCTTAGAGGAATCTAGTTAACCAAGAGCCTAACTTGCTGGAGTATTATCAGAGGCTAACTGACCTGGAAAAAGGGAAATACCAAACTCCAGGCCACACTAGATATTTTGTTCCATCAAAGGGAGGAGAAAAACCTGAGACACTCTTACACAGTCTAGAAGCATAGACTCATCAAAAGACTGAGACCTAATCATAGGACTATAGAATGCTCAAAATCTAAAAGGCAAAGAATTCAAAGACATTAAAAAACAGAACAGAATATCCAAGGACTATGGGACATCTACCAAAGGTGTAACTTATGCATAGTGGAGATACTAGAAGAAGGAGAGAAAAAAATCAGAAGAAATACTTGAAACAATAATGACTGAATATTTCTCCAAATTAATATCAGACATGAAAGCACAGATTCAGGAAGCTCAGAGAACACCAATCAGAATAAATGCCAAAAACATGTCATTTTGATATTACTTAAGATCAATAATAAACTGGAAGAAGCCTGGAAACTGTCTCAAGGACATTAACGGGGTTATTAAAGGGCCCACGTTGGATATTTCTTCTCTCTCAGGCATCATTCATTGTCTTCTTTCACCTGATGGCTACTATCTTGAAAACAATTGTTTCATATATGTTATCTTTTATTGTGTGAAGTTATATTTTTAAATAGAAATACTTGCATACATAATAGTCAGGAATATTATCACTTGGAGTTCACTGGTAAATGTGAACAAACTTTCGAACAGAAACTTTTTTTTCTTTTTAACTCAGAAGGTATTCTATTACCTAATTTAGTTAAAAATAGTCTTGCAAATGTAAGTTCTTCTCAGAATAGTACAGACTTTTCTTTGTATTTACAATTACCCCAAGATCTCTACAACTTATTTCTACCAGTTAATATGGTTTTAAATAAATTTTAAATACTTATATGTACCTCCTATTTTCAAAGAAATGAAACCCCATTTTAATTACAATGAAATAGAAAAAAGTACAATTTTCTTTAATAAGCATACTAAATGATTTAGGTGGTTACAGTGATAAATACTAAAAGTTCTTGATGAGAAACCCCACCCTCCCCATCCTGACCTTATCTTAAGGAGAGAGTAAGTTTCAGTATGACAAAGAGAAAGATTCATTTTCGTTTTCATGAGAGATCATGAGAGAAAGAGAGAGAGAAACACTAGATAATGGAGAAGAAATGGGAAAAAAGGGGAACTGATTAGCTGACGAGATGCACAGGCTACATTCAAGGACAGTAAAATTGCTTTAAGTTTGCAAAATGAAAGAAATATGGTCCTTGCAGTGTCCATTACTGTTGGTTTTATTACTGTGATATAAACCCCTTTTCTATCTGCCTTCAGATTGTCCAGAATTTGAAGATACAAATGCTTGCTGAGAAGGATTGTTGTTATAGAAGCTAAATTGACCTTGATCATCACACTGATAATGACATGAAGAAGTGTAGCAGCCACAAAGCCTAGAGTAGGGATAACCAGAAAGCATAAGAAATTTTAATAAAACATTATGAGACAATGAAATGCCTTGGTTTATGAAATTCAAGTCATAAAGCAATGTTAACTGGATCTCCATAGATGGACAAACCATAAGTAATTTATTTATACAGGCAAAACTCCAACAGTTACAACACCGAAATGGAATTTGTGCAGTTTGCATCTTTTGTAATGAAGAGATTCCCCTTATTTACTAAACAAAAGCACTGAACCAGAGGAGTAGCAACGAGATAAATAATCTCTTGACTATACTAGAAGAAAATAAACACAGAGATTTTGTTAAAATTATAGGTTAACTTATTCTATAAGTTTTCTTCCATTTTTATAATTTTAGATGTATCCACAGTCACCAATAGTGACTTACTTGAAAAAATCACATATAACCAATGACCATATGGCAAAGAATGGGTTTTTTCAGATATATAAATATGTTATTTTGAGGATATACATATAAATAAACTGTAAAGGTAGTGCTGCCTTAGATATAATATACTATTTTATATATATATATATACTATATATAATATATACATAGTATATATATTATATATAGTATATATATATATTATATATATACTATATGTATATACTATTGCATCTTCATACTTGCATGACTTATATAGCACTTTCAAAATTGACAAGTATGTCATGCAAAGTCTAAACCCCCATGTTTTCATACAGTTCTAGTCAAATTGTTAAATTGACATTGCATTTTCAGTTCTAAAAAGCCTTTATATTTTGAAATGTATAATACTAACTCAAAGAAATAGAAAAATTGAAAGCTGCTGAGAAGATGCATGCAGAGACAAAAAGACATTTAAAATTTTGAGTAGAAAAAGTAATAGAAATATTCTTTAAATATTTAATACTGAACATATCCTAAGAATTAGTGGAACCTTACCATTGAAGCCAGTAGTTTGCATTTCTTTTGCATTTAATCCTCTATTTCATAATTGTTCTTTGTTCACTTCAGGAATCTTTCAGAATTCTGATGGCCTATGACCAGCAAGATAAAAGAAATTGCAGAAAACATACACCAGTCATACAGTTGTGACATGCACACCTGAGACAAAACACCAATCAGACAAAAGCAAATGCTCCTGGTAGTTGGCATATGAGTGATTATTGAAAAATTTTGGTTCAAAGCATAGTGTATCACTTTTGTAGATGAAAATATGCATCTGAATTAATATCAATTCTCAAGTTAGAAATGTTAAGAACGTAGCTGAGCATTTTGACAGTCATATTCTAAGCCGAATTTTCTAATGCAGAGCTTGAAAAACAGAATCTTCCACAAAAATTTATAGGGTTCTAAGGCTAATAATCCAGCAAATGAAGCAGTGTGAATTTCAAAAACTTCAGGATTTTCTTTGATTAACCTCCAAAGTTTGCAAGAAGCTCTTTATATATAAAAACTTACTGTACTTTAGTAATCTTATAGAGTTCAACGACATTCAAGCTTAATGAATTTGAAATGTTATTTGTTACTCCTCTGAAAATCCTACCTTATCCATGGTGTAAATCCAAAAGTACATGGGATTTTAAAGATTTCTGGCACAGGGAGATATTTCCTAAGCTTTTCTGAAACAACCAAACAAACACTGAATTTCTGAAATAAACCCAGGGCATCATATGGCTCATTTATAATTCTCTTCTTGTAACAAGCAGGACAAAAATGTTCCTTCAAGTATTTGATTTTATTCAGTACTTGTACCTCATAGAATTTCTTAGTTATATAGGATCATCTCTGTTGGTTGAGGGGGATGGTGCAGAAAGCAGATAAGCATGATCATCATTTTAAAAACAAACAGGTTCATTTTACTTACTTTACCATACAATTGGAGTGTACTTTGTTCCTTTTTTAATGCACTCAATTCAACAAAGATTTTATACTAATGTCCTACTTTGGATGTTGTGGTACACAAAAATACAATCTGTTCTCAAACAACTGATAATACACTTAGGAGTATATAATGATTTTTTCAAATAAATACACTGCAAATTAAAATATGGTCCTTTAATACAGAGGAATAAAATTGTTTTGGGCTTCTGTGACAACAGTGAATGTTTCCAGTTCAGAAAAACAGGAAATACCTTAAACAGCTATCATTTAGGTTGGTTCTTGAAAGATATGTAGCATTTCACCTTATAAATGATCTGTTCTTACTTTAGGCAGATTTTGCTAAAGTCTCATGAAAATTCAAGAACTAAGGAGCACATATAATTCTTGATTCCCAAAGCTAACCTTGCTTCCAGACACAAGCTGCCTGGTTGAGATGTGTACAAACAGTGTTACTAATATATGTTTGAAGAATATATCACTAATTTATATACAGTCTCCAAATATATACTTATTATTATATTAAGCAGATGAAGAAATTAAACTAATCAATGCAACAGTATGAGATGACAGTGCAGCAGAGCAGAAACACACATGATGTAAATTATAATTTATCATATGTTTTTAACTGTAGTGAAGTAGTTAAAGACATGATATTGGGCTTCCCTGGTGGCGCAGTGGTTGAGAATCCACCTGCCAATGCAGGGGACACCGGTTCGTGCGCCGGTCTGGGAAGATCCCACGTGCCGCGGGGTGGCTGGGCCCGTGAGCCATGGCCGCTGAGCCTGCGCGTCTGGAGCCTGTGCTCCGCAACGGGAGAGGCCACAACAGTGAGAGGCCCGCGTACCACACACACACACAAAAAAGACATGATATCTAGTAACATAATTGTCTGCAATCATGGTTCCATATTTGTTACATATTCTTGGTTTTATCATTGGCAAATTACTTCCTCTCTCTGTCTTTGTTCCCTCAGCTATAATAGCAGCCATATTGGTGATCTATCCATTAAATAAATATTTGTTAAGCACTTAGTAGACACTATTCAAGGCATCAGTGGACAAAATAGGCAAAAAATTTGCATATGTGGAACTTACATTCTAATGTGAAGGAAACAATAAATAATAAATAAATAATATAGTACACATAAAACAATCTAAAAGGGTTTGGAAATACTCAAGGGAGTTTATTTTTGTTTTTTGTTTTTTTTGCTAGTATAATCCAAGTAGGCTTTATTGAGAAGTTGAAATTTCATCTAAGCCTCAAAAGATATGATAGACTGAGCACTGCTATATCAGGGAAAAGAAAATTCCAGGCAGAGGAAGAATGTCTGACATGCCTGGAGAAGAGCAAGGAGGGAAAGATAGAAGGAGGGGGTACAAAAAGAAAAGGAAGTCGGATGGGGTATCGGACCCTTTGGGGCCTCATTGGCCATTTTTAATATTTGACTTCTATTATAAGATAAGTAGAGAGTTACTGAATGGTTTTGAACAAAGAGTGACACAGTTTGACTTATATTTAATAGTATAACCCAAAATCTAGAGTAAGAAGTAACTAGGTAGCAGGTAGGTATGATAGTGGTTTAGACTGGTGTGGACGCAACAATACTGCTAAATGGTGATCAGATTCTTGAGGATTTCTGATGGATTGACTATAGAATATGAGGGAGTAAGAGGAGAAGCATGAATTCAAGCACTGGGGCCAGAGAAAATGGAAGGATGGATTTGTCATTGAGATATAGAATACCATTGGTGGAGAAGGTTAGGAAAAGAATTTCAGAATTTTTCTTGTCAGTTTGAATGTCATGTGGCAATATTAAGCAAGAAATGTGAAATTGGATATATATATATGTCTGGAATTCAGGGGAGAAGCTGTAATTTAGGAGGGAGATATACCTTTGGAAGTTGTCAGTAAAGAGCTATTATTTAAAGCTATGAGATTGGGTGAGCTCATTAAATTAATAGGTAGAAGATGAAAGTTCTAGGATTGAGTCTGTAGGCACTGCAGTGATTGGAGAGTTTGGAATATAGAAGAAAAAGAACCAAAGGGGTCTTTAAAAAGCAGTCAATTCAGCAAAAGAAAAAAACAAGAGAGCATGGAACCTTAGAAGCCAAGTGATGAAACTATAGCCAACCAAAGAATTTATATCCAAGTGGGAGTGGTAAACTACAGCAAATGCTGCTGATAATCTAAATAAGATGAGGGCTAAGACGTGATCTTTGGATTTAGCAATGCATAGGTAATTGGTGACTTTGACTGGAGTGGTTTCAGTGGAGTGATGGTAGCAAAATACTGACTAGAGTCAGTTTAAAAGAAAAAGGAAAGTGAGGAATTGAAGACATTAAATATGGAAAATTCGTTTCAGGAAATTTGCCGTGAAGTGCAATAAAGAAATGAGGCAATAGCTAAAGAGTAAATGGGTCAAGGAAGGATTTTTTTTAATGGGATTGTTAACATAGTATCTATACATTGATGGAAATACTTGAACAGAGAGGTGTTGAGGATCTGGGAGAAAAGGGGGAATGTTGTAGCCAGGTTTTTGAGTGAGAGAGGGTGGGATATAATGCACAACAGGAGGAACTATTATAGATAGGTGCAAACTAGTTCATCCTTGATGACTGCACATGTGACAGTGAAATAAGAAGCAGGTATTTTATGGGGGATTTTAAAAATAAGATCTCTCATTATTTCAGTTTTCTCATAGTAGCACAAAGCAATATCATCTGCTGAGAGTGAGGATAGAAAATGAGGTGTCAGGGTTTTAAAGAAAAAGATTATATAAAATACCTGTGTAGAGAAATGAAAAAGTGGATTAAGTGACTTCATGAATTTAAAATGAGAACAACCTCCATGGTACATTTATTTTTCTAGTCTTAATCAGCTGCATAAATACAGAATACACAGAAAGTGTATTTAAGTAGAAGTGTCATTTTGACAAGCTAGTTTGTGGAAGTTAAAGGGGACCAGAAGAGGGAAAGATGTACACAAATGTTTGATGATACAGTACAATTTTAGTCGGTCAAAATAGGAAGAAACGCTATTAAAGGTATGTGAGAAAATAGAAACATAGTAGAATAAGTCAACTTTGTTTTATATGAAGAGCATTATGTCTATTGTATAAATCAACCTTATTCCTTATACACATACACACACATTTATAAACTAATCAGTTTTGATTGTTATTTATGTTATCACTAGTATGTTCTGCAACTTTTACACAGGTTATTTGAGTTTTAACCATTTCTAAGAAAGGTTTTTTCAATAACTTTCTGAAATAAACATCACTTTCTTTATTTTAAAAATGAGAATAAAAAAGATTAAGAAATATGTCAAAGCCCATACTTGTATCTATCTAGTAGAGTAGGGAGTAAAATGCAGATTGCTTTTACTCAGTGCCTATATTATTTCTATTTTACCAAATTTCCTGTCCATTGTAACTTAAGATTTTCAAGATATAGTATGTTGAAAAGAAAAAACAAAATACACTAAACTACTATGTGGAGTAACAATTCAAAACTATTTTTCTTATTATGTGAAAGCATAGAATTATTTTAACCTATAGATAATAATAATGTCTAACATTTGAATATTATTTACTTGCTAAAGAAATAGTTTAAAAAGTGTCCGTTCCTATTCTAACAATTCAGTTAGATGAGTTATATTATCTCTATTGTAAAGATCCTAAAACTGTTAAGTGTAAAAACTTTTACAAATGCACATAGCAGAAAGAAGCAGTCTTTGTGGCTTTAAATCTCTAGGTTGTTCCAGTATACCAAAATGCCTTTCAAGTAAATTGACACATGCAAAAAATGCCATCAGATACATTTAATACCATAAAGATAATAACCTAAAAGAAAGTTTGAGTTTAATATCTTAGAAATGTGTGATTACACACCCATTAAAAGAAGGTTTGTGTGGTTCTAAGGAAAATAAATAAATGATATTAACCGTTTAGAATATTTCAAGTTAATTATTCTTGCCTCTTTCATAGAACAGTTCTGTAGGTTCACAAATTTATTTGCAATTCATCAAAATAACAAATAGTGTTAGAAAGTGACATATGCATACGTTTTGCATATGCTATGCAAAAAAGTCCAATTATATCAATTTACAAAATGTATAAGAAAAATGTGTGTAAATCCTGGAAGCATTTAAGCAAAAAATGGTACTAACATTAAAAATTGAACTGTATTTTTATGTGTGCAGGGGTTATTTCTTATATTTTATTAATATAAGTTAATTTCTTCACAAATCAGAAATCAAAGTTAAACCCTAGTTTGTTTCTTCTTTTATTTTATTTCAAATAGCACATGTCAAATTCATACTATATAAGAAAGTGCCCTATAAAATGCTACACAGATGGTAATTATTATTTATATGCCATATACTATTATAACAAAGCAGCATCCATTTTGTTGAGGAAAACACTGAGATCTAATGTTTTATTGGAAAAAAACTTTATTGCAGACTTATTTTTTTTAATTAAAACAAGATTCTTGGGTTTTTTCACATTCATATTACTTCTAAGAATTTTAAGAATCTTCTAACAATTTTTGCTTTTACTTAATATGTTTACCTAAGAATCCCTGAAGTTGATTTAACTCTGTCATAAAGACAAAAAATACCCATTTATAGATAAATTTTATATGAAGCCAGACTTTCCAAAAAAAATGCTTAGATCATTAAACATTTTAAGTTTACTTTTTGTGATTTTATCTCCAGTTTTAACTACAAGTATAGATTGTTACTTCTAAAATATCTGTTCCTTAAGAGAAGAAAACGAATTGCCTTATAACTAGTTGCCAATGTGCCTTTAACATGAGTTAGAAATTCACCCAATTCAAATTGTTTTAGGAAGAGAAAATGGAATTTATTGTTTCACATAGTCTAAATCAAAACCGAGAATTGGCATGATAACTTTGCTTCTCTCATTACACAAATTTAGGATATGTTTCCTGATTTTCACTCTATCTATAACATCCACAGAATAAACGTAACAATCATAAATACTTCTGTTACTTCCGCCAATACGGCATCAATAATACCCATCCACATCTGTTAGTGCTACAGGAACTTCTTAAGCGGAGACCATTGTCCCACAGGGTCATATTTTCTCTCATGATAAGGGCAACAACTGAAAAGATTTCTTCTTGAAGATCTTTTTGACAGTAAACAGAGAATAGGGGATTCTCAAGACATTTTTTTTTTTTTCAGTTCCTAAAATAAGATTCTTGAGAACACTGTTAGATCACTCAGAAAATATCTATAATGTTGATAAAGACAAGGTCAAAAATGACTGTGAAAAGTCTTAAAAAATGCTTTATGGAAAGAGAAAAGTAACACTCTAATGAATATGATACGTATTCATATATGAATATGAATGTATTTCATATAATATATGATTTTAAATATTACATGTAAAATATTAATATAATATTGTAAATACATATTAAGTACTATTTACATCCCTAAAATTATGCATTCAGTTTGTCTATTTTAAAACAATTCCTAATTTTAAAAATGAAGCATTTTCTTATATTGTGACATACATAGTAATCCCAACATAAATACAGAAATGAAGAAAAACATGTATGAATGATGAAAATTATGATTATGGCCTCTTTCCAATAATATACATATTGTATATGCTGTATGTTTTTTTGGAGTGTGTACTCATTATATAGGTTTAAACCTTGGTTCTTTTATTTATTTATTTTCTATCTACACTCACATGGTGAACTTATCCAGTCTTATGATTTTTAGGTATCATTCATATGCTGGTAACCCTCAAGGTTAGATCTCCAAATATTTCTCTCCAAATTCCAGCCTCATATATCCTATTGCTTACAGTATATCTCCACTTGTATGTATAATATGTATGCCAAATTTAATGTATCTAAAACTGAAATCCTGTTGACTCTCCAAAACCATCTCCATTTGCAAACATTTCCATCTTAGTTGATATAAGTACCATCATCCCAGGTATTTTGTTCAAAAATCTTGGACTCATCCTGAGTCATATTCTTTCTCTTGCTCTCTCCTTGAAATCAACTAAGCAGAAAAGCTTGTATCTACTACCTTCAAAATATTTCCTAAATCTGACTACTTCTCACCCTTTTTATCCCTTTGTTTCCCATAGCATGCATTACCTGCCAATATCGTGTATTACACTTATTTATTGATGACTTTTAATATTAAATCTCCATGCTAAACTATAACCTGTGAGAGGGCAAGGATCTTTGTTAGATTTATTTAGTGATATATACAAAATGCCTAAAACCTAAGTCAATGAATATCGTCTCTTGAATGAATAAAGTTGTTATTTGTATTATGTTGTTACTACTTAGCCAGTGTTGAACACAGGATTTGAAATATAGCAGTGAAGTATTTATGGAAAAATGAGTGAATGAACACAACGAATTGTGTGAGCATTCTAAACTGCACTCAACTTGAGTAAAATGCACTTAGCTACACAGACCACTTATGAAATATGTTTTCTGGCATAATAAAACAATATCTTTTTTTCCTGACTCAATTAAAACTGTCTATATTCATATTCTAAATCATATGACCTTTTTCTCCTCTGTCTTCTTTCTATTAGTGTTTAGCTTCTCTTCTACTCCATTTGTTTAAGCAAGTATTATCAATTATGAAATATACAGACACTCAGATAGACATTATCTTGACAAGCCTCACATTCCCAAGCATAGTAACAGTCAGCTGCTTGTTCAGATTCCATTCTCTTACAGAACCACTTACGCTTATCTGCTGATTCTGACACAATAGAAAGAAAAATTTAATTAATATTGCTATGTCGATCAAACTGAGGTTCCCTTGCCCTGAGAACTAAACAGTTATATATTACTCTTTCACTTATATACACAGTTGTGAGCTAAGAAAACAGTCCACTCTGAATCCTACTGCCATTTCAATATAATTTACAAGAGAAATAATTCTTTTTCACATCAATATAAAGTATGCCATTTTTACTTAACTTTACTGAAACATTTATTTTGATTATAAAGAGCTTAATCGATAATTTCTTAATTGAGAATGAGTAGCAGAGACCACCAGTCAAAATGATTTAAGAGTTTTAATTTTTTAAAATCTGTTCATTAAAAAATATCCAATATCTCTATCTATCTATCTATCTATCTATCTATCTATCTATCTATCTATCTATCATCTATCTACTTACCTACCTACTGATCAATCTACATTATCTTTCCTGAAATAGTACTTTGAAACTTCCTGAGAAAGCAATAAAATATTCTTTTGGCTATTTTTTCTAATAATTTTTCAGTCAGAATTTAATACATGCTGGTGAAAGTCCAATAACTTTAGCACTTTAATGTTCTTAAAATAGTGATGAAGTAGCATAACATTTGGAGTTTATGAAAGCCTGAATGATATTCTGGAAGACCAAATTTTCAAATTGAAGAAGGAATCACACACCAAAAAAAATAGACTTAAATTTGTATCAGTCAACATAGAGGCATATGAAGTATTTACTGATATTTTTACAAAGTTACATGGAAAGTCAAATTTCTATTATTACACTGATGGCTTTTGTCTATGAGTAAAATATGGAGGTCCAATGATTGACAATATACTTGTTAGAAACAGGCCACATCACTTTGCCTGCTAGACCAGGTATCGGTAATTGCAACACCTGGTTAGTGAAAGTTGAAGAAATATTTTGTAGTTTTTCATCTGTTAGAGCTGCTGGACTATAACAGATATGTATTAATTGGAAGTAGATGTGAAACTTGCAGAAACTTCTAAGACAGGAAGGAAACCATCAGCACCTGTCAAGACTAAGGACTGAAAAAAAGATGAATCAAATGCTGTGATGTGTGACTTCAAACACAGTGTCACTTTTGTGTACTCATCATTTGTAAAAAGTATGGGGAGGTGTGGGATTTTGTTAATATGTAAATATTTTCATTAGTGTCTTAAAGATATGAAAAAGAATAATCGCCTGTCAAGTTTAAAAGGAGTAAATTAGAAATTCAAAAGAACACATAAAACTTTGACAGTTCTAATCAAGTACCATCATCATGATTTCACAGTGCAAGATGCACGGATGCATGAAAGATATAGGGATTGGCAGGTTTAGTATGAAACAACATTGCTCTTTTTTTCTGTTGGATTAAATGTGATCAGACAATTTTAAATAGCAAAGCCCTCCAAACCTAAAATCATATTTTCATGCCCCTCAATGATAGAAAACAAATTTTATCAATAGGGTCACTTTTCAATATGCTGAAAACATAAGGTATTGTTTCTGTTCTTTTGCCAGTGCATGTTCTACAAATGTATGTAACAATTTACTAATAACTAGGTAGAGGAGACTCCTATTTTCATAATTCATTTCATTGTTAAACAAGATGTTTACACTATTATGCTTTTTACAGGCAGATTTTTTTTATTAGTCATCCTTTTTTTTTTTTTTTTTTTTTTTTTTTTTTTTTTTGTGGTACGCGGGCCTCTCACCGTTGTGGCCTCTCCCGCTGCGGAGCACAGGCTCCGGACGCACAGGCCCAGCGGCCACGGCTCACGGGCCCAGCCGCTCCGCGGCACGTGGGATCTTCCCAGACCGGGGCACGAACCCGTGTCCCCTGCATTGGCAGGCGGACTCTCAACCACTGCGCCACCAGGGAAGCCCTAGTCATCCATTTTATACACATCAGTGTATACATGTCAATCCCAATCTCCCAATTCATCACACCTCCACCCACACCCCCCGCCGCTTCCCCGCTTGGTGTCAATACGTTTGTTCTCTATGTCTGTGTCTCAATTTCTTCTTGGCAAACTGGGTTCATCTGAACCATTTTCTAGGTTCCACATATATGCGTTAATAAACGATATTTTTTCTTCTCTTCCTGACTTACTTCACTCCATATGACAGTCTCTAGATCCATCTGCATCTCTACAAATGACCCAATGTCATTCCTTTTATGGCTGTGTAATAGTCCATTGTATATATGTACCACACTTCTTTATCCATTCATCTGTCGATGGGCATTTATGTTGCTTCCATGACCTGACTATTGTAAATAGTGCTGCAATGGACATTGGGGTGCATGTGTCTTTTTGAATTATGGTTTTCTCTGGGTATATGTCCAGTAGTGGGATTGCTGGGTCATATGGTAATTTTATTTTTTGTTCTTTAAGTAATCTCCATACTGTTCTCCATAGTGGCTGTATCAATTTACATTCCCACCAACCATGCAACCCTTTTCTGATCGTGCAACCCTTTTCTCCACACTGTCTCCAGCATTTGTTGTTTGTAGATTTTCTGATGATGCCCATTCTAACTGGTGTGAGGTGTTACCTCATTGTAGTTTTGATTTGCATTTCTCTAATAATTAGTGATGTTGAGCAGCTTTTTATGTGCTTCTTGGCCATCTGTATGTCTTCTCTGAAGAAATGCCTATTTAGGTCTTCTGCTGAGTTTAGGATTGAGTTTTTTTAATATTGAGCTACATGAGCTGTTTATATATTTTGGAGATTAATCCTTTGTCCGATGATTCATTTGCAAATATTTTATCCCATTCTGAGGGCTGTCTTTTCATCTTGTTTATGGTTTCCTTTGCTATGCAAAAGCTTTTAAGTTTCATTAGGTCCCATTTGTTTATTTCTATTTTTATTTCCATTACTCTAGGAGGTAGATCAAAAAATATCTTGCTGTGATTTATGTCAAACAGTGTTCTTCCTATGTTTTCCTCTAAGAGTTTTATAGTGTTTGGTCTTATATTTAGGTCTCGAATCCATTTTGAGTTTATTTTTGTGTATGGTGTTAGGGAGTGTTCTAATTTTATTCTTTGACATGTAGTTGTCCAGTTTTCCCAGCACCACTTATTGAAGAGACTGTCTTTTCTCCATTGTATATCTTTGCCTCCTTTGTCATATATTAGTTGACCATAGGTGTGTGGGTTTATCTCTGGGCTTTCTATCTTGTTCCATTCATCTTTGTTTCTGTTTTTGTGCCAGTACTATATTATCTTGATTACTGTAGCTTTGTAGTATAGTCTGAAGTCAGGGAGTCTGATTCCTCCAGCTCCGTTTTTTTTCCCTCAAGACTGCTTCGGCTATTTGGGGTCTTTTGTGTCTCCATACAAATTTTAAGACATTTTGTTCTCATTCTGTAAAAAATGCCATTTGTAATTTGATAGGGACTGCATTGAATCTGTAGATTGCTTTGGGTAGTATAGTCATTTTCACAATATTGTTTCTTCCAATCCAAGAACATTGTATATCTCTTCATCTGTTGGTATCATCTTTAATTTCTCTCATCAGTGTCTTATAGTTTTCTGCATACAGGTCTTTGGTCTCCCTAGGTAGGTTTATTCCTAGGTATTTTATTCTTTTGTTGCAATGGTAAATGGGAGAGTTTCCTTAATTTCTCTTTCAGATTTTTCATCATTAGTCTATAGGAATGCAAGATATTTCTGGGCATTAATTTTGTATCCTGCAACATTACCAAATTCATTGATTAGCTCTAGTAGTTTTCTGGTGGCATCTTTAGGATTCTCTATGTATAGTAGCATGTCATCTGTAAACAGTGACAGTTTTACTTATTCATTTCCAATTTGTATTCCTTTTATTTCTTTTCCTTCTCTGATTGCCGTGGCTAGGACTTCCAAAACTATGTTGAATAATAGTGGTGAGAGTGGACATCCTTGTCTTTTTCCTGATCTTAGAGGAAATGCTTTCAGTTTTTCACCTTTGAGAATGATGCTAGCTGTGAGTTTGTCATATCTGGCCTTAATTATGTTGAAGTAGTTTCCCTCTATGCCCACTTTCTGGAGAGTTTTTATCATAAATGAGGGTTGAATTTTGTGAAAAGCTTTTTCTGCATCTATTGAGATGATCATATGGTTTTTATTCTTTAATTTGTTAATATGGTGTATCCCATTGATTGATTTGCATATATTGAAGAATCCTTGCATCTCTGGGATAAATCCCACTTGATCATAGTGTATGATCTTTTTAATGTGTGGTTGGATTCTGTTTGCTAGTATTTTATTGAGGATTTTTGCATCTATGTTCATCAGTGATATTGGTCTATAATTTTCTTTGTTTGTAGTAGCTTTATGTGGTTTTGGTATCAGTGTCATGGTTGCCTCATAGAATGAGTTTGGGAGTGTTCCCCCCTCTGCAATATTTTGGAAGAATTTGAAAAGGATGGGTGTTAGCTCTTCTCTAAGTGTTTGATGGAATTCACTGTGAAGCCATCTGGTCCTGGACTTTTGTGTGTTGGAAGATTTTTAATCATAGTTTCAATTTCATTATATGTGATTGGTGTGTTCATATTTTCTGTTTCTTCCTGGTTCAGTCTTGGAAAGTTATACCTTTCTAAGAATTTGTCCATTTCTTCCAGGTTGTCCATTTTATTGGCATAGAGTTGCTTGTAGTAGTCTCTTAGGATGCTTTGTATTTCTGTGGTGTCTGTTGTAACTTCTCCTTTTTCTTTTCTAATTTTATTGATGTGAGTCCTCTCCCTCTTTTTCTTGATGAGTCTGGCTAATGGTTTATCAATTTTGTTTATCTTTTCAAAGAACGAGATTTTACTTTTATTCATCTTTGCTGTTGTTTTCTTTGTTTCTGTTTCATTTATTTCTGCTCTGATTTTTATGATTTCTTTCCTTCTGCTAACTTTGGGTTTTGTTTGTTGTTCTTTCTCTAGTTCTTTTAGGTGTAAGATTAGATTGTTTATTTGAGATTTTTCTTGTTTCTTGAAGTAGGCTTGTTCATCAAAAGAGGGAATAAGAAACAGGAATGGGAGGTGGGGAATGGGAAGGCAAGTCAATAGATGGTATTCTAAGATTGATTAATGAATTAATAATTATCAGAATTGGACAGACTAAGGGTGAATATGTCTGAGAATGTAAATCCTGTGGTTTTGAGTTTAGCAAGAAAAATGGCTACTTTTGTTTTGAAACTTGCATCTTTTTGTCTCATATGGATTGAAGAAACATCCATACCCTTTTTCATTCCTTCACTTGTTCAAAAGTAAGTCCTTCCCTTATTGACCACAATCAAATTTACACAGCTCAGAATCCTTGTCAAGGCATGACGTTTTCAGTTTTCCATCATGATCCTGAGGTGTACTTCAGATTATTTATGTTGTTGTGTCACTTGATGAATAAGCTGCTAGGAGAGATATTGGGAAAAAAAGCTTTAAGACATTGGAGAGGATATAAAAATTAAGGCATATGATAAAAAAAAAGAGAAGAATTAGCCATATTTGTGCAATTCCTGTTAACAGTCATCTGAGATTTCCAAAGATAAACAGGGGAAAGAATGCTACAAGTTACAGGTTTGACAATTTTCAAAGTTATGTCTAGTGAAAGGAAATGATTTGTGAGTTATGTGAGCTACTTAATAATATACTCATTAGTAAACAGCAGGTAAGATTTAGTGATATCTCTCAATGGACCAAATATGTCTCTTGGCATCAAAGAAAATTATGGTTTTAGCTTTACTCAATGTGTTGTTACAAATGTTGTATCCTTCAAAGAGACTGTACAGGTGGTTAGAAAGACATAGTATGCCTCACAGCTGGGGAAGCGATGTTCTATAGAGTAAATACTTTAGGATCCTATATTTTCTTAATTTGATTCCTGTTGTGACAACCAAAGTGTTCATGCATGGATGAATGGATAAACAAATTATGCGATACTCATACAATGAAATTTATTTTTATTTCCTTCCTCTCTCCCTCCCTCCCTTCTTCCTTCCTTCTTTCCTATGTTTCTTCCTTCCTTTCCTTCTTTTCTTTCCACCTCCTCCCTCCCTCCCTTCTTCCCTTCTCCTCCTGTCTCTTTTTGTAAAAAAAAATTAGCTTCATGTGAAAGAAACACTGGAAGAAGTGCTTGTTCCTCTTGTCCCAAATTCAGATGAACAAGAAAAAAATGTTGATCAAACTGACAAAAGTATATGAAATCATTTATTAAGTTGTGAAATATAAGTTAAGGCTTTTTTGTTGTATAACAGTATTCAAATTACAATAATACAACCATCTTTAATTTATAAGGAACAACAAAACTAAAGGTAAATTATTTGTAACCATGTATAACTTAGTGACTGTTACAACTAATTGCTAACAACATGCCTCTCAAGTGATAAATGGGACCATGTGACTAAGGGACAAAACCAAATTTCTGCTGAAATCTCTTCTGAGTTTGGCTGCATCACTGATTTTAATTTCAACACAACACTCCTGCTCCATAACACATATTATTATTAGAAATACTGTACATTCATTATCTTGGTGTTGCCCGTCCCTGTGTACATACAGTTTCTATGAGTATCTAAGAATAGCTGTTGTCAGATGACTTTCTTAAAAAAGTCTATCTACCCTTCAAAATAGAACTAAATTTTAACTGTTACACAGAATCAGATGTTCCCTTTTCAGGGATGTTACCCATTTTATTTTATTGTGCAACCTATATCATCTCCATTCCTGGCAAACTTGTGAGCTACTTGAGATTAAAAAATATATAATTTTCATCTTTAAATCTTATTGTTTAACCCTAGGCCTTATTATGCTTTACAGGCACTCAATAAAATTTTGTTGAAAGTAAATGAATGTGAGACTAGTAAATCTATATTTTAAATTTGAAGAATAATTTTTTAAAAAGTAATTTTAAAAAGCAGAATGATGAATGAAACAAGTATAGAATTATGCTTCACACATTAAATTATATATCCAATAGATACATAAAATATGATGTCATTAACATCTACATTTAAAGGCAATGCAGTTGTTTTTAATTCTTTATTTTTTAAAAATTCTAAATTCAGTGCCCATGAATAAAGTTGTATTGGAACACAGCCACATTCGATCATTTACAAATTGTCTAGAATTCCTTTTTTTCCCCTGACTTTATTGAGGTATGGCTGACAAATAAAAATTGTGTATATTTAAGATGTACAATGTGATGATTTGATATGCATACACATTGTGAAATGATTACCACAGTCAAGTTAATTACCACATATAGCTAACCTTTTGTGTGTTGTGTGTGTGTGTGTGTGTGTGTGTGTGTGTGTGTGTGATGAGAACACATAAGATCTACTCTCTCAGCAACCTTCAAGTATACAGTACAGTGTTATTTACTATAATCACCATGTTGTACATTAGATTCTCAGACCTTATTCACCTTACAAATGAAATCTGTATGTTTGACTGTGTCCCCATTTCCTCCACTCCCCCAGTCTCTGGCAACCACCATGCTACTCTTTGTTTCTTTGAGTTTCACCTTTTTTTTTTTTTAAACATTCTGCTTGTAAGTGATATTATACAGTATTTGCCTTTCTCTGACTTATCTCATTTTAGCATAATGTCTTCCAGTTTCATCCATATTGTCATAAATGTCAGGATTTCCTTTTTTATTGGTGAATAATGTTGGAATATTATTTATATTTATATATTTATGTAATATATATATATCACATTTGGTTTATCCATTCATCTGTAGATGAACACTAAGGTTGTTTCCATGTCTTGGCTATTGTGAGCCAAAAACAATGCAATGAACATGAGGGTGCAGATGTGTCTTTGAGAGGACTCTAGTTATTTCTACTATCCTGCTAACATACTGGCCACTATTTATCAGTGTCATTTGAGTAATATTTCTATAAGACCTCTAATTTCTGGAGTACCTTAGATATCTTCTCCATCATATCCCATCTCTATATAGTCTCTTGTCAATTTTCATAACTTGAAGTATAATCTATATGCTCATTTGATGTTCCTCCTAGAATTTTCCATTGAGCATAAACCTCATATATCCAAGTGCCTACTGGACACTTCCATTTGGACATTTGAAAAACATGTCAGAGCTACTTTGTGCAAAAACTTAATTATTAACATCCTCCTACCGAAACTTCCACCCCCAATTCTGCTGCTTCATAAGATATTTCCGTTTCAGTAAATAATGCCACAACGTTGCTTGTTTCTCAGACCAAAACAGAAATGAGGCATCATACTAAACTCTTATTTTTTTAGTCTCAAATACAGGCCAATTTTCTTGCCTTATTGGCTATAATTTTAAAGTATGTCTAAATCTGGCAATATATCTGTCTCCATTGAGAGTCTAAATACCACCATCAATCACTCTATTAAACTTTCCCTAATGTTCCTCCCTGTCTTTATTGCTATCTTCCCCTCCCTCACAGTCCATGATTCATATAGCAACCACAGTGGTATTTCTCAAGCATGAAGCAGAAAAAAATTTTCTTTAAAATTCTTCAAAGAATCCATATTATATACAGAAGAAAACCTAAATATTTCGTCATTGCATGCAAAGTTTACATGATCAAATTCTTGCTTGATCCAAACATTATCTCAACTCATCCTATCAGTTCTGGAGAATTTTTATGTACAATTTCCAGAACAAGATATTTGTGAACTAGATTAGGATACATGGCTGCAGTTCTGTTTTTATTTTTTTGTGTTTATTTTTCAAATTTTTATTGAAATATAGTTGATTTATACTGTTGTGTTAGTTTCAGGTATACAGCAAAGTGATTCAGTTATACATATATATATAAATATATATTACATCTTTATATTTTTTTTCATGGTAGGTTATTATAAGATATTAGGTATAGTTCTCTGTGTTATTCAGTGGGTCTTTTTGGTTATCTATTTTATATACAGTAGTCTGTATATTTTAATCCCAAACTCCTAGTTTATCACTCCTCCTCTTCCCCTTCCATAACCATAAGTTTGTTTTCTATGTCTGTGAGTCTATTTCTGTTTTGTAAATAAGTTCATTTTTTTAGATTCCACATATAAGTGATCTCATGTGATATTTGTCTTTGTCTGCCTGGCTTATTTCACTTAGTGTGATAATCTCTAGGTCCATCCATGTTGCTGCAAATGACATTATTTCATTCTTTTTCTATGGCTGAGTAATATTCCATTGTATATCTTCTTTATCCATTCATCATAGATGGACACTTAGGTTGCTTCCATATCTTGGCTATTGTAAATTTTGCTACTATGAACATTGGAGTGCGTGTAACTTTTCGAAATATGTTTTTTTCCAGGTATATGCCCAGGAGTGGGATTGCAGGATCATGTAGTAGCTCTATTTTTAGTTTTTTTAAGGAACCCCCATACTGTTTTCCATAGTGGCTGTACCAATTTACATTCCCATCAACAGTGTAATAGGGTTTCTTTTTCTCCACACCCTCTACAGCATTTATTGTTTGTAGAGTTTTGATGTTGGCCATTCTGACTTGTGTGAAGTGATACCCCAATGTAGTTTTGATTTTCATTTCTCTAATAATTAGCAACGTTGAACACCTTTTCATGTGCCTTTTGACCATCTGTATGTCTTTTTTGGAAAAATGTCTTTTTAGATCTTTTGCCCATTTTTGTCCATTGGGTTGTTTGTTTTTTGATATTGAGCTGTATGAGCTGTTTGTGTATTTTGGAGGTTAATCCTTTGTCAGTTGTATTGTTTGCAAATGATTTATCCCATTCTGTAGGTTGTCTCTGTTTGTGGTTGTTTTCATTTTTAGCCATTACTTAGGTTTTAAGCTAAAAGAATTATTCCTATTTCATATGTTACCTAACTCTACACACAACTGTGGCAATTTCCATAAGGATTTGAGCAAAATCCAATATATTTTTAAAGATGACATTTTTCATCCCTAATTCCTAGATACTTAAATTTCCTAATTAAATTTCTTTCAAACATATTATCAATGAAAAGAACAAGTGATTCACAATGGGAGAAAATTTGGGAATATGTCAAAATTTTTTCAAAAGTTGAAGTTTTAAAGCTATTACATTCTTGCTCTTGCTTATTATCTCATGTGCAATGAATATTTCTCCAAATTAAATGTAGTGATAAGTTAATATTATCAAAAAATTATTTCAGTTAGGACTAAGTGCTTGTATTGAATGGATGCCATTGTCTAACTATCTGAAAAGACTACTGAAATGTGTTTAATAGTAATTAACCTGAATGATTTCCACAAAATTATAGAGAGCTAATTGTCACTTTCTCTGGAAGACACAGATGTTAATTAAAGAATACAGAGAAGAGAAATATACAAACAAATGTCTTTAATAAGGTTGAACATGTTTTGCTATCTTCCAGTGATTAACAATTTTTAAAATTTAACCATATCATGTTAGTGTGAACTCATAATTTGTTTCAGGTATCACCTTTTCAGGAGACACCTTCCAGACTTTCTAAAAATATCCTCTAGTTGGCATTTATAAAAATCAACATTCATTTTATTAAGAGCACTTTTTTCTATTTTATCAGGATAAAAATGGCTTATAATTTTATAAAATGTGGGGTATGCAGAGTAATCAATACTCAATAATTATGTATTGAATGGAGTATTCATTTTTATTATTCTGAGAACATTTTTATTGCTCCTTATCATTTTTTGTTTTGCTGCATAGTAAAATGCATTAAAGAGACAAGGAATGTAGGCAAGGTCATGGCCAAGCAGAGAAATTTAATTAAATAACTCTTTTGAAGTTTAAAAGTCTTAACAGTTTTTACACTAAAGTTTTTTTACAGTTGGCAGTTTTTTACATGGAACAGATGAACCTATTTCTTAGATATGACTGAATTGATGGATTGATTCAGTGCTGCCATTGTTTAAAATATACAATTGATTAGACCATAACTACTACTAAATAGTATAAATAATGTTATCAACATAAAAAATGGTATGTATTTTTAAAAATTTTTACACAAAAATATATGAGCAAAAAAAGAGCAAATATTCAGTTGGCGTAAACAGATTTTATTCTATGTAGACATTTAAGTTTCTAGCTTTCACTAGTCTGCCCATCAAACATAAAAAGACAAAGCCAACTCATAAATTTCATAAAACATTAGTGTAAATAGACCTTGGATATTGTCTTCTTCAGACTCCATTTTATTGTGTTCTGTTCCTTATGCAAGTCGGTTTTTGAATAGAAATGGCTGAAATATCTATGGGACCAAAATAAATGATAAAATATTATACACATTGATAAAAAATGTTTTCTCTTTAGTAATGATAATTACATCACACCAAGCACTCTGCTACAGAGTGATATATTCTGCATATGATACCTTCTGACAGAAACAATACAGGAAAATCAGTAAAATATTCAGTTAAATTAAAAAGAGATGGGTAAAAATTAACATGATTATATAAATAGATAGATGATAGGTAGATAGATAGAAATATATATATATATATGATATAAATGTACATATTCCTGCAGGAACAATGAGAAAACCTAAAACCTATGACCCAAACTAACTTGGGTCTGCTCACCAGATCCACAGCAAAGCCAACCTACTGACACTGGGGTTGTGGTGAAGAAAAGAACAGCATTTATTGCAGGGTGCCAAGCATGGAGAATAGGCAGCCTTGAACTTCTCAGTGGCTTTCAGGAAAAGTTTTTTAAAGACAGTGTGAGGCAGAGGGCCACTGATTTGTGGATGGTGAGTAACAGGGAGATGTTACGGGAAACTCAATCATCAACTTTCTTGTTCTAACCCATCTGGGGTCTACATGCTTGTAATCAGCAGTTTCCATCTGGTGGGAGTCTTGTTTCTGTGAAAACAATTTAGGAATGTGCATCAGACATTGTTACCTATGGCCTTGACAGAGAAAGTAAAGGTCCTGTGACAATGCTATATGGCTGATCTATTGTTTAAGTTGTTACCAATTCTCCTGCCCCCACCCCCAACCCCGCTCCTGGCCTTGCCACTCTCTGTCTCTGCAAGTTCTCACTTCTCTAATCATTAATCCTTGGGCCAGACTTTTTGAAACTCAGGGAAAGTTCAGGATAGTGAAGTGTTTTCTTTAAGCCAGAGATGGAAAACAGGAAGGGGTCTGTTACCAAGAAAGCCTCTCTGGGGTTTGCTTGGTTTCAAACCTAGGTAATGTAACATAAAAGGCAGTCATGTTTGTGAATGAATCAGAGAGCTAAAGTTGAAAAACAGTGAACTAAGTTGAAGTATAGGAAGAAACAAGAAGAGATGGGATGCAAGCATTGGCTCACCAGAGCCCAGCAAGTGAGACATTAAATATTATTTACCTCAGTATCTATTACACTATATACAATGTTTGCTTTAATCCAAAATTTATGAGACATATGAAAATGGATGACAAAAATAATATCAAGAGACAAATCATTTAACAGAACAAGATTCAGATAAGACATATATGTTGGAACTATCAGGTAGGGAAATTAAGTACCTATAAGTGATATGTTAAACCTTATATGGAAAAGGTAGACAACATTCATGGACAGATGGAGGATTTTAGTAGAGACATAAAAATTATAAGAATGAGTCAAATAGAAGCAAGAAATTTAAAATATGGTAAAACATATTGAGAATACCTTCACAGAGCTCATCAGTGAACTAGACATAGCTGAGGAAAGAATCAGTAAACTCAAAGATAGACCAATAGTAATGGCCCACACTGAAACACAAAGGATAAAGGAAAAAATATCTTATATTATATATATATATACATATATATATACATAAAACAGAGTTTCCAAGAGATGTAATACAATATCAAACTGTCTAACATATATAATTGGATTTCCAGAATGCAAAGAGAAAGATAAGGTTTGAAAAAATATCAAAATCAGTAACAGCAGAGAATTTTTCAAAAATAAGAAAAGACATCAAAATACAAATTCATGCATCCAAGAAACCTAAAGAAAACAAATCAGAAAAATATCAAGGAAACAAAACAACTAAATCAACAACAACAGCACTGTAGAAAATAAAAGGAGCTAGATTAAAAGTGTTCCATACTATATGATTCAATTTATCTGACCTTGTGGAATATCAAAAACTAAAGCAGAGACTGACAAAACAGTTGCATCACACACTGCAGATATAAAATAAGTTTTCATGGGAAAAATCTGCACAGAAATGTACTCAGGTCTGGCAGAGCTATATCTATGTTGAAAAGAGTTCTGACAGAACTATGTAACTTCAGTAACCTTCACTGTTTTCTGCTTCCTGGAGAGCTTCTAGTTTACTACATAAAAATGGAACCTACCTGATACAGAAAATGGCCCAACAAGGACCAACTTAGATGCTGGAATCAGTCTCTTCTTCCATTAACCTGACTCAGACCTGCCAAAACGTTTTATAGCATAATTTTATGCTACTTATGTAGATGCTGATTTTCTACGTTAGATATTAATGTTTTTTCTTGACATAGTCATTTAACTGTTTTTTCCCTGTCTTATATAGTATTGCCTCTAGTACGTTAATTTGAAAATTCTTGGATGATCATATTCAATATTCTATTTAGCTTTACAACATTGTGAGTAACTTACCAAAAATTAAGATGTAATCAGAAATGCAAGTTATTACATTAATTTACTTCTGAATAAGCTCTTCTATTCATTTCTTAATAAGATAAATTTTCCATTAAATGCCTACTGTGAGAAAACTACCATGTCACTAACTTTGGAGAATAAAACACAACCTACCCTAAAACAACTTAAACTTTGTAGGTAATCTGGTATTTGGTGAACAGATTTCTATGTACTGAAAAATTCAGCAATTTGATTTTCCACCTAAATTATTAGTGATGTTAAACAATTTGATATGCTTACTCTGAAACAGATATGCTTTAAATTGATTTCTAGACAAAATATAAACAAATATATACATGAATGAATGATTAGTCTTGTGCCAACTTTTACATGGGAGTGTGGGTGGAAAGAAGCAAGAGGAATAAAAGGAAAGCAAAGCGAAAGGAAAAAGCAGTTTTCTGTGACCAGTTTCATTCTGAACTCTTTCTTGCACCATAAGACTGCTAAGTGCTTTATCCCACAATGTTTGCTGCTAAAATTCATTCACAAAAAATTATTTGGACTATTTTATTTTTTAATTTAATACTACATTAAATTGCATATGATATTAACATCTCAATATGTTCTTAGAAATGGAAGCATTAATGGAGGATTTGAGTCTCTTGCAGGTAAACAACAAAAACACATATGGTGTGAAGCACGTTAAATATTTAACTTTTCACATAAAAGATCTCACATTCAGTATCACTTCTAACTAATTAATATTCATGGGGAAACCTTTTATATGGTATCATCACCTATAAGTACAATAAAAAATGCTTTTTATTGCCATACCATCACTTATAAAATATGAAAACAATTCTGACAGCATCGTGTTGATTTAAGCTATATTTCAGTGAAACATTCACTCCTAAAGATCCATCCTGTAAATCAAGATTGGTGAAAATCTATGAGAAAATATCAATAAAAAATGTAGACAACTTCAAACCATTCTTTTTTATTTTCTGGCATTTGCCATGTCTCAAATATATACTGCTTTTCCCTGAAAATGGATATAACTGAGGCATAGGTGACATGGGTAAATAGCAAAGATATGGAAGCATTCAGAAAACATTACAGTGGAATAGATAGAGGTGACTTTAAAAGATTCAACATTGTTGGTGCAGACACTAAGTATTACCTGATGACTCTAGCTTTTGTTGAGGTAAAAATCAACCCATTCAAAATGATATTCTCTTATTTGTTTATACAAAATGGAAACTCTATGTTATAAGTAAAAAGCTATAAGCAAACGCTAAGGCAGTACACCCAAATTCTATGCCATATTTTGAATATAAATTCATTCAAGTAAAATGTTCATTTATCAAACACTTGCTCTCAATATAACCTGAAACAACTGCATTTATGCACATAATCACACATACATAAACACACACATATGAAATACAGAAATAATCTTTCATAGCTAATATGGAATGAAGGGAAATATAAGAAAGTATTGTACACAGAGTTTAAACCATGGAATAAATTATCCAATTTCAGAGAAAAGAACTGCCCTGAAAAGAAAAAAAAGTTAAAAACAAACACTATAGGGCTTCTCTGGTGGCGTAGTGGTTGAGAGTCCGCCTGCCGATACAGGGGATGTGGGACTGTGCCCCAGTCCGGGAGAGTCCCACATGCCGCGGAGCAGCTGGGCCCGTGAGCCATGGCCGCTGAGCCTGTGCGTCCGGAGCCTGTGCTCCGCAACGGGAGAGGCCACAGCAGTGAGAGGCCCATGTACTACAAAAAAACAAACAAACAAAAAAAACACTATAAACTTATCAGGGACAAGGAAAAAGAGATTGGTCAAAAACTATAACCTACATAAATAATGAAAGCACATAGGAGAAGGAATAAATAAAAGTAAAATAAAATCTTTTACTAATCCTTAATTGATCTAAAAGATAAATTTTGGTTAGAGTAAAATATTATCAATGTATTGGGTGATTATAACATATGAATAAGTGAAGTGAATACCAGCGATCTCTTATGGGACGGGAGGGAAGAATTTGGAATACTGTGTTGCAAAGAATCTATACTACATGTGAAACAGTATAGTGTTATGTAAAGTGACACATAGCTTAATTAACATTGTTCATTTCAAACTTTAGGGCAATCACTAACAGAAATTTCAAAAAGAAGTATAATTGATATGCTAAGAAAGGGCATAAAATGCAATCACATAAAATGCTCAGTTAAAACAAGCAAAGGCATGAAAAGAGAGGGAAAAGGAACAAAGAACAAATGCAATAAATATAAAACAGTTACAAAAACATTATATATTAATCCAAATATATAATCATCATTTTATATGTGAATGTTTCACATATACCAATTAAAAGATCAAAAGTGTCAGAATGAATAAAGAAGATCAAACTACGTGGTGTCTAAAAGACACCCACTTTAGGGACTTCCCTGGCAGTCCAGTGGTTAAGACATCGCCTTCCAATGCAGGGGATGAGGGTTCAATTGCTGGTTGGGGAGCTAAGATCCCACATGCCTTGTAGCCAGGAAATCAAAACCTGGAATGGAAGTGCTGTTGTGGCGAATTCAATAAAGACTTTAGAAATGGTCTACGGAAAAAAAAACCTCTTAAAAAATCTTAAAAAAAATAAAGTCCACTTTAACTATAAGGACTCAGATAGGCTGAAAGGAAAGGGATGGAGAAATATATACCTTGCTAACACTAATCAAAGGAAATCTGGATTACTTATATTAATTTCAGACAAAATAGACAGACAAAAATGGGTAAGGAATAATGTCAAGGATAAAGAAAGACTTTACATAATGATAAAGAACTCAATTCTCTAAGAAGATGTAACTATACCTGTACATATACATGGATACACACACACACACACACACACACATACACAATATTCATAGTGTACTATATATACTGTGTTTTAATATCTTGCCAAAACATTTGTAGTAAAATGTGCTAATATTGATTATTTATTGGCAGTAGAGTATCAGTATCAAAATTTCCAGGAGCTAAGCACAGAGTGAAGAGGAGAAGAAATTTATAATGAAGACTGACAAACATCAGATTGAATTTTAATTTTTTACTATCACTTAAGCTCCTATATGGAGAAGTAAAAGGGAGATATACTGGATGTGTAGTGACCATAAGTGGCTAAAGGCACCTAAACAAGGAATCAAACAAGCCATCAAACAAGGAATACTTCTTTAAAAAAAAAAACAAAAAACTACATTTTGTCAATATAAATGGAAAGAAGTGGACAAATAGGTATGTTAATGGGGAAGCAATACAACTGGATAAGAGGTGAGAGAGAGGCAAACGGAGCTGTTAATGACATTTATCAGTTTTCTGGTTCAAGCGAATAAATGAATTCTGACAGAATTAGCTGAAATGGAACATTAAGAACGGTAATTTGGGAAAGAAGTGTTGTGTAATGATTTGACATCTGTTTTGAACAAAGTATGTTGAGGTCCTCTGATTCATCCATCCAAAAATTTTGAGTATGCACTTAGATATATAAACCTAAAACTCAGAAGAGAAGTGAAGACTGGAAATGTAGGACTGTGTGTAAATGCCTATAAATTCTCATTTACACCTAAGAAATAGAATCAATCACCTGAGAAAAGATCTATAATTATAAAAGGATTGAGGGATTCTATTACTTGACAATTGTCTAGAAGAAAAACTGGCAAGAGAGACAGAAAAGGATCATCAAGAGAGGTAAGGGGAAAACCAGGAGCCTAGGTTGTCCCTACATACTAGGAAGCAGTATGTTTAAAGAGAAGTAGTCTACTGTGCTAATGCTACTTTGCAATAAAGCAGGTTGGACAATGAAGTCTACCTATTGGACTTAGTGATATATACATTATTGATTGTCTTTTTTTCATTGAAGTATAGTTGATACAATATATCAGTTTAAGTTATACAACATAGTGATTCAGTATTTTTACAGATTATACTCCATTAAATGTTACTACAAAATAACATCTATAATCCCCTGTGCTGTAAAATACATCCTTGTTGATTATCTATTTTATACATGCTACCTTGTATCTTTTAGTCCCATACCCCTGAAGTTCCCCTTCCTCCTTCCCTCTTCCCACTGGTAACCACTAGTTTGTTTTCTATATCAGTAAGCCTGTTCTGTCTCGCTATATGTATTTGTTTGTATTATTTTTTAGACCCCACATATGAATGGTATCATACAGTATTTGTCTTTCTCTGACTTATTTTACTAAGCATAATATTCTCTAGGTCCATCCACATTGCTGCAAATAGCAGAATCTTATTCTTTTTTTAATGCCTGGATAATATTCCATTGTGTATATCAATATATACCACACCTTCTCTATCCATTCATCTTTTGATGAGCAGTTGGGTTGCTTCCATATCACAGCTAGAGTAAATAGTGCTGCTATGAACATTTGAGAGCATTATCTTTTTGAATTAATGTTTTAGCTTTTTTGTGGATATATACCTAGGAGTGGAATTCCTGGATCATATGGTAGTTCTATTTTTAGTTTTTTGAGGAACCTCCAAATAAATGAATGCTGATATTCACTTATTCCATAGTGGATGCACCAATTTACATTCCCACAAACAGTATACAAGGGATCACTTTTCTCCACATCCTCTCCAACATTTGTTATTTGTAGACTTTTTGATAATAGTCATTCTGACAGGTGTGAAGTGATATCTCATTGTTTTTTTGATTTTCATTTCTCTAATAATTAGTTATGGTGAACATGTTTTTATGTGTCCATTAGCCATCTGTATGTCTTCTTTGGAAAAAATATCTACTTAGGTCTTCTGCCCATTTTTTGATTGTGTTCTTTGTGGGTTTTTTAAAATTGAGTTGTATGAACTGTTTATACATTTTGAATATTAACCCCTTGTAGGTCATATCATTTGCAAATATTTTCTCCACTTTGTAGATTGTCTTTTTGTTTTTTTGATGTTTCTTTTGCTGGGCAAAAGCTTTTAAGAGTAACTAGGTCTCATTTTGTTGTTGCTGTTGGATTTTGTTTTTGTTTTTGTTTTGCTTTTATTACTTTTGCCTTAGAAGAGAGATCCAAAAAATATTGCTATCATTTATGTCAAAGAGTGTTCTGCCTATGTTCTCTTCTAGGAATTTTATGGTTTCAGGTCTTACATTTAGCCCTAAATTTGCAGATGACATGATATTGTATATAGAAAACACTAAAATCTCCATCCAAAGACTATTAGAACTAATAAATGAATTCAGTTAAGTTGCAGGATAAAGGATTAATATACAGAAATCTGTTGCTTTTCTACATACTAATAATGAACTATCAGAAAGAAAGTTTTTTTAAAATCCTGTTTAAAATCACATCAAAAGAAATTATTTTTACCTAGCAATAAACTCAACCAGGCAAGTGAAAAACTTGTACTCTGAAAACTATAAAACATTGGTGAAGGAAATTGAAGATGATACAAAAAGTGGAGAGATAGCCCATGCTCTTGGACTGCAAGAATTAATATTGTTAAAATGGCCATACTACCCAAAGCAATCTACAGATTGAATGCAATCTCTATCAAAACACCCATCACATTTTTCACAGAACTAGAACAAATAATCCTAAAATTCATATGGAACCACAAAAGACCCCAAATTGCCAAATAAATCTTGAGAAAAAAGAACAGAGCTGGAGGTACCACCCTCTCAGAATTCAAACTATACTACAAAGCTACAGTAATGAAAAAAGCATTGTAGTGGCACAAAAACAGACACATAGGTCAGTGGAACAGAATAGAGAGCACAGAAATAAACCCAGGTACACATGGTCAACTAATTTACCACAAAAGAGGCAAGAATACACAATAGAGAAAAGACAGTCTCTTCAATAAGTAGTGCTCTGAAAACTGGACAGTTGTCTTGTCTGAGAGCATTACTTATAAGGCAAAGAAGACCTTTTTTTTTTTTTTTTTTTTTTTTTTTGCGGTACGCGGGCCTCTCACTGTTGTGGCCTCTCCCGTTGCGGAGCACAGGCTCTGGACGCGCAGGCTCAGCGGCCATGGCTCACGGGCTCAGCCGCTCCGCGGCATGTGGGATCTTCCCGGACCGGGGCACAAACCCGTATCCCCTGCATCGGCAGGCGGACTCTCAACCACTGCACCACCAGGGAAGCCTGAGAAGACCTTTTAAGTAAATAACTGGTCCCTCTGCATGAAGATTCTCTTGTATCCAGATGAAAGAGGCAATGATCTTTGGACACAAAAATCAGAGACAATTCAGGATACTATATTTATTTCACTTAAAAACAAGCAAATACTACCAAAACAGATGAACCACATGACCAAAACAACAAAACTAACTCCTCCAACCCTTCATGTGTTTCACCCTTTTTTTCCCAAGAAAAATTTCCAAAAAGAATGGAACTTAAATGGAACTATAAAAAAGCTTTCAAACTGGGATATTTACCATAAATCGTTATCAAATCAAACACACCTCATAGTGTTATCTATTTTCAGAAACTATTTCCAGCAGAATTTATGAGGAATTGGTACAAATTGATGATAAAGTTCTCTTTCAGGGGGTTAGATTGTGTGTTGGATGATACATAAAGGAATAATTTCAGTAAAATAGATAAACAATCTGGAATATATTATTTTTTCAGCTGTCCCTGGTGCATCATTTTAGTGGATGATTACAGGCAAATGAATGTTATCTTATAATTTTCACATGAGCACCAGAAGCTTTTCTGTTAGCTCCAGATTGCTATGTATTATCTAATGATATTTTACAGAATCTTATCAGTTTGGAAGGAAAGCTCAGGGGATCCTCTGTGATAGCTAGAAGGTTCTTTTTGTTTTCTTCCTTTTTGAATTTGCATATCTAAAAATTCAGATATTCAAGAGAAATAGCTAATTAGTTGTTATATTTTGGTAATAAGTGGGGAAAAGTAGGCCTAGCATCCTCTTTCATCTTTCTACATTTGCAATAAGGATTTGTTTTGAGTTATTTTCTGCTACCATCCCACCCAAAGAGAAGGCTACTTTTTTAAGCACAGAGTTAACATGTAATTCTGCCCTTGAGAATACCTTTAGCCTAATTATTATAAATTATTCCTCTTTAAAATTTAAAATTATCCAGGGCAAAATTTCCACCAAAATTCACAATATTTTCAAGGCTGGAGAAGTCTTAAGTTTTGCATGATATATACTAAATTCAATACTTCTTCAACTCTGTTCAGAACTTGATCTTAGTTTCACTTGCAATTCCTGTTCTTTCCCCTGAAATCATATTAAGTTTTGTTTCTTTGTTCATTTACATTTTGTTTTTGTACTTTGGTAAATTCTCTCTTAACACCTCTTTCCATTTGGACCTCCATACTATAGCATTAAGATATGTAACTCTTTTTTTTTTTTTTCTTCTTTTTGTTTTAAAGAAGATAGAATTTATTAGAGGGAAGGGTCACTGCCAGAACAGCGGGATGACTTCCTAGTAGTCTGGGAGAGTAGAGACTGAACATGTGCTACTGATCAGTTTTTACAGCCAGAAAACAAAAGAATGGACCAAGGTGAAAATTTCGTTTACTGATTGGTCGAGGCATATATACCTTCCTTCTATAGGGTGGGAGTGAGACAGGGCATATGCCTTTCCTTATTTGGGACACGTCCCACTGCCCAGATGTGTGGCACCCAGGTGGGCTCAGGAATTTCCTAGCCATCGCAACATGGTGGGGAGGGCGAGTAAGTCCGGTGGGGTGTGTAACGCTGACACTTTTTCAGGCAGGGTCATCCTTTGTCCTTGAAGCACCATTGTCCTTGGAGCACCACATTCCCCCCTCTCTTTATTTATAGGGCCAATTCCTTGGCCCTGTTGGATACCCGGCTCATATCTACCTAACTGCCTAATTCCCTCTCAGGCATTCGGGAACCCCTTTTGTGAGAAGGGGCTACGGAACTCTCTCTGGATGCTTCCTGCTGAGTGGGGGCATCTTGGGGCCCTGGGTTCCCATTGCCTGCTTTCTGTCAGGGTGTATCTAGGGAGGAATGTGGGCCCCATGGAAAGTGATGGCGGCTTGTTCAAGGGTTGTACGAGTGTTGACTGGCTGGTATTTTTGTTGCATCACCATTTAGAAGGAAGTCAGCCTGCTGTTCTGGCAGCGACGCTTCCCTCTAATAAATTCTATCCTCTTTACATTCTGCCTTGTGTCCGGAAATTATTTTCCAACCCAGGTTCAGATCATGACATTTGGTGACCCGTACGGGGATCTCCAGGGGGATCTCTTTCCCTACCTCCTCTCCTCATTCCTTGGGACCCTTTGTGAACAGGCAAGCTGCTGTGGAATCAACGGAGGAACTCTGGCCAGGGCCACACCCTGGTGTGCTCCGAAGGCTCCACGGCTCACGTCGCCCCAGTAACTGCCACCCAGAATGGGTGAGGATCCCTCTGTCTTCCTTACAACTGAGGACTAGGCCGATTGGTGTCGTGCGGGCACTGGTCAGGCATTTAAAAGCCATTAGGGCACCTGACGCTTGAAGACTCCTATGAAAGGATAAGGGGGTCACGGAACGGACCAGGCTATTAGAGCATCTGTCCCCAGCAAGACAACTTCTGTGCAACACGAGGCACATCGTGGATGAAGCAAAACACAAGCCCGCAGTCCCTTGGCCACCGCTTCTTCGGTGGGGTTAGAAGGTGGAATCCTCAGTCCTCTTTTCTGTCGCTTCTGCTTCTTTCTCCTCAGCTCGGACTCACTCCAAAGGACGTCGCCACCTCTAGATCGTCCTGAAAGCTCCTTCCCATCCCTGAGAGTCTTCTAACAGTGAATCAGTTCCCGGTTCCGGGCATTCCTCTCTCTGGTCACTGGTGCCCTGGCCGCATGGTTTCTCACTGCTCTGGCCACCTCTCTCAGTTGGACGCAACTGCTGAGTCGGTCGGCATTTTTGTGCCATAGTTGCATGGAGACGCCACTGAGGCAGAGGGACTCCTTTTTGCCCGTCAGTGATTCTCAGTACCCCCATTCTACGGCACCGGGGCTAAGAATGGGTTCAGGTACCTCTATCCCCTTAGACTCGCCTCTTGGTTGTATTCTCAGGAATTGGAAGGAATTTGACACAGACAATCTCAAAGAGAAGAGGCTCACTTTCTTTTGTAACACGGGTTGGCCCCAATACAAGCTGGGGGACCAAGAACAATGGCCTCTTAACGGGACGCTAAATTATATCACCATCCTCCAACTTGCTCTCTATTATTGGAGGCTGGGAAAGGATTCCGAGGTTCCATACGTCCAGGTCTTCATGGCCCTCAGTCGGAATCCAAGCCTGAGGGTCTCCTGTCGCATGTGTCTCTCCATTGCCGATTTAATACCTCGCCCTTCTTCAGCTTCACTACCTCAGCCCTCCCCATCTTCCCCTCCACCAGATATCTTGGACGACGCTTCTTGCCCCCGATCTCACCAGCCTCCTCCTCAACCTTCTGCTCCCCTCCCCGCACCTCTGTACCCGGAAGCAGACCTTCCTTCCCCTCCCCCACCTCTGTACCCAGAAGCAGGCCTTCCCTCCCCTCCCCACACTCAGTCAGGAGCATCCCAGCACTCTGAATCAAGTCCCAATATGCTTCCCCTCTGAGAGGTCGCTAACAAAGACATAGGTACTATCAGAGTTAATGTCCCCTTCCCCATGTCTGATGTCTCTTATATTCAAGGGTAACTGGGCTCCTTTAGCCAGGACCCCTCCATGTTCCTCAGGGAATTCCAGGCCCTAACTATAACCATTGACCTAACCTGGCCAAATATTCCTGTGTTCCTAACTACCCGCTGCATCATGAAGAAAAGGCCAGGATTGGGGCCTTGGCTCAGGCCTGGGCAGATGAGACACATACCTGAAATCCTAATGAGAACCGAGTGGGGGCAGAGGCAGTCCCACTGGCAGACCCAGAATGGAGATACCAGGCAAATGAAAATGGGCCAACAGGAGGGCTCAGTGGGAGAAATTACATGATTACCTGTCTACTAGAAGGTATGAAAAAGGCAATCATCAAACCTGTCAATTATAATCAACTCAGAGAAGTCACACAGGAACCCTCTGAGAATCCAGCCTTTTTCAGGCCTGATTAGCAGAAGCTATGAGGAAATACACCAACCTAGACCCTGAGACCCCTGAAGGTCAGGCTATACTTGCAGGTCACTTTATAAGCCAGGCATCCCCAGACATAAGACAGAAATGGCAGAAACTAGAGCAAGGGCCACGGACCCCATTTTCTGTCCTACTTGACACAGCCTTTAAGGTTTTTCACAATAGGGAGGAGGCTTCTAGGAACAGACGAGAACTAAGAGAGGAGGAAAAATTAAAATGGCATGCTCAATATATGTCTCTTGCCATTACTCAGTCCCTCCCACAGCAGGGACCCACGGGAGCCCTTCTCCCATCTCAGAAACCACCACTGACCTACTACCAGTGCTGTCAGCAGGGGCACACTGTCGGGAACTGCCACACCCCACCACCTGATACCCTGTGCCCTTACTGTCATCAAAAGGGACATTGGGGGCTTCCCTGGTGGTGCAGTGGTTGGGAGTCTGCCTGCTGATGCAGGGGACACGGGTTCATGCCCCGGTCTGGGAAGATCCCACATGCCGCGGAGCGGCTGGGCCCGTGAGCCATGGCTGCTGAGCCTGCGCGTCCAGAGCCTGTGCTCCGCAACGGGAGAGGCCACAACAGTGAGAGGCCCGCGTACCGCAAAAAAAAAAAAAAAAAAAAAAGGGACATTGGAAGAGGAGTTGTCCCTCCCACCCTCAAGCGGGTAGGACAATTCCACAACCACTCAATACCCAGGGTATTTCGGGTCTCGGCCTCCTGAGCTGAGGCCAAGGCCGATTGCTGCTGTCGGTGGTAATTGACTATCAGAAGCAAGAACCGGATTACACTCTAGACCTAAGGCTCCTGGATGTGGATGGCTGAAGGTGGCCAGGGCTCAACCTACAGGCCCCTATCTTCCCCATAAGACCGGAGGAGCCCTGGGTAACCCTGCATGTGGCAGGAGCTACTATAACCTTTCTAAGTGACACAGGGGCTACTTATTCAGTCCTGACCTCCTTCTCTGGTCCTGCTCGCCATTCCTGGATCCTCCTAACAGGGATGTGAAACAGGCTTAGCAGGACTTTTAAACTCCATTTTCATTGCCTGACATCTCTCTCCTGAACTCACACAACAGATTGCCAATCTAGCAGCTCAAATTAGCATGCTACAATAGCAAATAAATTCTCTAGCAGGAGTGGTTTTACAAAATAGAAGAGCTCTGGACCTCCTAACAACTAATCAGAGAGAGACTTGTGCAATGTTAAAGGAGAATTGCTGTTTTTTGTTCAACCAATCGGGCATGGTCCAGACCAATCTTTGGGCCATATATTTTTAACCTCCTTGTTAAGTTTGTCTTTTCCAGAATACAACAAATACACCTCCAAATGGTGATGCAACAAGAGTACCGGCCAGTCAACACTCATACAACCCTTGGACAAGCCGCCATCACTTTCCATGGGGCCCACACTCCTCCCTAGATATGCAGTTCTTAATGCCTTCTTGTGTTCTATCCCATAGCCCTTTGCTAGACTCACTCTTCAGCAAAAACATTATAGAGGAATTTTGCATCCCTAATTATAGTGTTATGCATTCTTGGGTAATTAAAAATGTAAGATAGTTAAAGGGTGCAACTTTAGTTCTCATAGTATGATATAACATATACATACATACACATACATATATGTGTGTCTGTAGTAAAACATATTTCATAAAAATATTTTATGTTTTACATACAGGTTTTGGTTAATACAATGTATATTTTGCATGCTTACATGTTACATGTTGCATAATGTGTTAACTTTACATATACACACACAGAAACACACACGTACACACACACCTTACTCTCACTAATACATACTTGTCAAGCGCTTATTCAGGTACTGCATAGTTTTCAAGACATTTAGGAATTGTTCTGCATTGTTAGCCCATTAATCAAATGACAGGCCATTTTATTGTCTGAAAAATCCACTTGCTTATTATCAGCATATCCAATATGCTGTGTCCATATCCAAGCATAAAATTCTCAAAATATGTATTAATCTAAATTATTTGATTATAAAATAATGAGATATCTTGAACTTTGAGTCATTGATACCAATCATCTTAAATTATAACAATAGTCAAACTTCTATTCCACCACAACTATATAACAATAAAGTTCAGGTGAATAGATTATTAGCTCTTTTCTATGAAAAACTGCTAGGAGAGAATATAGCAGTTGAATAGGTGAAAATATATAATAAAATGAAAGGACATGGTAATTTAATTTATTTTGGCCATTTAGAGATAGAATTCCAGAAACTACAGTCTTCTTTATTAACACACTAAGTTTCGTGCCACCTATTTTGGCTTTGTGCCAACATCAATGTAACTATATCAGAGAGCACTTCTTACATGTGCTCTTTTACGTTTAGATCTGACCTATGTTCCCAGTGCCTGAATGCTTTGTCTCTGTGTTCTTTATCTTTCCTAGATGTGCACTCCTATTGTATTATACTCCAATTTTCTTGTTCTCTTTAGCAATTCCTCAGTTCATTTTATTGTAATGTTTTCAACAGTTTATTATTTTTTACAATTTGCTAGGGGTTGTGATACCATGGAAACAGGACAGGATTTGGAACCAAGAGGATGTGATTTCAAGAACTTGCTTTAACACTACACACATTTCAGTAAGTCTCTATATGTGACCCTCATATTTTCCCTCATTAACAAAATGAAAATAATACTGCTCTTATAGAGCCTTGTTTATGATAAACAGTGAATAAAAAAGTAAAACTGTTATCTGCAAAAGTATTATGGAATTTAAGCCTGCCAGATTTCACATTTCAGACTATTTCAGGGCCATCATTATAGATATTGGGTAATGTAATTCTAATTGTATTAGAGATGTGGAGACTTTGTTCCTAGAGATTCAATTAATCAAATAGCATATAACAAAGTTCCCTTCTTTAAACTCATATTGAACATATGGATTTTACTCCCATAATCATGGCTTAAATATGAGTGATTATATCAGCAAGTTGCCAGCTTGTTTTACTTCCACATTGCTGCCAATATTTTGTTGATGGCACTCTATTCTTTGCAATATTTAAATGCGTTGTAAGCACAGTTGGCATAAAGAATATAAGGAAAGAAGTTTCTTCTATTGGTTGCTATTCATCATGCATAGTAGCATATCACATTGGACTCTTCAGTGTGGGCATGGTTGGGTATTAGTATTAACATATACAGACCTGCATGATGAGTATCAATTAGAGTATCAATTCTATGTAGTCATAGAGTTTGTATGTGTTTTATGTAAACTAAAGGTCACTTACCTGCTATTTTAAAATCCAAGTCATACATCTATTTTTTAAATTCCTAGTTAATTTAGAAAATGAACACAATTGTCACATACTGTGCTTCTCCAAAACTCACTATATTTTTCAAAATGAGAGCTATCTCTCCTGGAAAGGCCCATTATGGTTTTCTTCAAATGAATTTCCGTCTTGACAAACAATCTCATAATGGAGAAAAGTTTGTTTTAAAAATACACAAAATATATTTCTAATACATGTATCCTGTAAATTTACCATGCTTAACATATAGTATTCTCATTATTTGCATGTTGTAATCAGGATTTAGTTGAATTGCCTGCTATTTAACAGACTGCACACCACCATTTCATAGTGGCGACACAGCTGGATTCATTTTTCAGGACGCAAGATCACCCACTATAAAGCTGCACTGCTGGTGAGACTGAAAAATACTCAGATGTAAGCTTTAAATTGGCTACAAGAGTGGACATTTCTTTGCAACCCCTGTGTAGTTTATTAAGCAGCACTGAAACATATAATTTTAATTAAAATATTGAATTAGATTCTAAGTCAAATCTAGGACAGAGTTACAAAGGAAACTGTCTCCTTGTAGTTGAGTGTTAAAATTAATATACTGTACCCAAATAGTACCTTTATGGAATTTCAACCAGAAAGCGATGATGGAAAGTGACTAAGAGATACTAGAAATTACCCCATGGGCAGAAAAATACGAAGGATTATAATTCTTCAAAAAGAATATTAATAGGCACTTAGATAATAATTTTCCATTTAAATCCAATTATACAAGAAGTTTTAACCTTGATATTAAAACAGTTTTCCTCAATTAACCTAAATAATATAATCTATGGTTAATATCCTTGAAGCCTAAGAGTCTAATTGTATTGCACAGGTCTTAGAGTCCTTTTCAAATCCTTTCTTTCCCTCTTCCTACTCCTGCCACTGCTCTGGTCAACCAGCTTCAAAGCAGCCCAACAGTTCTTTGCATTTGGACTAGAGCCATGTAACTTCTGCTTTTTTTTTCTTGTGCTTGTTAGAGATAAGGAAATAGGTTACCCAGGGTAACCCATTCAGGACCAACATACAAACAACTTAGAAGTTCACAATCACCTCTGAGACCTCTTTGACAAATGATGAAGGCCAATGGGTGTATCATACTGAGATGTTTATTGTTTTACTCAAGTTTCATGGAATGGAACACCGGTCCCAGAGAAGTTGAAAATCACCATAAAGTTTTGTTGATTAAACTGATTTTCTATCCTTCCTTGTTTTATACCCCCTGTCACATACTACTGCTTCTTGGAATAATTTCCCAAGTAAACAACTCCCATCCAAGCCTGTGTCTTAGGATCAACTCAGAGACCCCAAGATGAAATATATTTCAGAGAATAAGCAAAGATTTAAATGAAATTGTTAAATTTATAATGACCAGAATATTTACTGATACTTAGAATTTGTGGTTAAGACCCTTATACGTCTAGGCAATAAATATATTTTAATATTTCAACTTTAATATTTTTTTACATTTATCAAATTTATCTGTAAATATTTTTTGAATGTTGGAAATAATCAGTTTATTGCACATTTATCATATTAAGGGAGTTTATGTTCTTAAGAAAGTCATTGCAAATCAAAAGATATTCGCCAAAATTGAATTTCCACAGAATCAATGCTGTATGCTGCAAAATGCTTCCTTTACTGGATAAGAGTGAACGTAGTGGGGATAGGTATGAACTCTTCCAGATGCATTGTGCTATTTCTGAAATCATATCCTATCCTTTCTGCTTGAACTGATTGTGATTGCAGTGGTGGTTGCTGATCCTCCTGAAGAGGGCAGTCGAAATTATAGGTATACAGTTTTAACAGGTGACATATTTTGTTTGTAGTATTTATTGAGAAATGATACCGCTCAATGCACTGCAAGGAACACTATTTTAAATTTCCATAAACAGCTTCAAGATGGCGGAGTAGTGAGACGTGGAGATCGCCTTCCTCCCCACAAATACATCAGAAATAACATCTACATGTGGAGCAACTCCTACAGAACACCTACTGAATGCTGGCAGAAGACCTCAGACTTCCGAAAAGATAAGAAACTCCCCACGTACCTGGGTAGGGCAAAAGAAAAAAGACAAAACAAAACAATAAAAAGACAAAAGAATAGGGATGGGACCTGCCCCTCGGGAAGGGAGCTGTGAAGGAGGAAGTTTCCACACACTAGGAAGCCCCTTCGCGGGCAGAGATGGCGGGTGGCAGAGGGGGGAAGCTTCGGAGCCACGGAGGAGAGCGCAACAACAGGGTGCGGAGGGCAAAGCGGAGAGATTCCTGCACAGAGAACTGGTGCCGACCAGCACTCACCAGCCCGAGAGGCTTGTCTGCTCACCCGCCAGGGCGGGCAGGGGCTGAGAGCTGAGGCTCGGGCTTCAGAGGTCGGATCGCAGGGAGAGGACTGGGGTTGGCTGCGTGAACACAGCCTGAAGGGGGCTAGTGCGCCACAGCTAGCAGGGAGGGAGTCCGGAAAAATGTCTGGAGCTGCCTAAGAGGAAAGAGACCATTGTTTCGGGTTGCGTGAGGAGAGGGATGCAGAGCACCACCTAAACGAGCTCCAGAGATGGGCACGAGCCACGGCTATTAGCGCAGACCTCAGACATGGGCACGAAACGTTAAGGCTGCTGCTGCCACCACCAAGAAGCCAGTGTGCAAGCACAGGTCACTATCCACACCTCCCCTCCCCGGAGCCTGTGCAGCCCACCACTGCCAGGGTCCCATGATCCAGGAACAACTTCCCCGGGAGAAAACACGGAGCGCCTCAGGCTGGTGCAACGTCATGCCAGCCTCTGCCGCCTCAGGCTCGGCCCGCATATGTACCCCTCCCTCCCCCTGGCCTGAGTGAGCCAGAGCCCCCGAATCAGCTGCTCCTTTAACCCCGACCTGTCTGAGCAAAGAAAAGATGCCCTCAAGTGACCTACACGCAAAGGCAGGGCCAATCCACAGCTGAACACCAGGAGCTGTGGGAACAAAGAAGAGAAAGGGAAATCTCTCCCAGTAGCCCCAGGAGCAGTGGATTAAATCTCAACAACAAACTTGATGTACTCTTCATCTCTGGAATACGTGAATAGACAATGAATTATCCCAAAATTGAGGTGGTGGACTTTGGGAGCAATGATATATATATATTTTTTCCTTTTTCTCCTTTTGTGAGTGTGAATGTGTATGCTTCTTAGTGTGATTTTATCTGTATAGCTTTGCTTTTACCATTTGTCCTAGGGTTCTGTCTATCCGTTTTTTTTTTTTTAATTTTTTTTTAGTATAGTTTTTAGCACTTATCATTGGTGGATATTTTTTATTTGGTTACTTTCCTCTTTTTTAAATTAATATATAATGTTTAATAATTTTTTTAATTTTAATAACTTTATTTCTCTTTCTTTCTTTCTTTCTTTCTTTCTTTCTTTCTTTCTTTCTTTCTTTCTTTCTTTCTTTCTTTCTTTCTTTCTTTCTTTCTTTCTTTCTTTCTCTTTTCTTTTCAGCCATGTGGCTGACAGGGTCTTGGTGCTCTGGCCAGGTATCAGGCTTGTACCTGCGAGGGGGGTGAGCTGAGTTCAGAACATTGGTCCACCAGAGACCTCCTGGCTCCACGTAATATCAAATGGTGAAAGCTCTCCCAGAGATCTCCATCTCAATGCTAAGACCCAGCTCCACTCAACGACCAGAAAGCTACAGTCCTGGACACCCTATGCCAAACAACTAGCAAGACAGGAACACAACCCCACCCATTAGCAGAGAAGCTGCCTAAAATTATAATAAAGTCACAGACACCCCAAGACCCACCAATGGATGTGGTCCTGCCCACCAGAAAGACAAGATCCAAACTCATCCTCCAGGACACAGGCACTAGTCCCCTCCACCAGAAAGCCTACAAAACCCACTGAACCAACCTTACCCACTGGGGGCAGACACCAAAAACAATGAGAACTATAAACCTGCAGCCTGCACAAAGGACACCCCAAGCACAGTAAGTTAAGCAAAAGGAGAAGACAAGAAATACTCAGCAGATGAAAGAGCAAAGTAAAAACCCACCAGACCAAACAAATGAAGAGGAAATAGGCAGTCTACCTGAAATAGAATTCAGAATTATGGTAGTAAACATGATGCAAAATCTTGGAAATAGAATGGGGAAAATAAAAGAAACATTTAACAAGGACCTAGAAGAACTAAAGAGCAAACAAACAATGATGAACAACACAATCAATGAAATTAAAAATTCTCTAGAAGGAATCAATAGCAGAATAACTGAGGCAGAAGAATGGATAAGTGACCTGGAAGATAAAATAGTGGAAATAACTACTGCAGAGCAGAATAAAGATAAAAGAATTAAGGACAGTCTCAGAGACCTCTGGGACAACATTAAATATACCAGTATTTGAACTATAGGTGTCCCAGAAGAAGAAGAGAAAAAGAAAGTGACAGAGAAAATAGTTGACGATTTTATAGTTGAAAACTTCCCTAATATGGGACAGGAAATCGTTAATCAAGTCCAGGAAGTGCAGAGAATCCCATACAGGAAAAATCCAAGGAGAAACACTCCAAGACACACATTAATCAAACTATCAAAAATTAAATACAAAGAAAAAAATATTAAAAGCAGCAAGGAAAAACAACAAATAATACACAAGGGAATCCCCATAAGGTCAACAGCTGATCTATCAGCAGAAAATCTGCAAGGCAAAAGAGAGTGGCAGGCCATATTTAAAGTGATGAAAGGGAAAAACCTACAACCAAGATTACTCTACCCAGCAAGGATCTCATTCAGATTAGATGGAGAAATTAAAACCTTTACAGACAAGCAAAAGCTAAGAGAATTCAGCACCATCAAACCAGCTTTACAACAAGTGCCAAAGGAACTTCTCTAGGTAGGAAGCACAAGAGAAGGAAAAGACCTACAATAACAAACCCAAAACAATTAAGGAAATGGTAATAGGAACATGCGTATTGATAACTACCTTAAATGTAAATGGATTAAATGCTCCAACCAAAAGACATAGACCAGCTGAATGGATACAAAACCAAGACCCATATATATGCTGTCTACAAAGGACCCACTTCAGACCTAGGGACACATACAGACTGAAAGTGAGGGGATAGCAATAGATATTCCATGCAAATCGAAATCAAAAGAAAGCTGGAGTAGCAATTCTCATATCAGGCAAAATAGACTTTAAAATAGAGACTATTACAAGAGACAAAGAAGGACACTACATAATGATCAAGGGATCAATCCAAAAAGAAGATATAACAATTGGAAATGTTTATACACCCAACATAGGAGCACCTCAATACATCAGGCAAATCCTAACAGCCATAAAAGGGGAAATCAACAGTAACACAATCATAGTAGGGGACATTAACACCCCACTTTCACCAATGGACAGATCATCCAAAATGAAAATAAATAAGGAAATCCAAGCTTTAAATGATACATTAAACAAGATGGACTTAATTGATATTTATAGGACATTCCACCCCAAAACAACAGAATACATTTTCTTCTCAAGGGCTCATGCAACATTCTCCAGGATATATCATATCATGGGTCACAAATCACATCTTGATAGATTTAAGAAAATTGAAATCGTATCAAGTATCTTTTCCGACCACAATGCTATGAGACTAGAAATCAATTACCAGAAAAAATCAGTAAAACATAACATATACATAACACATACAATGGAATATTACTCAGCCATAAAAAGAAATGAAATTTAGTTATTTGTAGTGAGGTGGATAGACCTAGAGTCTGTCATACAGAGTGAAGTAAGTCAGAAAGAGAAAAACAAATACCGTATGCTAACATATATATGGAATCTAAAAAAAAAAAGGTTATGAAAAACCTAGGGACAGGACAGGAATAAAGACTGAGATGTAGAGAATGGACTTGAGGACATGGGGAGGTGGAAGGGTAAGCTGGGACGAAGTGAGAGAGTGACATGGACTTATATATACTACCAAATGTAAAATGGATAGCTAGTGGGAAGCAACCACATAGCATAGGGAGATCAGCTCAGTGCTTTTTGACCACCTAGATGGGTGATATACGGAGCTTGAGAGGGAGACTCAAGAGGGAGGAGATATGGGGATATATGTTTATGTATAGCAGATTCACTTTGTTATAAAGCAGAAACTAACACACCATTGTAAATTAATTGTATTCCAATAAAGATGTTAAATAAAAGTTTTTTTAAAAGAGAAAAAGAAAAAACGAAAAAGAAATAAGGAGAGAATACAAAGATTGGAAGGGGAAGAACGAACCCGGTGTGAGGGAAGACTTAAGGAAAACTATTTAAATGAAAAAAAAATTCTATAACAATGGTATATGATGATTTCTATTTTATATTAAAATAATACAAAGCAAAAAGAAAGTTAAATTATGTAACTACTCCATATTGGTAGAAAACAGCTGGTCGAGATTCAAATCTGTCTTTATCAATGGCAAGAGATCTTTCCTCTGCTTTTGCTTAAGCTGGGTGTTGGTCTATTTCCATACTATGCATGATTTTCCATAACAGTTTTTTCTTTTGTAAACTGGAGTTCTAATTCATAGTTATCTTTCACAGTAGCTGATGGAAAAGTATCCTATTCATCTCAGAAACCTCTGGGTCAACTAAATGTGTAGAGATGGATGATTGGTTGTTCCTATTCATCTTGCACTTCTTTAATACTACTCGACTTCATATAAATATAAAAGCAGTAATGCTACCCTATATTTCACCATAAGACTATCATCATGAACTTTGGCTAATAATTCCTATTAACTTTATAAATAATTGCAATTTCAGATGATGAAAGCAATTTCGTGAAACCTTCCTTTCTGTATGTGGAGGCAGTTTTGATGTCACTTTCAAGTCAACTCTAATTTCTCCTGATATCAGATCTTTTCTTCCCAGTCAAATGCATTGGCATCTGTTCTAACTCCCTTTTTATGTGGACTAAGTTTTCCTACCTGATTGGTGCTGCAGGAGACATTATCAACATTAATTTAATGTGAAGTGGACACATGGTGACCCATAAGTTCTCCAGGTTTTTGGAACTTTTTTTCTGGGATAATCACTTATTAGTTGGTGATTCTGGACAAGCCATGTACTAACTGATGCCACTGCTTTATAGAGAAGGAGTTACAATAAGATCCTTAAAGTTTTATTTCAGTTTGGTCCAATTTAAATTATATCTAACAACACATTTATGAAGTTTCATACGTATGGATGATAACTCTAAGTTCTTCCTAATTTGTATCATTTGCAGACTTCATTGAGGATGTAGGAGAGCAGAATAAATAGCTGTGGGAGCAGTGTGATTTACTCAATTTTTTTTTTCAGGCATATCTTTGTCAAAGATGTTTACAGTCACTATTTATTAGGCTTCCTTAGGAATTTCAATGGCTTTTGAGACACTAACGTAGGTAGTTTTCCCTTACTTTTTCTCACTTGAAACCAACCTGAATTAGAAACAGACTTTAGATACCAAGTCATTGCATTTAATGCTGCTTAGAGTTGACATACAGAAGTCAAACTGGAAAGATTGTGGCATAAGCAAAGTTTAATAATTACCTATATAGAAATTCTCATTGAGAAACAAAACAGGAAGAATCAAAAGTAGAAGCTTTATTTATTTTTATTTTTCCCCTATTCAGACAGAGGAGAAACAATCCCCCTTTTGGTTATGATGTTGTGAGAAATGGAGGACATTCTTCATAGTGATCACCTAACATGAAACAACAAAGGCTGGAGGTATGGGATGACAGTAAGAGAGATTTTTGACATCTGTCTGCTAAGCCATGTTACTTAGTATACTAAAATATCATACTGATGCTTAGTGACAGCACTAGAAAGAATAAGATGCAGTCATAAAAATTTTTGTGTGTGTTTAATTGTTAAAACTTTTCTAATTAAGAAGGTCAAAATGTATACAGAGAGGTATAGACAGGAGATCCCTTTACTTAGAACTAAGTACCATTGTACGTTTCTAGAACACAAATTCTTCCCAAAGCAGCTGGTTAACCCCCATACAGGGATGCATTATAGAACCAGAAGAACATCTCTGCCAAATGGTAAAGGTCCCTAGGCCAACTCAGTGAGCAAAAACTACATTAATGTGAGTTAAAAGTGCCACAGTGTGTACCAGGAATAGAGGCTATTTTAAATAGAAAATTTGGCAGGCAAAGTGGTAGTTTGTGGCAGACTAACTGAAAAATAGAAAGCTCTTTTGAGGAGAAAGTACTCAGACAGAGATTTATCAACGTGATACTAATCTTGGCCAACCTCTGAGGTTGATGGAAATTTGAACTACTAATAATACAGCCCCAATCATCAAGTTTTTCTATTTCTAAAGTTTATATTTTAATTAGCTGAATTGTACCTTTACCTCAATAAGATACAGTTTCCTTTTCAATAATCAGGAAATAATAGTAGTACCTATTTAACAGATTCATTGAGAGGAATTCATATGTTAAAGCATGTAACGTTCTCAGTATAGTGTATAGCATACAGTAAATACTCCATAAGTGAAGTGTACACAGCCATATGTCCAAAGTTGTTTATCATTTTCTATGAGAAAAAGTAGTACAAACATAAATGTTCTGAAATAATGAGTTACTCATATTTTACATGTATATACTGCAATGATACATGCAGTAGTTAAAATGATAACATGGATATTCAACGTATTGACATGGAAATATGTTCCTTTTAAACTATTAACTAAATAAAGTTTATAAAATATTATAAAGTTTTCTTTCAGTGTAAAAGTATGCCTTTATATGTTTAGTTATGTATTCATGTATAGATGCATAAAATAAGTTTTAAAGATTATATACCAATATTTTGATTCTGTGTTTTATTTTAATTTAGCTGCTGGAATAACCTTAGCTTCTTCATACCCTTCTGTGTGTGTGTGTGTATGCATGTGTGTGTTTACAATGAGCATGTATTATCCTTAAAATTACAAGATAGCTACTTGGATTTATTAAATTTATTTATTTATTTTTTAGCATCTTTATTGGAGCATCATTGCTTTACAATGTTGTGTTAGTTTCTGCTGTATAACAAAGTGAATCAGCTATATGTATACATATATCCCCATATCCCCTCACTCCCACCCTCCCATTAAATTTAAAATAAAAACATATTAGCATTCTCAGTCTAAAAACTGGCAGAAGTGTAAAGACCAGAGTGATAAAAAGCAAGTAACTCTATAAAATAGCATACAAGATTTAATTTGCCTTACTGACTAGTGTAAAGTCACATTAAGACTTTTTCTTTGTCCAAGAAGGCATTCTGAAAAATATGGGAATATAGAGGGAAGATGTACATGCATTGTCACCATGCTCAATCAGAGGACAACAATTTGCTAAGGAACCCAGTCAGAAAACCAGGCTAACAATAGGCTTACTGCACAAGAGCAGAGGCCAAACTTCTACAGCTTTGGTATGTAAAGCATTTTAGATGCTGAGATGACAGAACTGCTCATGAAACCGTCTGCTATTTACTGATACATCTGTTGGTCAGCAGAGAGCTGTCAAAACCCAAGAAAATCTTTGGTCTGCGAAACAGCATAATTTCTTTTTTTTGTTTTGACTGAGAAATAGCATTAATGACTTACACAGTCAGTATTTTATTACTGCAGACCACACAGTATCAGTTTGTACTCATGACTGTCATGATTTATAATTAAGTAAAACTAACATCACATTTATACCTTTATGTAAAAATATATGCATAAAGATATTAAAGATTTACATAAAGCTTATACGTGAATTCATTAATTAGGGATTCCTAATGTATGAGGAAATAACATTTTGTAAAACACTTTTGCTAAACAGTCATGTGCTGCCCAAATATCAGATGAAGTTATTTTAAAAGCATTCTAATCTGAACTACGTGGTGGACATTCAGTAAAATAACATCAGATAGTCAACAGTTTTCACATGTCTTAAGAAAATTAAGATGAGAGATGACAGCAACTTTTGTCATTATAAACTATAAATGACAGTTATAAAATTAAGAGGTTCAATTTTAAAGATAAATTGGAGTTCAATGCCTGCACGTTCTTATAATTTTTAATTAGATTATTTAGTTTTATAGTTAAAAAAAAGTTACCTTTTATTACAAAATTGAACCGGTGGTACGAAGCTCAAAAAATTATAAAAGAACAAACACCCTCAAATGTATACACACACGTGTAACCAAATGTTTGTATCGTATACTGATTTTTCTCCTTTTCTGCAATTAACAATATCTAGAAGTTTATTCCAAATAAAAATAAGTAGAGTTGACTCATTCTTTAAAAATTGTGTAGTATTCCGTTAAGTAATTTTACTACTGTTTTTTAATCAGTCATTAAATCACTTAGGTTGTTTGCAATTTTAGTATTACAGAAGATGCCACAATGAACATTTTCATACAAACAGAAGTTCATGCATTTGCAAGCAAATCCATAAGATAAATTTCTCATAGTATAATCGCTGGTATATTTCCATTTTGACAAACATTGTCAAATTTTTCTCCACAGAAGTTGTACCAACTTACTTTCCTACTAGCAACATATGAATTTCTCTACATCAACATCATCAAAGTGAGTAGTCAATATTGTTATTTTCATCATCAGATGACGTTTAATTGTAATTTTATGTGTATTCATGAGTGAGGTTGAAAAATTTCTAATGTTTAAAACACATATTTTTTTCTATTTATATCTTTCCCAGTATTCTATATTTATATTTAGTATAAATACTAAATTATTCTGTAATTTTAAGAGTTATTTGTATAATTGGTACTTTATCTGTATTATTACTTGAAAGTATTTTTTTCTCAGATTCATTTTTCCCTGGAATTATTTCTGTTTAGTTTCCTATAGACACATTTTAACATTTTATGTAATAAAATATCAAATTTTTGTTGTTTCTAGATGTTTTTTAGTGATACTTTCAAAGACATTTCACATTTCGATTTCTTTTTCTGTGTACTCTTACAGTATATTCTTGGATTTATTTGTAAGAAAAAAATCCTCAATCCATTTTGAATGGTTTGAGGATAAGTTGACTTTACAGATTCAGTTATTTTTTCCAATATGACAAGCTGGTTGTCTTAGAATTTTTTTGAGTAATCCATCTTTTCCTCACAGCTTTATATATCTGGGCCTAGTCCTAGATGCTATATATGCACTCTGATACATGGTTTTAATATTTTGAATGTATGATATTTTTAATGACTGGGAAAGTCATCTCTCATACATTAGTCCTTTTTAAATGAAATTTTCTGTTTCTATTTAATTTTTCTCCACAAGCAGTAGAATCTGCTTAAGAAAATCTTGCTGATGTAACCGTTTGTATGTACCAACTTATATGTTAATTTAGGGAAGTATAAAAATGTTATTAATCAAAATAATCATATCCAAAAACATGGAGGCCTTTCAATTTGTTTAATTCTTCTCTGGTGTCCCTCATTACCCACAAAAGTGAATTTTAACACATAGAAACCTTGCGAGTTCTTGAGTAATTACAGTTTTGATTTCCTTCTCATAGGTTATTTTTAAATCGTGATATTATGTTTTTATCCCTATGCAGAATGCTTATTTTTTATAGATATTTTGTCATGTTTAAACTTTTATTTTGTATGCATAAAGACAATTGATTTATATACACGTATTTTGTACCTAGACTCTAATAAGAATTCTCTTATCTTTTCCATATGTCTGCCTCATAATTTTACTATAGTTTTTTCTTACTATTTTGTTCTCATTATTTTCTAATTTCCTGAATGAATGATGAAATATATATTCCCTTTAAGAAGAAATTTCACTGAGAAGTTTTACTTTGCCCATATATTTTCATTTTTATTTCTTCTAACTATATAAATCACTGTCTTATCAAGTTTTCATATAAACTATCCATAGGTAGGAAGTTATACAGGATTCAAAATTACAATTTACCATTAGGAAGTATTTCTGGATTCTAGCATTGTACATTCCATATAGTACATTTGTCTTCTACTATAATTCCAGAGGTTAATATAATTTATTTTTTTAATTGAGGTGATTTTCTAATATAACATTTTGATTAATATCCTTATAAACTAAGTAACATCCTCTTCCCTTCCATCACTAACACTTGAGTAATAAAGTTGAAACAGAAAATCTTCTTTGAATTTTGGCATAATTTGGAAATATTTAATATTATTAACCTGTGCCTATTACAAATAAATGTTCATTTTGCCCTCAAATCTGTTAATCCCATTTTATTCTATGAGGAACTAAACCTTTTTTCTCAACCATGTTTCTTAGTTTTCAATAAGGTTTTTGGATTTTCTAATGGAGTTGTTAGGACAGCTAAAGAATATTAAAGCATTTTATTCTAGAACATTGATGACAATGTCACTTTTTAAAAGTCTTAGTTGTAATCCACTTTTCTCTTTTGTATCACTTCTTACATTTGTGGAAATTTCACAAAATTTTGTTTGTTTGTTTTAAATTTTTCACTGTAATAAATACTGACATTTTTGCCTCCTCTCTGTGTTTATTGTGTTAGCACTTTTCCTCATTTTCCTTCTGTTCCCTCTTTTACTTCTGTAGGCTAGTCTTCTTTCCATTCATATTAGAAGTGTCTACTTATTTTGTGCCTTTTTCATGGAGTATATTCTTTGTCAAATGTTAACATGTGATGCCAAGATTTTAACACTTTGTTATATATGTGTATATAAATTATGAAAATTGTTTTCAATCTTCCTAATCTTACAGTCTTTCTACTTATAGCCTCTGACCATTCTGCCAAGCCATTCCCAACTGATTTTGAATCCATATATATTTTAAACTCCAGCCACTTCTCTTTCCACATAAATTGGATGACCAGCTCCACCATCCCCTGACCATTGGGAGTATTTTTCCTTGCCACTGTCTTTTAGTATCATCGCTAAGTGGAATGGTTTTGGCTTGCATCCATCTATCAAGCTGGCTCATCTGTGAACCAAGCTTGAACTTTCCTTCCTTCATCAATTGGTTGTAAAACATTCCCCATGTAACCTTATGTGTGAGCTGAAGGAAGAGCATTGCTGTAACATTACTGGATGATACAAGGATCTGCTACACACTCCAGCTCACTTTCGCTCTCTGATTCTATTTATCTTAAAATTCCATAATTGTCACTTTTAATTTACAGTAGATTGTCTTTGGGCCTGACTGATCCTATAATTTTTTGAGTCTGACAGAAGCTAGGTCATGATAGGCAATTGTGGCCATGTGGTCACTTGATGCCACATGGTCAGTCATTTCATTTTCATTGACACTCAGTAGCAGTGCTAATTGTTTTTCAAAAGGTATATAATTCTCTGCAGCAGATGCTTCTCTGTCTCTGGAAGTCTAGGTGTCTGCACTGTGATATTCTCTTAGAGGCTTGCTGTACACTCCACATGGCAATTTTTCACACTGTTGATGTATCTAGTACCAGAGGATCTGCCATTTATTATGGCTCATTCAGGACTGCTTGCACTGCAGCTTGAAACTACTGCCAAACACTTTCTGTTCTGGGCGCCATTCAGTTCAGGCAGGCTTTTATGTCACCCAGTACATAAGTCAAATTAGTATCCCCAGGTAAGGAATAGCTGCCTCTAAAACCCAAAGAGGGCTGTTAGGCGCTGTTTCCTCCATCATGGTGACAGGTACAAGATGCAATAGTGTATTTTATTCTTTTGATAGTTTGTGCTGGCATGCCCATAAGGATTCAAGCCCTAAACGTTTTACAGAAATATCAGGCTCCTGAAACTTTTTATGGTTTGTATCTCACCTTCTGGAGTACGTGCATATACCAAGGCCTTAAATGTGATATCCTCCTCTTCCTCCTCCAGTCCTATTAACATGACATCATCAATATAGTGGAACAAGGTGATGTTCTTTGGACTACCCAGAAGGTCTAGACCTCTTCAGACTATTTATAAAAGATAGTGGGATAGTTTTCACAGCACAGAATAAAAGTACAAATGTATATTGTCCATTTCATGTAAATTTGTACGGTTCTGATAGTGATAGAAAAAACAATTGTGCAATACAATATATATGAAGATTTATCAGTTTGCTCTAGTAAAGGTATCCTGGTGGCTACTATTTTGGGTTATTTTTGGTTGAGTTTGTGGTAACCTACTTTGATTCATCAGAATCCTTTTAGTTTTTACAGAGGTGAGATTGGTGAATAAAATTATGACAGTGGTCATCACCATGTATCCTTTAGATCTCTAAAACTGGCCGAAGTCTTGAGATATAATATGGTTTTATTTAATCTTTCAGCCAGTGGAGGGTTAAAAAGTGTCAGAGACTTTCACTTGGAAATACAAATATAATGACCCTTTTTCTTGAATTTTATTTTCTTGTGTAAGAACACAGCATGAAATCTACCCTCATAAATCTTTAAGTGCACAACCCATTGTCGAGTATAGGTATAATGTAAAACAGATTTCTAGAGCTTATTCATCATCCTTAAATGAAACTTGCCTGTTGATTAACAATTCCCCATTTCCCCCTCTCCCCAGACCCTGGCAACCACCCTTCTATTTTATGCTTCTATGAGGTTGACTATTTTAGATACCTCATATAAGTGGAATTATGCAGTGCTTGTCTTTCTGTGACTGATTTATTTCACTTAGAATAATGTCCTCAAGGTTTAACCATGTTGTCTCATATTGCAGAAGTTTCTTCTTCTTTTTTTAAAAAAAATTATTTATTTATTTATTTTTGGCTGTGTTTGGTCTTCGTTTCTGTGCGAGGGCTTTCTCTAGTTGAGGCGAGCGGGGGGCCACTCTTCATCGCGGTGCGCGGGCCTCTCACTGTTGTGGCCTCTCTTGATGCGGAGCACAAGCTCCAGACGCACAGGCAAAGTAGTTGTGACTCACGGGCCCAGTTGCTCCGCAGTATGTGGGATCCTCCCAGACCAGGACTCGAAGCTGTGTCTCCTCCATTAGCAGGCAGATTCTCAACCACTGTGCCATCAGGGAAGCCCAGAAGTTTCTTCTTTTTAAGGCTGAATAGTATCACGCTGTATGTATATACCATATTTTCTTTCTTTTTTTCTTTTTTTTAAATTTTATGATCTATGGTTTATTTACCATTGTTACAGGAGAGGCATATATTAGTTTGGTTTTGTGATTTTTCATACTGGTTCTGAAATCAAAGACACTTGGTGAGATTCTTGGCTCTGCCATTTATTGTGTGAACTTGGACAAGCTATGAACCTTTCTCAGATCAGTTTCCTCATCTCCAAAATGGTAAGAACAATCACTACCACCCACAATTGCTGTGAAGATTGAAATAATTCACATAAAGCACTTAACACAACAGCTCCAATGGAATGAGTGCTCAGTAAAAGGCAGTTTCTAACATTCATACCATCTTCCTCTGAAAAGGGTTTGATGCTTCTCAAAACTGAGTATTCTTCTCTGAAATGGGTCTGTATGGTGAGCCCCTGACACCTCTGTGAGGGGAGATCATCAGTTTCTTAAGTTGTCACTTCCATTGCCTGAAACCTACAGTGTTACAGTGATGGGATTTCTCATTGTGAGCCTTGTTTTACCCCCTTTGAAGGATAAGGAGGAAGGCTTATTTTTGGTAAAAATGTGAATCATATTTCTGAAGGAAGTGCAATTTGACTCTATTCCCAATCTTAGGTGCTACCTGGCAGAGGCTGATAAATCTTGTGTATCTAGAAACCTGGAATGAGATGATGTTGGTTTAAGTTGAGAAAACAAAATAGAATGAGGTCAAAACAGAAGCAGTGATTTCACATGGTGGGCAGGACCTATGTGGGATTTTTACTCAAACAAGTGGTACAAGCTGAATATGTACATATAAATAAAACTATCTAGGTAAACTCAAAAATTATATATTTTTAAAAATTATGTACAGATTTGAGTGGGGACATGATCCCAGTCTTTTGACATCATCTTCCAGAATTACCTTTTAGCAATGTGTCCTTAGTTCCTCTGTGAAAGCTTCTTGCCCCAATAAAACCATCCATTCTGTGACAGTGGGAGTGTTCTATACACTTACTGTCCAATTGGTAGCCGCATGGCCACATATGACTGCTGAGCACTTTGAATGTGGCTAGTGCAACTGGCAATTGAAAATTATATTTTATTTAAATTTCTATTTAAATAGCTGCATATGGCCAGTGGCTATTGTACTGGACAGCACAGTTCTAAATCTCTGGTCTACTCTCCTGTAGCTTTTCTGATGTTTACTATGTTTTCTTTATCCATTCATCTGTCAGTGGACACTTCGGTTATTTTTACATCTTGGCTACTGTGAATAGTGCGACAATGAACATGAGAGTGCTAATATATCTTGGAGATTCTGTTTTCAGTTCTTTAGGATAAATATCTAGAAGTGGGATTACTGGATCATATGGTAATTGTATTTTTAATATTTTGAAGAATCTCTATACTGTTTTACATAGCAATGGCACCATTTTGCTTTCCTACAACATTGTTCAAGGGTTCCAGTATCTCCACATCTAATGCTTGTCTTTTCCTTTTTTGACAATAGCCATCCTGATAGTTGTGAAGATATATCATGTGGTTTAGATTTTCATTTCCCTGATGATTAGTTATGTTGAGTGTTTTTCATATATCTGTTGGTCATTCTATGTCTTTAGAGAAATGTCATGCAAAAGATGAAACCGGACTCTCTTCTTACACCATGCACAAAAATCAACTCAAAATGGATTATAGGGTTAAATACAAGCCATGAAACTATAAAACTTTTAGAAAAAAACATAGAGGAAAAGCTTCATGACATTGGTCTTAGCAGTGATTGCCTGGATATGACAAAAGCACAGGCAACAACAACAACAAAAAATAAACAAGTATGACACCAAACTAAAAAGTTTCTGCACAGAAAAGAAAATAATCAACAGGGTAAAAAGGCAACCTGTGAAATAAAAAATATATATATTTGAAAACATATCTGATAAGAGGTTGATCTCCAAAATAATATGAACCTCCTACAATGCAATACCAAAAAAAAAAAAAAAAATCAAATATGTTGATTGAGAGTGAGCTAAGTAACCAAATGTAATGATTCTTATCCCAGAGTCTAAAGACTCAATATGAGGTTTTTGCTCATTTCCAAGCATGTTTATTCTAATTTTATGTTCAGGGAAACATAGACTGGAAACACTGTAGTGGCAGATGCTGGCCATGATTTTTTTTTTTTTTTTTTTTTTGCATCCAACCCCTAGCTTATGTTGAGATGTTAATCGTACTGATGCCTTGAGTCTTTTGGCATTGATGCTAACTTGGACCCTTGGTTCAGTCCCTTAAATAGTTGGATTGTCCCCTTTCCCTAGTTCCCTGTTACCTAAATAAATGACTATAGATCCCTTAGGAAAAGGACTAGGTGATCATTATCATGTATACTTACTACTTCCTCTTGGAGATGAGGCCTTTTTCAATCAGTTGGTTTCAGGTTTCAAAACTGGTTCAGGTTCATTAACTGGGCAAGGGATTATGCCATTTTACCTGGGGCACTGGTCTCAGCCTGCTAAGCCTTCATCCTTGACTTGTTTTGTTGATACAAATTGAGTAATACCCTGTGGGTCCATCTGATTTACTTACAGGAATGCTGATTTCTAATAAACATCTCTGTAACCTCTATAAGTACTTAATATCCCTCCTGAGCTTTACCAATTGATCCTCCATTCTTGCCACCAATTATCATAATTATATTTTCATTGATTCAATTAGTACAGGGCCACCAACTGACCTTTATAATTTCAGAATCCTATTAGACCCATTATTATCTGTGAGTCTAGTTTTGTAAGGGTGTATCCTACCTCTAGCCATGATCTATAGATGGGAGTCAGAGATTGCATGCACACTCTTCTAGTTCCTGGTATGTTTTTGACTTTAGGTTTTGTAGTTCCTTTGCAGTATAATCCCTTTTGTCCTTATCAGACACAACACATCCTTGCCTAGATTATGTTGTGACTTAATCTTAGTTTTAAACCCAATATTTAGGAGGGAAGGGGAAGCAGACTTGTTCATTCATGTCTTGAAGGGAAAAGCCTCAGTAGTGTTTCTAAGAGAGTGGTGAGTACTAGCTCTTAATTTGGAAGGATGGGCCACCTGTGTATGCTCAGAGCATTCAGAATAATCTGGGTATTCAAAGTTTTCTGAAGGATCAATAAAATTGTGTCCATCTCACAAATATCAGCATCTCATTCTTTTCCAGGCAGGACCATGAGCTTGGCATAGCAGACCTGTCTTGGTGGAGAATTTAAGCTTCTTTGGCACTTGTATATTCTGAAGATTTTGAATTGGACAATGTACTTTATATTTCTTTGTCCCTCAACTGCAGTAAATGGGATCCTACTTGCGAACTACCAAGAAGGCTCACTGGTTGTCACATTTATCCTTTAATTAGCAATTAATTATTCTCAGCTTTTCCTTATTTTCCAAAGCATTAATCAAGCTCAGCAATATACAACTATTCCAATATCCTCCTAGTTATTATTTCTTCCATATTTCTCAAAAGCCTAGGTAATCACACCTGGTGAGGTATACTCTTTTATCAATTTACTATTCCAGTTTACCAACAGTGAACATTTTAGTTACCAGCTTGTACCGTGAAATATCTATGTTTTCCCTTAACCAATGATGAGTTCCTCATTGTCAGCCAGGTGTCAATAATTCTCATCTAATATCCCATCCTTATGCCCTCTTTCTTTGATCTTTCCTGATACCACATGTCACAGGTTTATATACCTGAGGAATAGCCTCTGGGATAGTGTAGTGTTCAGGGTACTTAAGAAGCATCTTTGGGATCAATACTTGTGGAAAGGAAGGGAAGAATGCAAGGTTGTAAAGAGAAAGAAGGTGAGCCAAAATCTAAGGCACAATAAGAGTGTTGACTGACTTCATAGGAAGCTCTGGACTTTCAAAGCTGTTCCTACTTGTGTACTCCCACACTGATGGTCATTGAATGTAACCCATCCCAGGAAAAGAGAGCATGATATTGAATTAAATGGATCTCTATGGCTGAGGCAGTTCCTGAGGAAGTTGACAGAAAGGCTGTGTATTAATAGCAGTCCCAGAAGTTGTGTCAATAACTCCTTCGTAAACAGTGTTTATCATATATCTAACAAAAGGTTTCTACTTAGAATATATAAAGCATTTCTAAATAACGAAAGTATAAAAAATGTAACTTAAACCTAATTTTTTAAATGGGAAAGGACATGAGCAGGCATTTCATGAATGAAGATTTACAGAGGGCCAATAAACCCATGAAGTAGTGAACATTATTAGTCTTCAGGAAAATCCAGATTACATCAACAATGACATAGATACCTACTAGAATGGCTAATATTGAAAAAAAAAAAAAAAACAGAAAAACCAAATAACTAACAATATCAATTGTTGCCAAAGATGTGGACCAAATGGAACTATCAAACTTTGCCACTGGGTATATAAAATGGTACAACAATGACAGAAAATTATTTGGAAGTTCCTTAAAAAATCTAAATATTTACCTACTATATTATTCAGCAATTTCACCCTTAAAAAATAAAGTACACACAAAACCTTTTAATGAATATTCATAGTAGTTTTCTTTATAATATCTAGAAACTGAAGAAGAAGCAATATCCAATATCCAGAAACAGGTCTGTAAATAAACAAATTGCAGTGTATTAATTGAACTGATTACTATTCAACAATAAAGCAGAGTAGACTACCGATACATGCAAAAACAGGAAATCCAACAGTATTTTGTTGATTGAAAGAAACCAAATATAGAAAAATATGGATTATAGAATGTCATTTATATGAAATTCAAGAACAGTCAAAACTATAGTCATTGATATCAGATGAGAGATTTCCTGTGTTTGTGGTGGTGGGATACTATGGAAGTGAGAATAGTTGGAAAAAGGGATAATAGAACTTTCTAAGAAGATGGAATTGTTCTATATTTTGATTGGGGTAGTGCCTACATGAGTGTATATGTTTATTAAAACTACTTAATTGTATAATTAAGAACAGTACATTTTGCTTCATGAAATTTTACCATAACTAAAAATGTTATTTTGATCACTCTAGCTATACAACCACCTGAGAAAGAAAGTCTCTGTACACAAATACAAATGTGGCTCTATTGCCAAAGAATGAAAAGCACACAGAGGAGCATGTATTAAGGGAAATAATGCTAGCCTATAAAATATTAGTAATGTAACATAATAAAGGTTTATTTCTCACTCATATAACAGCAAAAAAAATAAAAACAAACAAAAAACCAGGTGCCTCCACTGAGGATTTCGATTCCACCTCTGCCTTAGGAATCCTGGCTCCTTCCATTTCATAATTCTGGCACTCAGATTGTTTCTTTCAGCTTCATGGATAGAAAGACAGAATCTAACATATGGTCTTAGAGGCTAGTGCTGAAATTTGTAGTATAAATCACTTCTGCAGCTTTTATTGTCTAGAATTAATTATATAACATCTAGATTATGGTGATAGATATAGATATAGATATATAGATATAGACATTGATAAAGACATAGACAGTCCAGCAAGGAGGCTGAATATATAACTTTTCTGCATAAACAGGGTAGAGAAAAAGAAGAGTTTAGCACTTAGCTCTTCTCAACCAGAGGATAGATATATTATTGCTTTTTTAAAAATAATAATCATGTTAGAGAGTAACAAACCACATACGTATTCTCATGCAAACTGAAAGAGGTCCTCCTACAAATATAAAATAAGTAGCAAATATTTTGATTAATGTAATGGAAGAAAATAAACAAACTTAAAAACCTTGTTTATGAAGAATTGGCAACAAAAATGGCATTTAATCTGAATTTAGAGCAATTAAAATGTATAATAAATTAAAAAATAATAATGTAACTCAAATTTTTTCAGTCATGAAGAGTCTGTGGGTGGTAATGATTTCATATTGGTATTTGAAATACCAATCCTAAAACAGAAACAGGCGGCCACTGATGTTTTGCTGCCAATTTTCTGGTGGCCATCTATTCCATATCCTAGACACCAAAGTTACCACTGACACTCTGTCATTAATTCTATTTTTTAACTGAATTAAAATTGACATATAATATTAGATTAGTTTCAGGTGTACAACACAGTGATTCAGCATTTTTATACATTATGAAATGATCATCACAATAAGTCTAATTACCACCTGTTACCATGCAGAGGTATTGCATGGTAATATTTTATTGACGATATTCCCTATGCCATAAATTACACTCTTGTGATATATTTACCTTGTATCTGGAGGTTTGTCTCTTTTAATCCCCTTAATCTCCTTTGCCCATTCCCCCAACCCTCTCCCTTCTGGCAACCACTAGTTTGTATCTATGAGTCTGTTTCTGTTTTGTACTGTTTGTTTTGATTTTTTAGATTCCATATATCAGTGAAATTATATAGTGTTTGTCTTCTGTATCTGACTTATTTCACTTATATATTAGCATAATACCCTCTATATCCATCAGTGTTGTTGCAAATGGTTGAGTAATATTCCATTATTACTCAAACAATTGTAATACATATATATTATATATAGTGTGTGTGTGTGTGTATACCACATCTTCCTTATCCATTCCTCTACTGATGGACACATAGGTTGCTTCCATATTTTGGCTTTTGTAAATAGTGCTTCAATGAATATAAGGGTACATACATCTTTTTGAATTAATGTTTTTATTTCTTTCAAATAAATGCACAGAAGTGGAACTGCTGGATGGTATGGTAGTTTATTTTTGGGTGTTTGAGGACCCTCCATACTGTTTTCCATAGTGGCTGCACAAATTTACATTGCCACCAAAAATGCAGGGGATTCCGTTTTCTTCACATCCTCCTCAACACTTGTTGTTTCTTGTGTTTTTGATAATAGCAGTTCTGACAGGTGTAAGGTGGTATCTCATTGTGGTTTTGATTTGCATTTCCCTGATGATCAGTGATGTTGAGTGTCCTTTCTATGCCTATTGTTCAACCCTATGTCTTTGACTAGAAAAAAAATGTCTATTAGGTCCTCTACCTGTTTTTTAATTGGGTTGTTTGGCTTTCTGACTGAGTTGTTTAGTTCTTCGTATATTTTGTATATCAACCCCTTATCAGACATATCATTTACAAATATATTCTCCCCTTTGGTGTGTTGCATTTTCATTTTGTGGATGGTTTCTTTGGAAGTGAAAAAGATTTTTAATTTGATGTGGTGCCATTTGTTTATTTTTTCTTTTGCTGCTCTTGCCTCAGGAGACATATCCAAAAATATATTGCTAAGACTGATGTCAAAGAGTGTACTGCCTCTGTTTCTTCTAGGAGTTTTATGTTTTAGCTCTTAAATTGAAGTCTTTAATCCATTTTGAGTTTTTTTTGTATAAGGTGTAATAAAGTAGTCTAGGTTGACTCCAAAATTCTTAACTATATGTTGTCTTCTTAATAATTATTACAGATGTCAATAGAGATAACTATTTGGACTAAAAGGACTCTGTATAAATATTAAAATTAATATTCTGATGTCCAGATTCTGAAATGTTCTTATAACTTTTTCCCATAACATACAAAAATGTATATGTGTTGATTATTAGACATGCCATAAATAATTTGCTGCTATTGTTAGTTAAAATATCAAATGCTATAAAACTTATTACTTTAAATAAGTTAAGCAGATTCAAGTTAACTCACATTTTGTTCTTTTCTGTTAAGCCATCTTAAGTGAGAAATGGTTAAAGTCATTAATGGAGGGAAAAGACAATATGAAAGTATTAAGAATAACTGCTATATATATCATTATTTTAATGAAAGTTATTTAATTAAAGTAATGATATGATTATGCTTGAATGTATGATTAACATTACATTTTTCATTACATTATCTCATTTAAATCTGAATAACATATTCACTATCTTCTTGCATAGGATTGTACCAAAGCCTCCCTGCTCTTCACGGGAGTAGTGCCTCATATTCAACCATGAACCTAGAGTATGTGATTTCGCTCTTTCCACATTTTATTGCAGTTGTTCATGATTTAGGTATAGTTACATTTGCGATCCTCTGTCATAACTGGGACAACAACTACTAGTGTGAACTTAGTTGTTCACTTATCAATATGGACATATTCCTTTGTGCTGTCCCCTGGTCATCCTGAATTAATTTCACTTATTTAATATTACATTTTCTGGGAAAATGATTTTAGCTTGGCTTTGTACATTTGTTCTTAAATAGTATAACATGGAGAGACTGGGACATTCCTACAATATAGTTATTTTGTTTTATTTTATTCAAAATATTAATGGGTATTTTTCATTACTTCACTCATTCAGTCAGGTAATATTAAACCCATTTGCTAATCTAATTTTCCAACTTCCATTTTCTTTTGAATAAAATTCAAAATGAACAAGTATAGTTATATATTTTGATCTAATCAAAACTTAATGCTTTCCAAAATTTTTAATTTTGTGGTATTTGTGTTTTAATTTACACATGACCAAAACATAGCCTTCTAATGAAAAGAGACTTAATTTTACTTTATATGAAGAAAAATCTTAAATTGATGCATAGGCTTTTGGTTTAGGGTTGGTACCAGAAAGTGAACAGTCCAGGCTTATATTCTTGGAAATAATCCCAAAGTTACAGGAAAATATAAGACACAAAAATCTTAACTCCATGTTCAGTGACACAAGGAAATATTTAAAATCTAAACCATGACATAGTCTAAAAGCTCACAAAAGGAAGTACAAATCATTGAGCAGAGTTCCTTTGGGAGGAAACTGAGAAAGGTATCAAGGGACAGTGGTACTTTGCTTTAGATCCAGAAATAACCAGAAAAACTATAAATTACACTTGCCAAAGTAGGCAGACACAGTGTGAGACACTAAACCTAATTTTTCCTTAGGTTGCAGCAGTGGGAATAGTAAATAGAGACTACAGTGAGTAATGGAGCAGGCAGGAGATTTCCTCAAAGAAGTGTGAGTTCCCAGAAGTATAAAATCTGTACCAGATTCAACAATAAAACAAAAACAAAAAAAGAAGAATCAAGGAAGCCGAATTCATGTGGCCGAGGGAGAATATGTACTAGAAAACTGTTGTCATGAAGCAGATATAAAATGTGACCAAAAACTTTAAAAACAAAAGCAAGAAACAGAAGACTTAATTAAGTAATCATCTCTATGAAGTAGAAGCACAAAACAAAGATGCAAGACCTCAGGGAATTGATAGCAGGGCAGCAAGAAAAGATGAAACAACTAAGAAAAGATAAAGATAGATGCTAAAAAATACATAACATCAGAGCACTAGAGGTAAAACTGGAAGGAGAACAAGAAAAATCAATCACTACTGATAAATAGTGATAATAATAAAATAATAATAAAGAGTTTGTAGCAATTAAAAATGAGGCAATCAAGCACAGTGAAAAACAAGTAAAGAGCTAAAAATGATCAGCAAAAATGACAGATATGAAAGTTAAGATACAAAATATTTATACTTGAAGTTCTCAAAGGAAAAAAATACAAGACAAAATATTTAGATAAAACTTGCCAGTGCCTATTGAAAAGGTATGCTAAGTCCAAAAGAAAACTGACCCCAAACTGCTACCATTTACCATAGCATAGTAAAGTTATGGAACTCTAATGTAAATAAAAAACTCCTTTGGGGTGGATGCTAGGCAAACAAGTCATTTATAAGGAGAAAGCACTCAACTGCAATATTTAATACTAGATGACACTGGAGCAACACCTACCCAATCATTTATACATGAAAGCAACAGAATGTTAATTTTTAACATATTGAAACTAACAGAATATTATTGTAATAAACCCTTCACAATACACCAAGTAGCAACAACAGAATAGATGTGTTATATTCTCTGAATATGTAGAAATAAAATAATTTTTTTAAAATTGAGATTTAGGTGATAACTGAAGGTTATATTTAAGTAGATTTGCTGAGTTCTTCATTTACAGCTGACTGTCAAGAATATCATTTAAGTGTGAAAAGGTATGCATTGATATATTTCAGATTAAAAAGATAAGCAATTTAATAAAATTAAATGGTGAAGGCAATGTGGAATACAAGAAATTTATTAATGCCATAATTGGTCATACTGGGGAATTTTTATATATTGTTTAAAATTAGGTTATTAAGGTTATTACATAACTTACAGTTGTAAAAATAATCACTGGGATGAAAATGCAAAAACTTTCTAAGTAACAAAATACACATACATGAGTGAAGAAAAATGAAGAAAACACATCAAATAATGAAATATTTTTAAACTAAAAAATTAAAAAGCAGAACACAAAAGTATATGATAGAAGTAGTGTAAATATAACAGTATTCTTATTGCATTAAATTTACCTATTGTAAGACAAAGACTTGCATTTTGTCTAACAAAAGTAAATCTATTTCTAAACCATATACAATCATATACAAAAATCTATTTCTAAACAATACAAACCATATACCAAAAAACAGTGAAATGCTATATAAGGTTTGAAAATAAAATAAAAATAGATTTGCTTTTCTATCTATGGCCTCACATTTAAAAGCTGTAAAGAAAGTAAGAGCCAAATCCCACTCTTAAAACAATGGGGGAAAAAACCTGATAAAATGGAGAAAACACATACACATTTCACTCAGAAACCTTCACTTGTATATGCATGTGGAGACAAACTTGCAAATGGCCTCATGATAGGCTGAAAAATGGCCCCTTCCTACCAACTTACAGGTATACCTCATTTTATTGTGTTTTGCTTCATTTTGCTTCACAGGTAATGCACTTTTTATAAATTGAAGATTTGTGGCAACCGTGTGTCAAGCAAGTCTATTAGAATCATTTTTTTCAACAGTATTTTCTCACTTTCTCTGTGTCACATTTTGGTAATTCTCACAATATTTCAAATTTTATTATTATTGTTGTTGTTGTTATGATGATCTGTAATCAGTGATTTTTGTTACTATCGTAATTGATTTGGGGCGCTATGAAATACAGCCGTATAAGACATCGAAATTAATGTTGTGTGTGTTCTGACTGCTACTCCAACCAGCTCTTTCCCATCTCTCTCCCTGTCCTCAGGCCTTACTGAGACATAATATTGAAATTAGGCTAATTAATAACCCTACATTGGCCTCTAAGTGTTCAACTGAAAAAAAAAAAAAAAAAGGGTTGCAGGTCTCTTACTTCAAATCAAAGTTATAAATAATTAAGATTAGTGAGGAAGCCTTTGTCAAAAGCCGAGATAGGTTAAAAGCTAGGACTCTTGCGCCAAACAACCAAGTTGTGAATGCAAAGGAAAAGTTCTTGAAGGAAATTAGAAGTGCTGCTCCAGTGAACTCACAAATGATAAGAAAGTGAGACAGCATTATTGCTGATATGGAGATTAGTCTAGATAGAAGATCAAATAAGCTACAACATTCTTTTAAACCAAAGTCTAATGCAGAGCAAGGCCCTAACTCTCTTCAATTCTATGAAGGCTGAGAGAGGTGAGGAAGCTGCAGAAGAAGTTTAAAGCTAGCAGAGGTTGATTCATGAAGTTTAAGGAAAGAAGCCATCTCTATAACATGGAAGTGCAAGGGGAAGCTGCAAGTGCTGATGTAGAAGCTTCAACAATTTATTCAGAAGATCTCGCTAAGATAATTCATGAAGGTAATTACATTAAACAACAAATTTTCAATGTAGACAAAACAGCCTTCTTTTGAAATAAGATGCCACTGAGGACTTTCATAGCTAGAAAGGAGAAGTCAGTGCCTGGCCTCAAAGATTCAAAGGACAGACTGACTCTCTTGTTAGGGGCTAATACATCTGGTGACTTTAAGTTGAAGCCAATGATCATTTCCTATTGTGAAAAATCCTAGGGCCCTGAAGAATTATGCTGAATCTTCTGTGTTCTATAAATGAAACAACAAAGCCTGGATGACAGCACATCTGTTTATAACATGGTTTACTGAATTTTTTAAGCCTGATGTTGAGGCCTGTTGCTCAGAAAAAAGACTCCTTTCAAAATATTACTGTTCATTGATGATGAACCTGGTCACCCAAGAGCTCTGATGGAGATGTACAAGAGATTAATGTTGTTTTCATGCCTGCTAACACAATATCCGTTCTGCAGCCCATGGATGAAGGAGTAATTTTGACTTTCAAGTCTTATTATTTAAGAAATATATTTTGTAAGGCTATAGCTGCCATAGATTGTGGTTCCTCTGATGGATCTTGGCAAAGTAAATTGAAACCCTTATGGAAAAGATTCACCATTCTAGATGCCATGAAGTATGTCTATGGTTCATGAGAAGTCAATATATCAATGTTAACAGGAGTTTGGAAGAAGTTGATTCTGATACTCATGACTGCCTTTGAGGGGTTCAAGACTTCAGTGGAGGAAGTAACTGCAGATGTAGCAGAAATAATAAGAGAACTAGAATTGTAAGTAGAGCCTGAAGATGTGACAGAATTGCTGTGATTTTATGATAAAACTTGAACAAATGAGGGGGAGGAGTTCCTTCTTATGGATGATCAAAGAAAGAGATGAATCTACTCTTGGTGAAGATGCTTTGAAGAATACTGAAATGACAACAAAGTATTTACGTGAACTTAGTTGATAAAGCAGTGACAGAGTTTGAGAGGATTGAGTCCAGTTTTGAAAGAAGTTTTGTGGATAAAATGCTACCAAACCGCATTGCATGCTACAGAGAAATCGTTCATGAAAGGAAGAATCAGTCAATGCAGCAAACTTAATTTTTATCTTATTTTAAGAAATTGCCATATGCACCCCAATCTTCAGTAACCACCATCCTGATCAAGCAGCAGCCATCAACACAGAGCCAAGCCTCTACACCACCAAAAACTTTACAATTCACTAAAGAAGATGGTTAGCATTTTTTAGTAATCAAGTCTTTTTTATTTAAGGCGTGTACATTTATTTAGGCAATGCTATAGCACACTTTATAGCATAGTGTAAACATAACTTTGATATGCAATGAGAAATCAAAAGATTTGTGTGACTCAGTTTATTGTGATATTTGCTTTATTGTGGTTTGAAATCAAACCTGCAGTATCTCCAAGTTATGCTTGTAATCACTTTGCAGCTGTGATTAAGTGAAGGCTTTTTGAGATGGGGTGAGCATTCTGAATTATCAAAGTGGACCCAATGTAATCTGCAAGGGTCCTTATAAGAGAAAGGCAGAAAGCTCAGTGTAAGAGAGGAAATGTGACAACATGAGCAGAGATACAACAGAGAGATTTGAAGTTCTGATTTGAGAAAGGACCAAAGTCCAAGGAATGAAGGCTGCTTTTAGAATCAGGAAAAGTCAAAGAAATAGATACCCTCCCCCCATAGCTTTCAGAGGAACACAGATCAGAAAAACCTTGATTTTTGACTTCCAGAATTATAAGGTAATAAATTTATACTGCTTTAAGTCACTAAGTTTGTAGTATTTGTTATACTAGCCAAAGAAAGCTAATGCAATCAATATATATTGAAAAATTTACTCTTCAAAAAATAGCCATTTAAAAAATGAAATAGACTACAGAGTAGGATAATAAAATATGTTCGTATCTCTGACCAGTCATTGTTAGGATGATAAACCAACACGATAACAAGGTGATGCCATCACATACTCACAAGTATTTCTGTAACTCAAAAGCTTAAAAGACCAAGTGTTGGCAAAGATGTGGAAAAACTGAACCTTCATACATTGCTGGGAAAGCAAAAATGATTTGGCATTTTTAAGGAAAGTTAAATATGTTTACCATATAACCAAGCTTTTCCAATAGGGGATTGCCCAAGAGAAAAAAAAAATATACGTCCTCAAAAAGTTTGCATTCAGATATTCAGAGCAGAATTATTCACAACAACCAGAAAAAAGAAACAATCAAAATGTCCATCAACTGATGAATGGATAACAAAAAAATGATATAACCATTCAGAAATAAAATGAAATGTACTACTGATACAGGCAAAATTGTAAAATCTCTATGAAGGGGGATTTGGCACAATAATAATTATTACTTAATTATTAAAATTAAGTTTAACTTTAAATTTAATTAAAAGGAATAAAATTAAAATTAAGCATTTACCCTTAGAATAGAAACAATAGTTAGGTAAAACAAATAACCCCAGTTGTTGAGGGGGATTTTTAACTATCAAAAAGAATACCAGAGGGCTTCCCTGGTGGCGCAGTGGTTGAGAATCCGCCTGCCGATGCAGGAGACACGGGTTCGTGCCCTGGTCCGGGAAGATCCCACATGCCGCGGAGCAACTAAGCCCGTGAGCCATGGCCGCTAGGCCTGTGCGTCCGGAGCCTGTGCTCAGCAACGGGAGAGGCCACAACAGTGAGAGGCCCGCATACCGCAAAAAAGAAAAACAAACAAAAAAACAAACAAACAAAAAAGAATACCAGATTTAAAAATAAGCTGAAATAAATTACATGATTAGAAAAACATCATTTTACAACTTCTAATGAAATTCTTATTCCAGAAAGGATTATCAAGTGACAGTAAAACCATAAGGCATATGGTTAGAGGAGAAATAGAAATTCTACTAATACCAAATTATGACCACACAAAATACTTTTTGATCCCAAAATGAAAATACAATTTTAGTAGAGAGATCATGGTGTTACACCATCCAATGATTAATATTAGTATTAGGAATAGTAGAAAGGCAAAATATCATGTGTCTGCTGATATAATGCAACATGAATTAATCACACCACATTAAGTTTTTCTGAGCCAAGAATATTTATGTTTAATCTAATTAATCCTTTATATTCAACTTTTAATTAATAGAAAATACAGGAAGTAGAGAAGCAAGATAAAATCACAAAAAGCAGGGTCCTGAAAAAAATAGACTCTTTAAGTAAAAATAATAAAATTGCTGGTCAAATCATCATTGCCTGGATTGAATGCTGGTTAGGCAAATTATTATAAGAACAGTTTATAAATCACAGCAAAATCCTTTTTGACCCACCTCCTAGAGAAATGGAAATAAAAACAAAAATCAACAAATGGGACCTAATGAAACTTAAAAGATTTTGCACAACAAAGGAAACCATAAACGAGACAAAAAGACAACTCTCAGAATGGGAGAAAATATTTGCAAATGAAGCAACTGACAAAGGATTAATCTCCAAAATTTACAAGCAATTCATGCAGGTCAATATCAAAAAACAAACAACCCAATCGAAAAATGGGCAGAAGACCTAAATAGACATCTCTCCAAAGAAGATATACAGATTGCCAACAAACACATAAAAAAATGCTCAACATCACAAATCAAAACTACAATGAGTTATCACCTCACACCAGTCAGAATGGCCATCGTCAAAAAATCTACAAACGCTTGAGAGGGTGTGTAGAAAAGGGATCCCTCTTGCACTGTTGGTGGGAATGTAAATTGATACAGCCACTATGGAGAACAGTATGGAGGTTCCTTAAGAAACTAAAAATAGAACTACCATATGACCCAGCAATCCCACTACTGGACATATACCCTGAGAAAACCATAATTCAAAAAGCTAGTGGGAAGCAGCTGCATAGCACAGGGATATCGGCTCTGCGCTTTGTGACCATCTAGAGGGGTGGGATAGGAAGGGTGGGGGGGAGGGAGACTCAAGAGGGAAGAGATATGGGAACATATGTATATGTATAACTGATTCACTTTGTTATAAAGCAGAAACTAACACACCATTGTAAAGCAATTATACTCCAATAAAGATGTTTAAAAAAAAAAAAAGAGTCCTGTACCACAATGTTCATTGCAGCTCTATTTACAATAGCCAGGACATGAAAGCAACCTAAGTGTCCCTCAACAGATTAATGGATAAAGAAGCTGTGGCACATATATACAATGGAATATTACTCAGCCATAAAAATAAATGAAATTGAGTTATTTGTAGTGAGGTGGATGGACATAGAGTCTGTCATACAGAGTGAAGTAAGTCAGAAAGAGAAAAACAAATACTGTATGCTAACACATATATATAGAATCTAAAAAAAATGTTCTGAAGAACGTAGGGGGAGGACAGAAATAAAGATGCAGATGTAGAGAATGGACTTGAAGACATAGGCAGGGGAAAGAGTAAGCTGGGACAAAGTGAGAGGGTGGCATGGACTTATATATACTACCAAATGTAAAATAGATAGCTAGTGGGAAGCAGCCGCATAGCACAGGGAGATCAGCTCGGTGCTTTGTGACCACCTAGAGGGGTGGGATAGGGAGGGTGGGAGGGAGGGAGATGCAAGAGGGAAGAGATATGGGGATATATGTATATGTATAGCTGATTCACTTTGTTATAAAGCAGAAACTAACACACCATTGTAAAGCAATTATACTCCAATAAAGATGTTTTTTTAAAAAAAGAACAGTTTAGAGGAAAAGGGAGAAATTTGAACATAGAATGGATTAGATGATTTCAAATAACTATCATTAATTTTGTTACATGTAATAATGCCTTTTTATAATAAATAATTTGTTTTTGTTTTCACAAATACATTATTTTGAACCAAAATATCATGATCACTCAATTACTTTTCTATATTTGAATGTAACATAATGAGTTAAAACTTTTTGGCATAAAATATTTTTAATGTCCTCTTGTATTTTAAATTTTTGCGGCAACTCAATTTTGTTCCCATACTCATTTCTAACATTGTTTTTGTGTTTTGTCTTATTTTTGATGTATAAAATTTTCACAGCTTTATCAACTTTATAGTTTTTTCAAGGACTCTGTTAACAGTTTCTTTATTTTATATTTGTTTTCTACTTCATTAATTGCACTCATTTTTTTCTTATTTCCTCTCTTGTACTTTCTTTGAGTTCATTCTTTTTTTTTAAAACTTCTTAATTTTAGTGTAATTTATTTTTGCTAACTCTTCCTTATACTATCTTTGTTTAATTTGATAGTTGACTCAGCTCATACTTGGCATGTCCTCTGTGAAAGTTGAGGCCCAGGTCAAATTGGGTTCCTTCAGAGAGCATTTGTATTGACTTCTGCTAGGTGCCCAAGTTCACTAACAATCTGATACTGCTTCAAAACTTTAGCTTTCAATTTAGAATTCAAACATGTATGAGAAACAATACCTGATTATGAAGTTCTTGCAATATTTCTTTTTCTCTTCCCCAGAATAAAATGCAGGTAGGCAATTTCTTTACTATGCTGTCAGTGAAGATAGGAGAACATTTATTTCTGTCTTCTCCTTATACTGAGAATGCAGCTCTTGAAGTCTCTGCATAATATAGGGTAAATAGATAGACTCTTCACTTCTTCATTAAAACAATTCACATTCTCATGTGCAAAGAGAAAATATTCAAAAGCAATAGATTGTGGAAAATAAAAAGAAAAATTTCTCTATACACAAAAATATATTTTTTAAGTTTTTCTAATTGGATAAAATCCTTTTGAAACAAGATGTTATGGAATAAATTAATGTATGCAAAGTATAAATCAATTTCTCAAGTAAAATTACAGTCAAGTGTCATCATGATATGTACATTCATAGGTTAAATAAAAAACATCTTAAGATTTTAATGGCAAAAATGTACTTGAAGTGTTGAAAGTAATTTATTTCTTGTTCCAATTGTAGACAGCTGACTTGATAGAGAGGTTGGGTGTAGAATAAAGAAATGGATGTTTCCTCTTATCAGTGTTACTTACCAACAATGTAAATGTAAAATGTACAAAGCTAAGTTACCTGTTTCATTTTCAGTTTATTCACTGTTAAAAAGCATAAATTAATAATCAACTCTCAGTATTTTTTTGATTAAAATTACATATGTAAAATTTTTATATTAGTAATTATAAAATAGCTGTAATTTTTATTATACATTCCATCAGGTTACTTTTGTTGGTCTTATCATTGACAGAAGGAAAAGTAAGAAAATTCATTAGCTCCAGTTATGAGAGATGTATGGAAAATACAGAATAAAGGTTAACAAAAGTCCCTTTTGATTTACAAAATCATTTGTCACGTGATTCTCTTAAAATACTAAAAAATACCATGTTTATTTTAAAGAAAATTTTATTATTTGTCTGTCATGTTAAGAATAGCCATAATCTATACAATATTCCTAAAATGTTAAAACTGACTAAAATCATGACACTTTAAACTCTCTATCTCAAAAAAAAGAAACAAAAGAAAGTGTGGTGAGGGGTGATGCTAGGTTAACATAATACTGATCTTAAGTTTCAGGTCATGCTTTCTTGTTTGATCTAGTTAATCTTACACAATAGTGACAAATATGGATGTATTTTATTGCTTCTGATCTTAAAGAGATTGCATCCAAGATGCTCAATTAGATATGTTGTGAATTCTTCAGTTTTGGTAGACTAGGCTTTATCAGATGGAAGACAGTTCCTTGAGTTACTATTAAAAATAACTATCATCAATGTATTTTGAACTTAAAACATACTTTATCTGCATCTAATGAAGTAATTGTGTGATTTTTCAATTTGGTCCATTTATTACAGAAAATATTATGTGGCAAAATTATAAATGCCTTTTGAAACGTAATCACATCAACTTCCTATAATATTTACTCATCAGATAATGTGTATCTATTGCATAAATGGATTTTACATGTTTGTCTATCATTTTTCTTTTTTCCAATGAAATTACAACGTTTCAGTGAGGAGTAGTCAAGAACCATGCCTGAAATGTCACAGGCATTAAATTTTTCATTTAATTGAATTAAAATTAAATTTTTTAAAACCCATAGAATTAAATAAAATATCTATAAAAGTAGAAGTACAACAGATTCTGTGTCTGGTGAGAATCTGCTTTCTGGTTCATAGATGGATATTTCACTGTGAAAATATTCTGACATGGTGGAAGGAGTGAGAGAGATTTCTAAGGTTTCTTTTCTAAAGGTACAAATTCCATTCATTAGGGCTCCACTCTCATGACCTAAACACCTGGCAAAGGCCTCACCTCCTAACACCATCACATTCAAATCAACATATGAATTTTGGGGAACACAAACATTCAGTCCATAACACAAGCACTGAAAATAAGGAACTGAAGCATGAAGCATGAAGAAACACCCATTTCAACATGATTGCAAAGTTATCTGAATAAGTGAGCATATTAATTTTTAAATGTTTAATCTCTTCTATGTCTCTAGTTCTATACCTGTAAATAATATGTTTTGTGCTCCTTTCACAGTGAATTTTTTGGCTTCTCACTATTATACCTGCCAGAATTTTATTGATATTATTGTTTATTTCAATGAATTTAGTTCTAGTTCAGTGGTTTACTGCAATTTACAGGTTTTATACTTCTATTTTTATTAAGTTCTTCCTAGTACCTTCTAGCCCCTGAAGTAACTCACCAGTATACTGTCTGGACACATTCAATCTCCAGAGTCCGTACTCACTGTTGTAGCCTGTGAACAAAATCTACTGTTGTTTGTCGTTCATTGTTCATGGCATTCTCTCTGTATGAGGTGGAATGGTGCTCCTTCTGCTAAAGCAACTGTAGAACATACATATTTTTTTTCCCAGAAAATCACTCCCACTTTTTCTTTTCCTAACTCTTGAGTTGACTCAACTATCCCTGACTCAACACCAGTCTTGTCTACCTCTAATTCTATTATAGTCTTCTGTAATGGCATTCTCCTATGTGCATATTTGTGTGTGGTTTTCTTCAGTTGCTTATCCATTGATATTTTTTATTATCTGTTTTCTGTCTTTCCCAAGGGATTTTCCCAAGTCTCTGGACAACTGATGTACATTATGGTATTTCTCAAACCTGTTACTGACTTAACAGTTACAAAAAATATACTTACACATTTCATGAGATTTGAGCAAGGAGACCAGTGTTTAGTTGACCATGTTGTTTCAGTCTCCCATTTAGAATCGGTTTCCTGTAGAAATATATACATTTTCAATTTTATCAAATATTCTTGTATAATGTGAATTCTAAATGGCTATAAAATAACCAATTGTAATAAGTCCTATATATTTTATTTAATCAACCTTATAATATTAGATTTACTGTGTTCTATCTGCACAGTTTTATAAATAATTCTTCAAATATATTATTTTATATAAAACTTCTTTCCCATTTTAATTAGTCCATCAGAATAAATGCTTAGCAACAGAAATGCTGAATCAAGGACATAAGTATCTGAAAGCATTTAAATATATATTAGACAGATCTTTATGTTCTTACTTCTGAGGCTATCACAAATGTTATAATTTTGTATAACATTTCAGTTGCTGTTATTTTATTCTGAGCTCAGAAGAACTGCTGGAATATTTCTAGAAATGTTTCCTTTAACCATTTAGTTACTTTATATGCTGTTTTCTCACTTAAGCTGTCTAACACCAGAAATACCCCAACACACACACACACACACACACACACACACACAGAGTAAAATATTGTGTCCTCAGTGTTTGACATCAATTCTTCCATATTTAACTCAATCATGCTTAGAATACTTTAGTATCCCCCTTGGTTTAAAATGCCATACACAAAAGAGTGAGGGTTTTTATATTTTTGACCTCACTCTCTGTCATCATATTCCTCAAGTAATTTACTATTCTCTTGTGAATGTCACTATGCTTGAGCAAGTTCTCAACCAGGAAAAAAAATGCTAATTTGGGTGCCCTTAATATGCTACTGTTCCCACTCTTCCTCTTTCTAAGTCTACACTGCTACTGTTAAGTATCCAATGGCTTCATGTTTCCCTCATCAAAAAAGATCTGATATCATCTGTTTCAAAATGCTTTAAGGTTGTGCCAGTCTACAGATACATGAAGAAAAAATCTACCATACACCATGCTGAGAATCTACCATTTATTATAAGCTATATTAGGCACTAAATATACAAAGAAGAATAAGGCATGGTTCGTGCTCTTGAGGACTTTACAAAGTTTCACAGAAAAAAAAAAAAACCTTAAAGATAATTGTAATGCCTCTGGATGAGTATGTAAGAGGAATCACATATAGACTGCCTGTGAGATCACAGAAATCATCAGTTATCTAAAGAAAGCAACATTGCTTCACAAAGGAGCTACTATCTGAACAGATGTTAAAAGAATGTACAATAATTAACCAGGGCTTCCCTGGTGGCGCAGTGGTTGAGAGTCCGCCTGCCGATGCAGGGGACGCGGGTTCATGCCCCGGTCCGGGAAGATCCCACGTGCCGCGGAGCGGCTGGGCCCGTGAGCCATGGCCTCTGAGCCTGCGCGTCCTGAGCCTGTGCTCCACAACGGGAGAGGCCACAACAGTGAGAGGCCTGCGTACCACACATACACACACACACACACAATAATAATAATAATTAACCAGACAAAAATGAAAGGAAAAAATACTCCAACAAAATAAACAGCTTGTCCAAGAGGACAGAACTGTGATGTAGATTGGATGGCCTGGAAATCATTGTGTTTCTGGGTGTGGTTATTATCAATGTACATCTTTTTAACTTTTCATTTTATATTGGAGTATAGCCAATTAAGAATGTTGTGATAGTTCTAGGTGTACAGCAAAGAGACTCAGCCATACATAAACATGTATCCATTCTCCCCCAGACTCCCCTTCCATCCAGGCTGCCACATGACATCAATGTATATTTTGAAAGAGAAGGACTATATAGTGAATATGAACAGGTAAGTGAGAACTAATCTTTGAAAGGTCTTCTATAGTAAACTAAGGAGTTTGGGCTTTGCTATAAAGGCAGTTGGAAAACAAGACAATACTTTAAACAGGAAGGAAACCACATATTGTTTTAGAAAGATGAGATTGAGCAAATAGATAGGAAGAATGGGTGAAATAATTATGATGCAGCATTTGGAGCCACTTAAGAAATCTGGCTGCAGCATTCAAAGGGAAAAAGATGATAATAGCTTGAACCAAGAGAGGAGCTGACAGTAGAGAGAGAAAAGATACCTTTTATTTTTAAACTTTATTATATCTTTAAATAATAGTATGCCCTCATTAAAGGAATCACAGTCATCATTAGATGATAATAGCTTGAACCAAGAGAGGAGCTGACAGTAGAGGGAGAAAAGATATCTTTTATTTTTAAACTTTATTATATCTTTAAAAAATAGTATGCCCTCATTAAAGGAATCACAGTCATCATTAGGGATGAGTACAGAGATTTTGCTGCTGTGGGTCCAGAAAGATCTTTCTATCAGTGTGAATGGACAATGTGAACAGTGTAAATGGACAGCTCCTGAAGGAGCTGGAGAAGGAGATTTTGAAGAGACTGTCACTTGCGTGACTTTGAGTGCCACACTTCCAAGGAAGAAAGGAAATAAAACAGCAGAAAATGTATGAACATATGCATTCATATATGAAATAAGAAGGAATAGAAGTAGATATCAGTTTTTGAGTCTTCTTGATGACTTTTTCATTTCTCAGTTCTGTCTAATATTTTGTGTAACAGGGTTTAGGGAAATGAACAGAATATGCAGGGAAGTTGAGAAAAGCCTGCCGTGTTAAACAGACACATACAATTCCAGATATTTTCAGTGACTGTTTTAATCAATTTCTTATGCAACTACTCAATGGTTAATCCATTCAAATTATAAGATTTATTTTTCATTTTTGTTATCATAAGAGTTTTTCGACGAATACTAAAAGCTTTTAACTTGGCTGGTGCTCAGCAAGCCCACCACCATGTTTATTTAGGTAGATTTGCTTCTTGTGTCAATTAATGGAAACAAAATGAAATCACCTGGAACCAACCAATTACCATTACTACCTACGCATGAATGTATTGGAATGCTTATTTGTATAAGTCTTTCTATAATACAATTCAAATTATTTGGCTCCAAACCAGGACAAAATGTTAAGGAAAGCTGTTAAGTTTTTAAGAGGAATTTTCTCCTTTGCAATTTGGTAATTATAGATTTTTTTAAAAAGAAAAAACCCTAAATACCTCCACATTGCTTATTCTTGGCAGTGGAGGATGTTAGCTATTTCCCAGGGGTACTGTGGTGCTCTTTTACTGGAACACTTTAAATGATCAAAACACCATAACAGGCTCAAAGCAAGGGCTAGCCTCATCAATTCTCTGAACATATTGCAGTGGTAAAGACTCAGATATAGGAAGGAATCCCTCAAGTGTCAACTTCTCAAGTGAACTAATGCTTGAGATACTGGCCTTAGGAATACTACTGTTATTCTCTACTTTGATTGTGTGTTGGTGTTAAATGTGTAACAACCTTGGGAATATTATCAATCTAAATAATAGCTCATATGGGTTGGAAGAGGTTGGGTACCTGCTCATTTCCAGTCTCTTCACCGTATGTGACAATTTCATTATAGTCCCTGTACTACACACTGGTGTAGTGTCAGCTGCCAAAGGATAGGTTTTTCCCAGGCAGGAGCTAGGAACAAGTTCAAAGTAGGCTACAGTTTTTACCATATTCTAGTAAAACAACATAGTTTTTAAGTTGGTTTTAGAGAGAAAGTGCCTATGAAGTCAACCTTAATTAGTTTTCCAATTTTAATCATATAATAATGTAGATTACTAAAGATGGAGCAAAAATAGTTAAAAAGAAGACACCAGAAATGTGAATTAGAATCGCTCAGAAAATAAACATAAAAGCAGTAGGATTTTTCTATTATTTTTGAGTTTAATATAAGAATTATAATTATAAGGTATTATGCAAATTCATTAAAAATGAGAAAATTAGCTATTAATTTTAGTTAACACAGGAAAGAAATATATTGGAAAGTAGATATAAAATTGTCTATCAAGTTGAGAAATATTCTGGAAAATATCTCTGAGTATTAAAACAAGAATTATCTCCAGATGTTTCTAGAAGAAAATACACAAGCACACACTTCCAATAATTTACCTCACAATTTATATAAAAATAAAGCCAACTAACAGATGATTAGCAAAAGTTCCTATTATTTCTCTGATTCAATATATTACCAATGGCATAATAAAAATTTTTCAATAAATTTCACGATAATATTTGTTTGCTTGATTATTGTCTTTTGGGAGGACTCTGTTTCACCATTTGTTTTCTACAGCAAATAATAATCAACAAAAATTTGGGGTGTTTATTTACCCAATTGTTCCTAGAATGAATAAATGGACTCTACCTGGTTTATCAAAAACTCACAGGAGGGTTGAATAGAAGACCCACCAGAGATATTTTCTTATAGAAGAGATTCAATTTATCTGTAAATCTAAAAATTAAAAAAGGAAATCAAGAAATATCCCGTCATATCTATATTTTTAATTCTTCAATAGTTATAATGACTAATATAAAAGAAACAAAATTTGTGGAAGTACACAAAATTTACCTTTGAATGCATATAGTAATATAATTGACTTACTATATTTCCAGTCACTTATTAATCCAGCAAACCTTTGTTGAAAGGTATTGAACAAAGCACTATGCTAAGTTATGGATCATATTCTAAAGATTATTTCATTTCAAAAAAATCTGTAAAGTATGTATTTAATTGCAGACAAACCAATTTGAACAATATTTCAAATAAACTGGAAAATCTTAACAAGTTCTTTACAATATAAACCCACATTTGGGGAGTTTTTCTTGACAGTATGGTTAATCCATATATCACTTTGGAAGATAATGGATATTGTGCCTTCCAGTAGTTTTCTAGCATATTTCTACCAGAAAGAAAATAACTCTACACATTTTAAATTATTAATACAATATATGTATGTTTAAAAAAAAGATATTACACGAGGCTAATGCAAATTTTAAAAATTCCCTCATGACTAGCGCTAACTTTAAGTATAAATTTTTCAACCATTTCTTCAGTGGGTTGTGTTTGAATCTCTGAATATACTTATTCTGGAAATCTCATCTCATAAACTCTAACATATACATTTGTCCATTTATTTTTATTAATGTAATATCAATATATGTGCATAATCAGAAAGAATAAAAGAGTAAGAAAGGCTCATAATAAATAAATAAAACCCTGCCTTACCATTTTCCAATCAAATTTCCATGCCCTACTTCATGGTACATTTTTAAATATTTCTTTTAATAGTTTACTACTGATGCTATTCCTGCTCCTGGAGTCTTTCTTGTCTCGTATTAGTAGAATTAATTCAGTTTTCTCATAATTAGGTTTGTATGGCATATCATTTTACATCCTTTTACTTTTAACCACTCTGTATATAAGGGTTTCTTGTAGACAACATTTAGTTTGGTTCTATCTTTTCTGAGAATCTTTAAATTTCAATTATACTGTTTAGTCATTTGCTTTCAATTTCATTAACAATGTTTAATTTTAACACTACCATCTTACTATTTCTTCTCATTTTTGTTATTTTTCCCTATTTCTTGCCTTTTACATTAATTGTTCACTTTTATTATGCAGTTCTCCTATATTGAATGTCTATATAATAATTTCAATTTTTAATCTTTACCAATTTTCTAAAATTTACTATATGCATCTTTAATTAACATGATCAACCCTAATTTTATTGTATTCCCTGAAATTTCTTTCTTTGTTTTTTGTCTTGCTTTTTATTATTATCATTATTATTTTAGTTTTAGTTTTCCCCTGTGATCATTTTTTCTGTTATTTTGATCTTACTCTTTCACATTGTGAGGGTTCCTCAAGTATTTGGAGATTCTTGATTGCCTAAAAATGATGAGGCAATAGAAATTCAGCTGTAAACCTTAAGTTAAATGATTAGACTTTTTGACAGAAAGGTTCTGCTTTTGAGTATGGTTAGGTGGCCCTCAGTAAAGGTTCAAGAACGTTTGGGGTCATTTTTGGTTGCCACAATTATTAGAGGGCACTGTAAATAAAAACAGTGAACATTCATTCAGTCCTTATAATGTTCCTTTACATGTAAGTATATTTTATTCAATATTTTATCTAATTTAATCCATAAAACTTCCCATTGAGATAGATAGCAATATTTTTGCTCTTTTTAATTGAGAACATTTGGTTTTGGCATGTAGTGGGGCAGGTGGCAGACATTCTTATGTGTAGTAAAATCTTCCTCTCCCTTCCCCAGTTTGGAATTGGTCTTCTCCAAATGCCTGTTCCTTCCAGAGTAGATGAGTGTGGGGATGTTCTTTTTATTTGGAGCTCCTGTTGTCCAGGAGTTTAAGATCTTCTACTTTGGTCTCACTACCCACCCCTACTGTTCTGTTACTTCTCCAGATTACTGATCTAATTTACAAAAAAAGAACACTTCTTTTTTGGCCTGTGGAAAATACAATACTGGCAGCAGGTCATTCTAATCAGGAAGGTGAATGAACTAGTAATGTATATGAAAAGTTTCAACTAATCCCTTGTTATAAGCTCTACTTCCTATTGTTGTTCTCCATTTTACTTGATTTTCAGACTCCATGTCTACAGTTTTTATATGAGAATTAGGCTTGCTCCATGCCTGTGACTCTGGTATGCATAAATTTGGCTTAACTTCTTTAAAGTACCACACCAATCATTATTGAGCCATCTGATTTCCCTTGTTAAGCAGTCTTTGCAATCATATATAAACTAATGATATTTTCTACTCTTGTTCATTGTAGTGGGTCAACACCTTTATCAATTTCTTTTCTATTTATTAGTATCTTGAGGAGGTGATATATACAAATTGATATAATGGACTATCTTCAACTGAAACTCATTAAAAATCTTGACAATATTCTTGAGCCACTTCTCATCCTATGTTTTGAAACTTTGTACTGCCATTTCTAAAATTATGGGAATGCTCAGAAGTAGAAGTAAATTATATTCTTGGTTAAGATGTTTAAAAATATTGTAGTCTGGGAAAAACAGTGGAAAAAGGACATTACGTTTACTCAGATGTGTAGACATTTGACCTGTAATACTCACTGAAGTTAGAAGATGCATATTCACACTATGTTTTACCTAACTGTTATCTAATTGCCTCCTTCTCTTATTACCTTATGATTTTAAAATCAGCTTGATTAATTAAAAAAGTGAAACCATACAATATTAGAAGACAACATAGATGCATTCCTCTATAATTCAGATGCAGAGAAGAGTGTTCTAACCATGCAGATGAACATTTTGATAAAGTTGATTACACAAAAGTTTAAAAAATACCCAAAAGTTAATTTGCAGTGCATAAACACCAACAATAAACTGGGAGAAACTTTTTTTCAATATATACATGAATATACATATATGTACACAATATAGTACAGAGTCTCTGTTCTTAAGGAATTGACACTATAGTATAACAAGAAGTGTAAATCAACATTTCAAAACTAAAAGCAACAAAGCAATAGAAGTATGTTGGTGTTGTGACAGAAGAATGAATAAGTAAGGTTGGTTAGACAGAAAAGGCATGGTGTATTTTAAAATGCACCAACACTGCTGAATCTAACTAGGTGGTTTTTACTTGTTATGTGATCAAATCTGCAAACTAGAGAAGTACAAAGGGTTTTCAGTAAGTACAAGTGATTAGCATGGCTCTCCTTTCAGTTCCTTTCCATTTGCTTCTGCGAGTGAACCTTGTGTTAAGTGGTAAAAGCCAATGTGTGTGAAAAGAGATACTTAAAAGCTGAGAAGAGGCAATAACAGTGTATTCTTATGCTTTTTGTTCCACTGGCTGAGGAGGTTGCCATGTCAGTACTCAAGGTCTATCTAAATACTACCTAATAAAATCTTTACCTCACTTTACGTATATACTCTGGGATTCCATTTCTTCTTGTGTCATTAGACTTAAAGTAGGTCTGGGCATGGTCAACCATAAGAAGTTAGCCATAAGTCAGAAAGGAAACATTGTCAGTACTACTGATGGCTAATCAGAGAGAGAGCTTGACAAAGAAAGACTGATATTTAACTTGAGGCTTGAAAATAGTTTATTCTTCACCAAGAAAAATAGTATAAGTGCATTTTTAGAACTTAAAATTTTTAAAAACAAAAATTTGAGATAACTGTACCTTCACATGCTGGTGTAAAAAATAATAAAGGGAGGTTCCATATGCCCTTTATCATTAATATTCTGCAAAACTATAGTAAAATATCACAACCAGGATACTATTATAGTCAAATTACAGAACAATTCCATCATTACAAGTATCCCTCATTTTTGTCCTTTCATAGCCATATCTACTCATCTCCCATCACTACCTCCTCCTTTATCTCTGGCAACCATTAGTTTGTTCTTCATTTCAGTAATCTTGACATTTCAAGAATATTATATAAATGGAAACATGCAATATATAACTTTTAAGAATTAGCCTTATTCACCCAGAATAATTCTCTGCAGATTGATCTATGTTGTGGTGTGTATCAATAATCCTTTCATTTTTTTATTGCTGGGTAGTATTCAATTGTATGGATGTATCACAGTTTGTTTACCCATTCATCTATTAAAGGTATCTGGGTTATTTCTAGTTGGGAACTTTAATAAATAAAGCTGCTATGTACATTCACATATAGGTTTTTATGTTAACATAAATTTTCATTTCTCTGGGATAAATGCCCAGGGGTACAAGTGCTGAGTCATATGATTAGTTGCATGTTAGTTTAGTTTAAAGAAACTGCTGAACTGTTTTACAGAGTTACTGTACCATTTTACATTCCCACCAGAAGTGCATAAGTGGTCCAGTTGTTCTGCACCCTTGCCAGGATTTGGTATTGTTGATGTGGTTTTAATCTGTATTTCCCTAATGACTAGTGAAGTTGAACATCTTTTCATGTGCTCATTTGTTATCTGTATATTCTCTTTGGTTTTTTTTGGGTTTTTTTTGTTTGTTTGTTTTTGTGGTACGCGGGCCTCTCACTGCTGTGGCCTCTCCCGTTGAGGAGCACAGGCTCTGGACGCGCAGGCTCAGCGGCCATGGCTCACGGGCCCAGCCGCTCCGCGGCATGTGGGATCTTCCCGGACCGGGGCACGAACCCGTGTCCCCTGCACCGGCAGGCAGATGCTCAACCACTGCGCCACCAGGGAAGCCCTGTATATTCTCTTTGTTGAAATGTCTCTTTTTGTCTTTTATTCATTACCTAGTTGGATCTTTAATTTTTATAGTAGAGTTTTGTGAATTGTTTGTATAATATCTATTCTAATTTGCTTTTTAAGATATGCAGCAAATATTTTACCCCAGTCTGTAATTTGCCTTTTTATCCTTTTAAAAGGGTCTTTCACAGAGCAAAAATTTTTAATTTTGATGATGTCTATTTGTTCAATTTTTCCTGTTATGCATTATACTGTGGTGCCAACTCTAAGAACTCTCTGTGTAGCCTTAAATCCTGAAGAGTTTTCTATTATTTTTTCTAAAATCCTTATAGTTTTACATTTAGCATTTAGTACATAGTCCATTTTGAGTTAATAAGTGTTCAATTGATCCAACATCACTTGTTGAAAGGCTATCCTTCCTCCTTTGAATTGCTTCTGCACCTGTATCAAAAATCAGTTGGGTATATTTATATGAATCTATTTATTGGTTTTCTGTTCTGCTCTATAGATCTATGTTTATATACCTCATCAATACCAAACTGCTTGTTCTTTGTATATAATAAACTACATAAAAAGTTATACTTGTCTTGAAAACAGGTAAACTGATTGCTTCCACTTTTTTCTTTTTTTTCTCAAAATTATTTTAGGTATTCTAGTTCCTTTTCCCATCTACAGAAATTTTAGAATGATTTTATTTATATCTATAAAAAATCTTGCTGGAATTTTAATGGAAACAATATTAAACCTATGTATCAACTAGGGTAATATATCTTTCCATTTATGTAGATATTTTTTGATAATTTTCATCAGTATTTTATATTTTTCAGCACAGAATTTATGTACATGTTTTGTTAGATTTGCACCAAAGTGTTCAAATTTTTGTTATTGTAAATGGTATTGTATTTAAGAGATTTTGTTCATAAGTTTATTTCTACTATATAGAAGTAAAATTTATTTTTGTATGTGTAGTTTGTATCCCGCAACCTTTCTGAACTCAATTAGTAATTCCAGAAATTTTTCTTTTTTTGGAAATTATTTGGGATTTACTATATCAACACTAATGTCACCTATAAATTGGGACAGTTTTATTTCTTTATTTCTGATTTGTATGCCTTTTATATATTTTTGTATTGAAGTATGGTTGATTTACAATGTTGTGTTAGTCTCAGGTGTCGAGAAAAGTGATTCCGTTATGTGTATATATATATATATATATATATACACACACACACACATACACACACACATATATATATATTCTTTTTCAGATTTTTTTTCATTATAGTTTATGAAAAGATATTGAATATAGTTCCCTGTGTGTATGCCTTTTATTAATTGCTTTCCTTATTGCACCAGCTAGAAATTCCAGTACTATATTGAATAAGAGTTAGTGAGCATCCTAATTTCTTGCCTTGTTCCCAGACTCACAGAGAAAGTTCTCAGTCTGTCATCAATAAGTGAGATGTTGGCTATAGATTGATGGTAGACGCTCTTTTTCAAGTTTAGAAAGTCCTCCTCTCTTCCTACTTTCCTGACAGTTTTATGATTAATTGGTGTTGAATTGTGTCCAGTGTTTTTTACCAATTGATATAATCATACGATTCTTCTTCTTTATGCTATTGAGATTCTGGACTACATAGATTGATTTATTCCAGGAAAAACCCAACTTGTTCTTGATACATACTTCTTTTTATATCTTGCTAATTCTATTTGTTAATAATGTGTTAAGAATTTTTGTGACTCCGTCCATGGAGGTTAATGGTCTACAGGTTTTATTTGGTTTGGTTTTTGTACTGTATCTGGTTTGGGTATCAGGGTAATGCTAGCCTCATTAAATGAATTGGGAAGCTTTCCCTCCTCTTCTGGAAGAGATTGTGTAGAATTAATATTGATTCTTCTTTAAGTGTTTAGTAATATTTTCCACACAGTGGGGATAAAATCCCAGCAATCTACTTGGCCTTTTCTGGCACCCCTCCAGCAAGGGTGGTGAGGTACCTTTCTACAGCCTGACCAGTATCAATGTTTAGGCTCCTTACTCAGCCATTTTTTTGTTGTGGATTAGAAGCACATTTGTTTCTGCTGTGTTTGGGTGGAGTAGAGTGTTATGTCTAAAAGTTGTTGTTTTGTTTTTTCTTTTCTTTTGATTTGCCAGGATGGCCCTTTACTGGTCCTTCTGCTAGAAGGGGTAGGCTTTGAGGGAAGGGGTGTTTTTTGGTCTGCCTGTTAGCTTTCCTGGTTGCCAGTTTCTTCATCTCCAACTTTGAGAGATGTGAGGCAATAAGAAAACCCAGGGAACCCATCACTATTTTTTTCCTTGGGTCCCCTTGTACTTTCTTTCTTTATGTTTTAGAATCTTCTTATGTTTACTTTATATATTGATATACTGTCCAGGGTTTTGGTGCTTTTTTTTGTACATAATGAGAAGATAAAGAAAAATATATCTACTTCTTCTTTGTGGAATTGGAAATCTCACTCTTTCCAGAATTTATAACATGAAATTTTAAGACTGACAACAGTCTGTTTTAACACATATGCTAACTTAACTTTCACATCATTCATCTCAATTGCAATAAATGCTTGTTAAATCTAAACATAGATTATCATATTCAAAGGAGTGCTCAGCCAAAATATCAGTCAATTATATATTTAAGGGATTGCATGAAAAAAAATTATGATCATTTCATATACTGAAAACATTATCCAAAAAGGAAAAAGACTGGAGATTCAAGAAATATAGGAATTAACTTAGGAGAGCCATAAGAAGAAATACAAAATGTGAGTCAATAATAATAACTGGCATCAGACCTAAATTATTTAAGCATCGAATAGGAAGTTAGATACCTGTGTATATTCTCCCAGACAAAAATATATTGTCCCTGTTAAAATGCTATGAGAAAGACATTAAATGATTTTAGTAGAAAACTGGAGGCATATATAATTAATATACATTAAAAACCACAATATATTTACCCCTGTTCCCCCCTTCTTTCTATATTTAAAGTTCTATCTTTGTTTACAAAGTATATATTTATGGCATGCAATTGCACTTGATTTTTGGTTTTAGATGTGTGAAAAAATTTTGCATATATTGAAATATATAATATCATAGCACTGATTATGGTAGAAATTGTTCTATAAAACTCATTTTAAAATGCAGAATATAAGACACAAAAAAATGAAAATGAAATGTTGGAATAAGTTTGGACAAGAGGGAGGAGATATGGGGATATATGTATACATATAGCTGATTCACTTTGTTATACAGGAGAAACTAACACAACCTTGTAAAGCAATTATACTCCAATAAAGATGTTAAAAAATAATAATAATAGAAAAGATTTTTAATAGTAAAATAATATTTTAAAGTGTAGCAATTTGTAAAATAATGCCTTAAAAAAAATGAAAAATTCAAAGTAAAAGAAGAACTGGAAAATGTAATTTGATTAATGCCCAATACAAATAGAAAGAGTAATAAAATACCCCCATCTGACTCCTGCCAAAGTCCTACAATTTTAGGATTTAAAAAAATTAATTAATTTATTAATTTATTTATTTTTGGCTGTGTTGGGTCTTGTTGCTGAGCTCAGGCTTTCTCTAGTTGCAGTGAGCGGGGGCGACACTTCATTGCGGTGCGGTGTGCAGGCTTCTTTTTGTGGTGGCTTCTCTTGTTGCAGAGCACAGACTCCAGGCACGTGGGCCTCAGTAGTTGTGGCTCACGGACCAGAATCCTCTCGGACCAGGATCTTCCGGGACAAGGGTTCTAACCTGTGTCCCCTGCATTGGCAGGTGGATTCTTAACCACTGCACCACCAGGGAAGTCCAGGATTTTTTAAATGATTGATCTGTCATGTTTGCTCCAAAAGAAAATGTTGCGCCCAAACTGTGTCATGTCATAGGATAAGAATGGAAAATTTATAACTAATTTAATAGAAGTGGAAAATTAACAACACTATCTATTTAAATCAGCATAAGTAAAACCTACATACACTATTGTGAAAAGAATAGAGAAATGCATATAGTTTAATTCATTTATATTTGAAGGCAATGCACATATGTTAGACTATTGTATAAACAAAAAAATGAAATGGAGGAAAGTTTTCTTCTAGTGGTAAGATTAGGCAGGTAAATATTGTGGATATGTTCAGTTGCTTATGCTTGCGGTTGGTACGTAGATGTTCAATACATTGGTTCTTAATCCAAGCATATGTATTATATGTACAACTTAGATGTATAGATGCATTAAAATAGATTAATTCTGAGAAGTTTCATTGCAAAAATAGAAAGATTATTACTTTTAACATAAAAGTTAACTTGCATTTTTACATTATATATATGTGTGTGTGTATATATATGCATGTGTGTGTGCACTTGTGAACAGATATACTTATATTGAACATCATGCTCAATATATATTGAAAAAGGTTTGGAAAGATATACATCAAATTTTGCCAGTGTAATACCATGATGTTGGCATAAACACTGGGGATTCAATGTTGGAGGATTTTTGTTTTTGTTTTCTGATAACTTACATATTATTTAAATTATATTTACAATGATATTAGATTCCTTTTTAATTTAAAATTATTAATTTAAAGCTACAAAAGTAAAGAAAACATAAAGCTCACTAATACACAAAGAAAGCTTTCATTTTTCCCAATCCAAAATAAAAGCCAATGATTTCTTAATTTTAATTAGACAACTCAGTGTGTAATAATGTCCTTTTCAATTTGACTTGTTAAGTAGGCTTGAAATGATTTCCAGAGAGCCCAATAAATAGACATTGATTTTATTATTCATTTTTCCTTTGTCTTAGAGGAAACTCATGGAACATTATAAACCTTTGCCAGTCATACGTATGTAACATGAAGGCTGGCCATTTTCTACTAGACAATTTCTTTTTTTTTTTTAACATCTTTATTGGAGTATAATTGCTTTACAATGGTGTGTTAGTTTCTGCCTTATAACAAAGTGAATCAGCTATACATATACATATATCCCCATATCTCTTTCTTCTTATGTCTCCCTCCCTCCCACCCTCCCTATCCCACCCCTCTAGGTGGTCACAAAGCACTGAGCTGATCTCCCTGTGCTATGCGGCTGCTTCCCACTAGCTATCGGTTTTACATTTGGTAGTGTATATATGTCCGTGCCACTCTCTCACTTTGTCCCAGCTTACCCTTCCCCCTCCCTGTGTCCTCAAGTCCATTCTCTAGTAGGTCTGCGTCTCTATTCCTGTCCTGCCCGTAGGTTCTTCATGACCCTTTTTTTTTTTTTTTTAGATTCCATCAATTTTTTTTTTTTACTACTTTTTATTGGAGTATAGTCACTTTACAATGTTTTCTTAGTTTCTGCTGTACAGCAAAGTGAATCAGTTATATGTGTACATATATCCCCTTTCTTTTGGATTTCTTTCCCATTTAGGTCACACGGACCATTGAATGGAGTTCCCTGTGCAATACAGTAGGTTCTCATTAGTTATCTATTTTATACATAGTAGTGTATATATGTCAATCCCAATCTCCTAATTCATCCCACCCCCTTTCCTCCCTTGGTATCCATAAGTTTGTTCTGTACATCTGTGTCTCTGTTTTTGCTTTGCAAATAAGTTCATCTGTACCATTTTTCGAGATTCCACATATAAGCGATATTATATGATATTTGTTTTTCTCTTTCGGACTTACTTCAGTCAGCATGACAGTCTCTAGGTCCATCCACATCTCTGCAAATGGCACAATTTTGTTCCTTTTTACAGAGTAAATGAGTAATATTTCGTTGTATATATGTACCACACCTTCTTTATCCATTCATCTGTCGATGGGCATTTAGGTTGCTTCCATGTTCTGGCTATTGTAAATAGTGCTGCAGTGAACATTGGGGTGCATATATCTTTTTGAATTATGGTTTTCCCTGGATATATGCCCAGGAGTGGGATTGCTGGGTTATATGGTAATTCTATTTTTAGTTTTTTAAGGAACCTCTATACTGTTCTCCATAGTGGCTGTATCAATTTACATTCCCACCAACAGTGCAAGAGGGTTCCCTTTTCTCCACACCCTCTCCAACATTTCTTGCTTGTAGGTTTTTTGATAATGGCCATTCTGACTGGTGTGAGGTGATACCTCATTGTAGTTTTGATTTGCATTTCTCTAATAATTAGTGTTTTTGAGCATCTTTTTGTATGTTTGCTGGTAATCTGTATGTCTTCTTTGGAGAAATGTCTATTTAGGTCTTCTACCCGTTTTTTTATTGGGTTGTTTATTTTTTGATATTGAGTTGCATGAGCTGTTTGTATATTTTGGAGATTAATCCCTTGTCAGTTGCTTTGTTTGCAAATATTTTATCCCATTCTGAGGGATGTCTTTTCATCTTGTTTATGGTTTCCTTTGCTGTACAAAATCTTTTAAGTTTCATTAGGTCCCATTGTTTATTTTTGTTTTTATTTTCATTATTCTAGGAGGTGGGTCAAAAAAGATCTTGCTGCAGTTTATGTCAAAGAGTGTTCTGCTTATTTGAGCTATTTTTGTGTATGTGTATTGTGTTAGGGAGTGTTCAAATTTCATTCTTTTACATGTAGCTGTCCAGTTTTCCCAGCACCATTTATAGAAGAGGCTGTCTTTTCTCCATTGTATATTCTTGCCTCCTTTATAAAAGATAAGGTGACCATATGTGCAGGGGTTTATCTCTGGGCTTTCTATCCTGTTCCATTGATCTACATTTCTGTTTTGGGGCCAGTACCATACTGTCTTGATTACTGTAGCTTTGTAGTATAGTCTGAAGTTGGAGAGGAAATTTAAAAATACCTAGAAACAAATGACAATGGAAACACAACAACCCAAAACCTATGGGATGCAGCAAAAGCAGTTCTAAGAGGGAAGTTTATATCAACACAATCCTACCTCAAGAAACAAGAAAAATCTCAAATAAATAATCTAACCTTACACCTAAAGCAACTAGAGAAAGAAGAACAAACAAAACCCAAATTTAGTAGAAAGAAAGAAATTATAAGGATCAGAGCAGAAATAAATGAAATAGAAACAAAGTAAACAATAGAAAGATCAATGAAACTAAAAGATGGTTCTTTGAGAAGTTAAATAAAATGGATAAACCTTTAGCCAGAATTACCAAGAAAAAGAGGGAGAGGACTCAAATCAATAAAATTAGAAATGAAAAAGGAGAAGTTACAAATGACACCGCAGAAATACACAGGATCTTAAAAGACTACTCCATAAACTATATGTCAATAAAATGGACAACCTGGAAGAAATGGAAAAATTCTTAGAAGGTACAACCTTCCAAGACTGAACCAGGAAGAAATAGAGCATATGAACAAATTGGTCATAATGAAATTGAAACAGTGATTAAAAATCTTCCAACAGACAGAAGTCCAGGACCAGATGGCTTCACAGGTGAGTTCTATCAAACATTTAGAGAAGAGCTAACACCTATCCTTCTCAAAATCTTCCAAAAAGTTGCAGAGGGAGGAACACTCCTAAGCTCATTCTACGAGGCCACCATTCACCCTGATACCCAGACCAGACAGATATCACAAAAAAAGAAAAGAAGAAAATTACAGGCCAATATCACTGATGAACATAGACACAAAAATCCTCAACAAAATACTAAGAAACAGAATCCAAAACACATTAAAAGGGTTATACACCATTATCAAGTGGGATTTATCCCAGGGATGCACGGATTCTTCAACATACACAAATCAATGTGATACACCATATTAACAAATTGAAGAATAAAAACCATATAATCATGTCAATTGATGCAGAAAAAGCTTTTGACAAAATTCATTTACGATAAAAACTCCCCAGAAAGTGGGCATAGGGGGAACCTACCTCAGAATAATAAAGGCCATATATGACAAACCCATAGCAAACATCATTCTCAATGGTGAAAAACTGAAAGCACTTCCTCTAAGATCAGGAACAAGACAAGGATGTCCACTCTTGCCACTATTATTCAACATAGTTTTAGACAATTTCTTATAGTCATTCAGAGTTCTAGTCACATTCTGTAGTTCATCAGATATCTGTATGTCTAAGATATCTATTTATTAGAATTACTTAAAAATTTTTTCTCTGTCCTCCATGACATGGCAAATACCACAAACTACTTCATGGTTTTAGCCCACTGAAGGGTATAATCCTTACTCTAGTCCTCACAGCCCTTATAAACTAACAGTGCATTTTCGTGTGTGTGTGTGTGTGTATGTTTTCCTTTCATTTCCATCTACTCTGTCCAATGTGTTCCTTCCTTCCACTATTTAACAAACACCTGGTTTAGTAAAAATATCTTAATTACATAGAGCCTAATTTATTCTCAACTCAGTTATTAAAAGAAGAAGATATATCTTGTTATATGTAATATCTGCCCTCAAATAATTTTTCTCTCATTATTATGTGTCTGGATTTATTACTTTCATTTCTTAATTGCTTCTTTTATTCTCATTATTGTTTATATGACCAGTACAAGCATATCAATAAACATATGTAATATAGTTTTAAAACTAATTACCATTTCAAATTTAGTCTTCCAAATGTATATGTTTAATAAGTGAGGAAAATAATATATTATTGTTTGCTTTACATTTTGAAATTAATGTTAGAGAATAATCATTTCATAAGAAATAAGGATTTGACCTGCAGTCAGCAAAGGTTAAAGTCATTGTTTTTATCTCAGATTGTGCACAGGTGACTTGAAATGGTATGATTTTAAAAGAGAAGTAAGAAAAAATAAACATTTCAGAACATATAAAAGTACATGTAATCTGTAATAATTTAGAAGACAAATAAATAAGTTAAACCATACCTCTAAAATCTGTAGATTAGTCATACTTTCCCTGAATTTGTTCCAATATATTGCTAACTTTCAAAATTTTACTAAAAATTTCAAACATTTGCTGAAACTGATACTGTATTTTAAAGACACAAAATATTCTGTTGGATTGCTATTGAAAAATTATTTTGTCACCCATGGGCAATCTGGAGCAAAGCTAACTAATTATATTATGTAGGCACAATGGACTAAAAAAGCAAACAGATACCAGATGGCAATAAAAGGGCAATTATCAATAACACAGCAAGAAAGAATTACCCACATCAATTAAATCTATCAAACCAGTAGGAATTAAAATAAGTAAGTTAATTTGCATGCATCTTCTACTCCCAAATATATAAAAAGTGAGATAAAATATCCATCTATCTGTTGATAGGCTTCCTGCAATATCCAAGATTGACATTTCATTTAAACATATTGGTCAACAAAAAGGTTTCTCACAGATTAAAAAGGAGGCCCTAATTACTATCTAGTGATTTTGCTATGTTATTACTGGCAGAAAGCTACATGGCAGAAAAGATTTTATTGTGGTCAAATGATAAAGATCCACATAACTCAGTATGCTCTTGAGAATCTACTGTATGATTAAAATCATGATACCATTTCCCAGAAACCATGTTTTCTCTCAATGTCCACCTACTGCTGTTTTCATAGTCTTCATCACAGTAGAAGTAAATGTTAAAAGAGCCTAAATATGATGTTTGGATTGTGATTTTATGGGAGCAAAATAAAAGCCATTTTAAAAGAGCCCATTTGGTAGCAGTTGATTAAATTCTGGTCCATTCATTATTTTAACCATGCAGACTTTGTTCTTTTTATGGTGTGTTAACAGCCCCTTACCATCTTTAGAAAATTTGGAGAAAAATATTTAATCTAGAAAGTGGCTATACTTTCAGATTGCTTGTCCTTTAGTTGCTAGTTTATTTTCTGCTCACTTTCACAAGACTGTTTCTCCATAGAAGTGTATTTAAACTAGTCGACCAGAACAAGTTGAGCTGGAAAGAATATGAATGACCTTTTGCCAGGCTGGTTTGGCTTAACACCTGGTCATTAACTAGACAGTTTTTATTGATAGTTTCCTTTCTTCTGCCATCTGGTTTAGCATGATATTTCTGCAAAGCTAAAGTAACTTTAAAGACAAAAATTTGTAATATTGACAATAAGCATTGATGGATTTTATAAGGCATGGTAGCACGCCTCTGTAAACTAAGTGTTCATTCCTAAAGTCTAGGCAAAATGTTTAAGGGCTATCACTGAAATATTGAAAATATTTTTAAATTTACACAATGGTTTAGGTGCTTTTTTTGCCCAAAATCTGAGATAAAACTTCTGGATTAACTTTCCAGATGATTATGGTGTGGACTTGTACATGGTAATTACTCCTTCCTTGGAAAATATTATTTTGCCTGAACAAGAGCGTTTACAAAGTATATTTATAAACATTATCTCATTTGATTCTCTCAACATCTCTTTGAAATAAATAGGTGGTTGTCTTTTAGTTTAAATAATTAGAAGGCTGAGGTTCACCAAATTTAGAGAGTTATCCAAATGTGTTCAACTCGAACATGAGAGATCTCAGATTAAGCCACGAGACTTAAGACTGAAACACCATTAAATGCCTTTCTTTTAAAGCCCTTTTTTATGATTACATGTTTTTAACAACATAAAATAGGTCATATTTAATTATAATTCTTCTTTATATTATTATTTACTGACTACAAAGACCTCTATGTGAATGTTTAGAATACCTTTATTTCTAATCACCAAAAACTAAAAACAACCCAAGGATCTATCAACTGTTGAATGGGTTAACACAGTGCAGTACATCCATACAGCAGAATGCTACTCAGCAATAAAAACTAACTAACTACTGATAGACTCAATAAGATAGATGAATCTCATCACAAGGGAAAAAAAATTTTTTCCTATTTCTTTAATTTTATATCTGTATGAGGTGATGAATGTTCACTAAACTTATTGTGGTAATCATTTAATGATGTAAATCAAATTGTTGTGCTGTATACCTTAAACTTATACAGTGCTATATGTCAGTTATATCTCAATAAAACTTCTCTTTCTTAGTCACCATCAATATGATACCTCAACACTTAATAAACCCTCTGCTCTGTCATTTCATATCTTTCAATAGAACTGCAAGCATAATATTTGAATTGATATGTGGGGCAGTGCTTGCTTTGCAGTCCCTTTGAAGTGGGGCATGACACTTTGATTCATATCTAAAATACAAAACAAAAACAAAAGAAATAAAAATTCACACACCTCAAAAAATAACCACCAAATGGATATTTTAAGAAAGGTGTCATGATTATATGAAGTGGGATATACAAAACAGAATACCCAGGTAATTCCCTAATTCTGTTTTTATCAATACATAGATAATTCAGACATTTTCCCTTCTTACACTAAGTCCCTGAAATAATACCTTTCATTGTCCTACTAATTCAACTGTCAACTTCATCTTGCATATGTGACTTAGCAAAAGGGAAATACAAATATTAGCATAGCAATCATCTGTTTTTCTTTAAGCACCCTTCCCCTTCCTGGAGTCTGTTTACTCACTCCAACTGAACAAGTTTGTTTTTTGTTTCTTTGTTTTATCTTATTTTGCTTTGTCTTGTTTCATTTTCTTTAGAGATGATTTTGATGCAAATATTAAAATATATTTCTTCCATATTGTTAATAAATTATTTGATTATTACTACTCTTCTACTTTCAGACTATTTGAATCTTGAAGGAAAATATTATTAACTAATAAATATACATAAAAAGAATGAATAAATAGTGTAAATCTATCTAAATAGAAGCCAAACATTAGAGAATAATGTTTGATATAGAGCCAACTTTAGAGAATTTGGAGGGGGATAGAAAACCTGGGGTGAGATTCAGTATGAAAGTTTGTTTATATAGTGATATTTTGGTTTGGAGAGCAGAGCAAAAAATAATAAAAGTTTTTAACATATATTAAAATGAATATTGCATGTAGAATGAATTGAATAGAGAGACACTTGGCTCTCATTTTATAACACAAATACCTGACAAATATTTATTAGTTATATACTTCAACAGCATTCGTTTTCAAGTTCCAGAAGGAAAGGGGGAATAAATAAACAAATGAGAAATTGCAAGATACTTCAGAGACAAGTATTTTCTTTTGGAATTCTGAAATAAACTTATACTGTCATCATTATCAGCAATAAAAAAAGGAAAATGCAATGATCAGTAGAAAATAATATTTAAAATATTATCTTTGTAATGATCAATCTATTTAATTTAAATGTTTATATTATTATTGCTTCTGAATTACAGTGTTTGAACATGAACCATTTCATGCTTTATGTGCAGAAGAACATCTACTAAAAGTACAGTAATAATACTTCACCATCATTGTAAAATATACATATAAAATCTGGTCTCTCAAAAGGTTTCAAAGGGGCACATGTCTTTTAAAAATGAAAATTGGACCATTTTGTTCCATTGCTCAAAATCTTATATGTAATAAATGGCCATTAGTATGTCAATAAAAATAACAGTTTTCCTAGCAAAAATATACATGCATCTCCCACATAACTTCAGTAATACATTACTGAAAAGCAGTAATAATGCCACAAAATGCTATCAGACTGTCTATTTCACATTTTTGTAAATGTGACATTTATTATGAATTTCACATTAGGCTAAAATCCACAATTAATTTCCTAAAATATAATTAAATACAGTAAAGCACCTGTGTAGCAATTTATTATGTAAAATACTTAAAACTTTGTTTCCTGATCACTGATTAAGATGAAATAACAAACATTTGGCTTGCATGCTTTAACACATACAGTTTGCACCCTGTACCATAAACACCATGCCATGTTATAGCATGGGAAATAACAGAGAACTACATAAAGAGAACTACATAAATATGTTATAAAACAGAAAGACAAATATTTAAATTAAAAGCAATGCAAGTTACTATTCCTCACCAAGTAAGTTGGAGGATAAAGCTGCAATAAGTTGAAAGAAGAGGGGAGGAGCATAGAAGAAGTATTATTTGCCATGGGTACAGAAGGTGATGTTACAGAGGAGTGTATGATGGAGGGTTAATTTCAAGCAAACTCCCAGACTCAGAGGAATTAACAGATATCCATTGTTGCTTTAATGCTGCTAGAAGAAAGGCTATGAAAAATCTTCAGTGAAGGTGATGTACCATTTACTGTGAAAAACCTTAAAATGGTCCTTTGTACACCTGTGTTTATGTTTGTACATTTCTTACTTGATGAAAGATATATCCCTTTTAAACAAAAGTCATCTAAACATATCACTTTCATACTCAGTTTTTTATTAGATGTGTCAACTTGACTGGGTCATGGGGTGCCCAGGTATTTAGTTAGACATTATTTCTGGGTGTGTCTGTAAGGATGTTTCCAGATGAGATTAGCATTTGAATTGGTAGGCAAAGTAAATCAGATTTCCCTCTCCAATGTGAGTCAGCATCATTCAATCTGTTGAGGGCCTGAATAGAACAAAAAGGCAGAAGGAGGGAGCATTTACTCTCTCTGACTGACTTGTTTAGCTGGACTTGTATCTTCCTTCCCCTGCCCTTAAACTACGACTTACACCTTAGGTTCTTCTGGTTCTCAGGCTTTTGGAGTTGGACTGGAATTACTCCACCAGCTTTCCTGAGTCTTCAGCTTCCAGAGGACAAGCTGGATTTCTGAGCCATCATAATTGCATAAGTCTATTCCTGATAATAAATATCTTAATATATATTTTATGTATACATACATCTATCCAATACACACACAAAAACACATACACATAAACATACATACAGGCATACCTCATTTTACTGTGTTTCACGGATACTGTGGTTTTTAGAGATTGAAGGTGTATAGCAACTCTGTATCTATATCTGCACTATTTTCCTGAGAGCATTTGATAACTTCATGTCTCTGTGTCATATTTGGCAATTTTCAAAATATTTCAAACTTTTTCATTATTATTTTATTTGTTATGGTGACCTATGATCAACAGTCTTCGTTGTTACTATTGTAATTGTTTTGGGGCACCATGAACTGTGCCCATATAAAACAGGAAACTTAATTGATAAATGTGTGTGTTCTGACTGCTCCACCCACCAGCTGTTTTCCATCAGTCTTCCTATCCTGAAGTCTCCCTATTCCCTGAGTTACAGCAGTACTGAAATTAGGCCAATTAATAACTTTACAATGGCCTCTAAGTGTTCAAGTGAAAGCAAGTTGCACATCTCTTGCTTTAATTCAAAACCTAGAAATGATTGAGCTTAGAGAAGAAGGCAAGCCTGAAGCAGAGATTGGCCTCAGCTAGACCTTTTGTACCAAACAGCCAAATTGTTAATGGAAAGGAAAAGTTCTTGAAGGAAATTAGAAGTGCTGCTCCAGTGAACACTCAAGTGATAAGAAAGTGAAACAGCCTTATTGCTGATATGGGAGAAAGTCTGAGTGCTCTGGATAGAAGATCAAACAAGCCACAACATTCCCTTAAGCCAAAGCCTAATCCAGAGCAAGGTCCTAACTCTTCAATTCCAGGAAAGCTAAAAGAGGTGAGGAAGCTGCAGAAAAAAATGTGAAGCCAACAGAGATTGATTCTTGAGTTTTGAGGAAAGAAGCCATCTCCATAACATTGAAGTCCAAAGTGAAGCAGCAAGTGCTTATATAGAAGCTGCAGGAAGTTATTCAGAAGATCTAGCTAAGATAATAAATGAAGGCAGCTACATGAAATAGCAGATTTTCAATGTAGATGAAACAGCCTTCTATTGGAAGAAGATGCCATGTAGGACTTTCATAGCTAGATGGAAGAAGTCAATACCTAGCTTCAAAAAGGACAGGCTGACTCTCTTGTTAGGGGCTATGGTAGCTCACGATTTTAAGTTAAAGCCAATGCTCGTTTACCATTGTAAAAATCCTAGGGCCCTCAAGAATTATGCTAAATTGACTCTGTCGGTGCACTATAAATGGAAGAACAAAGTCTGGATGACAGCACATCTGTTTACAACATGGTTTACTGAATTTTTTAAGCCCACTGTTGAGATCTACTGCTGAGAAAAAAAGATTTTTTAAAAAATATTACTGCTCTTTGACAGTGCACCTGGTCACCCAAGAGCTCTGATGGAGATGTACAAGAGATTAATGTTTTCATGCCTGCTAACACAGTATTAATTCTGAAGCCCATGGATCAAGGAGTAATTTCAAGTCTTATTATTTAAGAAATATATTTCATAAAGCTATAGCTGCCATAGATAGTGTGTGATTTCTCAGATGGATCAAGTAAATTGAAAACCTTCTGGAAAAGATTCACTGTTGTAGATGACAGGAAGAACATTTGTAATTCATGGGAAGAGATCCAAATATCAACATTAACAGGAGTTTGGAAGAAGTTGATTCCAACACTCATGGATGACTTTGAGGGGTTCAGGAATTCAGTGGAGGAAGTAACTGCCGGTGTGTTGTAAATAGCAAGAGAACTATACTTTGAAGTGGAGCCTGAAGATGTGACTGAATTGCTGCAATCTTATGATAATACTTGAATGGGTAAGGAGTTGCTTCTGATAGAGGAACGAAGAAAGTGGGTTCTTGGGATGGAATCCACTCCTGGTGAAGATGCTGTAAAGATTGTTGAAAGAACAACAAAGGATTTAGAATGTTACAAATACTTAGTCAATAAAGCAGTGGCAGAATCTGAGAGGACATACTCCACTTTTGAAAGGACTTCTACCATGGGTAAAATGCTATCAAACAGCATGGCATACCACAGAGAAATCTTTCTTGAAAGGAAGAGTCAATCAATGCAGCAAACTTTATTTTCATCTTATTTTAAGAAATTACCACATCCATCCCGATGTTCAGCAACCACCACCCTGATCAGTCAGCAGCCATCAGCATTAAAGCAAGACCCTCCACCAGCAAAAAGAATAATGCTCACTGAAGGCTCAGATGATGGTTATTATTTTTAGCAAAAAAGTATTTTTAAATTAAGGTGTATACATGGTTTTTTCAGACATAATGCTACTGTACACTTAATAGACTACTGCATAGTATTAACATAATTTTTATATGGACTGGGAAACCAACAATACCGTGTGATTGGCTTTAATGAGGTGGTCTGGAACCGAACCTGTGATGTCTGAGGTATGCCTGTATATATCCATATATATTGGTTCTGTTTCTCTGAAGAACCTTGACTAATACATATTTTGGTACTGGGAACGGGTATCACTGAGTCTGTAGTCCACTACTCTGCGGTACCTTTCTTATCACTATACAAACACAAGAAGTATGTTTATCTTATAGACATGCTAGTGGTCTTTTGGAATATCAACATCCACTTCTAGTGTGAATCTTGAGAATTATCTTAGTCATCATTTTGTTTAAAATGTGTTAAATAAGGGAAAATACATAAAATCTTTCCTATAACAGTAGTCAGAATCATTCAAACCTTTTATTTTTTTCTTACTTTTTTAGCAATTAATGTCTTCTATAAAATGTCACTATTAATAAGCAAGAATCTTTCTACCAGCAAAACGTATCTGCAGGCCACTATTTAAGGACTTTTACTGATTATTACTCTTGATTTAAATATTGAATATATACATTATTCCTGTCTATCTTGTACCTTTAGGCTCATCTCACTCAAACCAAGCTGGTAATTAAACCCTTATTTTTTAATATCAATAGAAATAATTAATAAATCACACAATCATGGGGTACACTTAGTAATTTTATTATAAACAATGTTTTATTATAAAATCTAGGTTTATTATAAAAACTAAGTAAGAACCATAGTATTTTGGAGACTTGTCATCTTAGTGACAGTTAAATGTTTCTTAACCTAATGTATAAATCATTATAGAATTATATATTTATATTTTTAACATCTTTATTGGAGTATAACTGTTGTACAATAGTGTGTTCGTTTCTCCTTTACAAAAAAGTGAATCAGTTATACATATACATATGTTCCCATATCTCTTGCCTCTTGCATCACCCTCCCTCCCACCCTCCCTATCCCACCCCTCTAGGTGGTCACAAAGCACAGAGGTGATCTCCCTGTGCTATGTGGCAGCTTCCCACTAGCTATCTATATTACATTTGGTAGTGTATATATGTCCCTGCCACCCTCTCACTTCATCACATCTTACCCTTCCCCCTCCCCATATCCTCAAGTCCATGCTCTAGTAGGTCTGTGTTTTATTCCAGTCCTACCACTAATCTCTTCATGACATTTTTTTTTCTTAGATTCCATATATATGTGTTAGCATACAGTATTTGTTCTTATCCTTCTGACTTACTTCACTCTGTATGACAGACTCCAGGTCTATCCACCCCATTACAAATAACTCAGTTTCATTTCTTTTTATGGCTGAGTAATATTCCATTCTATATATGTGCCACATCTTCTTTATCCATTCATCTGTTGATGGACACTTAGGTTGCTTCCATGTCCTGGCTATTGTAAATACAGCTGCAATGAACATTTTGGTACATGACTCTTTTTGAATTATGGTTTTCTCAGGGTATATGCCCAGTAGTGGGATTGCAGGGTCATATGGTAGTTCTATTTGTAGTTTTTAAAGGAACCTCCATACTGTTCTCCATAGTGGCTGTATCAATTTACATTCCCACCAGCAGTGCAAGAGGGTTCCCTTTTCTCCACACCCTCTCCAGCATTTATTGTTTCTAGAGTTTTTGATGATGGCCAATCTGACCGGTGTGAGATGATATCTCATTGTAGTTTTGATTTGCATTTCTCTAATGATTAATGATGTTGAGCATTCTTTCATGTGTTTGTTGGCAATCTGTATATCTTCTTTGGAGAAATGTCTATTTAGTTCTTCTGCCCATTTTTGGATTGGGTTTTTTGTTTTTTTTGTTATTGAGCTGCATGAGTTGCTTATAAATTTTGGATATTAATCCTTTCTCAGTTGCTTCATTTGCAACTATTTTTCTCCCATTCTGAGGGTTGTCTTTTGGTCTTGTTTATGGTATCCTTTGCTGTGCAAAAGCTTTTAAGTTTCATTAGGTCCCATTTGTTTATTTTTGTTTTTATTTCCATTTCTCTAGGAGATGGGTCAAAAAGGATCTTGCTGTGATTTATATCATCGAGTGTTCTGCCTATGTTTTCCTCTAAGAGTTTCAAAGTGTCTAGCCTTACATTTAGGTCTTTAACCCATTTTGAGTTTATTTTTGTGTGTGGTGTTAGGGAGTGTTCTAACTTCATACTTTTACATGTAGCTGTCCAGTTTTCCCAGCACCACTTATTGAAGAGGCTGTCTTTTCTCCACTATATATCCTTCCCTCCTTTATCAAAGATAAGGTGACCATATGTGTGTGGGTTTATCTCTGGGCTTTCTATCCTGTTCCATTGATCTATATTTCTGTTTTTGTGCCAGTACCATACTGTCTTGATTACTGTAGGCTTGTAGTATTGTATGAAGTCAGCGAGCCTGATTCCTCCAGCTCCATTTTTCGTTCTCAAGATTGCTTTGGCTATTTGGGGTCTTTTGTGTTTCCATACAAATTGTGAAATTTTTTGTTCTAGTTCTGTGAAAAATGCCAGTGGTAATTTGATAGGGATTGCATTGAATCTGTAGATTGCTTTGGGTAGTAGAGTCATTTTCACAATGTTGATTATCCCAATCCAAGAACATGGTATATTTCTCCACCTATTTGTGTCATCTTTAATTTCCTTCATCATGTCTTATAATTTTCTGCATACAAGTCTTTTGTCCCCTTAGGTAGGTTTATTCCTAGATATATTATTCTTTTTGTTGCAATGGTAAATGGGAGTGTTTTCTTAATTTCACTCTCAGATTTTTCATCATTAGTGTATGAGAATGCCAGAGATTTCTGTGCATTAATTTTGTATCCTGCTACTTTACCAAATTCATTGATTAGCTCTAGTAGTTTTCTGGTAGCATCCTTAGGATTCTCCATGTATAGTATCATGTCATCTGCAAACAGTGACAGCTTTACTTCTTTTCCTATTTGGATTCCTTTTATTTCTTTTTTTTCTCTGATTGCTGTGGCTAGAACTTCCAAAACTATGTTGAATAAGAGTGGTGAGAGTGGCGCAGTGGTTGAGAACCCGCCTGCTGATGCAGGGGACACGGGTTTGTGCCCCGGTCCGGGAAGATCCCACATGCCGTGGAGCAGCTGGGCTTGTGAGCCAGGGCCGCTGAGCCAGCGCGTTCGGAGCCTGCACTCCCCAACGGGAGGACCACAACAGTGAGAAGCCTGCGTATCGCAAAAAAAAAAAAAAAAAAAAAAAGCGTGGTGAGAGTGGGCAACCTTGTCTTGTTCCTGATCTTAGTGGAAATGGTTTCAGGTTTTCACCGTTGAAAACAATGTTGGCTGTGGGTTTGTCATATATGGACTTTATTATGTTGAGGAAAGTTCCCTCTGTGCCTACTTTCTGCAGGGTTTTCATCATAAATTGGTGTTGAATTTTGTCAAAAGCTTTCTCTGCATCTATTGAGATGATCATATGGTTTTTCTCCTTCAGTTTGTTGATATGGTGTATCACGTTGATTGATTTGCGTATACTGAAGAATCCTTGCATTCCTGGAATAAACCCCAGTTGATCATGGTGTATGATCCTTTTAATGTGCTGTTGGATTCTGTTTGCTAGTGTTTTGTTGAGGATTTTTGCATCTATGTTCATCAGTGATATTGGCCTGTAGTTTTCTTTCTTTGTGACATCTTTGTCTGGTTTTGGTATCAGGGTGATGGTGGCCTCATAGAATGAGTTTGGGAGTGTTCCTCCCTCTGCTATCTTTTGGAAGAGTTTGAGAAGGATAGGTGTTAGCTCTTCTGTAAATGTTTGATAGAATTTACCAGTGAAGCCATGTGTCCCTGGGCTTTTGTTTGTTGGAAGATTTTTAATCACAGTTTCAATTTCAGTGCTTGTGATTGGTCTGTTCATATTTTCTATTTCTTCCATGGTTCAGTCTCGGCAGCTTGTGCATTTCTAAGAATTTGTCCATTTCTTCCAGGCTGTCCATTTCATTGGCATAGAGTTGCTTGTAGTAATCTCTAATAATCTTTTGTATTTCTGCAGTGTCAGTTGTTACATCTCCTTTTTCATTTCTAATTCTATTGATTTGAGTCTTCTCTCTTTTTTTCTTGATGACTCTGGCTAATGGTTTTTCAATTTTATTTATCTTCTCAAAGAACCAGCTTTTACTTTTATTGATCTTTGCTATTGTTTCCTTCATTTCTTATTCTTTATTTCTGGTTTGATCTTTATGATTTCTTTCCTTCTGCTAAACTTGGGGGTTTTGGTTCTTCTTTCTCTAATTGCTTTAGGTGCAAGGTTAGGTTGTTTATTTGAGATGTTTCCTGTTTCTTAAGGTAGGATTGTATTGCTATAAACTTCCCACTTAGAACTGCTTTTGCTGCATCGCATATTTTTTGGGTCATCGTTTCTCCATTGTCATTTGTTTCTAAGTATTTTTTGATTTCCTCTTTGATTTCTTCAGTGATCACTTCGTTATTAAGTAGTGTATTGTTTAGCCTCCATGTGTTTGTATTTTTTACAGATCTTTTCCTGTAATTGATATCTAGTCTCATAGCGTTGTGGTTGGAAAAGATACTTGATACGATTTCAATTTTCTTAAATTTGCCAAGGCTAGATTTGTGACCCAATATATGATCTATCCTGGAGAATGTTCCATGAGCACTTGAGAAAAATGTATTCTGTTGTTTTTGGATGGAATGTCCTATAAATATCAATTAAGTCCATCTTGTGTAATGTATCATTTAAAGCTTATGTTTCCTTATTTATTTTCATCTTGGATGATCTGTCCATTGGTGAAAGTGGGGTGTTAAAGTCACCTACTATGATTGTGTTACTGTCAATTTCCCCTTTTTCGGCTGTTAGTATTTGCCTTATGTATTGAGGTGCTCCTATGTTGGGTGCATAAATATTTACAATTGTTATATCTTCTTCATGGATCGATCCCTTGATCATTATGTAGTGTCCTTTTTTGTCTCTTGTAATGGTTTTTGTTTTAAAGTCTATTTTGTCTGATATGAGAATTGCTACTCCAGCTTTCTTCTGATTTCCATTTGCATGGAATATCTTTTTCCATCCCCTCACTTTCAGTCTGTATGTGTCCCTAGGTCTGAAGTGGGTCTCTTGTAGACAGCATATATATGGGTCTTGTTTTTGTATCCATTCAGCCAGTCTGTGTCTTTTGGTGGGAGCATTTAATCCATTTTCATTTAAGGTAATCATCGATATGTATGTTCCTATTACCATTTACTTAATTGTTTCGGGTTGTTCTTGTAGGTCTTTTCCTTCTCTTGTGTTTCTTGCCTAGAGAAGTTCCTTTAGCATTTGTTGTAAAGCTGGTTTGGTGGTGCTGAACTCTCTCAGCTTTTGCTTGTCTGTAAAGGTTTTAATTTCTCCATCAAATCTGAATGAGATCCTTGCTGGGTAGAGTAATCTTGGTTGTAGGTTTTTTTCCTTCATCACTTTAAATATGTCCTGCCACTCCCTTCTGCCTTGTAGGGTTTCTGCTGAAATATCAAATGTTAACCTTATGGGGATTCCCTTGTGTGTTATTTGTTGTTTTTCCCTTGCTGCTTTTAATATGTTTTCTTTGTATTTAATTTTTGACAGTTTGATTATTATGTGTCTTGGCGTGTTTATCCTTGGGTTTATCCTGTATGGGACTCTCTGTGCTTCCTGGACTTGATTGACTATTTCCTTTCCTATATTAGGGAAGTTTTCAACTATAATCTCTTCAAATATTTTCTCAGTCCCTTTCTTTTTCTCTTCTTCTTCTGGGACCCCTATAATTCGAATGTTGGAGCGTTTAATGTTGTCCCAGAGGTCTCTAAGACTGTCCTCAGTTCTTTTCATTCTTTTTTCTTTATTCTATTCTGCAGTAGTTATTTCCACTATTTTATCTTCCAGGTCATTTATCTGTCCTTCTGCCTCAGTTATTCTGCTATTGATCCCTTCTAGAGTATTTTTCATTTCATTTATTGTGTTGCTCATCGTTGCTTGTTTCCTCTTTATATCTTCTAGGTCCTTGTTAACTGTTTCTTGCAATTTGTCTATTCTATTTCCAAGATTCTGAATTCTTTTTCAAGTAGACTGCCTATTTCCTCTTCATTTGTTAGGTCTGGTGTGTTTTCATCTTGCTCCTTCATCTGCTGTGTGTTTCTCTGTCTTCTCATTTTGCTTATCTTACTGTGTTTGGGGTCTCCTTTTTGCAGGCTGCAGGTTCGTAGTTCCCTCTGTTTTGGTGGCTGTCCCCAGTGCGTACAGTTGGTTCAGTGGGTTGAGTAGGTTTCCTGGTTGGGGGGACTAGTGCCTCTGTTCTGGTGGATGAGGCTGTATCTTGTCTTTCTGGTGGGCAGGTCCATGTCTGGTCGTGTGTTTGGAGATGTTGGTAGCCTTATTATGATTTTAGGCAGCCTCTCTGCTAATGGATGGGGCTGTAGACCTGTCTTGCTCTTTGTTGGGCATAGGGTGTCCAGCACTGTTAGTTGCTGGTCCTTGAGTGAAGCTGGGTCTTGGTGTTGAGATGGAGATCTCTGGGAGATTTTCGCCCTTTGATATTGCGTGGAGCTGGGAGGTCTCTTGTGGACCAGTGTCCTGAGGTTGGTTCTCCCACCTCAGAGACACAGCCCTGGTGCCTGGCTGGAGTGCCAAGAGCCTTTAATCCACACGGCTCAAAATAAAAGGGCGAAAAAATAAAAAGGAAAGAAAGGAAGGAAGAAGGGAGGGAGGGAAGAAAGGGAGGAAAGAAGAAAGGAAGGGAGGAAGGAAGAAAGGAAGGAAAGAAGAAAGCAAGAAAGGAAAGAAGGAAGGAAGGAAGGAGGAGAGGAAGAAAGGGAGGAAGGAAGAGAGGAAGGAAGGGAGGAAGAAAGGAAGGAAGGGAGGGAGGAAGGAAGGGAGGATGGTAGGAAGGAAGAAAGGAAGGAAGGAGGGAAGAAAGGAAGAAAGGAAGAAAGAAAGGGAGAAGACAAAATAAAGTAGGATAAAATATAGTTATTAAAAAATAATTATTAAGAAGAAAAATTTCTATTAAAAAAACAAAAACAACAACAATAAAAAAAAGGGTCGGTCTAACCCTAGAACAAATGGTGCAAGCAAAGCTATACAGACAAAATCTCACACAGGAGCACACACATACACACTCACAAAAAGGAAAATGGGGAAAATAATAGTATACCTTGCTCCCAAAGTCCACCTCCTCAACTTGGGATATTTCGCTGTCTATTCAGGTTTTCCACAGATGCAGGGCACTTCAAGTTGACTGTGGAGCTTTAATCCACTGCTTTTGAGGCTGCTGGGAGAGACCTCCCCCTCTCCTCTTTGTTCGCACAGCTCCTGGGGTTCAGCTTTGGACTTGGCCCCGCCTCTGCATGTAGGTCGTCTGAGGGCATCTGCCCTTCGCTCAGACAGGACGGGGTTAAAGGAGCAGCTGATTCAGGGGCTCTGGCACAGGCCGGGGGGAGGGAGGGGCACGGATGCGGGGCGAGCCCGCGGCGGCACAGGCCGGCATGACGCTGCACCGGCCCGAGGCGTGCCGCGCGTTCTCCCGGGGAAGCTGTCCCTGGATCCTGGGACCCCGGCATCGGCGGGCTGCACGGGCTCCTGGAAGGGGCGGGGTGGAGAGTGACCTGTGCTCACACACAGGCCTCTTGGTGGCGGCAGCAGCAACCCTAGCGTCCCACACCCGTCTCTACTGTCCATGCCGACAGCCGCGGCTTGCGCCCGTTTCTGGAGCTCCTTTACGAGGTACCCTTAATCCCCTTTCCTCGAGCCCCAGGAAGCAAAGAGAGAAGAAAAGGTCTCTTGCCTCTTCGGCAGCTCCAGACTTCAACCAGACTCCCTTCCGGCCAGCCGTGGCGCACTAACCCCTTCAGTCCTCTCCCGGCTTCCGTCCGAAGCCCGAGCCTCAGCTCCCAGCCCCGCCCACCCCAGCGGGGGAGCAGACGGGCTTCTGCGGCTGGTGAGTGCAGGGCGGCACCTGCGGGAATCTCTCCGCTTTGTCCTCCGCACCCCTGTTGCTGCGCTCTCCTCCGTGGCTCCGAAGCTACCCCCTCCGCCACCCGCAGTCTCCGCTCGCGAAGGGGCTCCTAGTGTGTGGAAACCTTTCCTCCTTCACGGCTCCCTCCCGCTGGTGCAGGTACCGTCCCTATTCTTTTGTCTCTTTTTTTTCTTTTTTCTTTTGCCCTACCCAGGTACGTGGGGAGTTTCTTGCCTTTTGGGAGGTCTGAGGTGTTCTGCTAGCGTTCGGTGGGTGTTCTATAGGAGCAGTTCCACGTGTAGATGTATTTCTGATGTATCTGTGAGGAGGAAGGTGATCTCCGCGTCTTACTCTTCCGCCATCTTCTCGCCTCCCTCCCCAAAACCCATTATAGAATTATTTATCCATGTAGAGAACTCATTGATCTTAGAAAGCTTTCAAATTACTTGAATTTATCTTTTCCTTATAAATTAATACTCCAAAAATTATTGCATATATTTGTGTCGAATGTACTATAGAAAAATAAAAGGGATGGTTTCTAAAGATTACATCAAATATAAATATTAGCTTTTAAACAAGATAATTCCAAAGTTGTTCAAAATAGATGGATTTTCTTCATTAGGGAACATGCTTGAAGTTTTATTTACTTTGTCAGTTTGGTAGTGAATACCTTGTAAAATCTGTAGAAAAATGGTAATTTTTAGTCTGACCATTTTCAAAAGTATTATCCGTTTAAGAATCACCTTTGTTTCAGTGAACGATCCAAACTCTTTAGCATGGCATACAGATTGTCAGTGTTTTGATCTTTACTAACTTTCTAGCCTTGTGAATTTAAGTTTGAATCACTCTCAGCTGTGCTGTGATCACTCTCAGCTGTGCTGTGTTCTCTCTACTACATATTCTGTGCCTATCCTTCCTTAACTATCATCTCATCCCCTAGGCTCCTAACTGATATCACTAACTCTGAAAAGACTTTTCCAGAAGCCTCCTCCAAATCTAAACACAATCCTGTCTACACTGGCAAAACATCTTCCTTAAATCAACATCACATAATGGCTAATTTTCTTTACCTTGACCCTCCCACCCAAGATCATAAGCTCATTAAAATTCAGAACACTTTATTCATTTTTATGTTTCAGAGCCTGGTTTAGTGTTAAATATTTAGAGTTCCATACATGTTTATTTAGAAAGGTCCAAATTAATGGACAAAAAGAATTTTGTGCAAAAATGATAAATTCCAAAGAAGATTTATTGTGTGCTCTAGAAAGAATAATGAGATGAGTTATCTTTCGTAATAATTCACAGATAAGTATATAGGTATATAGATAGATTGGTAGATAATATCTCAAGAATAAAGAAAAAGATCTAGAAATAAAGTGACCTTCAAAGAAAATATTACAGAAAATTACTAAAATAAGAATCTTACTGATTTTTTTAAAAGTGAGAACATATATATTAAAAATAACTTTAGTTCCATTTCTTATACCACATCAATGTAAAATGTTTACTCAGTAGACAGTTAGTTATTAGAGTTTATTGAATTGTTAGAGCTTTAGAATTTGAGGAATAATAAAGAGTTCGTAAGGAGAGTGAATAAAAGAAGTAAACCAAGATTCACTATTTTAGAGGTTTTTAAGCTGGAAATAATTACACCAATAATGTAGTTGCTAATGACTTCACTAGTATCTCTAATTCAAAAATATGTGATACAAGCAAAATATTTTATTATTGTATTTCTGATTTGCCTAATGCCTCATAGTTTCTAATTGTGAAATATGGTCTTCTAAATTGTTTAGTGAAATATGATATTTTGTCGTACTTGCATTTTCCAGTAACTTCCTCCACTATCCCATTACTTTTGTCAAGTTGTCCACATAATCTTAAAATTCATCAATCATTGTTGAACTATAGCATCTTTCACTTTATTGTTATTTCCTTGATGTGTTCTTGCTAAGACTGATATTCATGTCTTTCCCCCTTGGTATGTCTGAGTTTTTGGGTGAAAAGAAAGTCAAATATTTTCCTTATGAAAACATTATGACATGATTTATTATGTTTAAATAGAAATTTCTAAGACCAAAGAAATTTACCAACTAAAAAATTGTTATATGCTGCCAATGGTGATGCCACCAGCATATCATTACTGGGGTTAGGTGTGTCAAATGACCTCACATCATCTATATTTTTATTACCGTCCGTGATATGGCCCTTGGGTTTATGAGATTAAAACACATTTCACGTAAACATAAGTCAAGAAATTAATATATAATATCAGAATGCCAAAATATGAATGTGAAATGACAGATTACACTCGTTATCAGTGTAATGAATGTATATATTCTTTTGTTAATATATTTATGAAAGAAAAAAATTAAAAGATTGACTAGAGAACATGAGTGGGGGAATATTGAGTTAATGTAATATTTAATAAAATATTTAGAAATACCATGCAGACAACTTAATGAATGTGTATTTCTGCCAGTGTAGCAAGAAACAACCTCCTGTAATTTACAAATACACATGCCAATGGAAGTGGAATACAGAATTCCATTTGTTAAAGCTACATGTCTCTTTGGAGAAAGTTTGGATAGGAGTTATTGCACTGTGACTCTCCCTTTTCATATTTATAGTATCCAAAGTCCCTTTATTTTGATAAAAAATTTTTTATATCTACATATTTAATTACTTTAGATTCCAATATTTATTGAATGGAAGCTAATTTTGTACCTTTTATTTGTGAAAAATAACAATATAGGCTATCTGGAAAAGACACTGTGTTCTATGACAAACCATAGATCATTGTGGTTAAGGTTATCAGTGTCAGGATCAAATCAAATGCTCCCTGTTTCATTTAACATCTGTGTGGACTTCAAAGAATCTAACAAATTTAATCTTAATTTATCTCATAAGTAAAATGGGAATAACATGCTTTGTAAATGTAATAAGAGAATGCTTCCTGATGTATCTGGTACATAATTAGTATTGGATAAATGTCAGTTGTTATTATCATTGATATTATTAATTTAGGCCAGTGAAAAAAAGTACTGAAACCCAGATCAAGACTTTTTATCAAATAAACTTTGAATTTTGTTTATAAGTTAGTTATGAACAAAATATATGTAAGTATATGTAATGTAATAAATAAAGTTAAAAATATATAAATACTACATATTTCATTATCTATTAAGACTTTCAAAATTCCTGGAGAAATTCTTCTCTAGTATTTTAGGCTCACTGTCTTAAGGGTATGTGCTTATTTGCTATATTATAAAGTTATGTCTTTGATTTATTCTTTCCAGAAGTCAAATTAGTAAAGTTGTGTCAGAGTTATAGCATTATCATGGCATTTTTAGAAACGATGGGATATGGTTACATTACTGAAGAATTTAGAACCAAGGTCTGATAGAGAGTTGATCTGGCTTGTAACTTTAAAATTTTAATGTACATTTACTATTTACAATTTACTATCATTGATCTTAAAACTTTAAGTGGGACTTCCCTGGTGGCACAGTGGTTAAGAATCCACCTGCTTTTCTTGTCATATTATACTTCCACATATTCTGCAGACTACTTCCTTAATTTTGTATTAAATTTTGACTATAACGAATCAACTTGAATGTATATGTAAATATTTATGCTTTCTGACTCTTTCTTTTTTTTTGGAGATTTGAGGTTTCATCTGGTAATTACTGCCAGTAGCCTGAAGAATTTTTTTAGCACCTCTTTCAATGTAGATGTGCTGGAAAGAAAGTAATTTTGCTATAATATGTCCATTTTTTCTTTAGTTTCCCTCTAACTTTCTTAAAGTATTATTTACATAAAATGAATTCACTACTTTTAAGAGTACAGATTAATAAATTTGGGTAATTTTCTGCAATTATGTAACCACAATTAATATGTAGAAATTTCCTTCACCTGGAAAATGTTTCCCATGGCCATTTGCACTCAAACCTCTCTAATTTGGGGCAACCACTAATCTGCTTTCTGTTACTATAACATATATTTTTAGAATTTTATATAAATGGAATCATACAGTACATAGATTTCGTGTTTTGCTTCTTTCAATTAGCATACTTTTTAAAGATAGATCCCACTATCCCTACACTATGACCCATATTTGAACCAGATAAATTGTCATCAGTCCTTTCTGTATTTTTCCACTGCTGCCAGAAGTAAAAGTGCAGTTAACCTGGAGTTTTTTGCTACTCTGCCATTTCAAGCCTATGGCCCCAACCTTTCTCCTTTTTATTCAGAAACCTGTCTTGTAAGTTTCAGATATGCATGCCCTGGTCTCCAAGCAGTCCCTTTCAAATCTGGCGCTTTTAACTTGAGGTGAAAGGGAAGCAAACATCTCTTTCCATTGGGAGAGGACAGTATATCCTATAGCATTCCAAAAAAATCTTCCAAGTAAATATCTCAGCTTCTTTCAACAAAAGCCTTTTAGAGTAAGGTGGGCTAAGAGACACAACACAGGTTTCAGGGCATCTCCTTGCAGAGTCTGCATTGGTTGTCTAGCATGTGGCTTTAATCTGTGGGTATAATCACCATTGTAACTTCAGTGAAAGCTGTGAAGGACATACACACAGACAGACGGATAAACAGCTAGGTAGAAAGGTAAATGGATTTTTTTCTTTATTTTTTTTCCTGGAGCCTTTAAATATGCTATTGTCTCTGCCTGGAAAACCTGTCCCATGTAATTAGTATTCGTTCTATCCCTTCAAAACTTCCTCAGGAAGGATTTTCCTGACCTCACACAATAGACAATATATCCCTGTTCTGTGCCTCAGAGCTCCTTTTCTTTCCTAATATAACACTCATAACAGTTTATTGCAGTATCTAGTGCCCGAGGTTTTCTTCAGGCACATGAAGAAGAAAAGAAGTGAAGGAAAGCAGGATAAACACTATAGCAAGCCTCCAGAACATTTAGAACACTACACTCATTCCCAGAAGTACTACTTCTGTGGAGTCTACCTGAAATTGTGGTTTGCTGTATTATTCTGAAGCCAAGTGAATTTCCAGTCAAAAAAAAAAGCTTACACAATCCTTAGGCTACATTTACTAATCCATGTTATAAATCAGATCCAAAGAGTCAATTTAACTTTTTGTTGATAGTTATTTAAGAATACACACAGCTCAGAACATAACATACTATAGAACTAAAATTTTATCACGTAGCCAAAGGAAAGGAGAGAATCATTGTGTAAATGATAATAAAATAATTTTGATTGGCTCTATATTAATCTTCAGCATAGATTTTAATATTTCTGTGTCACTTAAAGTTTTTTTAAAAGATAAATTTATATATTTTATTTTTGGCTGTGTTTGGTCTTCATTGCAGTATGCGGGCTTTTCTCCAGTTGCAGCGAGCGGGGGCTACTCTTTGTTGCGGTGCGCAGGCTTCTCATTGCGGTGGCTTCTCTTGTTGCAGAGCACGGGCTCTAGGCGCGCAGGCTTCAGTAGTTGTGGCACGTGGGCTCAGTAGTCGTGGCTCGCGGGCCCTAGATCACAGGCTCAGTAGTTGTGATGCACGGGCTTAGTTGCTCTGCAGCATGTGGGATCTTCCCAGACCAGGGATCGAACCCATGTTGAGAATGAGAATCCTTGAAAATGTATCTTGTCACTGACATTGACAGAGGGCTTCTAATTTTCTAAAGGAAATTGAACAGATTTAAGGCCAGTTGCAGATTTTACATAAAAGCAGCAATAATATCAGAATTTTGTAGGAGGAAAAAATTAAGGTTATTTTCTACTTGTACTCTAAGAGAATATTTGTCTTAATGCAGGCCCTTTATAAAGCAGAGCATTTAAGTCCTGATTACTAGGATTATTTATTTTGGATGTGCAAACCTAGAGAGTTGAAGATGAGAAGGAAGAAAATGTGGGATAAGAAGAGATAGGAGCAATGTGTGCTAAAAGGTGATGAAAGATGGCTACGTGAGCTGTGAAGAAGACCTTTATTATGTTTAAGGTTCACGAGGACACATCAGACGGTGGGGCAATGTATATACGGATGAAAGAAGAGCATTTCATCTGCTCAGCTTTTTCTTGTCCGTTATTTCCCATTTCTAAAGTTAACCCTAAAAGGGAGTGAACTCCCAGGCATTTCCACATTGTCTCATCCCAGTCTCACAGACTGCTCAGGAATATAGGTAAGATTCCCCATGAAATAGAGATAAAAATTTGAATGCAGAGAGTTTAGTGGGTTGTGCTCTCTCAAACAGCCGCTACGAAGGAGGAAGAACAGTGAGGCAGTTACAACAGAATGCTGAGTTCAGCTACAGAGCCCTTCATCCTCAAGCCAGGCAAAAGGGTCAGAATTTTGTCTGTCCAGGGCGACTGTATGACTTTACAGGAGCCTCCTGCTGAGGATAATACCTAGAAAATTTCAGCTGTGTTGTCAGCAGGCACCATTTCCAGCAGCTAAAGAAACAAGTTTCCTGTCTTTGGAGGGACTATATGAGTGACTCATTGCAGTGTCCACCATATCCCACTTTGTGATGTGCTTTTTATTCAAGTAGCAGCGAAGTGACTCCATGCAGTATGTGGGACATGCGGGGGCATGCTAGCCAGGGAAACTTCAGGCAGATGGGGTAGCTTAGCCAAGGTAAGACTCAGGCTATGCCCCTGGAAGAAAAATGTAGCTGCCAAACTGGAGTAGGTGTATAAAATTTGTGTCTGACCAGTCAATTCTTTATATGTAGAAGTTATTACTCAGAGGATTCAGGGATTCATAGAGAATTCAGTTAATTGAAGAAAGTTAAAAATGATTTGGAGTTAAGTGTAAGTAGGGCAGAATGTGAGATGCACTTAGAGAGTAAAGCAAATGCCAGTTTATGTCATGCCTGAGAAGCAACATTTGAAAGTTTAGACTTTATCCTAAGATAAATCAGGAAACATTGTCAGAAGTGACATGATCCAATGTGAATTGCAGAAAGGTTGCTTTTCTGCAGAACGAAAAATGGAGAAAATGAATGTTTAAAAATTGGGAAATGACTTGATCAAGGACTTCACAAACAGCATATTCAAAACACCAAATAGCATATAAGTTGCTGAGCATAATTAATCACTCAGGAAATGAAAATTTATCCAAAATTAGACACTATATAACCATTATGTAAAAAAATGTTTTCTTGGATATACAGAGTACTAGGAACTATCATTACTGTCATGATTTTGGATTGATAAATGGATGAGAGTCCATCCATTTACAACATAAAACATACAAATAAAGGAGTGGAGACTATGAGAAAGAGATCAAATTCATTTTTATATTTGTTGAGTTTTAGGTGTCTCTGGACAGCCAAATGCAATGCCCAGGTGTTAAGTAGACAGGGGTAATAATATTAAAATATGGGTAGTATTAGGAACACTGGTTATAGATGAGGTTTACTGTAAATTTTATGGAAAGTGATAATGACAAGATCTTGGGAGGGATATCAATATTCAAGGGCTGTGTAAAGGATGGTAGATCCATGAATGAAACTAAGAACACATGGCCCTCTACTGATGTTTGAAGAATACTTACTGCCCAGAAAGTGCCAGTAGGTGTGGTCAAGTGAGAGAAATGATACAGAGAAGTAAATAAGATAAGCACAGAAAAGAGCATATTAAGAATGAAGTTTTGAATGTATTAGTGAGTGCTGTGTTACTAGAGTGTTAAGGGAAAAGTTAGGTTGATTGGTGAGGAGGAGAAGTGCATGTAATAATATGAAAAAATGAGTATAAAGCATGCTCTGAAAAACACATTCTGAACCACATATATGGAATATGAGAGAACCTATTTCTCTTATTATATTGACTTTCTTAAATGTGCATTTTCAGTAGAAACAACTATGTTTAAGTTGAATTCCTTGAAGGCAAATATAAAAAGCTGTACACATTCAACAACTTTTATTTTATCTATTTAAAACCATTGCTAGAGGTCTTACTCTAGAAGGGTATATCAACCAAAAGATATTAATAACATACTCTCAGTGTCATTGTTCCCTTTGTTATCTATCGAATTCTTAACTTTTTGCTGCACTTGTATATTTTTACCTCACATTAGCTATTGGGTTAAAATTTAAACAAGTTAACTAGCAGCTCTGCAGGTGACTTATGCCTGAACAAAAGAAAAATAACACTAATAAAGCATAAGAAGAAGAATGAAAGATGTATCCAAAGCTTGACTTTACAGATAGGAATACTTCTAAACTTTGAGTGATAATTGGATAATTTTTTAAGAAAAAACATTTGTAAAACCCATTGTTGATTAATTGTTTTAATAATAAAACTAAGTTAATGCCTCTTATATTTCAGCTCTCATTCAACCATTTCATATAGATATATATATACACACACACACTATGTTATATTATTATAATATATGGTATATATAAATTAAATTAAAAGCAACCATATGCACATCATCAATATTAATATAATGTGATAGATGAGGTTTTTACACCTCTCAAACTGAGTGTGATATTGACTGCATCAACCAAATTCTTCTCAGTTTGGCATGTTATAATACCATTTTCAATTCTGCCTCAATTGTTCTTTAATTTCATTATTTCACAATGTGCAATTGTGCTCATATATTTAAATGTACACTTGTGGACTAAGTTCACTTCTTTTTCCCCCTTCCACTATAGTTCCTGACAATGACAGTAGCACTTGGCACCAGTAAGATAAATATAAAGAGAAACACATATTGACGTGAAATGGTAGCTTTCTCTTTTCAAGTGTTTAACTGGATAATACAAAATTTATATATGCATTTATATAATTATTGAAGAGACCCACAAAAATTTAAAATTTCATAAGGAACCTAGAAAATTACCAACGATATGTTTACTGATGCTTCTTCTGGGTTCATGGAACCCAGCTGGAGAATCACTGGAGAAGTGGGGTCTGGCATTGGACAAACCTTCAAATCCTGGATCTAGCGCTCTCCGGTGATATGATCTTGAACAAATTGCTTAACCGTTCTAAGATTTCTTTTGTTTACATACATGGTGAGTAATAATAGTAATATTACCAAAGAAGAGCAAAGTGATCATCATACTTTCTTATATTTATTAGACACTTAAAAATTTTTACTATTATTAGGTTGTCTGTATCCTTATCTGAGAGGAAAGGATGAAGATTGGCCAGCAAAACTATAGACAGTACTAAAGGTGCAGGAGTGAAGCTACCTGGTGTATAGACTTATTGGAATGTGAAAGTTTAAGGTTTGTAGCATTCTAAACTGATTTAATTTAAGAGTTGACAATACATGATATGGATTCTAATAGCTTGCTAACCTTTACTGGGTCCAGATAAAATGTTGCATAAAGCAAAAGGATTTTGATACCTTCAGTCCTTTTGATTTCCTTTTCTTACCCTATACTTTCTCAGTTTCTTTCTCCCCAACAAACTGTCCCTCCAGCTTCAAATGAAACTGCATTTTACTTGAACTTTCCAATTAGTTATTATTGATTTCAAACTTTCATTAAGTAAGCATTTATTAATCCATCCTACCCTACTCCCTGAATGTAGTGTTATCATAAAACTGAATAATTATATTTTAAAAAGTCAAATTATAAACATCCAAACTGTTACTAAGGGTATAGTTGCTTTCTCAGTGTTTTAATCTAATAAGAGCTCTACTGGTGAAGTATACAAGGAATATATTTGAACATGGGTCTTCTTGGCTTTAGAATCAACACAATTTCAGCCCCATCCAGTTATCTCTCAGGACCCAGGCATTGCCTCATCTTTCTAAACACCTAATTCATTACTTTTCATATTCCTTCAAAGCACAGTAAAACACAGTTAGTGAAAGCCCATTATTAGTACAAGATCTCAACCTAAAGAGGAGAAATGTCACAAATTTATTTTATTTCTATTCCAATGTTCCTTCTTCAACTTAACATAGCACCTCCTTGAATATACCAGGAAAAATAATATGAGAATATAAATTAATCAATTGTATAATCACACAATCACAAATGTTTATTTTATGATATAAGAAAGGAGTTTTACAAATGACAATGAGTAGAGCTCAAATGAAGAAGTGTTCTCCTGAGTACCTCCCATGAGCACTATGAGAATTAATGAGTTAATATTTTAAAAGTAATTTGAAATATTTTGATGAGAAATGCCATTAAGTACTTTATAACCTCAACTTCTTAATTAAATTTTCTGAGGAATATCATTTTATTACTGCCAAATGCAAGTACAGGGTGTCTTGTTCAGTGTGACCTACAGTATAAAATTATAAATTTTTCCCCTCAAATTACAAAGACTGTACAGTGTTTTGTCAAAGTTAGATACTTAGGGTTAAAATTTAAAAGAAAGAGGTCTCTATTTATCCAGAAGAAAAACATTTTATTCAATTTTAGAACATAGACCTTACCTGAAGTGAGGCTGTTAAAATATCAAAATATATATAGTTTCTTGATAACGTATTCAATCACTTATAAAACACCAATGAAGACATAAGTTCTAGATGGTAGCTAAATAAATGACTGATACGATACTCAGCAGACGTAGTTAATGTGCAAACATATTAAATTTGTGCAATTAAAGGTTGGAAGAGGGCTTCCCTGGTGGCGCAGTGGTTGAGAGTCCGCCTGCCGACGCAGGGGACACGGGTTCGTGCCCCGGTCCGGGAAGATCCCACATGCCGCGGAGCGGCTAGACCCGTGAGCCATGGCCGCTGAGCCTGCGTTTCCGGAGCCTGTGCTCCACAACGGGAGAGGCCACAACAGTGAGAGGCCCGCTTACCGGGAAAAAAAAAAAAAAAAGGTTGGAAGAGATGGCAAGGGAGGAAGTAGTTATTAAAATCTCTGCAAAAAAAGAAGTTTCCGTATTAAAAAGATAAATGCAAAGCAGATAACCAGTTTTTCTGTGGTGTTTTTAGCTCATTTAATGACACATTTATATGAACAGCACAGCCAATGCTCATTCCAATCTGTAATTCTATAAAATGTACAAGAGGGAACTAAAAATGTATCATTAATACTAGGTCTAATTTCCATAATTTATAGAATTCAGAACTCTAGGCAATAATAAAAGCAGCATTAAATAGCTTGGTTTATGTCATTTAGTTACTTTTTTCTTTACATGACCGTTGTTAATTCTTTCACTAAAAGGTACTTCAAATTCTCTATTTAAAAAAATCACCAAGACAACATCACCAAGTCAAGAATCTATCTAAAATTAATAACATTTTTGTTATTTATAATACTGTAAAGTTTTCAACTGATAAGAATAACATTGAATATTGCCTATACTTCTTAATAAATCTTGTTTCTACTAAGAAAACGATTTTTCTAACTGATACATTTCCTATTTTATTTTATTTGAAATGTACACAGTCAGAAAAGTGAGATATTGCCTTAGTGGCATTATTAGGAGGAAAAATGCCTTCAAAGGTACTGAACTGGTTCAAATACTAAAACTTTGGCTTTACAGTGAGGTCTGTGTTAATGGATAACTTAATTATCCAACTTTTAAAAAACTTATCTACCAATTGAAACATTTAACCATACAAAATGAAACTAATATGCTTCAATGTTCATGCTATCCAAACAATCACTGACCAATATTTACTTCTAATATATAGATCTTTCTTGACTTATGATGGGGTTACATGCTGATAAACCCATCATAAGTTGAAAATATACTAAGCTGAAAATGCATTTAATACACCTAACCTACCAAACATCATAGCTCAGCCTAGCCTACCTTAAACGTGCTCAGACACTTGCATTCATCTACAGTTGGGTAAAATCATCTAATACAAAACATATTTTATAATGAATTGTTGACTCATGTAACTTATTGAATACTGTACTGAAAGTGAAAAAGAGAATAGTTGTGTGGGTACAAAGTGGTTGCAGAGTGTATGGGTTGTTGATTCTCACAATTGCGTGGCTGACTGGGAGCTGTGGCATCATGCATCACCAGAGAGTATCTCACCACGTCACTAGCCCAGGGAAAATATCAAAATCTGAAATTCAAAATTCAAAGTATGGTTTTTACTGAGTGCATATTGCTTACACACCATAATAAAGTTGAAAAATCATGAAATTGAACCATTATAAGTCAGGATCCTCTGTATTAAGGGACTGTAAACGTAAGCTTTTATGTAGTTTTATGTTAAGTCTAGAAAAATCTGAAGATTTCCATGTTGCCTCTTTTCCTAGTAATAAGGCTCTGAAGTTTTATTATTATTATTATTATTATTACTAGATGCATTTAAATCAGAATACTTTTGCAATTTTTTTGTATTTTAAGAGGGTTTTAAGGCATTTTTAAAAAATAATTTCACCAGTCAACTATTATGTATAATTACAGGTGCTGTGGTATATTCTACTTACTTTAGAGTATTAAAAAACTTTAGAATCTCACCAACGTACCAGAGCAAAATAAATCAGTAGTCATAATTCTTTTCTCTCAGCTCCACAATTTCTTTATCTCATGTGAGATGATCAGAAATCTTTCCTACGCTGCTCTGAAAGTCTTGGGTCATAGCCTGAGCTTGGGGCATAGGCACCAGAGAGAGTTCTTAAGGCAAATACTTTTTGGAAGATTCTGGAAAAGTAAGCCTCAGGATAGATTCTACTGACAATTATCCTTGTTATAACAGATCATAGAAAAAATATTTCTGTGTCTTGAAGGAAAATGTTCTCAAAGGAGATGGACTTTGAACTGGATTCCATAAGGACAATAGAATTCTGTTAAGTGGAGAAAGATGTGGAAGGCTAATACAAATGGGGAAATATTATGGGATATTAAAATAATTCTACAAAGAGTAGTATGGGAAACAATTAAATTGTGTTAAAGAAGTAGCTTGATATCTTTGATCTGTCAGCAAATCAGTAACGTAATTTAATATCCCCTCTAGACTGTGGAGGTCAATTTGTTTTATGTTAAAGTATGGTATTATCCTTTGGGTTAAAAACCACAAAACTTTTGGTCATATAACATATTCGTTAAAAAAAAAAAAAAGCTAAAAATGGACTTCTGTATGTTATCTATTTCTGTGTAGCAAATCACCCCAAAATGTAATGTCTTTAAACAATAAGCAGTTTATCTGTTCATGATTTGCTGGTCAGCAATTAGAGCTAAGCTCAGCTAAGTGCTTACTTATCTATCTATCTATCTGTCTATAATCTATGTGTCTATCTGTCGATCTTCCATCTATTTTTACTATATGCTGAGCACTCTTCTAAGGGCTTTACAATGATTATAATCCTTCCAGAAAATTCTATGTATAATTTTTTTAAATTATTATTATTATCCTTATTTAGAGCAATGGAAACTGAAGCGCACACATAAGGGACATGCCCAAGTCACAAAACAAGTAATTGATATAACCAGGCTGTAATTATAGAAAAGTGAGATTTCAGTTTTTAATCATAATTGATGACATAGTAACGTATGAAATGGTCCGTAGAGAAAATTAAATCAGGGGCTCAGAACAGAATCATAAAGAATACCAACATAGAAGTGATAGACAAAGGAAGAAAAACATTTTAACTATGCTCATAAACCTGGCAGTACAGCAGAAATCTGAGGAGTTTTAAAGAATAAATACCCATACCCTGGTATCCAGTCAATACTGTGTGGGGCTTCAGAACCTGTATTTTCTCATACCAGAATTAGGTAATTCTGATGCATCCACTTTGCAAACATGCATTAAAAACTTTGAGATTATCTAAAAATTGTACATGAGTAGCCAGAAAGTTGGTAGATGATCTGTTACAGTTTAGGAAGTCAAGAGGAGATACTATTTCAGGTAAGAAGATGTGGTTGGTACTTTGCTAGGAGAGACTTAAACATTTCAAATTCTAATGAAAAAAAATCAATAGAGAAAGAGAATTAGAAGATATAGGAGGGATATTTGATAACCATGGAATAAGTCCCTAACGAGGTAAGAAAGTGTTAAAATAGAAATTGAGAGATCAGTCTTTAACAAGAGAAGGGGCATATTTCCCAAGTGCAAGCAGATGTGGGAAGTTTGAGCATAGAAAGTGTAAACAAAGCAATTTACAATGTATGATAAATAATTTCCCAAGGATACAAAGTAAAATTTAAAGAAAGATTTGAAAGCCTAGTTTTACTTAGACAAGAATATGGTTTCCTTGTACTGGTCTGAAAATTTGTGATATTTCCCCTCACCAGCTCCCAGCAACCATTGTATAAGACAGATGAATCAATCCAAGTTCAATGTTTTGCCAGACATGGATAATGAAAAGGAAGTGAAACTCACTGACTGAACTTGATCAGGGTGGGAACATCAAGTCTAGGTTGTACAAGGAAGGGAGTTCTCATTAGGTACTTGGATATTTGGGGATATAGGGAGAGACAAGATTAAATGATAGTTTAGAACAAAGTATTTCAAGACAAAAGGGACCAGGTATACATTCTAGTTTTGCCATGAACTGGCTCAATGACTTTGGGTACAGTTTATTTATCATTGTCACTTATCTGAGCCTAAAACTCTGCAACTTAGTCTCTTTAGCAGAAAATATCAGTCAATGAATGTATTCAATTATTCAGCTGTTACCCACTCAAGGCTTTCTTTCCAAGTTTTGTCCTCCTCTTACCTGGCAATCTGAGAACTGACAAAGATCCCCAGCAGTGGTTTCACCATGATCCCTGGTACATTTTTCCTAATTTCTTTCTTTCACCCCTTTTCTCTCTTCTAAAGACTAAGCACCTGCACACAAATGTTGGTGAAATATTTATTTAAGTGGACACTTACAGATCTCAGTGGAATTTGAAGGAAGGGGATTACTTTCTCAGTCTTTTCAATTTTAAAGCCTGGTGCTGTCACTTACACCCATGTGGCTGTCTGTACATCTTATCTGCCCACCAGAGGTCTGGGTCGGCTGGGGTTTTTGCTGTTCTTAGTACAAATAGATCAGAATTCTCAGGTAGCTCTCTGTCCTTTCCAAGCTTCTTGGCTTCTGCTTTAGTGGATCCTCAGAAAAGTGGTCTCATCTCTCCATAAGCCCCACAACTATCCCATTCAATAGTGTCACGCAGTTCTTTTGGGTTCACGGTCAGTCCCTCACCTGAATCAGTTTCTGTGCACTCAGCTCACTTCTACCACAGTAAGCACTATCAGAATTCTTTTCATCATCTTCTGAGCCTGACTGTGCATAAAAACCCATGTTCCTTCTAGCAACACTACAAAATTTTTCAGTCATGCCTTACTGAAAGGATTTATTTCAGTGAGTTGTCAACATGTAGCAAATTGTAGAAAAGTTAACAGTCACCAGACCACTCTATTTATAAAACCAACAAATATGACTGTTTCAATCAAATTTTTGTAAAAATCATCCCTAGAGGTAGAGGGGAAGTGGAAATCATTTTTAGGTTCACCAAAACTCTTTTGTACTGTTCTGGTCCCGCAAAACTCCCCACTGTTTTTTCCACTGGTAGCCAGGTTTTATAGCTGGCCTAGGGATGGGGCAGTAGGCAGAGGAGGGAGAGTACAACTATGTTTAGAAATTCCCTGCGAAGATTGCTACTGAGCCTAGCAGCTTGCAGTTCTCTGGGTTTGTACTCAGGTATTTATACTATAAGGAAGGGAGAAGTATTCTCTTGGAAAAGGAGAACAAAAGAAATGTTCCTGTCTCAAGTTATTACCACAAGTACATATTTCAATCTTAGAATGTTACACTAGGTATGTGACCTTGTGATTAAAGTTTAAAGCCCTAAGAGTTTATTCACATAGAACTTGCTCAATAAACATAACAGTATTAATATTATACTATTATAAAATCAGTCCATGGTTATTATATTTTTAATCAGAGAGTAAAAATGATGACTGCAAATTTTAAACACAAAAGCAGGTTCTGCAATTAAACTAGGATAGGATTCAAAATACTAATAACTGAAAGGGTAACAATCCAACTTTGAATAAGCTGGCTTTTTGATACCCTTTCAAAATGATACATTCTTGCTTGTGTCCCTCATATATGTCTTGCTACTACTCCATCCTTCTGGTGTAACTTTTATACCTGGATTAACATTCATTGATAAGCTATACATGTAGTATGTTTATCACCTTTGAAATTAATGTTTTTGTTATAGTCATGAAAGTATGTTTTCTCTCACTAATTTACTACTTAAGTAACTACATAATCTTAGAAGATATCATTTCATCAATTATATCAATTTATTATTTCTTCATTAGCCAATTCAGATATTTTACATCATTAAGCTAGATTCACCATCCTCATCTCACTGTTATCCCTGGTCACTACACAAGATAGAAGCCACTCTGAGCATGTGTCCCCTCATGTATTCATCCCCATATTGCTTTTGACTACTTTTCTTCCAACCTAACCTCCCCTTGCTGCCCCAATCCCAATGTTGTCCACTGTGCTAGATCAAACCCCAATTATTTTGTAAACCAACGGCTGGCATCCTCAGAGCTTTTTGTTGAAGCCTTTGCCTTACCACAGCTTAATTGAAAACTGGCTCTCTTCTAAGGACATGGCTTTCATGGAAGAAAATTTCTTTTTCTGCAGACTGTGAATCTCAGGACTAGAATGTGCAGCACATGTCTTCCTCATTCTACCTTGTTGAATTAAGATTTTCACTCATATGCTTTCATAAGGAAGAAAATCCCCATATCCCAATTCCTTTCATTTTTACACCATCTGACTATCTCAACATCTGTTCTTTTTACTTGCAAATGTATGTTGCTTTTCTTGTTCATTTGTATAATTCTTAAACATTGAGGCAGAACCTGAAAAGTGATCAGAAATCATATTTTCTTTTCCTCCTAAGTGCACACTAGACATCATTTTCCAGTCTCTTTTACAGCTAGCAGGTGCCATGTGATTGAGTTCTGTTGGAGAGAATTTGGGCAGAAGTGATATATAGCATTTCTGGGACCCAAATAAATCTCCAGTGTTCTTCTCCCTCCTCTCTCCCAATCTGCAAACTAAATATAGCAATAGAGGATGCTCTATAAGTGGCATAGTAACATGTAGGAAGAAGTATAGATCCCTAAATGACTGTGTGGTGGAGAGTCTCCAAACTACGTTGGACTGAGACTCAAGTAAGAAACTTCTGTTTTGTAGAACTACTGAGATTTAGGGGTTGGCTTTACAACAAATAGCCTACCTAAAGTAATGCAAAAACTAACCCATATTTTCTTTTTCCACCCTCTATGCTTATGTTGTTTCAGTGACTTTGGCATATGGGTGGTGTATTGATGGCAACATTGGCCTTGGGAAACCCAAATTACATGACCCTTAATACTCAAGATTTCAGAGAAAATATAGATTATCTCTCTCTCAGCATCCATAAACCTCTGTAAGAATGATTTTTACTGGCCCTACTTGATCTGTTTGGTCTTACTTTGGACCAGTCATTGTTTGCAGGACTTTGGGTATTTTGATTGTTCAGTTTGACTCAGATACTCCTCCCTGAGTTGAGATCAGAGCAGGGTAAGTTGGCAGACTGTCAATATTCCAAGTAAATGAGACTTTGGATATTATTTTTAAGAAAAAGAAAAGAAATGGACAATAGACAAAAACAACAGATATCCACAAAAAATGATGATAGTCCATGAACTCCTTCTTACCTGTCAGTAAAAAAATTAAATTGAAATGAGAAATTTGACCGAATAATATTATATATATTTAATCTAATAAAAATGAGGCTTTTATTTCACTTTTCTAGCAATTCATTTTACTGCATTTTACAAAAGTCCATCTTAAATGGATTTCAATCAAAGAATAAATACAATCTTTCACCACAGATAGCTTGTGAAGAACTGCACTGTACCTTCCAACATTTTCTCTCACCTGCAGAAAAATAGCTCTTGATGAAGCCATCAAAAGCCTTTTTAAATACTTCTTATATTGTAAAGGATATTGTAATATGTACTTTCTCTGTGTTGGTCATCATCATAAATTCACAAATTATTTTTTAATATTTGATGATCTCTGTCTTTAATGAATTAAAACCTATATATACTAATCAATTTTTGTTCTTTAAAGTGACCATAATATTCTGGACCCAAAAATATGATGCATAAATAATTATAGTAATGAAAGGATGAAGTGTATATTTTGCCCTTATAATATTTACAGTTGATATCTATCCTAATATGAATGTTAGCCACTTCAGAAAATTTTCTATATTCTATATAAGAAATAAAAAAGAAATTAAATGGGAATGAAAGAGAAAGGAAAAAGGAGAAACCATCACACCACCCCAGAGATTTAACATTTACTTTCAGGAACATATTTACTGCCAATGAGCAGTTTATGGACTTTTTTTTCAGCAAAACACCTGCAAAATTATTCAGATGGAAAATAATTAAACTTATTCTTTTAAAAAAATTTTTCCCTTAAGGAGAACATATATATTAAAGTATATTACCTTCAATTCTTAGATTATTTAAATTTCAGATGTTCCACGGAGCTTGAATATTTAATTATCTAAACTGGTATTGCCATTGCTCCAGGTATTTATTCGCACTCACTAAGTGGGTGACTTATATGGTAAGTGCTGGATGAGGAAGTGTTCAGCCAGGGTAAGTAGCATGTTTATTGAACTCTAAATAGTATTGCACATATATGAAAGGAAGGAAGGAAGAAAAGAAGGAAGGGAGAGGAGGAGGAGAGAAAGAAGGAGAGAGAGAGGGAGAAAGGAAAAATTGAATGGAAAGAGAGAAGAACAAGAAAAGGGAATGCTTCATATCATTGTTTGATAGGAGTGTATCACATATGTATTGCTCTAATGAAACATCACAAATTTAGACAAAATCACATCATGACTATGTCTTATTTAGTTCATAAATCTGAATCTTCTTTAATGAAATATGCAAATAGCTTACTTTGTAGTATACTAAATCTTCTTGAAATCAAATACACATGATTCATTTAAAAATACTTTAGTGGATTAGTTTAACTCAGTATGTAACTTGGTGTTCTTGTTCAATTGTATTAAGAGAAAAAAATAGTGCATATTTACATAATTTTTGTATGTTTGCCTCTACTTTCTTAAGATATTTAAGATAATTTTGACTCATCATAATTGCATTTGTACAAATTCAGTAAAAATCTGTAAACAGTGTGAACTCAATTCCTTTGAGTAGGTATATTTGTTCCCATGTATTTTATTTTTGTATGTGCATTTTATTTTTTTTTTATTGGAGTATAATTGCTTTGCAATGTTATGTTAGTTTCTGTTGTACAATAGTGAATCAGCTATATGCATACATATATCCCCTCCCTCTTGAACCTCCCTCACCCTCCTCATCCCACCCATCTAAGTTGTTCCCATGTATTTTACATAAGGAATTGGATTGCGTATATTTGAACAAACTTTGTTATCTTTATAATACAATACATATAATTCTCATAAAATCAGAAAAGATAATTCAAAAGAATAATTATTTAATGCAATTTTACTAAGTCATGGAGCAATCATTTAAAAAATGGATTATGACTATGACTCCAGAAATATCTAACTTTTCCTAAAATAAACCGTCAACTAAGACAAAACTTAAATTAAAAACAATGCATTTAAAAATTATCCTGGAGCATCACTCTTTTTCAGAGTTTATCATTGTACAAACCCTCCCTGTCTCCCACTTTAGGTCTTAACTTCATTTTCTTCTCTTGACCTAAGTGATTGGCACTTTTTAAAAAAAAAATACAATGCCCCTGTCCATTTTTATTTTTATTTTATTTTGTTTATTTTAATGAATTAATTAATTAATTTGGCTGCTTTGGGTCTTCGTTGCTGTGCGCAGGCTTTCTCTAGTTGCGGCGAGCGGGGGCTGCTCTTCGTTGTGGTGCATGGGCTTCTCATTGCAGTGGCTTCTCTTGTTGCAGAAAATGGGCTCTAGGTGCGTGGGCTTCAGTAGTTGTAGCACAAGGACTTAGTAGTGGCACATGGGCTTAGTTACTCCGTGGCATGTGGGATTCTTTCGGACCAGGGCTCGAACCCGCACTGGCAGGCAGACTCTCAACCACTGCGTCACCAAGGAAGTCCTTGATTGACTCTTCAAATGAAATATTTATCAGAGTTATACAGCTTTGTTGACTGTAATATCATAGTAGGCACATAATGAGAGAAAATTTTTGGATTTGGGTAGGAGTACAGTAGATTAAAGTGTCAATTTAAGGGGCATAATTAATATGTTTTACAATGCCCAAAACTAAGTATTTCATCAGTCCAGAAAACAGATTATCATCAAATTACAACTTGTGGCTTCAAGTACCAGCATGCACCCCTCCCACCCTCTAAGAAAGGCAATCTCTCTATAAAATTTAATAGTATTATCATAAGTATCTGTGATCTAATCTTTGGACATGAAGGATATTAAAGTCCTTCAACATCATTAAATTTTGAAGTATAAATTTATTTATTTACTGAAAGTGTTTCAGTTGTCCACATTTCTGTATCTGGAAATATATTTAATTTTCACACATTATCCATCACCTTTCAAAAATCTATACCAACAACATATCTAAAAGCATGTTTTTAAGAAAGGCCTCTGTATTGGCTAGTTACTCCTGCATAACCTATCACCCCAAATCTGGCCTAACAGAATAAACATGAATTATGTTCATGAATCTGCAGTTCATGTAGGAGGTTCTGATGATGTGGTCCACGCTCAGTTGATTTTGGCTAGGGTCACTCATACACCAGCTGCTAGCTTACCAGTTGGCTGGAGGACAGATGGCTTACGATAACCTTATACACATGTCTGCTGATTGGGTAGATTGTAGATGACTTAACTGTATATTTCTCATCCAGTAGGTTAGCCAGGTTTGTTCACAGAGCAGTGGTAGACTTCTTAGAAGCTTATGAAGCCTCTTAAAATCTAAGTGGGGAACTGGAACACTATCATTTCTGTCACATCCTTATGGTAAAAGCAAGTTGTAAACCCGGCTTAGATGTAAGGAGTAGGATGAGACACCTGATCTCTTAATGTGAGGAGCTGCAAAGAAGTGTTTGATTAATGGAAATGTGAAGAATTGGCACCAATCTGAAGTCAGTCTATCACAACGAGTCATGTAATTGTAACACCATATCATTTAAAAATACTTAGAAAATAATCCCTATAGCTGCCAAATACTCAAGATTTTAGAAAAATTGAGTATAGTATTGTTAATTATGTATAAAATTAGTAAGAAGGTCATAATTTAAAATCATCCAGGCAACTTAAAGGGAGGACATTAAAAGTGAAATACAGAATTAGAGAGCTTTGATTAAGAATAGAACTTCTGGTACTTAAATGAACACAACTCATTAATTGAGTTTAGTAGGAACAGTAAAAAAAAAAAAAAAAAGAAAGAAAACACAGGTAAAAGTATATTAGAAAGAGTACATATAAGTTGATGGTGATATTTTGCCTTAAAAAAAGAAGAAACGGATACAAGTGGAAAAGTCCTATTTGACAAGCTGAGAAAATTATTTTAGCAGAAATAATTCAGCAAAGATAATAACCAACTCCCTTTGAAAGGATTTAAATAGTCTTTAAAGACAGAGGGGCACAATCCACCACTTCACAGTTTTACATCAAATTGTGTCAGGCAATATGCAGAGAATCAATAAGCAAATGGGTGAAAATAATAAGCAAATAAATTTTTAAAATGTATTCTTATAAAATTAGCCCAAAATACTCCTGACTTGAAATCACTCAGGTGCCTTTGTACTGATATACTGGTAAGTTTGAAAGTGAATGGTTCTGAGGGAGCCAATAACAACCTGATTAGCAGAAAACCGAGTCAGTCTGAAGAATGAGTAGAAGCTTGGGTTGACAGGGAAGGACACGAGGGAACTTTCTGTGTGGGTATCAATGCTCTAAATCTTATTAAGCGTATCGAGTACATGGGCAAATGAATATTTCAATCTTTATCTAATAGCACAGTTAAATTTTGTGCATTACACTTAATGTATATAAATGCCTAATAATAAAGTGTATTTCATTATTTGTAAATATAATAAATACCACATAATAAGCAAATAACTAAATAACTGTAAACAAATATTGCTCTGGAGTTAGTTATTACATTTGGTATTTTCTGTGATATGGATAAACAATCTGCTGTCTGTTATAAGTTTCAGCAAATGAGTAATTACATTAAAGATAATGAGATGCAGGTCTCATAGTTGACGAAGGCAGCTACAAATAAAAAAAAAAGAAGAAATATTAAAACAAACTCTAGAATCTTGGATCAGAAGTATGTGAATTCATGGCTTTAAATATAGATATTTAAATATATAAATGAACTATAAATAAATATATAAATGTATATGCACATATGTAAACATGTACTGTATGCATATTTTAGAGCTAGAGAGATTAGATAGATAGTTGATAGATGATCTACATATATTCCCTAGTCACTCTGTCTGCTGAGAGAATTTAGAAGCAATGGTATACAGGTAGCAAAGGGTACACTAGCATCAAGATTTTAGTTTACAATATCATTCTCAAGTATTCAGAATTTGGATCCTTAATGATTTGGATGATTCCAGAGCTGGGGCATAGAAAAAGTAAGTTAGCAACATCTTGCCATTGCAGAAGCTGAGTTCTCAGGTAATAATAAGGACAAGTCAAAAAGTCAGGGAACCATTTTGAAGGGGCTCCCACTGGCTGTATCTGGGGTAAGTTGAGTTTAAAATAGTTATAATATAGGCTTACAGTTTGTAATGTTTAATTCTCTGGTCAGCATTTTTCAATGGCTCCTAGCAGTGACAGCAGTCAGTATGACTAAACTAACAGCTCCTAAGGGGAGGTGCAGCACTTCCTTTTTTAAATTTTTGAGATTAACATCAAACAAATTTGTTTCTTAACAGTCATTAACATATGTGCTCAGTTAGTTCAGTCTTCTACTTAACTGAAACCAATTAATTATACATATTCAAACTTCAACACTTACTTTCATTACATTATGCAATTATCTAATGCATTTTTAAAAGGAGTCTCATTACAAGAAGAATAAAAGACTGAAAGGCCATGTCCAAAGTTATTCTTCTGGCAGCCTTGCTAAAATTACAGAGAATGTAGAATAAGAAGGCTTGTGTTTAAGTCTTGGTCTGACACTTTAAAATGCCTTGTGTTATTGAGAAAATCACTTAATCTCTAACCTTTATCATAGCTAAAAGATGTGGGCAATAAAGATAACAATCATAGCAACAACATCTTCCTCACCGAATTTTTGTCAGGATTAAGAAGCCTTCCTTACAGCCATGTGATCCTATTTTACTTCAGGCGTGTTTCAATGTCCCAATATAACTTTGGCCTCCAAGGAGGTCTCATTCCTATTCCAGTGTCTTCAATACTATGTATCATCAGAAATATATCTCAGGGAAAACTTTTTGTTTTATTACATATAATGTAAAGGGAGAACAGGAACCAAAAGAGAGTTATGGTCTAATTTGAGTGTTTGGTTCTTCAAATATTTTTTTCTACTTATGCTTTTCTTGTGAGTATATTATAGATTTTTCATGAAAGAATAGTTGAATGGGAAAAGAAAATCTTCAGATATCTCTAAGAAAGTTTTATACAAGAGAGCTAAAAATCATTCAATATATTAAGTATTTAAATTAAGAGATATAGTCATATTAGATTTTGTTGAAGGGATAAATGAACACAAAGCCTATACATGTATTCCATTGATGCTTCATGTCAAGCACAAAATAAAATATACCAGAATCTATGCACTTGTCAATGAGACAATAAAAGACATTTTGCCATAATCCCCAGTCAAAAAAGATTTTGCAAATCAAGTTTACATTCTGAAATGCAATTGTAATGTCCTAAGGTTATATTCTACCAGATTCAAAATGAATACTCAGTATTTTCTCTGTAGGATTACAAATATGAATAAATGAATATATAAATTTCTTACTCTAACTCCACATGTTTACAGTGAATCCCAAATATCCCTTAAGGTTATAAAAATGTTATGGCTTAAAACCAGAATTGAATTTGAGCTCTGAATTACTTTAATTAAAAAAAATCTATATATTAACAACAGATTTTAAATTATAGAAAGGTCTTTATTTAAAATTGTAAATTTGTAGATTTAAAAATATATTTAATTTAGTTTATTTTTTCTCTTTGAGTATAATTTTTAAGAACAAAGAAGTTTTTCTCAGAAAAATGAGGACTTTTTCAAGTTGCTTCATTCCCTCTGCAGTGGATATACTACAGATCTCAAAACCTTTATTCACAATTCAGAAATCCAAAAAGGTCTGAACACTACAAGGTTTTTTTTCCAAAGGTTTGAAGTAAACTCATTTGGTGATAATATAACACGACCTATACCTACTTAGGCTATTATATTCTTTTGAAAATCTCACCTACGCAGTGAAGGTAAATTACTGGTTTAGGAACCTCTGAACTAAATTCATTCATTGGATTGGCCCTAGGCTTCGTCTCCTACTCCCAGTGAAAACAATGCTCAAGGACAGTTACCAGAAATTAGGAGATTCCCTCTGGGGCAACTGTCAAATTCTTTGCAAATTTTTTTCCTTGTATTTTCTGCTTTCGTACTGCTCTTGGCCTCTTATTTCACCCATACTTTCTTTCTAACACAGTAATGCATTAAAAAACAGGATTCTTGTATGTTAGCCAACATGTTTACAGAAGTTTTACAGCACATCATTTAAGATTTAATTTAGCTTAATAGTATAGATCCAGATTTCCTAGGTTTGAGTTCTAGTTCTGCCATGTCCCAGCTATAAGACCCTGAACAAATTATAAAACTTCCAAGATTTTCAATTCCTTTATCTATACATTGGGTGAAAATAGCAGTAGCTACATCATGGCTTAACTGTGAAAAATACATGAGTTAACTTACTTAAAATAATTAGTCCTCAATGTTGCTGAAACTGTTGGTACTCAGTATTACTGGAAATGGAAAATTCAGTTATTTCTTCAATAGAATAAAATGATCAGATTTCAGAATCAAAATTTAAAAGCAAGATACTTGGATCCAACATGAGGTTTTTAAGAAGTAGCAACAATTCTCCTGAGATCAGGATAAAGATGATTTCAAACTGGCCCATTATTTAGACTCACTTGATTTCAGAGAAACACATTCATTTTAATCTACAAGTGTGGTAGAGAGTCGCCATATTACGAAAGGAAATAATTCTACCCTCAAATACATTTAAAGACATCATATGAAGAAACAAGATATTTAACTTCAAAGGCATTGTATGATGCTTCCAGTGTTAAGCTTACAGCTTTTGCAAGTTTAGAATCAGAGCTTTTGGTTTATTCCTCAAAGTGATTAAAGTAGTTTATGCAATATTTTATGCAATATGAAAAAGTCTCAACTTCTATGGAATATCATATTTCCTAAAAACCACTTTTCTAAAAAAGAAACTTGAGAATTTGATGCCCAAGCTTCCAAATCATGCTTTTATCTGGAAAGTTATCACATGAAATATACCTGTTAGTATAGCAGCATGGTGACATGGGATGAATAGATCTGTCCAGTTATTAATTTTGAGATTTCAAATCAAAGACACAGTTAAGGTAATTTTAAGAGAAAAATAATGTAAAATATAAATCTCTAAAGCATCAGTTCTTAGAAACAAAAGGAAGAAAAAATAGGTTATTACTTTACTGTTGGTTGTGACTTATTTTGTCATTTAACAATAGGCACCATCTTTTTTCATTTACAAAATCTAAGAAAATGCCACCTACAAGTTTAAAAAAATCATTTAATTTAGACTTATTTCAGATCAATCATTAAGGAAACTCAGTCACTGAATTTGACACATTCTATGTGTTCATGAAATATTTCTGAAAGAATCTGTCCAGAAATTATCATCAGTGAGTTGAAGAGATAACTTTTCTGAGCTTTGCTACATTCATTAAAATCTATGACATGCCAGGTTTTTTCTCTAACTTACTTTAATCTTTAATTTTATTCTTAATATTCTTGCATTTTACAAAATAAAACAGATTTTATTTCATTTGTATATTTCTTGGGTATAATTTTCCAACTAACCCTTCTTTCTTAATTTTGAATCCTAAATGATTTCTATATGTTTCCAAATCACACAGATTTCAAAATTGTGATGCTTGAAGTTATTCCATTGGTTCTATTCCTCTCTTTCCAGTATGATATTAATATAATCCTATAATTCTAAAATCCATTCCATATATTACTCATTTCTCTAATAAAGCATTAATAAGTACATATTCTTCTGTACATTTTCTTTCTCTTTAATACTGCCTTTCAATTCTTAATTAAATGCTTTAAACTAAAAAAGTATTGTATATGAATTTATTTCATCAGCTTTTCAGAGGTGTCCATCTCTGTAACTTTATTAGATACGTAACAGTTAAGTGTATCCTCCATAAACTATGCAATTACCATTTTTTCCAAAGTAGCTTTCACAGTGAGTCATTCTCTTTTATGGCATTAGGCCTACAAGTGGCAACAGATGCATTCACATGTAATGAAGCACAAGGCCCCAATTTGGCACTGCTAGTCAAGAGTTTCCTCTTATAGGAGATGTCACTTTTTGTACTCAACAAGCTCTCCTGCTAAATTAATCTTTGGTTGGCATTTGTGTCTACTTGAAACTAGCTTGCCACTTCCTCAGTATGGCACCATGACAGCCTAACAGATGGGGCTAAGGACATGCATGCCAGATGATCTGAATGACAACCAGGTTTAAGTATTATGGGACAGATTCCCATCCTCAAATATTGAAATAATGATTCACATCAAATATGTGACTATTTTAAAAATTGAGTACTTATCTACCACTTAAACTTTATATAAGTTTTAAAATAATTTTTGCAAGTATATGTCAAAGTTGAAGATAAATCACACTAATATGTACACCTATGTGTACTTCTTTCCAGATACCAGTTAAATGAAAGTGAGGCCAAACTGACTGTCCCAAGGGTCCTTAGAATTGCAGTGGATAAGAAAGGCACCTTCCATTAGACAAAACATTGAAATATCTGAAGTCAGCTACTTGGTTTCTTACTCAACTTATTCTCAAATGTCTTGTCTCAGTTACAGGCTAGCTTTCTGTCCTAATCCTTGGATACTTGCATCTTCTGGCTCCTGCTGTACTCTAGATTACCAACTTTCCCTTATTCTTTTCTACCTGTCTCTTTCATACTTCTATCTTCCAGTGTAGGTTTTACTCCTCATAATTACTCCAATCTCTGAAAACCTTGACTCTTCATTATCAGTCCAGTTGTGCATATTTTAATTTATTGTGGTTATTATTTTACTCATTATTATTATTATTGCATTGCAGCATTAACTTCCCCTTTGAGCTATGATGTACTTAGCTATAGGATCCAGTGTTTGGCCAGCTTTCATTATTAATACTTTTACTGCCTTTACCTCATCTTTATCTTCCCTTTTCTGGTTTTATACCTATTGTTTTCCTTGTGAAGAAACTTTAGATTTATATATTTCTCATGCTTAGTGACAGTATTAATGAAAATAGTTCCAAATTCAGAGTGAATTAATGTTTGAAAGTGTTGTGGCTAAATGTGACGGTGTTCTTCTAAAATAATTATATTTTCCCTGGAGGGTTAGGAGGATTTAAGCGTTCTGTAAATTGGTTAGGTTTACCCAGTACCGGTTAAAATAGAAAATTAACTCAATTAGACAATTTGGAACCAAAAGCACTGTCATTGAAACATTGCATTGGGATGGCCTAATATATGACAGAAATGTTTTATTGTCCTTAACCTTCTCAATTTTGAACTTGGATTTCCACCACATTTTTCATAAAGTTTCGTCATATAGTTAGAGAGGAACACAATACATTAGCATTTTACTTTTAAAAAGTTAATGTCACATGTTATTTTATAAGTATATAAGTAAAATTCAGTGTTTAATTATGCCCTACAGAGTCACCCAAAGACTTTCTTAAGAAGATCAATATTCCTTCTTTCTTCACACCTTCTGCACATTCTTTCCAGTACACTGTGCATACATCTTATACTTAAATAAAGATTTCCATAAGTATGAGTTAAGCTTCATTAACTACATTAAACTCCCAAATCACCTGAGAGTCTGGCATATACTTATTGCTTGATAAAACCTAATGTTTTTCTGTAAAATTATTTAAAATAAGACAATAACTGGCAATTTAAAGGATAGTAGACATTTAGAATGAGAGAATGACTAATAGAATCAGCCAAATATAGCCTAGCTATGTTGAATTCTTGACTCCAGCTCCAGAACTAATTCCTTCTTTCTGTGAACCTCTGCTATCTTGAGTGCTTCCACTTTTCCTTTTTGAATTTACATATTTTTACAATAGCTTACTGCATAAATTTTTCCTAGCCTTACTTTGTTATACTGAGTTTTAGAACCACAGTTTTATATGAAGATCATGCTGAACGAAGACAGGGGAGCACTGCCTACAGGGAGCCAACTGCCCACTGGTCTAGCTCAACCCTGTGACATTACGTTAGTGCTGAATCAGGTCTTTATACTCTGGGAGCTGGACCTCACCTCTTCAGTCTCAGGATTTCTGCTATTCTTATATCAAGAGATGATCAGAATCTAAAGAAGTATATTCATTTACATTAACTAAACTCAAAGGGACTGATATACATTCTAATAATGACTATGAATTTATATACAAGTAAACATGACTATCAAGTGAACTGGATCCATGATTACCAATTTGCTTATTTTCTATTTATGGACATACCCACATAGAAAGTCTAATTCTAATCAGATTTCTTAGCGAACTTGGGAGTTAGGGGAATGGTTTTCTGTGTTCTCTTATATAATGATGAGTCAGGTGCAGCCACAAAAGGGGGCACTGGAAGACTCAAGAAAACAAAGTTTATTTTATTCACAGATCCTAGAGAGGGTATAGAGCTGCTGAACGGGCCACATACTCATATATAAAGCACCCTCCAAACTAGTCAGGTCTTTAAGGGACACTTCTCTTTTTTTTTTTTTTTTTTTTTTTTTAACTTTTCCAACCCTCCCTCATCTGTGCCAGCATTGCTCTGATACCCTAATTCTTTTAGATATGTTAGTAATTTTATTTAGGCTTCTACCAGACCATAGGTTAGGGATCCAGCTGTGTCTTGTAAGAGTATATATTTTGTCTATCTCTCAAAAAAAAAAATCACCTTCCTCTCCAAGTTTGGATTAGGAGATCTTTATTGTAAAAAATAACTTAGCAATGTGGAGAAATATATATATATATATATTTAGTGTGTGTAACTTGAGCACTGTGCCACCTGACTGAGGCTGAACTTTCAGCCCAAGCTTTTAGTTCAGTGCTACCTCAGAGCTTCTGAAATTTCATACGAGTCACTGAAGCCTTTTAACTATGCTAAGTTTCATTCTCTCTGGTTAGCTCACTGCAGGAGTGAGCTAGCTCACTCATAGCCTGGCTCAAACCCTGCAGATCTAAAAAATCAAATTTTGAAAGTTGGGTTAAATATAATCTTTGTTTTGTCTACTAGTCTGAGTCTCAGATTAATCCACTGAGACAGAGATAACTCAACCTTATTACCATATTTTTATAATAAATTCATCTTTTATAGCCTACTCTTCCTATATCAGGCCTGTATCTACCTTCTTGTATCTTATTAGTAGGGGCAGGCAAATCAAACACCTGTGGTTTTGGTTTCTAAAGAATTTCTAAAACCACTTACTGGCTTTCACTTCTAATATCTATGGGCTAACCGTCAGCATGATTTTAATTAATTTTGCCAACTTTGATCACTCTTTATGTTTTTTGATCAAGCAAAATCTTCTTTATCTTATTGATACTTCTGAATTGGGTTCTGTTAGACAAATGAAGCATTTGTACACACAATTTCATCTCTGGCTTATCTTTTTTTATTAATGCTTTACATGCCTAAGGATATCTTCAACACCAAAAGCAATTTCTATATACTTTCTAGGCATCTTCTCTTTTCTACAGGCTGAGCATGCTATGCCTAGAAATTACCTTCCACTGTGAAGAAACTTCTATCCATGTATTTATTTCTTTGACTTGACTATTGTCTAGATTTTCTTTATGGACTAAAAAAGTGACAGCTTTCTTGAAATTCATATATTTGTCCCCTTCCTCACCTATGTAAAGGAACATTAGGAAATCTAGATGAAAGATAAAAATGCTGCACACAGATGCACATTATCTGAGTAATTCCTCACCCAGTGGGGAAAAGGGCACAATCAAAGTCTTAGTATATTACTCCACACTGTATTTTCTGCAGTAAGGATAATAGCACCTATCTGCAACCATTTCACTTAGTAACTGCCAAGGGAACAATAATTTTAAGAAACATATAAAGACCTTTGAAATTCTTAAAAGGAGAAAAACTTGAGATGAATTCCAGGGAGAAATTTAACTTACAGGTAATGAAACAATGGCATTTTTTTTTCCTTTAAATCTTTGTCTTTTCTATATTCAGTCCTCCCATTTTGCCAGGAGACCATCTTTATTCCCTTACCTTCTCAAAAAAGAAAATATAAACAAACAAAAGCAATGAACAAAACTGCACCCAGACATACATATACAAATACATTCTTATAGCAAACTCTAAGATTGCTCCATTCATGTGTTCTTTTTTAGAAGTAGTTGGGTCTCTACTTGAAAGAACAGCTGAAGTGGTCTAGGTAAAGGTCGTATGAAACTGATATTATTGATATCAGAACTTGCTAAGCTCTTTTTTTTCAAAATTCTGAAAAGCAAAATCACACAAAGTATAGTAATTTAGCCAGCTTATGGACAGATTTGTGATTTCTAGCTAGGAAATTAAGAAGTGAGATTCTATCGTTATTAGTGATACTAGAAGGAATTCCTTCCTCACTTGAAATCCAACAGCACTCTACTTGTAATTTTTATTTTTTTACTATCTATTATAAGAATGCACCAGTCTGTTCTCCCTTATTAGACTGCATACTCCATGAATATAAAGTCCACATCTAATGCAAACTGGTATCCCCCTTGGTGCCTTACACTTAGAGTGAGCTCAATAAATATTTGTTGTATAAATGTCTAAGAAGCATTATGCAAGGATCATCTCTGGCTTGGGATAAAACAAAACATAATAGCATAAGCATAGATCATAAAATTGCTATGCCAACGTTTACCCAATTGAAACTGGACATGATCACATTTTACCAGATAGACAGGCTTCCAGTAAATAGTATATAGAAACATTTTATGTAAGGTTAGAGAGATCTGGCTGTTATCAAACTCAGGTCTGGCTGCTCACTCCTTGAAAGCCAATACTCGAGGCTAGTGGTGGTTGAAAGGAAAGTTGCTTTGATCAGAAAGCCGGCAATCTGAGGAGGAGGCAGACGTGTCCCCAAAACCAACTCAGAAGATTCTGCTCAAGCATGACAGTTTTTAAAAGGAAAAAGAAGGGGGAAGACTCGGTGAATCATTGAGGCAGGAGGTTGGATTCTGCATCATTCTCTATTGTGAGCAGACTGGCTGCCTATTTCTTCAGATGTTATCTTGCCCGCGTGATCTGTCTGCAGGATTACTAAGAGGGCAGGTAGAGAGCTAGTCATTCTTTAACTACTTAATTATTCAATCTTACTTCTTTTAGTCTAGGAAAAGAGTCAACAGCTTAGGCAAGGCATGGTGTGCTTTCAGGAGAACATCAGTCAGGAGTTAGGTTAAATTGCCTAGTGATCTCATTCCTATAAAGTTTGAGGGGAACAGAAATGGACAAACAGGAAAGGGACAAAAGAGCTGCTTACAAATCCCCACTTGTCAGACATCATTCAATTTCTATGGGATTAGGAGTGAAGGTGGGTCTTCTGTAGCTTCATGCTGACATAGGGAACCATATTGCTAGAGTGAAAGATGTTGACATGGATCTGTAGCATCTCGTTGCTGACAGTTTTAGTTGCCTGCTTACATATATGGGGAGAACAGGCTACAATTATTTTGATGCCCACAAAGATATAGATTATTATGGGCAATAGTGTTAATCCCATTCTCTTAAGGTCAGTTCTTGGAATTGTACTAGCCATAAATTCTGTACTACTCAAGATGGAGCAGCTTATGTCATGACTACAGTCTGGTCATCATAGTTAGCTTTTTCTCTCTCGTGGCAGTGATAGCATCTGTAAAACAACTCAGGAATGTGCATCAGACACTGAGTCTGTGATTCTCTTGTCCTGGTCACTAACTGCTCGAGCCCGCTCTTTTGTGACTCAGGGAGGCCTGGGAGACTTCAGCTTTTCTACAAACAAGAAGCAGAGGACATGGAGGGGCCTTTGTACTTGGGGGCCCCCCCCACTGGCTTCTGCTCAGTTCCATGGCCAGGCAGATAGCTGCATCATGGTCTAAATCTCAGCCAGTTTTATGGCTGTCCTGTGTCATGCTATAGTCTCCTAATAATAAAGAACAAGAAGGGGGATATGGTCTTATGATAACATTTTGGAAGGCATCTCATAGTGAAATAGCAGGCAATAAAATAGAACATGAGTCTTAAAGCAATTTTTTAAGACTTAGGCTATCTCCTAGATGGGATGGATTCTGGTCTCTGTGATGTAGGTAAATTCAAAAAGTGTATTTAATTAGATTTTCTGAATTTGCTCCTTGGTAGCTACTGAGTCTTGCTTGGTAAAGTCTCTTAGCTTTTTGAGTTGGCCAAGGATAGGTGGGAATAAGGAAGCTTGGGACTTGGCAATATTTGTAGGTTTCTGAAGGTTTCTGGGGATTCTTAGTCTGGTCTTCAGAGGCACATGCTGTGTTCCAAACTTAAGCTGCCCTGGTTGGCTGCATTAGATAGGGATGGTGTATAGTGGGCATTGATTGAAATTAACTCAGGGATATTCAGATAAGGCTCTAATATTTTGTTTTTGTGAGAAGGAATTTGGGAGACTCTATTGAACCTTGAAAACTACATATATATATATATATATATATATATATATGATTTTTTTTTTCTGGATAGTTCTGGATCAACTGTCTTTTCCTGGTATCACTTCAGAGAATTTTAATCCTGGAGAAAATCATTAGTGTAAAATGGACATCCTTTTAAATACATTCTATATCTATTACTTGGTCAGTCATAACTAAGAGGAAATCCTATATATGATTGATAGGAATTTCTCCCAGAGGAACTGTCAGAAGATTAGAACCTGGACAACAAAGGTGAAGTGGTCTCAGACTTTTAAGAGGCTTAACCTTGCTTATGGCTTGGTTATCTGAAGAATTAAAATATGCCAGGTGATAGAAGATGGTAAGGAATAAAAGGGAGAAGACGAAAAAAGATAAAGAATTGACTTCCCCCACTGGAAAACAAAAATATTACAGGCAATTAGGTAGACTGAGAAGAAGTAGTGGGAGAGTTCTCTGAAAGGGTGATAAGTTTTGTGTAAAATGTTTAGGTTGCCAGAAGGGGGACCCCTTCCAGGACCTGAGAATGGGCTCGTGTCTAACACTCGGAAATGAATTGCCAGAGGAGACACACGTACTGACAAAGCAAAAGACTTTATCGGGCCTTTATCGAGCCCAGGCAGAGAGCAGCAGGGTAAGGGAACCCAAAAGAACTGCTCTGCCACATGGCTCACAGTCTCAGGTTTTATGGTAATGGGGTAAGTTTCCCGATTATCTCTGGCCAATCATTCTGACCTCAGGGCTCTTCCTGGTGGCATGAGCATCTCTCAGCCAAGACGTATTCCAGAGTGAGGGTTTCTGGGAGGTTGGCAGGACATATCATCTCCACCCTCCTCCCGAATTCTTCCAGGTTAGTTTCATAATGCATACTGTGGGCTGGCGTATCCTCCCTCCTTTTGGCCCCTCCCAAATTCTCCTGGTTAGTTTTCAGTGACAGCACCGCGTTCTTTTTCATGACCTCCTGCTCTGAGAGAACTCAGGCAAGCAGTTACCATTGTGCCTGGCCAAGGCAGGCAGATTTGGTCAATGGTTCCCTAACATTTAGGCAAAGAACATGCTCCTTTTTGGGAGGGGCAGGGTGTCAGACTTATTCCACTTGAGGCTTAATCATAGCTATCTGAGAGATTATAACTGAAAATTAACTTTAAAAGTCCTGTAACAGATAGATACCATCCCAGGCACAGGAAAAACAAACAAACAGAATGCTGGTGGCTGTTAGAAGGATAATCAGGGCTGATAGTAAACAAGAAAAGCAAACCAGGAGGCAGGGCAAGAGAGAAGAAATCAGGATTTCCTAAAAACTGAATAGAATATCCCCCTCATATTGTGCCAGGGTGAATTCTGTGTGTCACATGTCATAGTCACGAAAGTAAACGTCCTAGTTGGGAAATGTAACATTCCAAAAATAGAATGCAGGAGTCTTAAGCTATGTTGGATTCTCCAAGTCAATGGCTTTGCCTCAGGGTCTCACACCTGCCAATTCTGGATCAAAAGACCAAGGGGGAAAAAAATGGAAGTGTATTAGAGAAGGGAATGTTTCACTGACCCCCTTTATGAAGTTAACTAAAAAGAGAGAAAAATAAACATGACTAGAAATAAAAATGCTCTAATTTGGAACCTGTGTGAGTTGCAAGTAATATGTGGGAACTTTTTTTTTTTTTTGCTTTAAGGCAAAATATGTTTCCCTTAGATAAACCCAAACTATGAAAAACTCTAAATTTGTTCACAAAATCCAGTATTAAGAGATTGCAGAGTTTAAAACATAATTGTTAATTTGGGGGAATTACCTCGAATGAATGACTGGCATTGCTTAACTGGGGAAAGAAAATCCCATTGTTAAAATTATGTTTTCTGAATCTCTAAATTGTGCCTGTACTTGGTTCATGTGTCTCCTGCTCAGAATCTGAATCCTCTCCTTAGCTCTTTGTGTGCACTTGTAATTTCTCACTTTCCTCTCTGGGATTAGATGGAGTTATGACTTGAACAGTAAAAATTTACACACATTAATATAATTATAATTAGTGGAGAAAAAATGGACTTTAAATAATTACACCAAATTTTTCTTGATTAAATATGCTTAATCATCAGTTTACTTTCTTATTTTTAATCATGATTTTCCCTTTCTGTGGCAATTCCTTTTTGCATTTCACACATAATTTCTTGATGTTTGAGTTGATTTGTTGTGGCTGCTGCTGCTGTTGTTATTGTTATTATGGTTGGTTTTGCTTTTCAAGAGTAATTTCCCCTGCCTTTCAGGAAAGATTTTTTTTTTTCATTTTAAAAGCAGAATTTATTGAAAATGGTTTTTAAGGCATTTAAAAAGCAGAGTTAGAAATCAACCAGAGATAAAAAGCAAAGACCGTTATACACAGAACTGCTATCTCTTAATGGTTAAGTAAACGTTTTTACACATCTTTAGAATTTGCAGGGTAACTCAAGTAGTAAAGGATAGGAGACTAAACAACTTCCTCCTTTATTTAGTAATTACAACATCAATAATAATTTTTTAATTGTAAATAAAAGATGAAAATAATGCAAAACATTTTTAACCAAGAGAATTGTTATTTTTTAATCTCTGGAATTTTCTTACCTGAGTATTACAATAAAAATAGAATAATTTTATGTTTGGTGACTTTGGATTTGTGTGTTTATTTGGGTGTTGAGGGGACTTTAATTTTATATAAGTAAATATATAAATATATTTTTATCTCCAGGTGACAGTACTATACCTAAAGAATGCTACATTACAGAATGCAAAAATTTTGGAGAGCTCATGAAAACAAATGTGAGTCAAACTTTTTCTGTCTTTATATAAAGCGCTTCAGTTATATAGCAAAAATATCTAAAAACAACAATGTGTAAATATAAAGTGAGTATTATGAATTATCACATAATTAAACATATTATATCACACATATTGTGTCATTCAAAAGCAAAAACCAAGAATTGCTAGTATTATTTTTCCATAATTAAAGAGCAATTCAGTTTATGCATATTTAACCCCTTAATAACAGAGTCTAAGTTCCCTCATTAAACAGTTACCAAAAAAAGATTCTGAATTATTGTGGCAATATTTGGTAGAATTGAAAGGAAAAGAAGTTGTCTTTCTGTTAAAAGGAATGTGAGCAACAGAAAGTTGCAGAGAGGTGATGAAATATCACATGATGTCTTCAAAGTCTTCTACATATTTTATCATAGCTGTTATAATCTGTCAAATTATCATTTTATCTTTAAATTTTCTCCAAAAAACTGTATCTTTTCTTGGTTTTGCTATTTTTGCTTACAACTTTTCCCACATAAAACTAGCAATAAATTAGTGATTTTTATGTTATCAATGTATAATGTAATATACATGCCTGTGAATATATAGTTATCTTGAAAACTGTACAATTTAAAGATTTCTCATATTATATAGTTATTTTAGTAACTTTTCTAACTCTACAAAATAATCTCTAAAATGCAGTTTCACAGAACCTATGTCCCAGATACAGTTATTTATGCCAAAAAATATTTTACCAACTCCATGTCTGTCTCTACAAGTATTTTGCTCTATACTCTAATGAAACTGAAATAAAACATAGCATTCACACAAGAAATATAAAAACTATGTGCAATTTAAAGAATAATAATACCTAGGATCCCTGCTGCTTATGACTCAGACCTGTGTAGACTGAGAAAACAATGCACAATGTCAAAGTTGTGAGTTAAGTTTTATTTGGGGTTAAATGAGGACTAGAACCCAGGTGACAGCCTCTCAGATGGCTCTTAGGACCCGCTCCAAAGAGGTAAGGAAGGAGGTGAGTGTACATGTGATTTTGGTGAAGTGGGCTACATGCCGTGAAGCATACATTTTGGCAAGGGTTGCTACTAGTCACAAGGAGCAGATGTCGCCGTTAATGATTTTAATGCTCTTCTAGATACAAGAAGATGCAAGAAATTGGGCTTATAAAATCTTCTCCTGAAAATATCTAACTGTCTGAAGCCCTGTTCTGCCAGTTTTTCCCAGAGCACAGAATGCCTCACTCCTGATCTCCACCCTGAACTCCTTTCGGGGTGTGTTGAAGGTCAGCAGCTGCAGTGGCTTAGTGACTTCATTCTTATAGAATCAGATGGCAAGTGACAATTTTCAGTTGTCTCCTGTGAAGGAGAACTTTACCATATCTCAGGAGACCCTCAGGAGCCCTGCCCATCATGATAGTCTCCTTCCTCCCTCAAATACAAGTAGTATTTACCATCACTATATGTATTCTTCCCCAAATACATTATTTTTAACTCTTTTTGAAGTTTACATAAACAAAATCTACTTTACATTTTCTTCTGACTCATATTTCTTTTGCTTTGAGACAGATGGTGTAATCCTTTGTTTTTTAATAGCTGTAGACTACTCTCTTGTAGATATACCACAACCCACAACTTATTTTTCCATTCTAATACCGATTTTTAAAAATTATTTCCAGTTGTTGCTATTTTCAACAATAGTTATATAAATTCTCTTGTACATGTCTTCTGATTCCCATGTGTAACTAGAGGTTTCAGGGGAAGCACATGTTTAATTTTTCTAGAAAATCACAAACTATTTTGTAAAATGAATATATCAATTTACACTTAGACCCCAGAAGTGGAAAGTGTACTCCTGTTTTCACCCTTACCATCATATAGAACTACATGGCTTAAAAAAAAAATAGTTTGCCTGTCTCTTGCTTGTAAAATGGTGTTATATTGTGGCTTTACTTTGCATTTGCATTTCCCTTTTCAAATATTTACTGGTAATTTGCACATCTTATTTTGGTAAATTTCTGTGTGTTTTATTGGTCCATGTTCTACTGAGCTATAATCTTTCTTAATTCATATTTTTTAAATTTTTATATATTATAGACGTTAATACTTTGTTGGTTATTTGTATTATAAATAACTTTTCACTGCCTGTGATTTTTTTTGGATGAACAGAATTTGCTAATTTACTATGGTCAAAATTATTAGTAATTTTCTAGTGTTTAAGTACCTGACAATCAGTTCTTTTGTCATGTAAGTGCCTGACATTAAACTTTTGATTACCAAGACATCCACTTCAAAGAGATCAATCTCCAATAAACAGATTGCCAGCTACACAAGCAGATAAAGAGCTAGGCTGCCGGGCCCACGAAGTTCTCTTTTTAAGAAAGCTCTACTTGACTTAGATAACTGACCATTTTTATTTATTGAGGTAACATTGATTTATAACATCATATAAGTTTCATGCATACAACATTATGTTTTGACTTCTACATACTCTACAGCATGCCCATCACCAAAAGTTTAGTTTCCATCTGTCACCACACAGTTAATTCCCTTTACTCATTTCCCCCTTCCCTCCCTCTTCCCCTCTGGTAACCACTACTGTGTTGTCTGTACCTATGTGGTTTTGTTGTCATTATTGTTGTTTGGTTTGGTTTATTATTTATTTATTTATTTTTATATTCCACATATGAGTGAATATTTACAGGATTTGTCTTTCTCCATCCTACTCACTCATTTCACTTAACATGATACATTCAAGATCCATTCATATTGTCACAAATGGCAAGATTTCCTTTTTTTATGGCTGAATAGTAGTCCTTTTATGTGTATGTGTGTGTGTGTGTATATATATATATATATATATATATATATATATATACCACATCTTTTTAATCCATTCATCTGTTAATTGGCACTTAGATTGTTTCTATATCTTGGCTATTGTCAGTAGTGCTGCACTGAACATAGGAGTGCATATATTTTTTCAGATCAGTGTTTTCTTATTCCAGAGGTAGAAGACCTGCATCATATGGTAGTTCTAGTCTTAATTTTTGTTTGTTTGTTTGTTTGTTTTAATTTATTTTTGGCCATGTTGGGTCTTTGTTGCTGCGTGCAGGCTTTCTCTAGTTGCGTGAGCAGGGGCTACTCTTCGTTGCCGTGCGTGGGCTTCTCATTACGGTGGCTTCTCTCGTGGTAGAGCACGGACTCTAGGTACATGGGCTTCAGTAGATCTGACGCTCGGGCTTAGTTGCTCTGCAGCATGTGGGATCTTCCCGGACTACGGCTCGAACCTGTGTCCCCTGCATTGGCAGGTGGATTCTTAACCACTGCACCATCAAAGAAGTCCCTAGTTTTAATTTTTTGAGGAATTTCCATACTGTTTTCTATAGATAGCTGATCATTTGACTGCCCCCTTACTTTTCCCTCCCTGCTTTAATTCGAGCTCTTATGTTTTAAATTCACCAGTAAATATTGAACCCAGGAAACCCTAAGCATCCCACACTTGACCCCAGTAAAGGTAGCACTCCAAGCCAACACTCTCTCTCTTACTCAAGACCTTGCTGTGTGTGCCTGGGTGTGTCATGTACCCTTCAGGACTTGTGAGTAATAATCTTTGTTTTCTCAAAGTTCTGTGATGGTTGTTACTGAGGTGTGTCTTGCAATCATAATAAGAACCAGAAGAGGCAGTCCAGCCACACCATTGGTTCTGGTCAGGGAAATGTCTGTGAGAGCTGCCGAAAATAATATGAGTCTAGATAAGTGCCCCAGGCATTTCTAGTTAATAGCATAATTATCAATCGGCTGAAACTGACACAAAACAATTTTCCATTATGCTTTGCACTTTTGGATCTTTATTTACAAGATCATTTCACATACCAAGATCATAAAGTAATTGTCCTGTTTTGTAAAATTATCTACATCTTTTTTATGTTTAGTCATTTAATATTTATGGAATGTATTTTTTTGAATGATGAGAGGTAGGATCCTATTTTTACATTGTTTTTCCATATGGCTAGTAATTGTTCCATCACTTATTTAAAAGTTCATGTTTCCTGATTGATCTGCAACACCATCTGTTCACAATTTGGGTCCATATGTATGTGGTTTTCTTCTGGGCTTGATATTCTGCTTAATTGTTCTATTCGTAATATAAAGGTCCTTTCTTTTTTATACTATATGGATTTATACTGTTATGATATATGATAGAGCTAGTTCCCTAATTTTGTTTTTATGCTTAACATGATGCTGAATCATTCTGGAACATTTGTTCTTCAATATAAATTTTAAAATACATCAAGCTCCACCTAGAAAATGAGTTAGAAACTGTTGGAAATTTTATTGGAATTTCATTGAATTTATAGATTTTTTCTAAGAAGTATATGTCTTTTAAGATATTAAAAATTCAAATTTAATAGTATGTTATCCCCATTTTTTTAGGCTTTCCATTAATTATTTCAGTAATTTGTTATATTTTCACCAATATTCTCTTGTCCACCTTTTGTTATATTTCTTTATATTTATCATGCAATTAAAAATATTGTCTTTAATTTATCTTTTATCTCTTTTGATTGCTAGATTATAGTAGTAGATGTTGTTAAAGTCTCATTAATTCCAATTATTAGATTATATTTAATTCTTTATGTTGACAATCATCTCATTTGTAATTAGAATAGTTTTCTTTCTTTTATCAGAATCCAGCAGATAAAGACCACCATGAACATACCTGTATTTGAACAAAGTTTTGTTCATTGGTATATGTTGCATCAGGGGGAACTGTACACCATGGGGAACCATCTAAGTATTAGGAGGGGATAATTATAGGATCTGGGTGTGTTAGGAGGTTTTTGGAAGGCTTCATGGCAGTGTAGTTTTAGTCTATATTATTAACTGTCAGAACATGTGTGTAATTCTAGGATTGAGTATCCTAATACACAATTTTTATTTCAGTTACTGGAAGAATGTAACATGGCTAAAGCTAAAATTGGTTTTAAAAAATGGAAAGCAGTTGTCACTCCTTTGGAAGAGGGAGATATTTGGTCATTTTTATATTGTGTATAGTACTTTTATGTTTTCTGTGCATAGACGTTATTATAATGGATTATATTTTTTCTCATTCTGTCATGGACAAAGAGTGACTCTGTACGATGTTAGTGTTCCATGAAATAGTTTAGGTTCAGTAGGGAACACCTTAGCATTGCTTCCCCCACCCCCATATTTCTAATCTTTCTACCTTTCATATATTTTTTATAGCTTCCTAACCAGTACAATGCTTAATAGAAATGATAGTGGGAACACTGGTTTTATTAACGATCTTAAAGGTAATAATACTTTCAACGTTTTATTACCAAGTACTTTGCTGAGGGGGTTTGATAGACATCTTTTATGATGGTAAAAATAAATTTCCTATTTTTAGGATTTTTTTTTTTCTGCGTCAGTTCATACAACCATAGTTATTATTTTTGTTTCCTATCTAAGAAACTTTTTTCTAGGTTTTCTTCTAGAAGTGTTACAGTTTTATAGATTATGTTATGTTTATTATCCATTTGGGGTTGAGTTTTATATATAATGAGATAATTTTCTATATATTGATGCCCAGTTATTCCAGTTCCATTCTCATTTATTGAGTCTATTTTTCTTCATTAAATTACTTTGGCAATATATATATATAAAATCAGTTATGTGGGGAGATCTACTTCTGTATTCCCACTCTCATACATTGAGCGTGTCCAGTCTCATACATACTGGACATTTATGTCCACTCTTTTGTCCACATCACACTGCCTTGATTATAAATATGATTTATAATATATCTTGAAAGTAAGTAGTTTGCATCTTCTGTTTTGCAATTCAATTACATTTTGTATAGTAGTACATAGTACAAAATACCAAATTTTAGAATATGTGTGTATTTATGAGAAGACATTGTAAGTCAATTGAGAATATCAACATGATTTAACGACACCAAGGAATTTGTGAGAATACTCCATCAATAACACAGGGAAATAGTTGCTTAAGATGCCTCTAGTAATTTTATCAGTATATCCATAGCATCCAAACTTTGGCCAACTTACATTTACATCCTGGTAAAATTCAGAGCTTTTGAAGGAATGTTGGCATAACACCATAAACAAGGACAAAAGCAAGATGAATCTCAAAATTTTGTTGTGTTACAAAATAAAAATATTTTCAAATATGCTTGAAGTTGTGTTGAAAATAAAAACAAGAGTCCAACTTGTAGAGGACAGTCACTGAATAACTATTCACTAATTAAGTACATATACATGTTAAATATGCATACAATACACACTCCTCACAGACACATTTTTCTCAATGCAAATATAGATATAACTACTACTATGTGATAATTAAGCTATCACAGAATGTAAAATTTGGGGGATGGGCACAGGCATATCACATTGTAATTCATAAGTATTATTTTATAAATTATTAATGGACTAAATCTGTCATAATAAAATAATTAAAATAATATGAAGCTGTGGTAAAAATATTGATTTTCAAAGTATATGTAAACAGACTGTATATAAATGAATCTTTGCTCAGTGAAATTTCCTTTCTAGGTCTAACATCTTTTTCACCAATTATGAAAAGCATATAGAATGAGGAAGCATAAATAGAGGAGACTGTGAAACTCATAAAATATATGGGAATATTTTATGGGAAGGATATTTATGCTGACCACATAGAATTTAAAACATTGTCATTATTATAAGAATAGGTTTTTCACAATTCTATATCCAAATTCTGTTCACAGAATTTTCTCAACAGTGTGTTTTCATATGCCTTTTATACTCACAGTTTTCTTTAAAAATGCTTATTCCTCCTGTGTCTCATTGTACTTTTGTCCTCTGTAAATTAATCCAGTGACCATTAGGGATGCTTCCTTTGGGAGTGTTCTGGAGTATCTGATGTACACCAAGAGGGAAGAATCTCAGGTGTTATTACAGTGCAAAATCTCAGATTGCTGATAGTTGTAACCTACTGCAACATCTGGAACTGTTTTTTAAAAAAATAGTCCAAAAGGTCACTATTTTTAGATTTTAACATTAGTATGGAGAAAAGTTAAGTCACAGATGGCATAATTCTTTTTATATATCACCAGAGAGCTTTAATATATCTATATCATATTACAATAGAATGGTTTAGATGTATGAGCTTTTTAAAATATAAAATTTGATATGTAATCCCTTGGACATGTTCTCAGAGGCCATAACATGGGGGTCAGGTATTATTAACCTTGAAAAATAAGGACAATATAAAGTGTTGAAGAAAATAAGAAATAAGAGACAATTATCTTCAAGATCCATGGTAACCTTGTTTTTTTATTTTTCCTAAAAAAAAAAGTTTGCTTTCCAATTATGCTAAATTTAATGAATATAAATATATTGTCTATATAATTAAATATTAATAATAGTTAATGTATAGATAAGTATATGTATATATCTTTGTTTTCAACAATATTACCACCTTTCTGAGGCTTTATATTTCATATGTTTATTAATTAAAGGTACAAACTTAAATATATAGACAAGAAAATGAAAGAGGCTAGAAATCTGTGATCTAGATTAATTAATAAAACATTATATAAGAAAAATAAGAAATAATATAGAACTGATAAAGGAAATATAAAAAATAAACATAAATTAGTGAAACAGAAATATATTTTTCTATATATAAAATCAACAAAGCCATTAGTTACTTCTTTGAAGAGATTAATAATATCATTAATCTCTAGATATATTACTATAAAGTAAAGCAAATAATAAAATAATGTTTATAATTAAGAACAATAAAAGAAAGCCAACACATAGTCTATAAATAATAAAAAGTTATTAAGATAATATTATGAACTTGTCTTTGGCAATAAATTTAAAATGGGAAAGTTCTCCAAAATACAATGTACTGAAACTAAAAGAAAAGAAAATTGAATATCTGCATATTCCCTATTAAGACAATTAAATACATTATTGAAAATGTATCCATAAACAAAATCCCTGTTGAGATTAATTCACCACTGAACTATTCCAAACATTTAAGAAAGAAGTAGAACAGGTCTTACCTAAAACTTCCCAAGTAATAAACATGTTGATGGAATAATTTCAAGCTAGTTTATGAATCCAGCATATCTTGAAACCAAAATCTGACAAAAACATTACAAGAAAGAAAAATTAAAGATCTATAGCTTTTGTGGCCAAAGAGAAAAATCCTAACCAAATAAAATAGTATATAAAGGACAATCTATAAAATAAAACTGATATGTAATATAGGATAATCCATCATGCCAATGGGACATATTCCTCAAATTCATGGATGAGTTAACAATTGCCATACAATCATCTCAGTAGATTTAGAAATCACATTTGCTGAAATAAATTGATGTTGAATTTCAGCAAATGTGATTTCTGTTTAGGATCTTTTATATTTGTCCATGAAAGGTATAGAAGGCAAGAATGTGGGAGAATAAGCTAATTCTTTCAAAGGGTCAGTAAACCTATAAAATTGATAAACCACTAGATAGGCAGAACAAGAAAAAAGAAAAGAAAAGAAAAGACACAAATTACCAATATTAGAAATGAAAAAGTAGTCATCACTTTGATTCTATAGACATTAAAAGAATAATAAGGGAATACAACAACCAAATCTATGCCTATAAATTTAATAACTTAGATTAGATGAATAAATTCCTTGAAAGACACAAATTATAAAAAAGTAGGATGATTATAGGCCTATATTTATTAAGGAAATTGAATTCACCTTAATATCCTCCCCCTCGCCCCCTCCCCCCAGAATTCTCAGGTCCAGACTTTTCACTGGTGAATTTCACTAAGCACTTACACAGATGTAGAACCAATTCAATACAAGCTTCACCAGAAAATAGAAAGGAGAGAACACTTCTCACTTTATGAGGACAGCATTATCCTGATACCAAATTCAGACAAAGAGACCAATATTCATCATGAGCACAGGCCCACAATTCTCAAAAAGATAATTGGTCCATCAAATCTAGCAATATATAATAAAACCTTACATTTAAGTAGGACTCATAAAAGAAATGAAAGGCTGGTTCAATGTTCAAACATAAATCAGTGGTGGCAAGCACACCTAATGGCCAGGTCTTGGTTTTTCATATCATTCTCCAACAAAAGGAACCAGGGCTCCTTGAATAAATGACTTATTCTAGGGCTATGGTATGGCATATACAAGATGAGTCTGGAGCGTCTTGCTCAATGCCAGAAAGTAAAGCAATGTCCGAACCTCACCAAAAACATACACATATACAAACATACACAAGGCAGGCCAAGGCACGAGTGTTCATTCTCATTACTTAGGTTCAACATTGTATTTGAAGTTTTAACAGTTTACTAAGGCAAGAAAAAGAAAATGAATGCAAGCAAATTGGAAAGGAAGAAACAAAATTGCCCGTATTCACAGATGACAATGTTATCTACCTGGAAAATCATAAACAACCTACAAATAAAAGTTTCTGAAATTAATAAATGAGTTTAGCAAGGTCATAGAATACAACTTAAAAATACATTTAAAAATTTTATTTCTGTATCTTAGCACTGAAAACTAGAAACCACAATTTGAAAAACTATGATTTACAATAGGTCAAAAAATTGAGATGCTGAGCTATAAATCTTACAAAGCATGTGAGAAACTGTGGGCTGAAAATAAGGTATCAAAGATGCAAATAAATAGAGAAATATGCTATATATATAGGTTGGAAGACTCAACATACTGATGAAGTCATTTCTTTCCCAAATTGACCTGTAAATTTAATGCAACTGCAATCAAAATCACCTAAGGATTTCTTTTTTAGGTTATTGGCAAGCCAATTCTAAAATTTATATGGAAAGGTATAGGAACTAAAATTACTAAAACATTTTTGAGAAAGAAAAACATAGTTGAGTTACTCACACTAACCAATATCAAATAAACTGTAATGCTACTTGCTATAACAAACAGAAAGTTGTGTTACTGGTAAAAGTATAGTCAAAAAGATCAATGGGAGAGAGTAAATACTAGTAATAAACCCACACAAATATGGTCAGTTTTTTTTTTTTTTACAAAAGTACAAAGATGTAAGTAACAATAGAGAGGAGGTAGTATTTTCAACAAGTGGTGTTGATTTCATCTATATAAAATTCTAGAAAATGTAAACTATGGTGCCAGAAGACAAATCAATGGTTGTCTTGTAATTAGGAGATAAGGAAAGTTGCATCTTTGAGGGGCTGTGGAAATGTTTGATATTTTGATTTTGGTAATGGCTTCCTGGGGCATGTATGTAGTTTATTGTATGTCAGTTATAGTTCAGTTAATCTATATGAATTCTAAAAATCACATTAGTAGAAAAACACATTTCATATTATTATTTTAGATTATAGCATCCAGTAATCATCAATTATTTAAAAAGATGTTTTACATACACAAGAGATAATTTTTAAAAAGAAACAATTACTGAACTAATACTATCAGGCAGTGTGTGGGTGCTTATCCTGCTTAATTTTAACTACTGCCCTTTGAGGTAGTACTTCATTTTAGAAATAAAATCAGAAGTTCAGAGAAGTTAGGTAAATACTGAAAATTACAAAACAATGTCAGAGGAAATTTTATAAAAATTATGAAACTTACTGAACTGAACTTTTCTAATAAAGTATGTATTTCCCTAAGAATGTAGTTTGTATGTTTGGGTATGATATCATCATATTTGCAATTTGAAAAAATCACTGGAGAACAGGTGGAAAAGGGGTTGTGGGAACAATTAGTTGCAGGAAGACCAAGATAGGAGAGCGAGTTCAGTGTGCTATGCAGCAGGCAAATGCAGTACAAATGCAGTCTAGGATAATGGGAATGAAGTGAACTGGACATATAAGAAAATATATGTGTGTGTGTGTGTGTGTGTGTGTGTGTGTGTGTGTGTGTGTGTATCCTAGTGGTTAATTTAATAACAAAATTAATTACCTTTGCTTAACTTATTTGGGTATATTTGAATATGTTAAAGTTAGAGGCTCTATACACTGCTTAATCTCAACTCTATCGTTAAAATTAGTTTAACATATTTATTAAGATTCTACATTGTTTCCACTACTTGGCTAAATATGAAGAAACCCAAGTTGTTGAATATATAATTCTAACATATACCAAATCCAAAGTACATTAATATTGTTTTGAATTTCAGTTATCAATTTAGTATTAACACCACCTGCTTTCAGGGACTGCAATTCCCAAACTTCTTTCAGGTGTGATTCCTGGATAGTCTGTTAATGTGAAGCAATATGAATGGTATTTGTGAGGTGGAAGAAGAGGCGAGACCATTATTCCCCAGAGGCAGTTACTGGCCTAGGAGTTTTCAGAGCAGCTCCAGTCAAGCCCCTGTGAAGCACTAGCTTTGCTGTAGCTGCTGGGAGACTGGCAAGGGCTCTAGACTTTATCAGACTACGTAAAGTCTACTTCAGATGCATTCTTAGGCTTTTATTGTGCTCCTCCACACCTCTATACACTTATAAAAAACTGCCCATAAGTGTTAACTGGACTTTTGAAAAACATTTATATCTCCTTTTATTAAACTCACAATTTTTAAACATAGATCATTTACTTTTGCACCTACAGTCCCTGCACTGCGGAGCCTCTGCCTAGAACCACCAAGTACTCAGTCTGTGTCTATTAAATGAATAGTGAAATGTTTATAGTATCAAGTGAATTTATTTTTACCCAGGGATCAACTATTATGCTATATATTTTGAAAATAATAAAAAGAGTGTTATGACAGTGTCCAATTGGATTGGGGAAGTATAGAGATATATTTTATGTAAAATTTTATATTATCCTGCCCTCTACTAGTAAAAGAATCTCTGAAACCAATATTGGAAAGTTAATGGTGTGGAGCCACAGTTTTATTATTTTTAACAACCTAAAGTTTGAGTAACCCATAATAGTTTTTGATAACTTAAAAAAGCAGGAAACTTATCTCATTCACTTAAAAGAAAAATGTGAAATGAATTCCCTGAAGAAAAAATTACCCAGGGGACATTCTGAATTTTGCAGTATAAAAGACTTGCCTATTTTCCTTTTATTAGTTTTGTAGACATAACTGCAAAATTAACAAACCATGAAATTCAACACCACACCAAACAGTAACAGACAGATGCTTGACTTTGCAGTTGCTAGAGCAAAAACCAACTAATATATTTCAAGAGTAGGAAGAGAGCTCATTTTACTTCTTTTGAAAATTCAGACATTTGCATGCTTTATATATACCCGTTTAGAAAATATTCATTTTAAAGGTACACTCTAGATCACTGGTGCAGCATAGGAAACAGTTCAAAACTCATTAGAGCATTGCCATCCTTTGTCAACTTGCAATATAACTTGTAGACAATAGTGATAATCACAAATAGTTCACATGGAGTAAAAATTAAATACCATGTCTTTGTGTGTGTTATTGCAGATCTACTCACAAGGGCTATAACTCTTTCAGATAAGATATTAAAATTACAAGCAAAATTTTATCTCTAATTAAAGTAATATTTTAATGGTTAATGGATTTTTTTCTTTCATACATTCACAGGATTACCAATATTAATTTTGTGGAGAATTATATTGCTGTATGTTAAAATTCTTTTGGAATGCTTAGATTTTGTGTAAAACAACTTTGAAATTATTAGGATGAAATTTAGTCTATTTATAGATAAACTATTAAAGTAAAAATAAAATCATATTCTTTGATAGAGGTATTCAATTCTTAAGGTCTTATCCTAAGGACAGAATCAGAAATGTACAAGAAGACTTATATACCAATATGGTCAGTTACATACTGGTGATATTTCTAATAGTGAAAAAATGAAGATAAACTAAATATCCAATGATAGCAGAATGATTAAATACAATGTATCCATGTAAGGAACCATGCAACCATAAATATCTATGTTTTAGAAGGTACTATTAAATTGCGTGGAGAAATTGTTTATAGTATAATAAGGAATAAAATGACAACAACAACAATTTTTTTTAAAGGTTATAAAATATCAGCTCCCACTCAAGTGCAAATACAAATACATAAACACACACACATGAAATTTGTGACTGGTATATAAGTAAAGCAGAATGTTAGTAATAGTTATTTCTGAGATGAGAACATAAGTAGGTCTTTTATCTCCCTCTTTGCATATTTCTAGTTCTTAAAATTTTCTGTCGTAAACATCGGCAAAAACACAATACTTCCTCCTGTTTTAATGGTAAAACATAGTTCAACCTCTCAATGACTTGTAAGTATTTAATATTATGTGAATTCAGTTTATGTGAATTGTGTAACTGACATTATGAGAACAGTAGATCTATAAAGTCTTGACTTAGAAATTAACAGATCACACAGTTTTTTATATAATGATCAGGCATAAAGTTTCAGAATACTGAAATAGTCTCAATCAAATTCAATACAATCATGCAAATATCAATTTCTTGATAATATGCTAGTGGTAGGAATTCAGCAGTTATTACAAATAAAGAAAAAAGAAAAATAGGTACATTCCTTACCATCATAGGTAATGCACTATGGTAAGGATTTTTTAAATTGGTTATTAAAAATATTTTCAAGTACTCAAAGTATTATCAAATAGTTCAAGTACAGGAGAACTCATAACAAGTAGAATCTAATTTGTGAAGGCTTTTCAGAGAAAAAATGTTTGAGCTGAGACATGAAGAATAAACAGAATAGGAGACAACACTGGAATAATGAGCATTTAAAGAACTGAAAGCATTTAAAATCCGAGCATTAGAATGGAGATGACATTGACAGAGTAACCTGAGGTGCTCCTGGAAAGCTAGGTTGGCCCTGTTCAGACAGTCTTCTGCCACCTGAGGCAAGGGGTCTTTTACTGTGGAGACAATGGGAAGCAAGTGTCTTAGTAAAGAAACTGGCATTATCACATTTTTAAATGGTTATTCTCTGCTCTGGAGAGACTAGACTGTAGGAGGAGGCTCAGCAAATGGATGTTAGAAGATTACCAATAAGTTGAGAATGATGGTAACCCGGATAATAGTTGTGGCAATAAAGATGGACTGTAGTAGACAGCTTTGTGAGATCTGGGGCTGAAGTAGTAGGAAAAATCATGCATGACTCACAGGTTTCAAGCTTGAGCAACTGGGTAAATGATGATGGCATTTATTTAAACTGAACTTTGGATGTGGGGAAGATTTAGAAGCTACTAAAACCAGTTTGATGTTCAATTTCAAGTATCTTTGTGATATGTAAGTGGAGATTTTGAGTAGGTGTTTTGATATTTACAGATGGAGCTCAGAAAACAGTCCAGACTTAGAAATTTTGTACTACTGGAGGTGGTCAGACAAATTTCTCACTATGGGTCTGGACATCTTTTATTATTTGCCATTCAAATAATGATTTTTCTTTTTGTCCTTGGGGAAAATATATGATTAATAAACTATGAGTATTAAGTAAAATACACAAATATCTGTGTTTCTTTCAAATATTATTACAAAGGGAATAATAATAATAATGTTAAAGTTCTGGATTAAAGATTTTCATATATATACCTATATGTGTATATGTAATATACATGTATATACACATATATGTGTATATATATATAATTAGAAGTAGAGTATAATGTTCCACTTAATTTTCTATATGAGATAGGTAGATTGTGATAGGATGTCACCAATAAATCCATTCCAAATATTAATAGAAATATGCAATGCCTGGAGACTGCCATTTCTGTCTCAAGGATTAAGACAAAAATGGATCAAAACACTATTCAATTCTAAACAGGTTCCCAGCCTTACATTCAGACGTCTGTTAGTTACAAGTAAATCCCTCTTTGTTCACTCATTTATTAAAATTAGCTCAGATAGTTGATTCAAGAATATTTGAAGATCTCTCCTGTGCTAGAGGGCTGATAGCAGTACTGATAATATCTAAATGTTGCTTACCATTTCACTAAAGACAAGTGTTCAGTTTAAAACACAACAGACAGAGACCCATCTTTTGGAATCCTGAAACATCCTTTACATTATGCCTAAAGCAAACAATGTAGGTTCTATGTATTTATTAAGACTTTTTACCAAGAAACCTTAAGAGTTCTAATTGCATTACCTGAGGCCATAAATGTACTAGAATATTCTTCTGTGAATTACAAGTTGGTTAAATATACATTTCTTGGGACATAACTTTATCCCTCAAAAACAGATAGACATGGCTGCACTATTTCCTAGCTTTACATGTAGTTGTAGCAAAGTCTGAGGTCACCCCATGTCATTGGCATGCTTATTTTTGCCTTGATAGCTTTTGTTCTGTCTCAATATTTCAAAACTCTATAATTTCACTTGACTATGTCTTCATATTGCTGATTTTCTATGTATGTTTCTCCAGAAACATTATACTTCCCTTATATCAACAGATTTTTTTTCTCCTATCATCACATATAAATTTAAAAAAGAAAGAAAAGTAAAAAACTCTCCCCTGTTTTGGTTCTGATTCTGTCTATCATCTATATCTATCCATCATCTATCTTTTTCTTCTTTACTTTTGTTACATGAGTTACTGTGATATGTTGTCTTTTTCATCACCATCCCCCACTATACTTTAATTCTTGTCAGCTACATGACTTTCCTCTTTATAGTCTATATGTTTATTTCAAATTCTTTCCTCATGCCATTGATTCATTACCAGGCTTGTTTCTATTCTTCCTTTTCTCGTCTTTATTTTCTTTTTATTTCTAAGTCCTGTGATAGTTTTACTTCAGTTTAACTATCCCTCAACTTGGATCTTAATCTTTTATATCACATTTCATAGTCCTTAAATAATCTAATATTTCTTCTCCTTTTTGACCTTTAATGATTCTGAGAAAGTATGAAACATTTATTGTAGAAAATTATGTGTTTCTCTCTGTAAAATGTTTTATTTATCTGTCTTTTCTATATTTTATATTACTTTTTACTTTTTAACTCTTGCAGTGTTTCTGTGTGGTCACTTTTTTTCTGGTTATTTTTTTAAAGCAGAGAGAATTTGTATGTCTTTAATTTAATTCAATTTTGTTTCTCCCCAAATATATCATTGGTACAGTCTCTTTCTTGCTTTTACTGCCATAACATATAGTTATTTGTACAATTATAGTTGGTACTTGAACAATGTAGGATTTGGGGTGCCTATTTTCTATGTGGGGGAAACTTCACATATAATTTATAGTCTGCCTTCCATATCCAAGGTTCCTCTGTATTTATGTTTCGGCATTTACAGAGTCAACCAACCATAGATCATGTAGTACTGTTGTATTTACTGTTGAAAAAAGTCTGCATGTAAGTGGACCCATGCAGTTCAAATCTGTGTTGTTCAAGGGTTAACTGTACTTCTAAACACCAGTTTGAAGACTGTGGGCTGATGGTCTTTATCCTGTGTTTCATTTCTGTAGACCTGAAGGAGACCAGGTCAGGGAATAGGGTACCATATATCCTTATTCTAGTCTTCTCTCAACTGCCAGAGTCCCTTGAGAGGGCTTTTGTGTTTTGGAGTATTCATTAATAGTGGGTGCAGCAATAAGCCTTTGCTTCTGCCAGGACTGATTGGTCCATTCCTCAAATTAACCCACCTCATTTCAGCTACCTTTTCCATTATCTTTACAGCTAGAATTAGGCAAGTAGATGAAACTTATGTACACTTTTATTTTGGCCTACTGTTCTTTGTTTATTTGTGCTACCATAAAATAATGCAAAAACATCAGCTTGCCCAAAGCCACTCTATCTGTGGGGAGCATGTCTTATTTAAGGAAATAAATTTCAATGTAGATGGAGAGCAGAGGAAAGAGGAGCATGAGTGAAATGGAACTGCTTAAAAATGCAAAATAATACTTTCCATTACATGCAAAATTCTCAGCAGTGATTCCAGATTTTTAGATTGTATATATTCAGAAATTTGTTCTTACTGTTTTCTCCTTTTACTAACAGAGACCCATCCACGTTTATCTAACTCCTCTTGTAACCTATCACACAAATATGGATGAAGAGATTGAAAGTAATTTGTTAATAAGGAATCAAACATTGCCCTTATTGAAAAGAAACTAGCCAATCCCAAACCCCTTGTACTAAACAGTTAGCAGACATTTGAGAGTTGATGTTTCTTGGTGGTGAGGGGGAATCAGGGAAGTAAAGATTGCATCTTTGTTATGCAAATGAGGTAGTAGCTGTGTTTGCATTCATAATCAATTTAAATGCTGCACTCTAAATATCACCATTGAGGCCACCAGGGTGAATAGATAAATGAAATATTTTGGGCATTAATTCCACTTTCCCTGACACAGCAGTAAACACAGTGTTAGAGACAAAAGGACTCTTAGTAGTACTTTTTTCACCCCCCTCACCTAACTTTATAGGTGTATGAATGTTAGGAAAAGAGATAAAAGAGAGTCTTATTCCAGAGTTAGGTACCTGACTGAAGCCTGAATATGGTTTAAAAGTAAAGAATAGGGTTGAAACAATGGCAGTGAAAAGACAATGGGAAGCATCTCACTGATTTGGGAAAGTATATTACTTTTAGAACTCATATGATATTGGCTTCTTATATGATCTGGTTCCTTCATTGCTAATTCAGGTTGTTCACAATCTTCCCACTGGGCATATGGACATTTCTCATAATAAATCAACCTGTTTATCTAGATGTGAGGGAGGAAAATAATTTTCCCTCTACTCTTCTAGGTTGCTGGCTGCTATAAGACATCTTAACAGGAGAAAAACAAACAGAAGTTTAATACCTCCTATATACTTGCGATACTAAGGAAAACTGAGCAACTTCCCCAGGTGGTCCAAGCCAGCACTTTAAATACCATCTCCAGCTAAAGACAAAAGACGATGTTGGGGGAAGGGAGAGACCAGTTATGGGAGACTATCAGGAAAAGCACAGTAGAAGAGGGTCCGGTTGTTATGCAGATTTTGGCCATTACCTTACCCATTGATAAGAGTTTCTAGAGATTCCCTCCCTGGTACAGAGGGGGAGATACCCTTAAAAAGGGAAATTTCTATTATAAATGTAAATATCTCTTACAAAAGTGTAGCTTATATTCATTTTTCAGAGCTTTTCCTATGTCTGCTAGTTCTTAAAAATAATCAGCCTAAAATAATCCTTATGTCAAAGAGGCATATTCTGGGGTGGAAAATTCTGCTCCCCTTCACAGATAAACTTTTTTATAAACTCAGTTACTGAATTGCTAAATTAGAATTTAGAAATTTAATTAACATATAATAACAGGTATGTGGATTGATACTTTGCTAAATAATAAATATTATTCATTAAATCGGGCATATTCCTGGCAAGCTCTTTCACAAGTTTCTTTACTACATAACCCCCAAATTTATAATATTTTACTAATGATTAAAACAATTGAGATAGCCTCATCCACCAGAGGACAGACAGCAGAAGCAAGAAGAACTACAGTCCTGTAGCCTGTGGAACAAAAACCACATTCACAGAAAGATAGACAAAATGAAAAGGCAGAGGACTATATACCAGATGAAGGAACAAGATAAAACCCCAGAAAAACAACTAAATGAAGTGGAGATAGGCAACCTTCCAGAAAAAGAATTCAGATTAATGATAGTGAAGATGAAAAAAAAAAGAAAAAGAATAGAGGCAAAGAAAAAAAGAAAAAAAGAAAGAGAATAGAGGCAAAGATCAAGAAGATGCAAGAAATGTTTCACAAAGACCTAGAAGAATTAAAGAACAAACAAACAGAGACGAAAAATACAATAACTGAAGTGAAAACTACACTAGAAGGAATCAATAGTAGACTAACTGAGGCAGAAAAACGGATAAGTGATGAGGAAGACAAAATGGTGGAATTCACTGCTGCAGAACAAACTAAAGAAAAAAGAATGAAAAGAAAGCCTAAGAGACCTCTGGGACAACATTAAACGCAACAACATTCACATTATAGGGGTCCCAGAAGGAGAAGAGAGAGAGAAAGGACCAGAGAAAATATTTGAAGAGATTAGTTGAAAACTTCCCTAACATGGGAAAGGAAATAGCCATCCAAGTCCAGGAAGTGCATTGAGTCCCATACAAGATAAACAGAAGGAGAAACATGCCGAGACACATAGTAATGAAATTGGCAAAAATTAAAGACAAAGAAAAATTATTGAAAGCAGCAAGGGAAAAATTACAAATATATACAAGGGAACTCCCATAAGGTTAACAGCTGATTTCTCAGCAGAAACTCTAGAAGTCAGAAAGGAGTGGCATGATGTACTTAAAAGTGATGAAAGGGAAGAACCTACAACCAAGATTACTCTACCCAGCAAGGATCTCATTCAGATTTGATGGAGAACTCAAAAGCTTTACAGACAAGCAAAAGCTAAGAGAATTCAGCACCACCAAACCAGCTCTACAACAAATGCTGAAGGAACTTCTCTAAGTGGGAAACACAAGAGAAGAAAAGGATCTACAAAAACAAACCCAAAACAATTCAGAAAATGGTCCTAGGAACATACATATCGATAATTACCTTAAACCTGAATTGACTAAATGCTCCAACCAAAAGACACAGGCTTGCTGAATGGATACAAAAACAAGACCCATATATATGCTGTCTACAAAAGACCCACTTCACACCTAGGGACACATACAGACTGAAAGTGAGCGGGTGGAAAAAGATATTCCATGCAAATGGAAATCAAAAGAAAACTGGAGTAGCTATACTCATATCAGATAAAATAGACTTTAAAATAAAGAATGTTACAAGAGACAAGGAAGGACAGTACATAATGATCAAGGGATCAATCCAAGAAGAAGATATAACAATTATAAATATATATGCACCCAACATAGGAGCACCTCAATACATAAGACAACTGCTAACCGCTATAAAAGAGGAAATGAACAGTAACATAATAATAGCGGAGGACTTTAACACCTCACTTACACCGATGGACAGATCATCCAAAATGAAAATAAATAAGGAAACAGAAGCCTTAAATGGCACAATAGACCAGATAGATTTAATTGATATTTATAGGACATTCCATCCAAAAACAGCAGATTACACTTTTTTCTCAAGTGCTCACAAAACATTCTCTAGGATAGATCACATCTTGGGTCACAAATCAAGCCTCAGTAAATTTTTAAAAAATGAAATCATATCAAGCATCTTTTCTAACCACAACGCTATGAGATTAGAAATGAATTACAGGGAATAAAACGTAAAAAACACAAACACATGGAGGCTAAACAATACGTTACAAAATGACCAAGAGATCACTAAAGAAATCAAAGAGGAAATCAAAAAGTACCTAGAGACAAATGACAATGAAAACATGATGATTCAAAACCTATGGGATACAGGAAAAGCAGTTCTAAGAGGGAAGTTTATAGCTATACAAGCCTACCTCAAGAAACAAGAAAAATCTCAAGTAAACAATTTAACCTTACACTTAAAGGAACTAGAGGAAAAAGAACAAACAAAACCCAAAGTGAGCAAAAAGAAAGAAATCATAAAGATCAGAGCAGAAATAAATGAAATAGAAACAAAGAAAACAATAGCAAAAAACAATAAAACTAAAAGCTGGGTCATTGAGAAGATAAAGAAAATTGATAAACCATTAGCCAGACTCATCAAGAAAAAGAGGGAGAGGACTCACATCAATAAAATTAGAAAAGAAAAAGGAGAAGTTACAACAGACACCACAGAAATACAAAGCATCCTAAGAGACTACTACAAGCAACTCTATGCCAATGAAATGGACAACCTGGAAGAAATGTACAAATTCGTAGGAATGTATAACCTTCTGAGACTGAACCAGGAAGAAACAGAAAATATGAACAGACCAGTAACAAGTAATGAAATTGAAACTGTGATTAAAAATCTTCCAACAAACAGAAGACCAGGACCAGATGGCTTCACAGGTGAATTCTATCAAACATTTAGAGACAAGCTAACACCCATCCTTCTGAAACTCTTCCAAAAAATTGCAGAGGAAGGAACACTCCCAAACTCATTCTATGGGACCACCATCACCCTGTTACCAAAACCAGACAAAGATACTACAAAAAAAGAAAATTACAGACCAATATCACTGATGAATATAGATGCAAAAATCCTCAACAAAATACTAGCAAACAGAATCCAACAACACAATAAAAGGATCATATACCACAATCAAGTGGAATTTATCCCAGGGATGCAAGGATTCTTCAATATATGCAAATCAATCAATGTGATAAGCCATATTAACAAACTGAAGAAGAAAAACCATATGATCATCTCAATAGATACAGAGAAAGTTTTTGACAAAACTCAACACCCATTTATGATAAAAACTCTCCAGAAAGTGGGCATAGAGGGAACCTACCTCAACATAATAAAGGCCATATATGACAAACCCACAGCAAACAGCATTCTCAATGGTGAAAAACTGAAATCATTTCCTCTAAGATCAGGAATGAGACAACAGTGTCCAGTCTCACCACTATTTTTCAACATATTTTTGGAACTCCTAGCCACGGCAATCAGAGAAGGAAAAGAAATAAAAGGAATACAAATTGGAAAAGAAGAGGTAAAACTGTCACTGTTTGCAGATGACATGATACTATACATAGAGAATCCTAAAAATGCCACCAGAAAACTACTACAGCTAATCAATGAATTTGGTAAAGTAGCAGGATACAAAATTACTGCACAGAAATCTCTTGCATTCCTATACATTAGTGATGAAAAATCTGAAAGAGAAATTATGGAAACACTCCCATTTACCATTGCAACAAAAAGAATAAAATACCTAGGGAGACAAAAGACCTGTATGCAGAAAACTATAAGACACTGATGAAAGAAATTAAAGCTGATACCAACAGATGGAGAGATATACCATGTTCTTGGATTGGAAGAACCAATATTATGAAAATGACTATACTACTCAAAGCAATCTACAGATTCAATGCAATCCCTATCAAATTACCAATGGCATTTTTTACAGAACTAGAACAAATCATCTTAAAATTTGTATGGAGACAGAAAAGACCCTGAATAACCAAAGCAGTCTTGAGGGAAAAAAATGGAGCTGGAGGAATCAGGCTCCCTGACTTCAGACTATACTACATAGCTACAATAATCAAGACAGTATGGTACTGGCACAAAAACAGAAATATAGATCAATGGAACAGGATAGAAAGGCCAGAGATAAACCCATACACCTATGGTCAACTAATCTATGACAAAGGAGGCAAAGATATTCAATGGAGAAAAGACAGGCTCTTCAATGAGAGATGCTGGGAAAACTGGACAGCTACATGTTAAAGAATGAAATTAGAACACTCCTTAACACCATACACAAAAATAAACTCAAAATGGATTCGAGACCTAAATATAAGACCGGACACTATAAAACTGTTAGAGGAAAACATAGGAAGAACACTCTTTGACATAAATCACAGCAAGATCTTTTTGATCCACCTTCTAGAGTAATGGAAATAAAAAGAAAAATAAACAAACGGTTCCTAATGAAACTTAAAAGCTTTTGCACATCAAAGAAACCGTAAACAAGATGAAAAGACAACCCTCAGAATGGGAGAAAATATTTGCAAATGAATCAACAGACAAAGGATTAATCTCCAAAATATATAAACAGCTCATGCAGCTCAATATTAAAGAAACAAACAACCCAATCCATAAATGGGCAGAAGACCTAAATAGACATTTCTCCAAAGAGGACATACAGATGGCCAAAAAACACATGAAAAGCTGCTCAACATCACTAATTATTAGAGAAATGAAAATCAAAACTACAATGAGGTATCACCTGACACCAGTTAGAATGGGCATCATCAGAAGATTTACAAACAACAAATGCTGGAGAGGGTGCGGAGAAAAGGTAACCTTCTTGCACTGTTGGTGGGAATATAAACGGATACAGCCACTATGGAGAACAGTATGGAAGTTCCTTAAAAAACTAAAAGTAGAATTACCATATGATCCAGCAATCCCACTACTGGGCATATACCCAGAGAAAACCATAATTCAAAAAGACATATGCACCCCAATGTTTATTGCAGCACTATTTACAATAGCCAGGTCATGGAAGCAACCTAAATGCCCATCGACAGACGAATGGATAAAGAAGATGTGGTACATATATACAATGGAATATTACTCAGCCATGAAAAGGAACAAAATTGAGTCATTTGTTGAGACCCGGATGGATCTAGAGACTGTCATACAGAGTGAAGTACGTCAGAAAGAGAAAAACAAATATCGTATATTAATGCATGTATATGGAACCTAGAAAAATGGTACAGATGAACCGGTTTGCAGGGCAGCAGTTGAGACACAGATGTAGAGAACAAACGTATGGACACCAAGGGGTGTAAACTGCGGTGGGGTGGGGATGGTGGTGTGCTGAATTGGGCGATTAGGATTGACATGTATACACTGATGTGTATAAAATGGATGACTAATAAGAACCTGAAGTATAAAAAACAAACAAACAAACAAAACAACTAATGCTAAACTTTCTTTGGGTTATTTGTATACAAATATGTTAATATAAATGTTTCAGACATTACATGAAATTTCTAAAAATCTTATATGTTCTGGTATAATGTTATAATTCTAATTACTACTTTAAAATGTATATCTCAGAAAGAAAAACTATTATTAGCACTATACTGTCAAATAGAAACTGCAAAAAAGTTTGAGTGACAGATGGTAGTATATGACACATTAACATAACTTACTGAAAAATCAAAGGATTCCCAATTTAGCAGTCTATAAATTCAAGTAAAAAATAAATTAAATGAAGTTAATGTCTAAGACAAAATTAAACATAACAAAATATATGTAGGTAAATTAAATTTAAAATTGTCCTATTGTGCATTAAAGGATAAGATAATTTATTAAGAAAAATTAGGTTTTAAAAGATTCCATGTTGGTAAATTACAGTGTTAATGAGTTCCCTGATAAAACTATGTTTAAATTTTATTGTAGTGTTTGAATTAGTAGGCATTAGAACTTTGACACTGCAGTAATTCTTAGAATTTTGAAAGCAGCTATGTTGTTCATAGTCCCAACACAACTAAACAATTTGGCCACAGTGACCCTGATCAACCTGGTCAATTATAGTTCCCTTTCGGATCAAATCCCAACTCCCCACAGTCAGGGAGAAAGAAATTTTCCTCTACACTTCTAGGTTCTTCTGGCTGGTCTAAGAATTAAATTGACATGAGACAGATTAACTGGAGAAAATCAAACAAAGTTTAGTAACATGTATGCATGTGAGAGTCCCAGGAAAACTGAGTAACTCACCAAAATGGCCAAAGCCTTTGCCATAAATACTATCCTCAGTTAAACACAAAAGAGGATGTTGAAGGTGGGGAGAGTCAGTTAAAGGAGATTACCAGGAAAAGCACAGTTGACAAGGGTGGTTGTGATGCAGATTTAAGTCATTATCTTCTCCACTTGTAAGAGTTTCTAGAGATTTGGTCATCATCCTCTTCTAGGCACAGAAAGGGAGACACTCTTGAAAATGGAGATTTCCCTTACAAATGTAAATGTTTCTTACAAAAGGGCAACTTCTACTTGGTTTTTAGAGTCCTTGCATGTCTGTTGTTTCTCAGAAAATAAACAAGTTAAAACAATGAATATGCCAAAGAGACAATTTTAGGGTGGCAAATTCTCCTCCCCTATACCTCCTATCTGGGTTCTAGTTCTCCAGGGTGGCAAATTCTCCTCCCCTATACCTCCTATCTGGGTCTTCACAGTGGGTCCCAGCTAACATCTGCTCCTTGGCTACAACTGACATTTTACCTGATGGCTCATCTTCTGTTGATGACAGAACACCTGCCAATGTAGGTAAATAACTTTGTTTCCTCTGCTAAGATATACAGCCCAACTATGCTTCTTGCCACTGTTGTAGGAAAGAGAGTGGAGCATGAGAGAGTGGTCATGTCCCAGGTCTCAGGCTAGTCCAAGTGTGGGTTCTTGCCTTTGTGCAGGAAAGAATTCAAGAGCAAGATACAGTAAAGTGAGAGAAGGTTTATTCAGGGAGATACTCCATAGACAGAGTGTGGGTCATCTCAGAAGGTGAGAGAGGCACCAGGGTACAGGGTTGTCAGTTTTTATAAGGGTGGGTAATTTCATAAGCTAATGAGTTGGAGAAGTATTCCATCTATTTTGGGGAAGGGGTGGGGATTTCCAGGAATTGGGCCACCACCCACTTTTTGACCTTTTATGGTAGACCTTAGAACTGTCATGGCGCCTATGGGTGTGTCATTTAGCCTGCTGATGTGTCACAATGAGCATATACTGAGGCTCAAGGTCTAGTGGGAGTCAATTCACCTTGGACCTAGTGGGTTTTCATCAGTTTATGTCATGTCCTTGGGCTATGTCATTCTTTTAAAGGGTGTGCCCTGCCTCCTTCCTGTCTCACCACCTCTTATAGTTCCATCTTCAGTGTCTTCGTTTTTGGGAAAAGTCATTTGCCCTAATAATTACATGTCTTTTAAACAAATCTGAATTTAGTTTCCCTCATGATTACAGATCAGTTGGTGATCAAATCCTTGTTTTCAGTAAGTACTCTTTCTTTACATTTTAAAGCTCTGTTCATCTGGATACCTGCAAGAGTTTCCCTGGCATATTTGAAGGGTACCTGTTAGTTCTGTCCTACACATTCTTCATTCATTCTTAAATAATGTCCCAGGATGAGTCACAGGAGTTTGGGTTGCCTCCTATTCAGAGTAGTTCCTTCTTTGTTACCCTTCTGAAAAACTAAGCAATTGTATCCTCTCCTTTGCATGTGTTACTCCCTCATGTTCCTGGAAAAATGCACCACTTGTCACAAAGTTCTTAGATGCTGGTGGAAATAAGCTTGGTGGTGAAGTGGGGCAGAATTTGCCACCCCAAAATGTAATTCTTTGGCGTAAGGATTATCTTGAGCTGGTTATTTTTAAGAAAGAACAGACATAGGATAAACTCTGAAAACCGAGGAAAAGTTACCCTTTTGTAAGGTCCTTTTACATTTAAAAGGGAAATTTCCAGTTGTAAGGGTGTCTCCCTCAGTACCAGGAATAAAATAAAATAAAATATCTAGAATGTAGAAGACACCAACTTAAATCTACCCAATAACCACATCCTTATTTACTGTGCTTTTCCAGGTAACCTCCCATAACTACTCCCACCACCCCACTCCCACCCACACACAACATGTTCCTTGTGTCCTTAGCTGGAGATTTCCTTAAGGTCATGGCATGGGCCATTTTGGGGAGTCACTCAGCTTTCCCAGGTATCTCCTATGTATACAGGAGTTTACTTATTATTAAACTTCTGTTTTTCTCCTGTTAATCTGACTTTTATTACAGGGTGGTCTCAGCCAGGAATCTGGAAGGTAGAGGGAAGATTATTTTTCTTCCCCTGTAGATGCATGCCTGACTGTTACCAAGTCCAAGCCTCCTCTGCTTTCCACACAACTGGCCATTAAATCGGGAGGTGAGATATTGAGGCAAGGAACAGCAACTTCATTCAGAAAGCCTGGTGTCTGAGAAGATGGCAGACTAGTGTCCTAGAGTACCATCTTATCAGGATCTGGATACTAGTTTCTTTTATAGAACAGAGAAGGGGAGGAGATGAGGAAGTAAAGTAGAAAGGCCATAAGTCTTGCAAAGTATCTCCTTTCTTTGACCAGCCTCAGGTAGAGAATGTATTAATTTCTTCTTTTCTGCAGCCATTCACAGGTGGGCAAGGTCAGGGTGTTTCCCTGTGAGCTGAACAAAGGCACTTTAGTTTAACATTCAGGCAGAGGGCAGGGTTCCCTGAGGCAAGCCATTATGTATGCCTATAGCTATAGCCAGAACAGAAGCAATGGAAAGCAACGGTCAAAGTAAAAGAAACAGATCCAGCATGGAGTCAGATTTTGTTCTCTGTTACATGATCACAGCTTCTGAGTCCTGAAATAAGTCTGTTGGTTAATGCTATGCTTTTCATTCTCCCACCCTTCTTTACTTGCCACTATCTCTAATGAGATTTTGACAAGTTTCTTACCTCATAAAAAATGTTAGTCTATACAAAAATCTATCCATTTAATATAATTGTTTTTTCTCTCTTGAGAAAAACTAGGCATGGGGCATTTTTTTCTATTTTGTTTTTGTTTTGTGTGTGTGTGTGTGTGAATCTACATTTATATGTTTGTTGTTTTAGATCATGTAAATTGTGAGGAAGAGATTTATTTGATATTTTCTTTGGTAAGTCATTCTATAAACTTGGAGATATACCCAAATACATAACTCTGACATAGTACAGCTTAGTGTGTTTTCAGAAAATGATCAATTTGTCCCAGGTTTTTTAACAGAAGATTATATTCTAAAATATCATTTTCAAAATTGTATTTTAAGCACCAATTTTACATAATTATTTTTAATTTATTATAATGTTTATGATAACTATCTTAAGCATCTTTCACAGAAGAAGTAATGATTTTCCAATTCAGCCTATTTTGTATAAACAGTAGGAAGTTTAATATGTGAGAAGCATGGGGAGACCAATCAAGATGGTGGAGTAGGTAGACATGAACTCATTTCCCTTCATGAACACATCAAAAATACATCTAGGGCTTCCCTGGTGGCACAGTGGTTGAGAGTCCGCCTGCTGATGCAGGGGACACACGTTCGTGCCCCGGTCCGGGAAGATCCCACATGCCGTGGAGCGGCTGGGCCCGTGAGCCATGGCCGCTGAGCCTGCACGTCCAGAGCCTGTGCTCCACAATAGGAGAGGCCACAGCAGTGAGAGGCCCACGTACCGCAAAAAAAAACCACAAAAAACATCAACATGTGGAACAGTTCTCACTGAAAACTACCTGGAAACTGGCAGAAAGATTCCTGTACAATGAAGGCTATAGGAAAGATCCACACAGAATTAGGTAGGAAGGGAAGAGAAACCATCAGGTCAGGACCTGTGCCCCTGGGAGGGAACTCAGAGAAAGAGGGAGAATACAAGGGAGAAGATCCGACCTAGGGAATGAGCAGTTGGAGTCATATATTGGGTGTCCCAGTCCCTGAGGTCCCACACAGAGAAGATGAACCCCCTCGGCTAGTTGGAGGGCCAGTGGGGCTAACAGGAGGGCTGTGGGAAGCCTGAACTCTGCTCACGAGGACTCCTCAGGCTCCCTGTACAGAATGAAATATATGGTCACCATGCTTATATAATTTTTGAAGTGCTAGAATTTTAATTGATATGATAAATTCATCGCTTTCAAGCAAAGAATGTAAGAATGAGTTTATAACATCTCCCTTGATTCAGTTAAACCATTGTGAGATACAGGGCTGATTTAATAATATTATTGGTTATGAAAGCAAGGAAAAAGAAAATAAAGTACCCTATTAAAGGCTATATCAATTCAAAGATACATCCTAATAGTTGAAACTTAAAAATGCTAAAAATGTACATCTTAAAATTAAGGAAAACTGTGTCATGAGTGTATTATAATACACAGTGTTAAGTTAGAAAATAATTTAAAACAATATGAAAATTATAATAAACATTGAAAAAATATTTTAAAATTATAACATATTTCTGATAAAAGAAAACAAGTTGGAGACAAATGTTTCCATTTAAAAATATATCTATTTCAAAGCATCACATTTCAAATGTGATATTTAACAGTGCACTGCTAAAAGTGCAATAAGAAGAATCTTTTATTTCTCATTTTAGGAGGATGGCTACCAGGCTAGTGCAGTACGTTTTAAAGGACCTGGCAAACTTTTAATACAATTAGAAAATAGTGGCTAAAGGGTTTGTCATTGAAAAGGTGATTACTGCACAGAAAACAAACCAACCACAACACTTCTGGCATTTGGAAATCAACTTTACTGAACACAAAGGAAGTGCCAAGAGACAAATTTCTCCTACTGGGAAAAATAACGATGCTTACTGAAAAAATACATTTGAATAAATAGAATGTCTATTTGAAAATAGTCCCAATTACCAAATTTCTAAATAGTCTTTTTCTAACAATCTCATCTGATGTGAAGACTTTATCAACTACATACAATATTTGAAGTATCAGATATTTCAAGTCCAAAGTAATGCTTATTGGACTCTAACAACTGCAGATATTCAGATCCTCATGAGTTTATTTATTATTGGTGCTGAGGATACTAATTATTTCCCCTCCACCTCTACAGGTTCTGATATAATTGTGAAGTAGTCATAGGAGGTAAATAGGGATGAAAATACCAGCTTTATTAATGGTAACACTTGATTAGAGAACATTACTTGAAACAAAACTAAACTAGAATATTACCTAAAACAAAATCATACTAGATTTCTGTTATGGGTTGAATTGCACTGCCCCAAATTCATATGTTGAAGCCCTAACTACCAGTACCTTGGAAATAATTATGATGAGACTATGTTGGAGTAAATTGGGCCCCGACCCAGTATCATTGGTTTCCTTATTAAAAAAATGCTACGTGAAGAGAAAGCATAGAGGGAAGATGATATAAAGGTACAGGGAGTATGTCGTATACAAGCCAATGAACACCTGAAAATACCAGAGCTATGGGAAAGGCATGGGATGGACATGATAGTCCTCAGAAGGAACCAGCTCTGCCAGCACCTCGATTTTGGACTTCTAGCCTCCAGAACTGTAGGACAACACACTTCTGTTGTTTTAGCCATGTTGTATGTGGTATTTTGTTATGGAAGCCCTAGGAAAAAAATATAATTTCTTATTCTTCTATATTCAGCCATTACTCCCAGCTAAATTTAGAAGGTAGGATCTCCACTTAGGTGGGTCATTTGGAAAATTGCAGTTTGCTTCTTTTTCTATGAGGTAGAGGGTAGTCAAAATTCAGAATCAGTAATTCAGCTGCTGCCTAAGGTAGTTCCCACTACCATAACAATCATTTCAAGCTCTCTGTTCTCTTTTTTAACATTATACTTTAAACAAATTTCTTTAAATGATAAATGCTTGTTGAAGAAAACTGGGCATCTGGTTTCATATCTGGTAGCATTATGCTGTCTCACCTATCCACCAATTCAAAAAGCAACCCATGTTCTTATGCCTAAAAATCAAACCTTTTAAATATCTTGTTAATTGAAAATCACTATGGATTGGTCCCACAGTTCTTACACACATGTGATCACAATATTACAGGGTATTAATGAGACATAAATTGGAATTGATGAGCTATACTGTCTTTTATTTCAATACTGTTCAGTCGGAAACTTAGATGCAAAATCAAGTCCATTTCTATATATGTTATTTTTATCCAAACATAACATAAAGTACTGTTTCAAATCGTATTGATATATTTGAGCAAAAGAGCAAAGAATATGAACTGTAAATTCTACTATAGTAGGATGTAATTAATAAAGCCATGCCAAATATCATTGACTATGCAATCTCTGGTAACTGACATCCTGATAGTTTTGTTTCGGAAATTTTTCACATTTACTTTGCAACACTCTAAAAATTTGCTTGTTGATTAATCCTGTATGATGATATATCATTTTGTTTAAAGATATTTTCCATCATAGATCCATGGTTAATTAACTTGTATAATGTGTAAGTTTCATGTATACAATAGTAAATGTAGCATACAATGAAAATATAAGAAATAATGATATTATTTTTAATACTATCTGCACAATACTCTGAAATGATCTTTATATTTGTGCTCATTTAATCATTGCAACATAGTAAATATATGGGTATGATCATTCTGCCTGTTTAGAGTTAACTGAAATTTAGAGGCATTAAATAACCTGCCCAAGTCACGGTAATAAAATTAGAATTAAAAGACAGTCTGACCTAAGAGACAATATTCTTTATCACTATATATTAATTTGCTATACTGCTTTTTTTATTCTTCCCTCCCTGTCTTCTTTCTTCCCTCTCTCCCTCCCTCCCTCCCTTCCTTCCTTTCTCCTTTTCTCTTCTCCCTCATCTTGGTCTTTCTGTTTTGTTAATGACCAAATAAAACTTTGAAATATTTCTACTACTCCTTATCCATTTCTACCACACTGTGATACACATCTCTGTCTGGATTTCACATTTTATCTGTGCTCAAATACTGATACATATGTATATGCATATGTGTATATTTATATATTATATGTACATCTATTATATCTTAATGTCCCCATGGACTTTTAGTATTGTTTTTAAAAGTGTATTATTTCATTTCTTTTTATGGCTCAGTAATATTCCATTGTATATGTACGCCACATCTTCTTTATCCATTGATCTTAACAAATATATATGGAATCTAAAAACAAAAACAAAAGAATGGTTTTGAAGAACCTAGAGGCAGGACAGGAATAAAGGCGCAGATATAGAGAATGGACTTGAGGACACCGGGAGGGGAAAGGGTAAGCTGGGACGAAGTGAGAGAGCAGCATAGACACATATACACTACCAAATGTAAAATAGATAGCTAGTGGGAAGCAGCTACATAGCACAGGGAGATCAGCTCAGTGCTTTGTGACCACCTAGAGGGGTGGGATAAGGAGGGTGAGAGGGAGATGCAAGGGGGAGGAGATATATGTATATGTATAGCTGATTCACTTTATTATAAAGCAGAAATGAATATATGATTGTAAAGAAATTATACTCCAATAAAGATGTTTAAAAAATTAAAAAATAAAAACATAAAAAAAGATTTTAAAGAAAAGTATATTATGCCAGAAAAACCAATTAGAAAATGATAGATAAATAACAATTCCATTAAAATAAAATAAAAAAAAACTTATCTACTAGAATGAATTACATGGTATATACAGTTGCTCATTGAATAGATGATATACATCAATGTTATGGTTATTTGTTAATGCCATCACACTTCTTAGACCAAAATATTACTCATGCATTCACTCAATGGGATAGCAAATAAAACTTCCTGGCATTATCAAGAATGGCATATTGTCATTTATTACAGAAGTCTTACAATCAAAGGTATAGAATTAGATCTACATATGTGTTTAGCGTTTTTACAGGTGTACATAATTTACATAGTAATTTAAAAAAATTACTAAAGATATTTTTGTAGGACAATTAATAACATTTCTAATAATACATTATCAGAGATATTTGATTAGTTGCAACATTAATGAGTGATTGCTTTACAGAGAAAAGCAATCAGGTAATCTGTCCTCACAGGTATAAAATTAATGTTTTTCATAAAAATTTGAAATTACTACTTTCACTGTGGTTAGGACATCTTTTACATGAGTGGTATTGATCATCTCAAATATACCAAAATTTATGAGTATTTCTCCTTAGGCAAATCATTTTCCCCTGAGTTGGAAAGAGGTTAGCATTTAAAATATTAAGAAATACATGATCAAATTATAACATCGTGAAATGATATCAATTTATTACATTATTGAGGTTTCCCTGATTAAGAAGAACAATTAAATTGGATAAAAAATACCTGACCTCCTCTTTTCAAAAGAAGGGACACTCTCTCCAATATGAGTGTTCCCAAATAAAATATTTGTAGAAGGTCAAGTGGAGCATTAATTCTGTAAGTTATGATCAGTTTTGAACTATGCTTCAGAGATTATCATTTAATTCTAGCACTTACAAAATAAATGTTCATATAATCTTATCACACAAGAAAGTAGTGAACACTGTAAGGTTCTTGAGAAGAATGCAACCAAAAGGAAAATAATTTAGATTTTAATCTAAGTTCTTAAACAGAATATCCAATCAGCTAAAATTGGATGAGTTGTCAATATATTAACAAATATAACATTTGAATTGTAAGTTGAAAAAACAAACAGCTCTCCAATAATTGGACTATAGCTTTCAAACAGTAATTTAGGTTCTAGAATAATAACATTTATTGCTAGCTATCATGAAGAAATAGAATTATATGCAATCTATCTAGTATTGGCAGCAAAAATGAACCCATATTAAGCACAATTCCTGTAGGAGTGTCTGCATATTTATTATTAGTGTATTTATTTTAAGGAAGATGTTTTAAATGTGATGTATCTTTTAAAATTTCATATGATAATAGTTATAATGATAAGACTGACAATTTTTAGATAACTTTTCAAGGTAAAAATGTTATTATATTTTCTCATCACAAAATATGAACATCTACAAGTACATCTTGAAAGAGTAGAGTGTTGTCATGGAAACATTGTTCCTATGCTACCATTCCTTGAGGCCATGGCAAAATTTCCCAGAGTCTACTCACAATAACCTCAATATTATGCAATAATGCCGTTGATGGGATGCACCCCTCTTTTTACCATGTATACTGAAATTGGTATGCAATCCTTTAATTTCCATCTAAAAGTGAAAAAAATACAATCTATATTAATTGACAGTAAGACATTTTTAATTCATATAATAGAATACCTATTGGTAAAGAATCTGGATTATAACAAAAGTTTATTTTTTAGTCATTAATTTATGTTCAGAGTTTTGTAGGAAGATACTTAAAGCTATTGCAAAATTTGCAATATTTTGAGATGGCCATGATTCATGGTAGAATTTAAATCTGAGTGATGTACATTAACAACCATTAAAATTAACTTCCATTATAATGGACTCAACTTACTGATTATTTTCCAGATCGTTTAACACTGAACTTGTTCTCATCTCTTGGTCTTAGTAAGCAATTTTGTATATTTTGAACAGTCATTGAGTGAATTAAACAAGCACTTATTAATTTTCTGTTATGGATAATCTTTGGGTATGAAAATCAAGTAAATAATCATTACAGTAGCATCAATAAGTTATGTGTAATTCATAATGGGTGAACAGGGAATAATAATAATAATAATAACAGCTAATATATATTGAGTATTTGTTCTATTACAGCCACTTTGATTAGAACTTGCAAGTCTCTGTTGAATTCTATGAGATTTTATTCCTATTTTATAAACTAGGAAATCCAGGCTCAGAAAGATTATGTAATTTGCCTAATACTTCAAAATTATCAAGTGATGAATATGAAACTAGAACACCAATTTATCTGACATTTAAAACAATTTTCATAGCATTAATATATACTGCTTCTCAGAGCAATGGACTCTGGCTATTATAGTTGAGTCTAGCTTCAAACAAGATACAAACATTAATTTAGGTTTTAAAAGATTAGTAAGAATTCATCAGATGAAAGAAAAAATCATGAGCAATAGAATCAGAAACATGATATAGATCTTGCTCCCACTGCTTATCAGCATTGTAATGTTTGACCAATTATTAATAAGTAAATATATCAAGACAAGAAAAATAACATGAGGTATAGGTCATTCTGATGAATAAGTAAAATTATGTATATAAAGAAGATAGCTCAATGTCCATCAACAGGATGCACTTAAAAACAAAATTAGAGGTCTAACATTATTAAACAACTGTATAAATCTTGAATTATTTTTTTAAAGTTCACCAAGATAAATTGTAGTGTAAATTAAAACTTCTGCTTCTGGGAAGTCAGGTTTTATTGCAATAACTCATAGCAAGTATCTCCTTGTGTTTTAAACAATAAACTATAAACATGATTCACTTGTTACTACAGATGCCATGGTTCCTTCCACTGGAAGCCTTAATGTGTACCTCCTTTGGTGTTATGGGTTGAATTGTGTCACCCCTCTAAAAAGATATGTTGAAGTCCTAAACCCCAATGCCTAAGAATGTGATCTTATTTGGAAATAGGGTTGTTGAAGACAAAATTAGTTAAATTAAAATGAGGTAATATTGGAGTAGAGTAGCCTCTTAATCCAATATATCTTGTGTCCTTATAAGAGGATAGCCATGTAGAGACACACAGAAAGAATGCTATATGGAGATGAAGGCCGACTGGAATTATGGAGCTGCTGCCAGAAATCCCAAAGATTGACAGTCATCCACCAGCACCTAAGGGGAGGCAATGAATAATTTCCCCATAGTTTTCAGAGATCATGCCCCTGAAGATAACTTGATTTTGGACTTCTAGTCTCAAGAACTGTGAAACAATAAATCTGTGTTCTTTTTTTTTTTTTTTTTTTTTGTGGTAAGCGGGCCTCACTGTTGTGGCCTCTCCCGTTGCGGAGCACAGGCTCCGGACGCACAGGCTCAGCGGCCATGGCTCACGGGCCCAGCCACTCCGCGGCATGTGGGATCTTCCCGGACCAGGGCACGAACCCGTGTCCCCTGCATCGGCAGGCGGATTCTCAACCACTGCGCCACCAGGGAAGCCCAATCTGTGTTCTTTTAAGCCATCCAGTGTGTAGTATTTTGTTACAGCAGACCTAGCATATTCATATATATGGGAAGCCATGATGTGTGAAGAGAACTTCTGTCAGAAAGGACAGTTCATTTTCATAAAAGCAGATAATCTATGGGAAGAATCTGATCAGTGATATGTGGTGATAACTGCTAGGTAACAATGAACTGGGCTAATCAGATTCTCAGAAAATGCCAAAAGAATGGGATATATATATAATAGTAGCAGCAAAAGCTGAACTTGAAAAGGACAGACTTGTGAGACCCTGAAGAATCACATTAGCTGAGATAACAATTAAGAAAACATTTGAATAAATTACAACACAGAAAAAAATATACACATTAAAGAAGGGTAAAGTCACATGTTAGAAGGATAAGCAGAAAGACCAAGATAGAGATAGATATTATGAGAATAGCTGTATCACATTAAAAGCAGTATTGCTTGAATGAAGATTGGCAGATTCTAATTACTGAGGTTCAGAATTACTTCAGATTCTAGAATGACCTTAGGTCTCATACTCTGTGGGACCAAAGTTCTTGTTGATTATCCTGAGATTGTTTTGATAATTGTTCCACATAAATCCTTATGATAACTATTCTCTTCCTGACTTTTTAACTGAGTGATCTACATTTCTTGCAGAGTAAAAAGTTACCACTAGAAAAAGTGAAATTTTTCCTCATAAACATAGAAGTATTTAAAAAGCTGATCTACCTTTGCTTTCTTGTCTTTATATTTGTCTTTTCCTCACCCCCTTCCCTTTTGTTTCTTCCTTAAATCTTTTCCTCATATGTAAGACAAGAGAGGCAAAGGCCTGGAAACAGAGTCATTAATGTGAGCTGAGGTGGATCACATGCTTAAGAGACCATTCATTGAAGCTAGGTACGCTAGAGAGTCAGAAGGAAACAAACAAAACAAAACAAAAAAAGTGAAGATCATGATGAATATGGAGAATGGAAGTAACAGAAGTAAGAGATTGGGAGAGTAAGAATGATAAGATGTTGTGATTTTTTAAAGAAAGGGATAGTTGGGCTTCCCTGGTGGCGCAGTGGTTGAGCATCTGCCTGCCAATGCAGGGGACACGGGTTCGTGCCCCGGTCCGGGAAGATCCCACGTGCTGCAGAGCAGCTGGGCCCATGAGCCATGGCCGCTGAGCCTGCATGTCTGGAGCCTGTGCTCTGCAACAGGAGAGGCCACAACAGTGAGAGGCCCACGTACCACCAAAAAAAATAAATAAATAAATAAAAATAAAATAAAAAATAAATTAAAAAGGGATAGTTGTATAGGGAGAAATAATAGCTATTATAAAGTTTAACAAAGACAGAAGTTTATATTGTTAAAAATTGAAATTAATCTTTCCAGATTTCTTTATGGATCTATATCATACATATTATTATATGGATATGCAATATATATGTGTGATATACTGGACTGTATGTGTGACATATATTGGATATATATATATAACTGGATATATAGGGTATGTGTTGATATATTGTATGTATAATTATACATATAGGGTACATATATAATTGTACATATATATAGTATATATAATCAAATCGATCTGCCAGTTGTAATAGAGCAGAGTGTTATGAACCTCTGTAGAATCAAAATATATGAGTTTGAATATTAACAACTTTTAGCTATTTGATTTGGGGTGTTATTTAAATTCTTATTGCTTCAGTTTTTATACCTCTAGAAGTGCTATAACAGCTTACATAAACAATATATTTATATTAAAAAAATAAAGCATATAGTTTCTATTACAGTCCTTAGACATAGTTATCATTCAACAAATCTCACTTAAATTTTAACTAAGTATATATGGACATGCTGCCATCTTTACACATTAGGCTAGTGAAATTTAACATACTGTAAGCTAAAAGTTTAAAAATCCATCTAAAATCTGATTCCCTGAGATTTTCTCTGATTAAAACATTAGGTTGCCCTCTATTTGATATAATAATTCTTGATTGAAACTCTTGGACTTAACTGCTTAAGATGTAGTGTGACTCGTTAGGTTTTGGGAGTTCCTCAGTTCGTGTATGTTAGTTAACTTCCATAAGAAATCAGGTAGTTTTGCTTTTGCATAAGGTTAAAAATGCCACAAGTGAAGATCATTCCTATCCTTAAAAAGTGGGAAACCCTTCAAAATCATAATTTTTTTAAGCCCATGAGAGACTAAAGTCACAAGTTGACTAGGTGAACTGAATTCCAAATGATGACAAGCTCCTTGCAGAAAAGAGACATGCAAACTGTTTCACTGGGAAAATCATGGGAGGAAGAAGTAATTACCATAAAAATTTGTAAGAAGAAAATAATTAAAATTTAGCAAGTTCTTAAGGGCTAAGTGGACTGATGTGATACTTTAGAATCTCTGGGAGCCCCAAACTGAAGAGGAGTCTGACCCAATTGCCATCATTTGCACTTACTGGGCCACAGAGAAGTGATCATGAGAAATATCAGGAGTAGGATATGATATTCAAAAGAGCTCTTCTGGGTGGTGCTAATATGCAGGGCCTGCTAAGGTTTGATATGGATAGGAGTACCCAACGAAGTTCATCAGTGCTCTGAACCTTGCAAGACAACAAAGTGGTAATTAGCAGTTGATTTCCTCCTGTCCCCAAGACCATTTTCTGACAAGAAAGTCGTCTTCTGCTTGAAGAGAAGCAAGCCTTTATTCCACACTGAACAATTAGCAATTGTAACCATGTTTTAGTCACGTGGACTTGACCTTCATTGTTGAACAAAAAGAGCATGGAAAAACAAGACATAGAGCTGCTAAAATCACTTACAACCTAAGCTGATTCCCCAAATCCATCAATACAATTATCTCTACCATTCTCCACTTTAGGAACAGTTTCTATGCAGTGGTAACAACTAGGGAGAATAGATGTGGCAACTTGGATTCATGAGCAGCTGGTTTATTTACATTACCAAGAATATTCAGCTCTGGAGATATCATAAGTCATTGGAACCCAAGAAGTTCCAGAGCTCCTATACTCAGCACAATCTCATTTAGTTACAAGTCAAATTGAACTTGTTCACATCACATTCTTTGTGCAGGAACAATAACACACTCCTTCCAATCAAACTCCTCTTCTAATCTTCCATGGGAGAATCTATCTAGATCATGTGGCTTTCTACCTCTAATTACTCTTTAACTCATTTGCATGTGGAATTTTGCAATAAAATATTGTAAATAAGAAAAAATAATCACATAAATGATTCAGAAGGGAGTTGTATGCAATGCACTTGATGTGCCATTTGGTTGATTCCATTTTTCTTCTTGGCTTAAATCTCTATCATGGATATGTGATTTTCAAATTGCAGTCTCTTTCTCCATAACTTGACAGGTTCTTTTAAAAAAACTCCAACAAATTCCCTTATTTGATGTATTCCATTTTTATTAAGTAAACGTAAAATATATTATCTTCTTCCAATATAATATATTTCCCTTCTTATACTATTCTTCACTTATATGTAGGTGCTGGTCTCATTTGTTCAGCATAATGATTTAGAGAGATTTCTCTGGAATCAGATGTGTAAGTTCAAATTTAGACTATGCCACATTTTGTCAAGTGTCCTTGGGCAGGTAGGTCATTGAACCTCTTTTTTGCCTCAAAATGTTCGTGATAATAAAATTTATTTATTGATGAAAAGCATTTAAAATAATCCTCGGGGCTTCCCTGATGGCACAGTGGTTGAGAGTCTGCCTGCTGATGCTGGGGACATGGGTTCGTGCCCCGGTCCGGGAAGATCCCACATACCGCTGAGCGGCTGGGCCCGTGAGCCATGGCCTCTGAGCCTGCACGTCCGGAGCCTGTGCTCCCCAACGGGAGAGGACACAGCAGTGAAAGGTCCGCGTACCGCAAAAAAAAATAATAATAATAATATTAATCCTCGCACTTGATAGCCACTCAAAGTTAGCTACTTAAAAGTAATTATTTTAAAACGGTTTTCAGGTAAACAGTGTGAGTTCCAAATAAAGTATGACTACTTCTGCAGAATTATGAAAAATGAATTCTTTTTCAAAATGAAAAAGAATAATAAAATGCAATTCTTTTTAAAAGTATATTTGACACCTAATGTAAACTTATAATTAATCATTTTGGTTATTTTATTTAGGTTTTTTCTGTTTTTTTAGAAACGTGTTATTTGAATAAAAATTAAGATTTAATTAATCCGACTTTTCTATGATAACCTTTGGGTAATTTTCTTAACCTCTTTTTAGCTTAATTTCTTCATTATATAATAAGGATAATAGTAGTTTCTATATCAAGTAATCATTGAGGGGTTGATAATTTAATATATGTAAATAACTCAATAAATATTACTCTTTAAAAGAGGAGGAGTTAAATGAGAAACATCGACAATTTCATATGATTCAACCCAATACTTACTGTCCTATATACTCTTACTCCAAATTCACTCACTAAATTTGGACATTTTTATTGTGGTGGTAGTCATTATAAAACAAAACAAAACAAAAATCATTCAAAAAATGGTTATGAAACTGAACTTAATTTTAAGCTACTCTGTTGTGATCTCTTCAGTGCCTTTACCTGTTCAGGTTAGTTAATTGGTATACGGTCTATAGCAGTAAGGCGCACTGAAAGAATGAAGGTATTTACTGTCTGGCAAGTACCTCCTCTGTGCCTGATGACCTTCACATATCAATAACGTTATTATGAATAATAATGACTAATATTTATTGAGCATTGACTATATGCCAGGCACCATGTTAAGATGGTCACATGCATTTAATCCTCTAAACAATTCTATGAAGCAATTATTTTTTAATCTTATTCAGCTATATCTAATCCTCAGTAAATCTCCAGAAGCTGTGAATTTTTTATTTTTTAAAATTATTTTATTGTAGTATCGTTCATTTACAATGTTGTATTAATTTCTGCAGTACAGCAAAGTGATTCAGTTACACATACATATACATTCTTTTTTAATATACATTCTTTTTCATATTGTTTTGCATTATGGTTCATCAGAGGATATTGAATATATTTCCCTGTGCTATACAGTAGGACCTTGCTGTTTATCAGTTCTATATGTAATAGTTTGCATCTACTAATCCCAAACTCCCAAACCCTGCCAACTTGGCAACCACAAGTCCATTCTCTATCTCTGTCAGTCTGTTTCTGTTTCATAGAAAAGTTCATTTGTGTCATATTTTAGATTGCACATATATGTTATTTGTCTTTCTCTTTCTGACTTACTTCACTTAGTATGATAATCTCTAGGTTTAACCATGTTACTGCAAATGGCATTATTTCATTCTTTTTTTATGGCTGAGTAGTATTCCATTGTATATATGTGCCACATCTTCTTTATCCATTCATCTGTTGATGGACATTTAGGTTGTTTCCATGTCTTGGCTATTGTAAATAATTCTGCAATGAACATTGGGGTGTATGTATCTTTTTGAATTATAGTTTTCTCAGATATATGCCCAAGAGTGGGATTGCATGATCATATGGAGAATCTATTTTTAGTTTTTTGAGGAACCTCCGTACTATTTTCCATAGTGGCTGCACCAATTTACGTTCCCACCAACAGTGTAGATGGATTCCCTTTTTACCACACCCTCTTTGCGTTTGTTATTTGTCAACTTTTAATGATGGCCATTCTGACCAGTGTGAGGTGATTCCTCATTGCAGTTTTGATTTGCATTTCTCTAATAATTAGTGATGTTGAGCATCTTTTCATGTGCCTGTTGGCCATCTGTATGTGTTCTCGGGAGAAATGTCTATTTAGGTCTTCTGCCCATTTTTCGATTGGGTTGTTTGTTTTTTTGTTATTGAGTTGTATGAGCTGTTTGTATATTTTAGAAATTAAGCTTTTCTCAGTTGCATCATTTGCAAATTTTTTCTCCCAGTTTGTAGGGGTTTTTTTTGGTTTTGTTTATGGTTTCCTTTGCATACAGAAGTTTGTAAGTTTGATTAGGTCCCATTTGTTTATTTTTGCTTTTATTTCTATTGCCTTGGCAGACTGACCTAAGAAAACATTGGTATAGTTTATGTCAGAGAATGTTTTGCCTACGTTCTCTTCTAAGAGTTTTATGGTGTCATGTCTTATATTTAAGTCTTTAAGCCATTTTCAGTTCATTGTTGTTTATGGTGTGAGGGTATGTTCTAATTTCATTGATTTACATGTGGCTGTCCAACTTTCCCAACACCACTTGCGGAAGAGACTGTCTTTTCTGCATTGTATATTCTTATCTCCTTTGTAGAAGATTAATTTAGCATAGGTATGTGGGTTTATTTCTGGGCTCTCTATTCTGTTCCATTGATCCATATGTCTGTTTTTAATGCCAGTACCATGCTCTTTTGAATACTGTAGCTTTGTAGTATTGTGAAGCAATTATTTTATAGTTTCCCAATATACAAAATAAATAAAATTTATTTTGTTTCCCCAAATATAAGGCTCATAGTGCTTTGTCAAAGATCACAGAGGTATAAGGTCGAAAAGCTGGAATTCAAATCCTAGATTATCTGACCAAGTGGCTATACTCTTAATCATATATATACTGCCTCCATAAAATGGAAGGTAGACATTATCCTTCCATTTCAATAGGGAACCTGAAGGTGAAGTGGTTAATTTCTTGCGGTACATATTTTGTAATCTGAAAATGCATGTGAAGTATATTTAGCTAGCACATCTAGCACATCGTAGGTGATCAACACATGCTGATATCATTTTTAATATTATCATTATTTAAGGAATTTAACCAGTTTTGGAAAAGCTAGGGCTTCAGCCCAGGACACCGTTCAAATGCATTTATAATTGTTGGCACAAAAAGGACAAACATGTTCCAATGCCTATAGTGCTGTAGATTAAAACTGATTCAGCCTTCCTGGTTATGTCAACAAGAAAAGACAATCTCACTTTTATTTTGGGTTAATTTTTTGTACATATAAGGAAAAAATTTTAAAGTCACTTTTTAAAGACACCTTCCTCTTAGACTTTATTTACATCTGTGTTACTAAACCATCCTATTATTCCATGTTGTATGTAGCTTTTAGCTTCCTTCCCAAGGTTCACATTGTTGATCACTGAATCAGAATATTTTCTTTTCTAATCATGCTCCAGTTACTCTTTACATCATCCTGGGTTGTACTCCAAGGAGATTTTAAGATTTGAGTATTAAACCTTAATCATTATTAGCTTACAGCTAATAAACTCAGGTATTCCTTTTTTATCATTTAGCAGGTAGTGAAATAAGGACACTGGAATTTTGTGGTAGTAGTTTGTAGACTTATACATGTTATGATATTATTTTTAGGTCATAACGTCAAAATGATTCTCAGGAGAAAGCATGGCCTGATGGACAGAGGACAGATTTTGGCATTGGGCAGACTTGGTACAAACACTTGCTTCCTCACATACTCATTGTGTGAGCTGTAAAATACTACTTTAATTTTGGCTCTTGGTGTCTCATTTTCTCAATCTATTAAATGGGAATAATGAAATCTACCTTACATGTGTTGAGGACTAAGATAATATATGAAAAGTCATTCTATGAGTATGAGTCATTATAAATTCAAGTCATTTCTCAAAACTACATCCATTGATATAATACCCTTTGGATTTTCAACTTATTGTTGATGTTAATGAGTTTGTGAGAGAGTTTGGAGAAGGTTATTTTGATAGAAATAAAATTATCTCTTAGTATCTTATCAGTCAGTTAATGCTACTAATGTTAGCAGAATTTTCTGTCAGTCATCATCATCACCATCATTATCATCAAATCAGACCACACTAGCTTAATGGAAAATCCATAATGATCCATAAATCTACATGAAGAACTAACTATTTAGAAGCTATTAATATTTTATTATCAACATAGTTGCAGCTGTCTTTAAAAAAATTAATTTTAAGAGATTTTGAAAGACTTTTCTCTGTTAAACAATTGAGGATATAGTTATTTTCATTCTTTAAAAATATGGCTTTTAACGTCAGCTATGTCATTGAATTCAGAAAGGAACATTCAATCATGTTTAATGGAAATAACATTAAATATTGTAGAGAGATGACTTTGATGATACTTTCATTAATTGAAGGTTGCCATAACAACTGAAGGTCCACATTCACCACCTCATAGTTACAAAGGGAACTAGCTGTCCTATATCACCTTTATTGTAATTCTTAACATTTGCACATGTGTGGCATGCCTAATTTATCTCAAAATGATATTGAGGTGAAAAGGACATGGCAAAAATGCAAATATGGAGACTTATGTCCATTTTGTTCACACAGAATATCACAACAACTCATTTTCTCTCATTTTCTTTCCCTGAATATGTTAGAATGTATTTATTGTTTTCAAATACATAATTGTGCAAGGCAGTGCTCATCAAATTGGATCTTTACGAAATTTTCTAAATATGTTATTTATAAATTCCTTTTTTTTTTTGCGGTAGACAGGCCTCTCACTGTCGTGGCCTCTCCCGTTGCCGAGCACAGGCTCCGGACGCGCAGGCTCAGCGGCCATGGCTCACGAGCCCAGCCGCTCCACGGCATGTGGGATCCTCCCGGACCGGGGCACGAACCCGTGTCCCCTGCATCGGCAGGCGGACTCTCAACCCCTGTGCCACCAGGGAAGCCCCTATAAATTCCTTTTTATATAGTCATAACTCTAAATATCAGACAGATCTTTTCATCTGATGTAACATATGCACTAGGAGTAAGCTCCAAATACATGTTTGTTGAATGAATATTATATTAGAAAATAAATAAGAAATTTAATTAACAAGCAAATACAAAGAATTAATGTTATCTGTAGAGCAGCATGAAGTAGGGTTTCCAGGGAAGTGGTGGGTATGTAGCTCAGTCATCACCTTGCTGAGACCAAACATATAGTAAACCATAGAAATACACAGTTTCCACTCTATAAAGTATATACTGAATCCAAATCCCCATTTGAATCAGCTGATTTAAAATTTAACTTCATGCCTTTCTGGGGTTCTTTCTCCTATCCTCAGGACTGGTAAATATGTTTGATTACACAAAAAATTAGCCAACATTTTCATGGAATGAGAAAATTTCTTTTGGTTCTGTTTTAGTATGGTCAAAGGCCCTTCTTTTACCACCTGCTGTTAGCAAACCCAGAGTTCTCCCATTACTATAGTATTCCTTTAAGTAGTTGAATTTTATTAATACTAAAAAATTCCTGGGTAGAAAGGCAAAGTTTTAATTAGTCATTTACACTTTTGTTCAAACATTTTAATAGGACCTACACTTCTCTGACCTACCAGACCTGCCTACCATGCCTGGATATTTGAGCTCATTTTGCTCTGCCACCATAGCTTCAGACTTAGTGGCTCTTTCTCATTTGTGAAAACATACCCTACTTTTTTCTGCCTTGATTCTATCTTACATGCTCCTTCTTTGATTTGAAGTGTCCCCATCTCAGTGTGATAGAGGCTTTACACAGGCAGATATAACCAAGAATATGGGGCTTCCTTCCCACAGCAACTTCCAGTCTAGGGGGATGGTTCTTGTGGGAGGGGCAGGTGACCAGCATGTCTCATCACTCTCACCCCCATGTTGCAGAAGCATTATTTTAAGAATGTACATCTGAGACGTGGGCCTCCTACCCTCTACTCATCCTCCACTTGTAAGATGGAAGCTCTATCCTCGACATGGCAGGCCAAAGACTTTGATGTGCTTTGATGGCCCTCAGCCTATCTGACTCTTAGGGTGGGAGTTCCAACCCAGGAGAGGCAAGCTGAGGAGATCAGGGACTGCCATCACCACTCAGTGCCTCGCTAGTAAAGCAGAGTTGTCACCCTAAGACTAGAAGGCCAGGAAAAAAAAAGTCCTTAATCCTGGGTTCAGATATACCTGGTACTTTTTTTTTTTCCTCTCCTGCTGCGGAGCACAGAATCCGGATGCGCAGGCCCAGGGGCCATGGCTCACAGGCCCAGCCGCTCCGTGGCATGTGGGATCTTCCGCGTCCCTTGCATCGGCAGGCGGACTCCCAATCACTGCGCCACCAGGGAAGCCCTACCTGGAACTTTTATATAAGCAGTTCTTTTTTCTGTCTACTTGTTGCTTTCATAGTATCATTAAGCTCAGAACCACACAATCTAAATTTCAGAAGGAATGCCTCTCAGTTTTTTTCTAAAACTCTTAACAATCTTCTTTATGTCTTGCTCCTTCATCCTTTTGCCGTTTTCATTGCTGAAGGGAAAGAAGCTTTCTCATTTTCCTTCCAGATCCACGGATCCAGACTGTTAGATATAGTATAACACATTTTCAATGAAAACAGAAAAAATTGTTTGAAGCACTTTGCAAAGTACATGTTACGTATTAAGCAATATTTAATTTTCTAGAACGGGTAGTGCAAAAATTCTGAGCACATTTATTGAAGTTAGAAGTCAAGTGTTTTTTTTTTTTCTTATTACATACTAATATGTTTAATTGTTAAAACTCAGTTTTAGTGTAATTTATTCTTTTAGTCTGCTCAGGCTGCCATAACCAATTGCCATAGACTAGCGTCCTTAAATAACAAATTTATTTCTCACAGCTCTAGAGGCTTGGAAAACCAAGATCAAAATGCTGCAAACAGGTTTCATCTGAGGCCTCTTCTCTTGATTTGTATGTGGCTACCATCTTGCACTGTATTCACATGACTTCTTCTTTCTGCATGGGTAGAGAAAAAGGGAGAGAGATCTTCCTTCTTCCTGCTATAAGACTACCTATCAGATTAGAGCTTCACTCTTATGACTTCATTTAACCTTAATTACCACTTAAAAAACATCTTCAAATACAATCACATTGGAGGGTTATGGTTTCAACCTAATTTGGTTAGGGGGGAACAATTTATTTCCTAGCATTTAAATTGGGCTTTTTACTGTGAATATGTAGTGGAAGATTCAGTCATTGCTCCAGTAGGAGTCTATTTTAATACTTTATATCCTTGAAAATGTTTTGTGGTGAGGTTTTCTAGTCTGATGCAGTTTAATACTTGAACTTTCTTTCCTTTTAGGTTGGTTGCCTAATGGTCTATAACCTCTGCTATGGCTAATTTTATAGTCACTTTCATAGCAAAGTCATTATCATTTAGCAGTTTCTGAATGATTTTCCAAGGATATTTCACGTGTGAAGCCTATAAACATTCCAATATAATATTTGCTTCCAATTGCCTTGTAGCATTTTCAAATATGCCTGCATAAAATAGATTGACAAAAACTGAATTTAATATAGAACTTCAATTTTTGCTTTGGAGAATAGATCACAAATGGCAGAAATCTAAAATATTTTCCAAATATTGGGGAGGAGCCTAAGGATATTATTAAAGTGACCTGGGCTAAAATATTTAACTTGATGCTAACGTAATTTACATATGCAAAATGTCAAATGTTTTAATGATGATAATAAATTTAAGTTGAATTGTTACTATTTTCCTCTAAACTACTTCAATTGATATTCACTGGAAATATCAACATGAAATTTTAGCAAACTCTTTCATTAAAAGAGTTTTATACCACTACTAGGAAATAGAAATAAAACTAAGCAATAAAAAGACAACATGGTAAGAAGATACAGGAGAACAAACAGCTTCAAGATAATTTGGGGGTAAATAAATTTATAATTAAAGATAAAGATAAAAATTTACAAATAAAGATAATAAATCTAAGTTTTGATCATTGTAAGTAGCAAGCTTTTTTTTCATTAAAGATTGACTACATTGCTCAGATATTAAATAGCCACAACTGAAATACTTAAGATTCTTTCCTTAACTAATTCCATTATCCTAACTAGAAAGTTGCTATTTTTCAAGTGTGTTGTATTGAATTACAAACATTTTTAAGGAGGTAATTAGTGTTGCTTCTCTATGAGTGACAGCTGTTTAGTTTTGCCATTTATTATATCAAAATGCATTCAGATTAACAAAAATAATCTATTTTAACTTTACTTTGCTATTACAACTTAAAACCATGTCCTCCATGGCAACAGATCAAAATGCATATTTTAATGTTAGAAGTGGAAACATCTTCATGTGACTTGATATTTCAAAACTCTTTTTATACACTGTCCTATTTTTAGGATTCTCAACTTGTTCTTTTTTATATTATTTCTTCTTAGTTTGTCTCATGAATATGACAAGCATAAATAGAATTTGTTCTATATTGGAATATTCAAAGAAATATAGATAGCCTGTTCTTATTAAAACAAATGGAAGGAAAAAAGTTTCTGCTTACTCTAAATCATATGTCTCCAGAAGTTCCCTTCCATTTCAAAAGGTATAATTTCTTATTCTGACCTTCAAAGAAAGGGGGCAAGAACGGGGACCTAACTGCTAACTACTTACTTTTTTGTGGCCCACATTCTAGGTAAGTGTAGGAGACCCCTAAAGTCTATTTTGAGACTTATATCCCTAATACCTGGACCTTAATAGAAACTGCTAACAGTTGATCCAGAATAAGAGAAAAACTTAAAGGAGAAATAAAGGACTCACCCTCATATTTCTTCATATATGAAGAAGTCAGCAAGATTCTAACAAAAGGAATGTGGTTTGTAAAGGGGAATTATCCCAGCTGGCTATTTTGTAGATATCGATATATGGATTCAGAAATTATATGGAAAGGCTGGTTGTAGGTTTTTTCCTTTCATCACTTTAAATATATAGTGCCACTCACTTCTGGCCTGTAAAGTTTCTGCTGAATAGTCAGTCATCTGGGAGTTTTCTTGTTGCTTTTTCTTTGTTGCTTTTAAGATTCTCTCTTTATCTTTAATGTTTGCCACTTAAATTATAATGTATCTTTGTGTAAACTTCTTGGGATTTTTTTTTTTTTTAGGCAACTGGTCAATATCATTTTATTTCAGTTTTTACTAAAATTTTAAATATAATCACATAAAAACCATTTCCAAAAGTGCAAAATATTAGAAAGCTAATCAGTGCTATTAATCTTTCCATGCAAACAATCTCTTTTGCTGAGATAAGCAATACCAGTTCTGCAGCTGGGAATATGTATTTTGTTTGACTCTCTGTGCATACTAGACCTGGATGGTGCTATTATTTCTTCCAATAAAGTATCTGCCCCTTTCTCTCTCTTCTTTACCTATAACTTCTATAATGCAAATGTTAGTACACTTGATTTTGTCCCAGAGGTTTCTTAAACTATCCTCACTTTTTAAAAATTCTTTTTTCTATTCAGTTTGGGTGATTTTTACTACTCTGTCTTCTAGGTCACTGATATGTTCCTCTATATCATGTAATCTACTGTTGATACCTTCTAGTGTATTTTTATTTCAGTTACTGTATTCTTCAGCTCTGTTTGGTTCTTCTTTATGTTTTCTAACTCTTTGTTAAAATTCTCACTGTGTTCATCTATTCTTATTCCAAGTTCATTGAGCACTTTATCATCGTTACTTTTAACTAATTGGTAGATTGAGTATCTCTAATTGATTTAGGTCTCCTTCTGGGTTTGCACTTTATTTCTTTGTTTGAAGCATATTCCTCTGTCTCCTCATTTTGCCTAATTCTCTGTGCTTATTTGTATGTATGAGGTAGGTGGGTTATGTCACCTGATCTTGGAGAAGTGACCTTGCATAGAGGACATACTATGGAACCCAGCAGCATACTCACCTCTGGTCACTAGAACCATGTGCTCTAGAGGTGCCCCCCATGTGCACTGCATGCACCCTTCTGTTATGGGCATGTTAGTAGGTGTGACTCATCTCTGGTTGGCTACAAAATCCTAACTCTTATGGTGGCTACGGGCCTGCTGAAGGGTGGGGTAGTCTTCCTCCAAAGTTAGCTGTGTGGCCTGGTGGTGTTTGGCTGCTATGAGCCTGCTGGTACATGAGACAGGCTCCCCGCATGTCTGGCAGTGTGGCCTGGAGGCATGCACCTGCTGTGGTCCAGATGGTGGTGGGGCAACCCCTTGGCATCAGTAGGCTGGCAGGAGGATTCCAAAATAGCACTTACCAGCACCCATGTCATCAATGTGGATTGAGCTCCTCAAAATGGCTGCCGCCAGTGAATCCATCTCCAGGGGGAGTCCTAGTTGCCTCCTGCCTCTCCATGAGGCTCTCCAAGGTCAGCAAGTGAGCTTCACCTACACTCCTTTCAAACTATTACCTCTACCCTGGGTCTTGGAACATGTGGCACCCTTTAAGAGTGGAATCTCTTTCCTATAACCCGCCAGCTCTCCTAAATGTAAGCCCCACTGGTTTTCAAAGATGGAAGTTCTGGGGGCTCATCTTCCCAACGCAGAACCCCCACGCTGGGGAGCCCAATGTGGGGCTCAGAACCCTCTTTCCTTGGGGAGGACCTGTGAAGTTGTGATGTTTCTTCTTTCTGTGGGTTGCCAATTCAGGGTGTGGGTTTGACTATACTATGTCTCTGCCCCTCTTACCTGTCTCACTGTGACTCCTTTATATCTTTGGTTACAGAAAATCTGTTCTACTAATCTTAGGATTCTTCTCTTAAATAGTTGCTCTGTAAGTAATTATAATTTTGGTGTGCCCCTGGGAGGAGGTGAGTTCAGGGTCTTGTACTCTACCATCTTGACCCGCAAAAACATGTTAATATGTTATTTAAGTTGCCTAAACCTTTCATGATTTGTTTTTATTTCCCTATACCTTGATAGAGGCATATCAAATGTTTTACTTACAATTGTGGATTTACCAACTCACCCATGTGATTTGGTTTAATTTTTCCAGTTTTATTGAGATATAATTGACATATAACTTCACTAATCATCAGGGAAATGCAAAATAAAAACTGTAATGAGATTTCACCTCACATCTGTTAGAATGGTTATTATCAAAAAGAGAAGAGATTAACAGGTGTAAGCAAGGGTGGGGAGGAAGGAGAATCCTTGTGCACTCTTGATGAGAATGTAAATCGATACCATCATTATGGAAAACAGTAAGGAGGTTCCTGAAAAATTAAAACTAGAACCACCAGATGATCCAATAATCCCACTGCTGGGTATTTATCTGAAGGAAATGAAATCACTATCTCAAAAAGATATCTGCATCCCCCATGTTCATTGCAGCATTATTTACAATAGCCAAGACATGGAAAAAACCAAAATAAATGACCATCAAAGGATAAATGGATAAAGAAATTGTGATATATATTTCCCTGAAGATTAATGATGTTAACCACATTTTCATATATTGTTTCTCTCTTTTAATTGTGTCTCTCTTTAATTGTTTCTCTCTTTCGCATGCAAAAATATTTGTAGCAAATTTTTGGTAAGATTGGGAAGGAAGAAAGGAATATGGGACTTAGGGTGCAGTAACGTCTTTCCAATAGATGGAACTATGTACTATTGTGTTCTAAACAAAAAAGGATGCTGTCAAATGATAAAGATTTCAACTGTAGTAAGAGAAGATTTTATGTTGTGGTAATTTCTGTATCAGATCTGGATGTGTTTTCTTTATACAGTGACCTATGAACAATCCTGCTCCCTATTCCTTTATACTCACAAGAAGATAGTAGACAGGGACAGAATAGCCACAACAATCACTCTAATTTATGGGAAATAGGGCAATTCTGAAATCCTCCTACTAGGAAAATACTGTGAATGCTGCAATCCTGTGGAAGAAGAATGTTCCTTGATTCTACCCAACTTTTGTCTTCTGCACTGCTTTGTTCATGTTACTCCATGATTTCTCTGGGAGATCTTCTTTTCTATTAACTTTCTAAAACTCCGGATGAAGTGTACCTTGGGCACATATACTCCTTGAATGGTTTGCATATTTTTAAGATGCTTCTTCCTGAAGGAGATTGGATGTCCACAGTTCTAAGTCTCAAACAGTCACAACCATAACTAGCTAGTGGTTTCTTGGAGGTACAACTCTCACACAAACATTGTACAGTTTGTATCTGTTTGATTCCTGGCATCTCCAGTTTTCCAGGAACCACTCTAACCATTGTTTTCACATTTTAGTTTGTGAATAATGTTATATTTTTTCTATTTTTTTCCCTGTAGTTTTATTCTTTCTCAATTTAAACCAGACTACCTTAAAGCCATTGTGATTCCTTGAGAAAGGCGTGATCAAGCCTTTGCTCTGAAATATTTTATTCATCTAAGAGATTTAACAGATATCACACTTTTAGTCTGATATTAACCCTGATTCAAATTTACTTGCTTAAAATTTTACTGGATGTTTATCTCTCGAAGATTTTCTCAATTTTTCTTTTTCCTTTGGTGGGGGTAGACTTAGGGGTCTCAAATCAATTGGCTTTTACGACTTTGAAAAGCCCTAGATTGCTCCAAATTTTCTATTTCATTTCATTTCTTCTTTCAAACCTAACGATTCTTTCCTTGACTTACTTTTATCACTCTAACACCTCTCCAAATATAGCCAACAATAAAAATATTACTTATATTTGGTTTTCTGAACTCTTTTGCTATAGCCACAGGTTCAGAAGGGAAAATTTCAGACTTCCAAATTTTCTCAAGTAACAGTTTTATTAAATATTTTGCCCCGATTGCCAGTTTTCCAGTTTCCAGAATGCTTCTCATCCTCTATTTTCCTAAAGTATAATTTTCCTAATGATAACTCTTATTTCTTAAACAGATACTTTATTCAAATTATTTGATTTTTCTTTACAAGAAAACAATGTATAATGTATATTTAAAGGATTTATTTAATAATTGCTGAATTTAAAGTTGGTACATTACACAGAAATGATTACTTACGAAAATTTCAGTAATGTAAAGTAACCTCTCCAGTACAACGTCAGATGCCATATCCTTATCTTTGTTTTCATTCGAATGGAATAAATTAAGAAAGTCTGTATGATCATTGACCATTTATACCTGTAAGAGTACAAAAGATAATTAGAGAAAATTCTAGTTAATGGTCAGAGAAGAAGCCCAGATTGAAGGAAGAATAGTGATAAAATTCCTTGCTCACTTTTAATCTTTGTAATATGTATAAGACACTGTGGTTGGGAGGTAAAAGTGAGGACTTGTATGTTTGACAACAAGGAGTTAGAGAACCTGAGGTCAAGTAGAAAGCTCCAGGCTCTGAAAGGTTATACAGGGCAAGAGTTGCAAGGATGTCAGGAAGAGAATCAGAGCAGGGATTCAGGTAAGCAGGAATTATATAAGGTCCTAATTAATGAAGATGAAAGGTCATTCAGTGTGTTTGTTATAAACCAGTAAATTAGTTACTATAACCAATGTAAGAAGGAATATCAAGGGTGATTAAGAGTTAAGCTATTAATAAAATATTTTTTAATATTTAAAAAAATTTGAAATATTCTCAACTAATTTTTAAAAGTTATCACTGAACTCATAGATACAGAAAACAGATTGGTGGAGGATGCCAGAGGTGGAGGATGGGGGGGGGGTGAAATGGGTAAAAGTGGTCAAAAAGTACAAACTTCCAGTTTTAAAATAAATAAATCCGGGCGATGTAATGTACAGCATGGTGACTGTAGTTAATAATACTGTATTTTATACTTGAAAATTGCTAACAGAGTAGATCCTACTGTTCTCATTACAAGAAAAACAATTGTAACTATGTGTTATGTAACTATGATAGTTGTTAACTAGACTGACCACTAATTGTGGTTATTGTTTCACAGTATTTACACATATTGAATCACTGTGTTGTACACCTGAAACTAATATAATGTTATATGTCAATTATATCTCAATTCTAAAAAATATTATCTAAGTCTGGGATCCACCTCAACTACAGGTGGGTAATTTTTTGTCATTTAAAAACAATTTATTGAAGTACAGTTCATTTACAATGTGTTAATTTCTGCTGTACAGCAGAGTGATTCAGTTATATATATATATTCTTTTTCACATTCTTTTCCATTATGGTTTATCACAGGATACTGAATATAGTTCCCTGTGCTATCCAGTAGGACCTTGTTGCTTATCCATCTAATAGTTTGTGCCTGCTAATCTCAAACTCCCAATCCTTCCCTGCACCACCCCTCTAAATGGGTATTTAGTGGCCAAAACTAAAAAATGTAATATTTTTATAGAGATATAGAGCTAATGAAGTAAATATATCCTTATAGTAGTCACTGGGAAATACTAACTCATTTGTAGTATTTACCATTTTAAAATACTTTTTCCTATAATATATGTTTTAAGTGTTCTCATAAGTTGGGACATTAACCAACTGATCCATTAATTTCTATGATTACTGTAAGTAAAAATGAAATGCATAAAGATTTGATCATTATAATACACGAAGAGCATGGGAAAGGTGGAGCCTAAATGTATACCAAGCACCATTAGATGTTTTATTCATATTGTGGCATACAATCCCAAAGAATGAGTTATTGCTATTATTTCATAACATTTTTCATAAATTTCTCCCACCATAAATTAATTAAGAGCTAACACCTCTGGGGAAATGACTAAGAGTTATGATGTGAAATCAAATTACATATACTATACTAAAAGTCTCTACTATGAGCTTATAAAATATCTCCAGCTGGTAGGTAATGGTAGTCTGATATCAAATCGTGATATATTAAACAAAGACACCTTTAGTACATGTTCCAGTGGCACAATAAGCTACTTTTATATTATAAACCCCCCTCCAGTCTCATTGTAAAACCTGGAGCTGTTTCACAATTGTGAAACACACGAAGTAGAACATTTATCGCTATTATGCCAAATAAATGATGTGAAACAACCAAGAGGCCTTTAAATGAGCTGTATTTTATGGCTAAAGCACACAGAAGATTAAATGAAAAATCAACCTGGAATTCATTCAGCCATTTTACTTATTCATTTATGTGTGTGCAAGAGCACAGTCCATTCAGAACAGAAATCCTAGGTTCTGGTGCTCCATTATTACAGTAGAGTTATGAAAGAGCCTAAACCAAGAGAAATAAAATGGGCATGGCATATAATATTTGAATTATATAATTAAAAATACAGAGAAGAGAAAGGATAAAAACTGATCATTTTTCAACTCCATCCAGATACAATAAAGTCAAAGGAGTTTAAATTTCATAGGGGAAATTTGCTCATATCTAAGTATATATCAAAAATAACATATTTTAAAATATTCATTTAAAACCAAATTTTTAAAACTTTAGTCTCCAAACTTTTAAAAATGTGGTTTTGGAGGGACAAAGTATGGATTTGCTTTTTTTATGTCTTGACAAATGGCTTCTGTCCTAGTTCCTTAGTTCATGTCCTATGTTATTTTCATTAGTCTTATTAGCCTAAAAGACTCATGTTCCCATAAAATAAATTTGCTGGTATGGGAATATTAATTTGTGTGGAACCGTGACAATGATGTCTTCAAAAAAAGTAGCATATACTGTCATAAGCTATTGCAGAAAATCAAGAGTCATACATATTTAAAATCAGTATGATGTTGAAATGGGTTACAATGATATGTTATTGATCTCCTCTTAAAATATTATAACAACTATAGGTCAGTTTTGGGACCATAGCATTAGCTATATATGAGTCTAGCAGCAGTGCTCATTTACTGTCTCTGTTGATTATTCCTTAATCCTTTTCTTTAGAAATAAAACGAGAAGAAATCAGCTAACCTTAAGGTAGCAAAAACATGTGTCTTTCAGTGCTGCTGGGGTTTTCTCTCTCTTTAAATCTGTTTAATCTCTCCTTTTCCTGAGCCACTAGCCTTCATAATGCACTAGAATTTGAAAGGAGAGAGTGAGAGAGAGGCAGGGTGAAGAAGAAGAAGAAGAAGAAGAAGAGGATGAGGAGGAAGAGGGGGAGGAGGAAGAAAGAGGGAGAGAGGAGGGGAGAGGAGAGAGGAAAGAAAGGAACTGTAGCTAATCTCATTACTACTGGTATATTTTTCTTCTCTCACAGCTAGTAGTTTTGAAAAAAAAATGGTTTATTTCAAATGTCTCCATTTTATCTAATTCCTTTCTTTTTTTTTTTCCTTTATAATTGTTTAGGAAATCTGTCAACCTCTCCTCCATGGAATTTATCATTACTTTGGCTTTGAGTACACTATATTTTCCTAGTTCTTCACTGTCTTTATAATAAAATCCTCTATCTCATTCAGTGTCTCATATTATTTTCCCTAACCCCATTCCCAACAATACTCTGACATATTATCTAAAGTTGATGAGTCCAAGTAGTTGATCAGCTTCATTCTCATTAGAGTCTGTATATTCTTTATGAGTAATAAGTAGGTTTTAGTCTTTCTCTTTCTCTGTCTCACATTTTCTCCCTTCTTTTTTGCTCCAGTGATACATTGTAAAAAGAGTAATATATTACTGATTTATTTCTGGAATTTTTGAGTGGAATTTTGGCTAAAATTGGGTGAGGATTATATAATTGTGTTGCAGAATATAGAAGACAATCAAGGGTTGTAGAGATGTACCTTATCTTCCAAGTGACTGCAGACATGCCAGTTGAAAAAATTTTAAAATAATTTGGTATTCTGCTCACCAAAGATCTACCCCAATATGGATCCTATTTTCTCATTTCCTACATGAGAGCTCCATATGAACCCTAACACATCAAAAGGACATAAGTCATTTTGGGATAAAGACACTGTCTGTTTTCTAGGGACTCCCAGTCCCTTAAGGACTTTATTGTTCCATGGCTGCTAAAAACACTGATGATCTGAAGTGCAGCAATGAAAAGAAGGCAGTTTTACTGACAACTTTTTCAAAGAAATATGCTCATGAGTAATGATCAAGCGATGCTGCATCATAAGCTAATCTGGCCTTGGCTCACTGGCCTACCTTGATTTCTTTTGGACTATTCAAATTATCTGACTAAATAATACTTTAAGCTGAATTTTTCTTAAACAAGATTTACTAACAAAAGTTCCAGTCACACTAAACCATCATTAGATCCTGTCAATTCTATTTTATTAGCCAGGGTTTCTAATTCCTACATTTTTGTTTCCCACTTCAGATCAGTCAATCAATCAAAATAAGTAAGTGAAACAGAACCATAATATGAAGCTATCTGGGGTTTAAACTGCCTGTCTTCCCTCTAGCACCTTTATTTTGTAAGATCTTTCTTACATGAACTGAGAAGCATGAGCCTCAATGTGTAGTCGAAGAGCTAGGGAATAAAAGGGAAAGGTGTAGGGAATTGATTTTTCCTTTATCTGGGTTGTTTAAAATAAGTTATTTTAGAGGCCTCTATCCTAGAATGGCTTGGGTAGGGTGTTGTCAGCTGTGCCTAATAGCTACATCATACTATATAGTCGCTCAGAAAATAATACCACGTGAAAGTGTGCATGTGCACATGTGCAGAGGGAGAGAGCAAAAGAGAAAGAGCCTCAGAGAGAATGAAAACCGAATGGTGCAAAATGAAAGCAATGTGTAAATCAGGGAAAGGGTATATTGAAACTTCTTGTACTATTCTTGCAACTTTTTTGTAACTTTGGAAATAAAAACGAAAATTTACAAAAACAAATTTTAAAATGTAGAAGGAAAAAGATTGAGCAGGATGGAGAAGAGCGCAAGTTGAGTTTGGAGAAATAAATAGGAACTGGATGATCTATGGCTCTGTGGCCCATGGCCCAGGTTTGGATTTTACTCCAGCTGCAGTTGAAATTCATTAAATGGTTTCCAGTAAAACCTGGTGTGATGGAGGAGTTTCAGATCATTGCGCTACAGCTTGCATGAGATTTTTGGTTTGAGGTTATTTGTTTTGCTATGGTTTTTGCATTTTCTCTAATAATTGCTATCAGCTGTGTTAAGTGAACTTCATTTCCCAGTGAGAAGCAAGTTCACTTATTGACATCAGTCTAGTTCAGAGCACTTCAGTTGCTTTTATGTCCTGTTACAAAGCTTCTCCCTACCTGCAAGACAATATAGGGTGGTGGCTCCAAAAGAGTGTGGCAGAGTAGTGAACTGTCTCACATTCCATCCTTGCCCGTTTGTTCGATTCTCTGCTCTAGGATCTGAGAGAGGGTTGGAAAACAAAGGCAACTCCTTGTCTGAAGCCTTTGGTGATATTATTTTTCTACTTGTTTTTTAGAATCAATGTTCCTAAATGACAGCAATAATGGGAGTGAACAAGCTGACCCCTTTCTGTTTCCTCTGATTATTTAGCTTAAGTTTTATTATGTGGCTAAGAATTTGACTTTAGTTCTTACTTCAGTTGACTTTGTTAAGATCAACCCAATGTTCTTTTTCAATGATTATATTTAAACATATTTATCATATTTTACTTGAAAAGTACTGTTTCACAAAGCAGCATAATTAAAATAGGCTTTTGTTCACATAGTAGGCTTAAAAAATAGAAGTTAAAATTTGTTATATATAAAAATAAGGGGTATGACTAAATAATTTAGATCAATATATAATTATGGACATAATAAAATAAAAGATTTTAAATAGCAGTAAAAAATAAAATTATGCTTAATTTTGATTGTGAACCAACATATGTAGATCACTGATTTTTTTTCTAATTATTTTCTAGAATCCTTCATTCAAATAAAATGTCATATGAAACCCAACATAAAATAGATGGGCTCTACTATGACCTGATGACAGCATCAGGGGCCTTCACCTCTTCACCTCTCCCCAGTTCCTATCACTTGTAGAGACTCCTTAGATCACTTCTAAGCTCTGCATAACAAACATTAACACTTGCGTAAATAATACTCAGTGTTTGCCATATATCTCATTTTTCCTCTTAATAAAATAAGTTTTAAAATTAGCATATTAGTTTATTAAATAATTGTAATATAAGATACTACAATTAATGTTTTTTATAAAAACAAAAATACCATTGATATTATATTTATGAAAAACATGATATAAAATGTGTTTACAATGGGACCTCTCCTGTAAAAGAATGGATATAAATATATTGGAGTAGAGAAAAATGTTAACCTTATTTTTCTGTGTTTTGTAAATTTTTTTAAACATCTTTATTGGAGTATAATAGCTTTACAATGGTGTGTTAGTTTCTGCTGTATAACAAAGTGAATCACCTATATGTATACATATATCCTCATATCCCCTCCCTCTTGCGTCTCCCTCCCACCCTCCCTATCCCACCCCTCTAGGTCATCACAAAGCATCGACCTGATCTCCCTGTGCTATGTGGCTGCTTCCTACTAGCTATCTATTTTACATTTGATAGTGTATATATGTCCATGCCACTCTCTCACTTTGTCCCAGCTTACCCTTCCTGCCCTGTGTCCTCAAGTCCATTATTTACATCTGTGTCTTTATTCCTGCCCTGCCACTAGGTTCATCAGTACCATTTTTTTAGATTCCATATATATGTGTTAGCATAGGGTATTTATTTTTCTCTTTCTGACTTACTTCACTCTGTATAACAGACTCTAGGTCCATCCACCTCACTACAAATAACTCAGTTTTGTTCCTTTTTATGGCTAATATTTCATTGTAGATATGTACCACATCTTTATCCATTCATCTTTTGCTGGACACTTAGTTGCTGCCATGTCCTGGCTGTTGTAAATAGTATGGCAGTGAACATTGTGGTACATGACTCTTTTTGAATTATGGTTTTCTCAGGGTATATGCCCAGTAGTGGGATTGCTGGGTCATATGGTAGTTCTACTTTTAGTTTTTTAAGGAACCTCCATACTGTTCTCCATAGTGGTTGTGTCAATTTACATTCCTACGAACAATGCAGGAGGGTTCCCTTTTCTCCACACCCTCTCCAGCATTTATTTATTTATTTATTTATTTATTTATTTATTTATTTATCTTAACATCTTTATTGGAGTATAATTGCTTTACAATGGTGGGTTAGTTTCTGCTTTATTACAAAGTGAATCAACTATACATATACATATATCCCCATATCTCCTCCCTCTCTAGCATTTATTGTTTGTAGATTTTTTTTGATGATGGCCATTCTGACCAGTGTGAGGTGATACCTCATTGTGGTTTTGATTTGCATTTCTCTAATGATAAGTGATTTTTTTGTTTTGGGAGTAAAATTGCTTTACAATGGTGTGTTAGTTTCTGCTGTACAATGAAGTGAATCAGCTCTATGTATACCTATATCCCCTCCCTCCCACTCCCCCATCCCGCCCATCTAGGTTGTCACAGAGCACCAATCTGAGCTCCCTGTGCTATACAGCAGGTTCCCACTGGCTATCTATTTTACACATGGTAGTGTACTTATGTCAAACCTAATCTCCCAATTTGTCCCACCCTCCCCTTCCCACCCGTGTCCACATGTCTGTTCTTTATGTCTCTATCTCTATTCCTGACCTATAAATAGGTTCATCTGTACCATTTTTCTAGATGCCACATATATGCGTTAATATATGATATATTTTTTCTCTTTCTGGCTTACTTCACTCTGTATGACAGACTCTAGGTCCATCCACATCTCTACAGATGACCCTATTTGTTCCTTTTTATGGCTGAGTAATATTCCATTGTATATATGTACTACATCTTCTTTATCCATTCATCCATTGTTGGACATTTAGGTTTTTTCCATGTCCTGGTTATTGTAAATAGTGCTGCAGTGAACATTGGGGTGCATGTGTCCTTTTGAATTATGGTTTTCTCAGGGTATATGCCCAGTAGTGGGATTGCTGGGTCGTATGTTAGTTCTATTTTTATTTTTTGAAGAAACCTCCATACTGTTCTCCATAGTGGCTGTATCAATTTACATTCCCACCAGCAGTGCAAGAGGGTTCCCTTTTCTCTACACCCTCTCCAGCATTTATTGTTTTTAGATTTTTTGATAATGGCCATTCTGACTAGTGTGAGATGATACCTCATTGTAGTTTTGATTTGCATTTCTCTAATGATTAATGATGTTGAGCATTCTTTCATGTGTTTGTTGGCAATCTGTATATCTTCTTTGGAGGAATGTCTGTTTAGGTCTTCTGCCCATTTTTGGATTGGGTTGTTTGTTTTTTTGATATTGAGTTGCATGAGCTGCTTGTATATTTTGGAGACTAATCCTTTGTCAGTTGCTTTGTTTGCAAATATTTTCTCCCATTCTGAAGGTTGTTTTTTCATCTTATTTATGGTTTCCTTTGCTGTGCAAAAGCTTTTAAGTTTTATTACATCCCATTTGTTTATTTTTGTTTTTATTTCCATTACTCAAGGAGGTGGGTCAAAAAGGATCTTGCTGTGATTTATGTCATAGAGTGTTCTCCCTATGCTTTCCTCTGAGAGTTTTATAGTGTCTAGCCTTACATTTAGGATTGAGTTTTACTTTATTTTGAAATTGTATATTTTTTCTCAATTATTTAAAATATAGCACATAAATATAATAATATTAGGAAAAAGTTTAAACTTAGATCACTCCCAAAGATCACAGAAAAAATATTTGTTTAAATTTTATTTAAATTGTTTTTAACCCAAACTCTTTCCTAATAAAATTATTGTTGGGATTATAAAACAGTATAGATATTCTCCTTAAGTCCATATAAAATCAGTGTTCTTGAAAACACTTTTATGTTATTATATAGTCAAATAATTTGGAAAATACCACATAGTATCCTTTAACTTTAGATTCATAATTATATTCGAATTTTAAAGGCTAAAAAATAAAGATATTTAACTTCATTTAATCAATCATTTTCCAAAGTCATTTCATTTGACACCCATTATAACTTTTGGTAACACATGATGCAGTATTAGCAATAAACTACTCACTTTACAGGTGAGATAACCTAAATCTAAGAATGAGGTCTCTGCCAGAGATCACATATCAGGATCGAAATAGGAGCTAGAACATAGGTTTTTAAACTAGGGTGCACAGTCTATGGATACAGTCCAATGCTTAGTACTCTCTTCTAGTCTTTTCAAAAAACTGTATCCTGGATATTTAATTGAAGGCACACCAAAAGGTTTACTGTATTCAGACAAATTGTTAAATTTTATTAAAAATATTTATCACATTTGCCACAGCCTTCAGGAATTATCACAAGTCCATAGACTATCATTCTTTTTTCAAGTATGAATTGTAATTAAATGTCTATCATGCCAGATAAACAAAAGATATGAGTTGCAAAATAAAGCAAAAAGAAAAATAAACTAAATATAAATAATCTATTTAAAAATAGTGATAAGTTAAGAGAAAGTAGTCAGTTTGATTCTTTTGTATGTAATTGTCCAGTTTCCCCAACACCATTTATTGAAGAAGCTGTCTTTTCCTCATTGTATATTCTTGCCTGCTTTGTCCTAGATTAATTGATCATCTAAATGTAGCTTTATTTATTGACTCTGTATTCTGTTCCACTGCTCTATGTGTCTATTCTTCTGTACCACCATACTGTTTTGATTACTGTAGCTTTGTAGTATAGTTTGAAATCAGGGAGTATTTTCCTGATGATTAGTGATATTGAGCATCTTTTCATGTGCCTGTTGGCTATGTGTATGGATTCTTTGGACAAAATGTCTTTTCAGGTCCTCTAGTCATTCTTAATTTTTTTGTTTGATTTTGATGTTGAGTTGTATGAGTTCTTTGTATATTTTGGATATTAAATCCTTGTTGGATATCTTATTTACAAATATCTTCTTCCACTTAGTAGGTTGCCTTTTTGTTTTGTTGATGGTTTCTTTTGCTGTGCAAATGCTTTTTAGTTCAATGTAGTTCCATTTGTCTATTTCTTCTTTTGTTTCCCTTCCTTGAGGAGATATATCCAAAAAATATTGCTAAGATCAATGTCAAAGAGCATACTGCCTATGTTTTCTTCTAGAAGTTTTATGGTTTCAGGTCTTAAATTTAAGTCTTTAATCCATTTTGAACTTAATTTTATCACTGATGATGCATGATTATTCTTTTAAATACTGCTTGGCTGGACTAATATGTGACCTTTCCAACCTCCTCTTTCTTTACTATAGACAGTGACCCTTCTCTGAACAGGCCATTACTCTCTCCCATATGTATAGGTGATAGAATGAATTCATTTTACTTTACCTGATAAACTCCAGGTTGCCCTTAAAGATACCGCTCAACTATTACTTACTCTATAAAGCATTATTCAGTGCCATTATAGACAGAATGAATGCATTTACACATTGTGCTTCTACAGTACAAAGCACAAGTAAACAGTGACAAAACCTAAAAAAATTAACTTTTTTTTGTTGTTTTTTTATTTTTATTTTTTGGCCACACTGGGATCTTATTTCCCTGACCAAGAATTGAACCTGGGCCCTCGGCAGTGAAAGCACAGAGTCCTAACCACTGGACTGCCAAGGAATTCTCAAAAATTAACCTCTTTTAAAACAGCTCTAAGGAATACTGCTTAATATTACCCACCAGGACAGATTACCTTTTTCAAAAACGGCCACAGGAATATTTCAGTTTTATATGATCTTCCAGAAATGTGTGAGAATCTGTTTTCCCTTCAAACTGGTGCAGAATTCTATGCCTCGAGGGATATATAAAAATGATGCTGTATTATAATACTTCCTAGTCTAAGTCATAAAGGTGAAATGGCTCTCATGCTTGAACTGGCTCTTTCTCTCAACATTTGCCACTAGACACCAGCAAAATGAAAGGTTATTTCCTTTCACTAAGGTTTGAAATAATTTGTTACACAGTTCACAGAGTTACTGATATGCCCATTTTAGACACTAAAAGCCATGTAGGTCTACAATTTTAGATACTTATTAAATAACAATATCAAGAAGATGTAGAGATGCTATGAAGTCAATAAAAAATGTGGTTGAGAATGATTACCACATACAGTGAACTTAGACTATAAACACATTAAAATATTCATAATATAAGCACAAATCTAAAACCTTTGCATTCTAATAATAATTTATAATTATCTTCTCAATAAAGAATTATCAAAAATCCTAAATATGGTGTACCAAGGGAAAATGTCTTTATTTTGATCATATTCACATCTTTTCTAAGTTTTGTTCTTTGTCTTATGTCCTTTCTTTGATGATTTTTATCACATGCAATTTTATATTAGAATATCCCTCCCATGTATAAGACCCATATTAGCAGTCTTTGTTAATAGATATCCTCAGTATTCGCTAAAAATAGAGCTTCAATCAATCAAATTGAAAGCAGATTGACTGCTTCTAACACTTTCTTTGAAATAGCTGTCCACTTATTACCAGTTAGCTTTAGAGTGGCTTTTCTGTGTATCTTTGTAACCCTGCAGCTTTCTGATTTTAGTTCTGAGCCAGGGTCAGGATCCCGGGTCTGGCCTATGCTGTGGTGAAGGTAGGGATTAATTCTCATCCTATTCAGCATAGAAATACCTTCCTGTGTTGTAAACTGATGATTGACTCTCCCAGTTGGAGAACACACACAGAAATGCCTGATGCTATCTGTGTTGCATTGTTAAACAACTGCCCTGGCTGAGGGAGGTAGGAAGTGTTTTCTTCCACTCCATCACCTCTGCAATGCAGTCTGTCAGACCACATTATTCTTTTATTTTGATATTATCCACTTGGCTAGAATCTCAGCTTCGTAAGAGGGTAAAACTTGTCCCACCTTCATTTCCACAATGCTAAGGACAATTTCTCTTACACAGGAGTTGCTCAATAAATATTTTTGAGTGAATCTTTTATTTGTAAATCTTAAAATAAAAATTAATATCTGGCAATAATACTGTTCATTTAATTCTTACCAATTGTTCACTCTGTAGTTGTTCTTTAATCTTTTCAAACATCCAGGTTCTAACTCCTCTCCTTTCTCTCAGTCTATAAACCCTGTCATATATTCTTCTTTACCTATATAGGCTATTCTCCACAATCAAGGCCCTGTCTATACCCACAACTGCAATATATAAAATTGCAAGTCGAGAGTAACCAAAATATATGCCATTTTCACCCCTTTACCAAGCTGAACTTGACCAGAGAAAAAATATCATTGAATATATAGTGTATTATTAGCAACCAAAATTCCTAGTCTCCCATCTTCATGGCCCTTTAGAGCTATCAGGCAATCATTCTGTTTTTCCAATAAGTCCATCTCCCATTATCCTTCAAGGCTCTTTCAAAATGTGTTCACTTACCCAAATCCCTTTATCCACTACTTTTCTACTCACTCTGGATAGACGGCCCTTTCCTGACAGAGAAGATAGCCTCTATCAAGCACGTCATCATTCATTCCTCTGTACTCTTTCGGAAACTTACCGCCATCTTTCCATCCATCTGTCCAGCCATCCTTCTTTCATATCTAATAGACGAAATGTATCTAAATGTATCTCCTTCCACTTGTGCTTGAGATCAAGGCTACCATCTATGTCAGCCTCCACTTCACTCCAAAAATCTGACAAATTATGCCAAATCTCTCATTTTTCAACCTCTCACTTTTACTGGTTCTTCACATCAACATTTAAACACAAACCTTCTTGCAAATTTTGTGAAAAAACAGATTCTTCCTCCACCCTGTACCATACTGTAAGTGCCAGCCTATCTCTCTGCTCCCCTTCAGAAATTATATTTCCTTGACTTTTCTACTTTCACACTCCTAATGAAGTCCTCAGATACTTCACTTTCTTCCTTTCCTTATCCAACCACTTTCTCATTGAAATAGTTACCTACTTATGGTTAATGCAATTGGTGTTAATTGGTACTTTTATATTTTGTCATCAGACTACATTCTAGATTTTGATAGTTTTAATTGCCTTGATGTTTTTACTTCGATTTACTCCAGTTACAAAACCCTGATTTTCAGGCGATTTCTCCAGCTACTTCTTAATTTTTTAAATAAGCTTATTTTTCTCTTACTATACCCTCAGTACTTGTTTCTCTGTATAACATTCTATATGCCAATATTTTTATTACTAGTATTCAGGAATAATATGTTTTCTGTAATAACCTGGTATTTTGCAGCCTTGTTAAATTCCCTTGTTATTTCTGGTTGTTTATTTATTTATTTATTTAGTTAAGATTTTCTAAAGGCACAGTCATATTCTCTATGAATAAACCAGATTATTTATTATTTCCATTTATTTTGGTGTCCTGTTGCATCAGCTAGGATGATCATATGACCATAACAATATTACATTCTACCTATATTATGCCATCTTTAGTGTTCCATGTAACATACAAAATATCTTCTTAATGTTTTGAATTGCTAATCTCTAATCTGAGTTTACACATTTCCTCATTGTTTACTGTTTTACTTCCTACTGTGATGACAATCTATATCATTAAGGGAGATTTGAACTGTCAAATATTATAGTAGTTCTTACTTCAAACCCTCTACACTTGGGCCAGCAAGGACACGTATTCTTCTCTGGGCATGGGAAAGAGGAGGGAAAAGAGCAGAAGAGATATGCAGGTATACCTAAACAGATTCTTTGTCCTCTGCTGTGTAGGAAAATCCATTTTATCCACTCCCAAGTAAAACATGTAAACTAACAAGAAGAAAGACATTGCAAATCATGTGCTGGTAGTAAGTTAATAGGTAAATATTAAAATAGTAGGACATATTAAAACTTGAAAAGTAGAAAGCTTAAGGTTTTATTTCATTTCCTTGAGTTATTTATTTACACCTTAAAAGGAATGAACCATATTAAAAAAAAGAAATCAAGCAGTGAAGTTTTTCCCACTATAATTACAGTGATTTTGACACAATTGTTCCCTCAACTTTAACATACATATATATACTCACCAGTGTACACTGGCTAAAAATTATGTATAATTATGAAATTATTTTTCCCAGAAACTGAGGTGTTATTCAGAAAGTTGGAGAATTTACTTATCATTTTCAAATATAAGAATTTATGATAAGAATTTACTTATCATTTTCAAATATAACTGTACCCGGTTCTGTGAGTTAGGTCTACATGCTGCTATTCACTGTTGCCTACGCTAATGTTATTTAGCACTTCTTCAGGTAATAACAGTTCCAGGGTAATTATGTAGACAAAGTATTTCTTTGTTATGGGGTTTTCTATGCTTTAGAATTCTCACATTTAACTGTCTTCTGTCTTATCTTCAATACTGCTTTTTATTGAGAAGCTCTCATCAATTTCAAGTTGGAACTGAGTAGCAATTAACTAAAATTGGAAATAAAGCTCAGAGTGGCAAGTGTCTGGTTTTCAAGAAATGAATACTTTTAAGGGAACTTCAGGAAACATATTTTTCTTAAAGACCTGAATGAAATTATCTAGTATTAAAAACATTATTAATACAGTTTTATATAAACAAATATATTTTGGTCTTTATAAAGAAATCTAAGGCCTTTGGCATAATTATTATGTTCTTATGACACCCATAGCATCTTTTTTATGATTAGAAATATTTGTGAACTGCTTTATGGAAACAAGGGAGATTGGAAAAATAGAGATAAATCTAAATGAACAAGTGGTAAACACAGAAGAAGAAATATAAAGGTCAAAATTACCATTTCTAGCTAGATATATTAAGATCTTTTATTCTTTTACTCAATTTGTTTAAATATTTTCACGTTAAAAAGTCATAGTGGTACATATTAAAATTTTATACTGCAGTTTGTCTTCCACAAGCATGACCAACAAATTACTTAAGCCACAGACAGCACCTAGGGTTGACAACGTGAAATTAAATTTTGTATATGAATTATGACACGCTATGTCTTTGATATTCTAGACTAAAATTTCAAGAAGGAACCTCATGTACCCAGAATGGTAGACAGATTATTGGCCCCTAAAAGATGTCCACATCCTAATACCTGGAATCTGTGAATATGTTACCTTGCATGGCAAAGGAATATTAAGGTAGCAGTTGGAATTAAGGGTGCTAATCAATGGACCTTAACATGGAGAGATTACCACAGTGGGTCCAATGTGACTACAAGGGTCTTCAATGTGAAACAGGGAGGCAGAAGTTTCCGTGTTTGAGTAATGCTTTGTCAGAAAGACTCCACCAGATTTTGCTGACTTTGAAAAGGGATCAGGAACCAAAGGAGTGTGGGCACCCTCTAAAACCTGGAAAAGAAAAGGAATGGGATTCTCCTCTAGATCTTCCAGAAAGGAATGCAGTCCTGCTGACACCTTGATTTTAGTTCAGTGAGACAGACCCATGTAAGATTTCTGACCTACAGAATAATAAAGATAATAAATTTGTGTAGCTCAGTTTATGATAACTTGTTACAAACAGCAGTAGGAAACTAATACATTCACCAAAAACAGATATTAAAGAAGAGATAATGTGTAAGCCAAATTTATATTTTAAATGCATTTTGTAGAAATTAATATATAATAATTATAAAAATTAAACCTAGCTATCAAGCTGTTTTCAAATGTATTTTTATATCTAATGTTTTAAGACTCTCACTTCCTCTATCAGAACTTTCCTAAAAAGTTCAAGATAAATCTAGTATTTCACATTTTCTAGGTTTACCTGAACTTTTTAAAAATTTCAAAATTTAAATATTTAAGGTAAAATATATGACATCCACATAGTCAAATATGCAGTTAACTCCCAAAGTAGCCACTTTAGTTATGACATGACTACTGTCTCACAGCCTTTAGTTTCTGTTGTGCACTTGACATCTCATTGAACAGTCTATTACCACTATAAATGCTACAAGCCTTAACACAAATTTATAAATTCTCCAGCTTCCCACTTCTGTACATGTTTATCCTGCTTTTGATTAATATCACTTTTGTCTCCATTATCTACCTAAAACATTGTGTGGGTAAATTTTTTTATTCTGACCACATAACCAGTCACTATGCTTTGTCAAATCTTCTTTTACTTCTAGTCTCATTGCCATTATCTTAATTCTAAGATCTTTCATTTCATGCCTCTTGACTACTTAACCTGAGATTTAGTGTCCTTGATTGTGAAATACAAAGGAATGAGAAACAGGAGTATTAATGTTCGTTACACATACAATCTAATTTAATGAACATGATGTTCTTGTGATATATTCTTTCTAAAACATGCTATGAAATATAAAAAACATGCAGTAAACTGAGTTAAATTATTAATTTCAGTATACAGCTCAATGAATATTTACATATACACATTTAAATATGTACATGTGGATACATATTTACCCAGGAAAGTTCCTTAGCGCCTTTTCCTAGCCAATCCTGGACCCTAGGACCCAAACAAAACCTTATCCTGACTTCAGACACCATTGAATCATTTTACCTGCACAGGCATACTTTGGAGATGTTGCCAATTTGGTTCCAAACCATTGCAGTAAAGCAAATATCAAAAATAAAGCGAGTTACTTGAATATTTTGGTTTCCCAGTGCATATGAAATTTATGTTTAGAAATTAAGCCCTTGTTGGTCGCATTGTTTGTAAATATTTTCTCTCATTCCGTGGGTTGTCTTTTCATTTTGCTTACGCTTTTTTTGTGCAAAAGCTTTTAAGTTTAATTAGGTCCCATTTGTTTATTTTTGCTTTTGTTTCCATTACTCTAGGAGACAGATCCAAAAAAATGTTACTGTGATTTATGTCAAAGAGTGTTCTGCCTATGTTTTCCTCTAGGAGTTTTATAGTACCGGTCTTCCATTTAGGTCTGTAATCCATTTTGAGTTTATTTTTGTGTATGGTGTTAGAGAATGTTATTTTATTCTTTTACATGTAGTTGTCCAGTTTTCCCAGCACCACTTATTGAAGAGACTGTCTTTTCTCCATTGTATATTCTTGACGCCTTTGTCATAGATTAATTGACCATAAGTGTGTGGGTTTATTTCTGGGCTTTCTATCCAAAATATCCGAACAGTTTATACAGCCCAATATCAAACAAACAACCCAATAGAAAATGGGCAGAAGACCTAAATATACCTTTCCCAAAGAAGACATACATATGGCCAACAGGCACATGAAAAGATGCTCAGCATTGCTAATTATTAGAGAAATGAGATTCAAAACTACAATGAGATATCACCTCACACCGATCAGAATGACTATCACCAAAAAGGCTACAAATATAAAAAATACTGGAGGGGTCTGTGGAAAAAGTGAACCCTCCTACACTGTTGGTGACAATGTAAATTGGTGCAGCCACTATGAAGAATAGTATGGAGATTACTTAAAAAACTAAAAATAGAGTTACCATATGATCCAGCAATCCCAATCCTGGGCATATATCTGTAAAAGATGAAAACTCTAATTCAAAAAGATACACACACCCCGATGTTCATAGCAGCACTATTTACAATAGCCAAGACATGAAAGCAACCAAAATGTCCATCAACAGATGAATGGATAAAGAAGATGTGGTATACACACACACACACACACACACACACACATTGGAGTATTACTCAGCCATAAAAATGAATGAAATAATGCCATTTGCAGCAACATGGGTGGACCTAGAGATTATCATACTAAGTGAAGTAAGTCAAACAGAGAAAGACAAAAATCATATGATATTACTTATATGTGGGATCTAAAAAAATGATACAAGTGAATGTATTTACAAAACAGAAATAGACTCACAGACATAGAAAACAAACTTATGGTTACCAAAGGGGAAAGGTTGGAGGAAAGGGTAAATTAGGAGGTTGGGATTAACAGATATATACTACTATATATAAAATAGATAAACAACAAGGGTCTACTATATAGCACAGGGAACTATATTCAATATCTTGTAATAACCTATAATGTAAAAGAATCTGAAAAACTGAATCACTTTGCCATACACCTGAAACTAACACAAAACTGTAAACCAACTATACTTCAATTAAAAAAGAAATTTTAAATACTAAAAAAGAATTAGTTTTAAAAGATGCATATATCTGAATGATGAAGGTTTTCTAAAGTTTTCTTATCAATTATGTTAATAATTATGATGATGTAAATGGAAGATTCATTATAACTAAAAATCCAGTTAAGATTATTTTACTTTGCATATTCCTCCACGTAATTGTGACTGCAGGTTGCGTTATTTGCGCTGAACACTTCATTGTGGTTGCTACGTGTTTAGAGTAATCCCATCGCTAATAAAAGGGAAATAATTCTTTATCAATTTGACCTTAGAGGGAGTTTGAGGATAAAATATGTAAAATCTATGAAGCACTCTGAGATCTTTGAAGTAGGAGTTGCACTATAATGTAATATCATAGAAATCTAAGAGATTATGAAAGAGCAATGTATTAAAGATTGTTTATCCTTCAACAGACTAATCTCTGACAGAGCCCCAGGCAACTACTAGGATGCTAACACCACTGTCAGTTAGACTCCTGAAGAGATACAGTAAGAGCTATACAGATACTTACATGTTACTTTTTATGACTCATACTGATAGAAAGAGAAAACATGGTGCAAATAAATCAAGAATTAATATGCTGTTTTCCGTAGTCTTTTAAAATGCTTGGCCCTTTTAACCATTCCACAAAGTAGAAAAATTGGAACTAGTCATTTTAAAATGGAAAGTTATATTCTTGTTTAAGTTTATAGAATATTTCCTCAACTATATTTTACACATGAATGCTTCTATAAACAGTATATATTTTTATTCCAAAAAAAGCCCCAATATAAAACTCCAATGTAAGTGTACCACAGAAGTTATTTTCGTCTTTGAAAGTATGTTATAAAATTCCGTATTAGTGTATTAGATTGGCATTGAAACAAATGCTTGTAGTTTGGGGACTTTATTTTTATTTTATGTGTAGTTTTAATTAATTTTAGAATTTATAGTATATAATAAAAGACAATAATTTTAGAGATAAGGGAGCATTTTTCAATATACATTTTGTCTAAAATTTACTATAAACACCTTTGAGATTAAAAGACATATATGCTGAAATGTCCACTATTCTCTGCCAGCCCCAGTAGTCTTGGGCTTGAATAGATGAACACACTCCTGCAACACAATAAAGCAAGTTTATTTAGCTTTAATAAAACATAGAAGGCAGCCAACAGCATATACACAACAGAATAGTGTACTTCGTACTCTCACTTGGCACCAATATCAAGATAGATGCAGCCAAGTGGATAAGAAACTCCTCTGTTTAGGGAATTATCACCTCTGGCATCCCTTTAGATCTTTTACTTTGGTGGTCATATGACCCACTCACAATGACATCACTAGCCCCTAACCCTTTAGTTTAGCAACAGCCCATCAATTTATGATTACTCATCAATTTTAGGTTATAAATAATCAATTTCAAAAACCAGGTGGCTACACAACAACCTGAGTAGTATTGTCATTTAATTTGTATCTGATATATTCCTATCCATGAGTAAGGAATATTAAGGAGAATCAGATTCTCAGGCATTCTTGATGTTAGAGGAGAGACTGAAGGATAGCTGTTTAACCATTTCTTTTGAGATCTTTCTGAGTCAAGCTTATGCACTTGACTTAATTAGCCAAATACCTAAAGCCAATGTCTTTCTGCCTAGGGCTCCCATAGATGTTGTTTCTAATTTTTGTTTGGGATGTTAGATATTTTTCTCTTCTGTACAAAATCCATTCATATATATATGTGTGTGATTTTTGTACAGAAGAGAAAATAATTTGCTCTTTATAGATTAGAAAATGCTCTGAAGGCAGAAATCTTACCTTACATATCTTTCTAGTCCCACTATAACCTAGTTTAATACAAAAATAATAATAATAAAGTAGGAGACAAGGGACCTATGTTCTAGTCAAACTATTCACTAACTTTAGGACATTAAGGAAGTAAGTTGGATTCTCTGTGCCTCTGACTCTTAATCTATAAAATAAGTGAAATTGACTAGATGATATCAAAACCTATTTACAAATAAAATATACTCTATATCTCTGAGTCTAGCAAAATACCTCAGAATATAACATTAGTTGAGTGGTAGATCTGTGATGCATTCTTTATAATTATATACACTTTTGTTGCTGATGGGAGAAAAGAATATATTTGGAACCAAGAGAGACAACTGTGCTGGCTGTATTCTTATTTTCTAATATTTACACTCTCTCTGTAAAGATTACACATCATGTTCAACGCCACTGCTATGTAACTTGCAGGGCTTTCCTGTGGGAAGAGTATACTTCCTATTCCTGTTATCAGGGTTAACAATGTGAATTTGTTTGGGGTAAAGAAATTTGAGTAGAAGTGACATACAACAGTTCTGAAAAGAACCTTTAAGAATCATTACATGTTTCAGCAGCTTACTTGAACTTTTCCATCTGCTCCAAAGCCAGCATGTTCTAATATTGTTAATCTTACTGAAGACACACAGAACAGAATAACTGAAAATTTGTAAGCTACATATAATGAGAGAAAAGAAATATTTGTTTTTAAAGCCACTGAGACTGCAGTTGTCATCAATTATAGGTTATCTGTCATTTTGAGATTGTTAAATAAACCACCTCAAATACCATATTTCTACATAGCAACATCTCAATAATATAAATTTCTAAGGATACTCATGTATGTATCTCATTTTGTAGAAATTCAACCACCTCCAAAATATATGTGTGCATGTATCTAGATAAAATAATGTAATTCAGCCTGCCTCAAAAACATAGAAGTAACTTTACTATTTGATATTTTACAATCTCAGATGAAAATAAGATGCATCAGCTGACTGTAGTTAGAATAATACTTCTTTATTTGGATTTGGTGACCATCTAAATACCACATACTAAATTGTTAAAATTAGACGGTTGAAATAGACAAACTCATGTGACAAGTTCTTCACTTCACAAACTCCTTACTGTCATCACGCAAATTTGTCATTTGTGTTGTTATTGTCAGTGGTTGATGATAAGAATAGATTAGTAAAGATTGTAATAAAAGAATAGATGATATAGTGGATGTTTAATCAATTTCAGAATCCTTCGTGAGACTCTAAAACTTACTCAAATGCAACATAGAAAGTAACATTAAGTAAATATTAGCAATAATTTAAAAAACATTTAAAACCACCTTTTATAACTGAAGTAGTTAATTTACAATACTATATTAATTTCAGGTGTACAACATAACGACCCAATATTTCTATAGATTATATTCCATTTAAATTTATTAAAAAATAATAGCTCTATTTCCATGTGCTATACAGTATATACTTGTTGCTAATTTATTTTATACATAGTAGTTTGTGTCTCTTAATCCCATATACATCTGTCTCACCCCTCCCTGGCTTCCCTCCCCCAACTGGTAACCATTACTTAACCACAACTTTGTTCTCTATATATTTACATATTGGTTGCTTTTTATAAGTTTTCATCTCTGCTCAAAATCAACTACTGCTTATGGAAAAATCTTTTTTAATTTCTGATGGCCATTCATACACTTATTCAACAAACATACATCTATATAGTAGTATAGGTATTATGTTAGTATATAACTATAAATAGTATATCTGTAGTATACCTATATATATATATATACATATATAGTATAGATATATAGATAACAATAATTTAGAAAATGGATTGTTGTGGGGAACAAGCAGGTCAGAAATTAGGAGATTGTTTTGGGGGCTGTTTTTTTCCCAAAGAAAGGGAATACATAGATACACGCTCCTTTATTAGTGCATTTTTAAGTAGTCATTAATGTAAATATTATGTTCAGATATCTGCAACATATATGATATTAAAATATCTTATTTTTTTATTGGTGACAGAGAAATTAGGTACTGCTAATACTACTGTGATTTGTTGATAACAATCATAATGGAAGAGAGTAGTAAAATTTTTTTGGAGATTAGTGAAAATAAAAATGGAGTTTTTCCCATCCATGTTCAAGAATCCTGTCAGTTCCATCTGTAAACCTCAGGTTAAGGACTCTTTGGTCCAGGTGTAGGTTCAGTGATTCATAATTAATTTCCCTTAAATGTCTGCCAGAAGCAAATATAATTCTCCTCTGAAGTAATATAATATTATTCTTAGGCATCAAATTATCTAAGCAATTTTTCATGTTAAAAGTCTGAACAGGGCTTTGCTGGTGGTGCAGTGGTTGAGAGTCCACCTACCGATGCAGGGGATACAGGTTCATGGCCTGGTCCAGGAAGATCCCACATGCCTCAGAGTGGCTAGGCCTGTGAGCCATGGCCGTTGAGCCTGCGCATCCGGAGCCTATGCTCTGCAACAGGAGAGGCCACAACAGTGAGTGGCCCAAGTACCGCAAAAAATAAAAAATAAAAATCTGAACATTGAAACAAAAGTAACCAGAGAATACTCCAATGGACAAGAGCAGAATGCATTATCTTTTCATGTGCTCATGGAACCATATGCATGAAGATAAAATATATTCTAAGCTATAAAATAAACCTAAACTCACTTAAAAGAATATATATTATACAAAGCTTGTTCTCAGGGCATAATTTAGACCATAAAACAGTAACAGAAAAGTACATGGAAAATTGCTAAGTAATGGGAAATTAAACAATACACATCTAAGTAGCCCATGCATCAAGGGGGAAGACTTAAGGAAAAATAAAAATAGTTTAACTGAATATAAGTAAAAATATAATATCAAGTTTGTGAGATGCAGCTACAGCAGTAATTTAAGTGAAATTTTTAGTATTAAAATACATATATTAGAAAATAAGACAAATCTGAAAATAAGAGAAAATAAAAGCAAGTGAGGAAAAGAAATAACAGCACAGAAATCAGTGAAAATGAAAACATTACAGAAAGTCAATAAAGACAAAATTAGTTATTTTAAAAGAATAATGAAATTGACCATTTCTAGCCAGACTAACCAAGAAAAATTAATAAAAGACAAAAATACCAATGTCAAGAATTGAAGAGGTTAAATCATTACTGATCTCAAAGATATTCAAAGGATGATAGGAAATGCTGCTAACAAATCTATGCTTGTAATTTGATGGTTTAGCTGACAAAGAGCCTATTCCTTCATAAGTGCAAACTACCAAAACTCACCAAAGAAGAAGTAAATAACCTGATTAGTCCTATACCTATTAAAGAAATTTAACTTTTAACTAACAAATAAAAAAATTCAAAAAAGATAACCCCAGACCCAGACAAATACACTGGCAAACTCTGCTAAATATTCAAAAAATTTATAATATAAATTTTACATAATCTTCTCTACAAAATAGAGGAGGAAAGATTACCCTAATATCAGAAGCAGATTAAGGCACTAGAAGAAGACTACAGAACAGTGACTTTCATTAATATAGAAAATCCTTAACAAAATAGAAAAACTCTTTTTTATTTAAATAGTTTTAAAAAATTTCCATGTGATATACATAGAGACATATATAAATATATAAACTATATATACATATATATGTGTGTGTGTGTGTGTGTATACACACACACACACACACACACACACACACACACACACACAAACACATTCTAGCTGCTTCTCTTGAGAGGGTCTGCAAATAACCAGTGACAACCTAATAGTAATGAACACATCTAGTTCTCAGATCTTCGTTTCCAAAAGTTATTCTCCAATAGAAAGAACTAGAATTCCTTGACAAAAATGACTGATTCTCATGCTAGGAAAGGGAAAGCATACGATGAGCATGGAGCCTCTTGTAGTGCCATAAGGTAAATATTCGTCAAAAAGATAAATAAATAAAAAAGTATTTGTGTCATGTCAAAGGACAAAGGAGCCAACCTCAAAAGAGCTCCTAATGGTCAAAGCTGGAACAATTAGAGCAACAAAATAAATAATGTTTCTTATAAATAAATAAAATAAACACCCACACATCTTTGAAATCAAAATAAAATAGAGACATGGTTGAAAAAATAAAGAAATTAGAGAAAAAGGAAGTCTTTATTATAGAAGAATTCCAATAAAAATTATAGAAGGCAGGTGGTCATAGAAAATCACCATTAGTACTCCACAGTAAGATCCATTCGTGAATATTAAATTAGCAAGCCAAACATTAAAGAGGAACAAGATATTTACGTACTTTCATATAATCTTTTCAAAAATATATAAATTGATGTCATCGTTTTAACATATATTCACAAAATTATTAATATCTCTCCTAGGGGTAGGCATTAATTATATTTTCTTTGAAAGCTGGCTGGACTTAGTGAATTGCTCTAACAGATAAATTATGGAAAGTGAAAAATAGTAACTTTAGAGAGGAGAAACTTGGAAGATATCACCTTAATTTAATGATTCATGTTAACATCACTAGTGATAAGTCATGGTGACATGTACCCTCTGATATGACATGATGAGAAGGGCACATCACGTTTGTGTTATTCTTCTACAAAAATTACAATCTAGTGTAATCATAAGAAAACATTAGGAAAACTCAAATGAGTGACATTCTACAAAATTTGACCACTGAAGTTCAAAATCGTCAAAGTCAACAAAAACAAGGTAAGCCTGAGAAACTATCACAGATTAGAGGAAACTAAGGAGATATCATGATTAAGCTCAACATGGTCTTCTAGATTGTATCCTGGGACAGAAATGGGACATCAGTAGAAAGACTTGGGAATTCTGAATGCAGTGTGTTAGTTTAGTTAACAGTCTTGTACCAATGTTTATCTCTTACTTTTGATAAATGAACTGTTTGTCATAAGATGTTGACATTTGGAGAAGATGAGTGAGGAGTATATAGGATCTCTCTATACTGTCTTTGCAATTCTTCAGTATATCTAAAATTATTTCAAAATTAAAATGTTTAAAAGACCAATAACAAAGATAACTCAAGACGCAATGAGTGAAAACTGTCTGACAGAAGATTATGGGAATGCCCATGCATGCATGTGCATGTGTGGCCAAGGCCACAATACTGCGGGGGACAGAGGCAAGGTGCGGGGTCCCCATGCATGTTTTTCAGCTTTGGAGGCTAAGGTGGAGGTGGTGATGATTGAGAGGCCTGAGCGCCATGTCGGTGACAGGGTCTTGGTGCTCTGGCTGGGTGTCAGGCCTAAGCATCTCAAGTGGGAGAGCCGAGTTCAGTACACTGGACCGTCAGAGACCACCAGGCCCCACATAGTATCAATCAGTGAGAGCTCTCCCAGAGATCTCTGTCTAAATGCTAAGACCCAGCTCCACTCAATGACCAGCAACTCAAGTGCTGGACACCACATGTCAAACAACTAGCAAGACATGAACACAACCCCACGCATTAGCAGAGAGGCTGCCTAGAATCATAGTAAGGTTACAGACTCCCTGAAACATACCACTGGACGTGCCACCAGAAACAAAAGTTCCAGCTCCATTCACCAGAACACAGGCACCAGTCCCCTCCACCAGGAAGCCTACACAACCCCTTGAACCAACCTTAGCCACTGCGGAAAGATGCCAAAAACAAGAGGAACTACAAACCTGCAGCCTGTGAAAAGGAGACCCCAAACACAGTAAGTTAAGCAAAAGGAGAAGACAGAGAAATACTCAGCAGATGAAAGAGCAAAGTAAAAACCCACCAGACCAAACGAATGAAGAGGAAATAGGCAGTCTACCTGAAAAAGAATTCAGAATTATGGTAGTAAACATGATGCAGAATCTTGGAAATAGAATGGGGAAAATAAAAGAAACATTTAACAAGGACCTAGAAGAACTAAAGAGCAAACAAACAATGATGAACGACACAATAAATGAAATTAAAAATTCTCTAGAAGGAATCAATAGCAGAATAACTGAGGCAGAAGAACAGACAAGTGACCTGGAAGATAAAATAGTGGAAATAACTACTGAGGAGCAGAATAAAGAAAAAAGAATGAAAAGATTTAAGGACAGTCTCAGAGACCTCTGGGACAACATTAAATGAACCAACATTTGAATTATAGGGGTCCCAGAAGAAGAAGAGGAAAAGAAAGGGACTGAGAAAATATTTGAAGAGATTATAGTTGAAAACTTCCCTAATATGGGAAAGGAAAGAGTCAATCAAGTCCAGGAAGCACAGAGAGCCCCATACAGGATATCCAAGGAGAAACACGCCAAGACACATATTAATCAAACGATCAAAAATTAAATTAAAAAAATATTAAAAGCAGCAGGGAAAAGCAACAAATAACATACAAGGGAATCCCCATAAGGTTAACAGCTGATCTTTCAGCAGAAACTCTGCAAGCCAGAAGGGAGTGGCAGGACATATTTAAGTGATGAAAGGGGAAAACCTACAACCAAGATTACTCTACTCAGTAAGCATCTCATTCAGATTTGACGGAGAAATTAAAACCTTTACAGACAAGCAAAAGCTAAGAGAATACAGCACCACCAAGCCAGCGCTACAACAAATGCTAAAGTAACTTCTCTAGGCAGGAAACACAAGAGAAAGGAAAAAAAACCCACAAAAACAAACCCAAAACATTAAGAAAATGGTAATAGGAACATACATATCAAGGAACATACATATGTATATAGGAACATACATATGTATGATAAATATGTATTATACATACATAAACAAGTTGGAATTAATTGATATTTATAGGACATTACATCAAAAAACAACAGAATATACTTTCTTCTCAAATGCTTATGGAACATTCTCCAGGATAGATCATATCTTGCATCACAAATCAAGCCTTGGTAAATTTAAGAAAATTGAAATCATATCAAGTATCTTTTCCAACACCAATGCTATGAGACTAGATATCAAATACAGGAAAAAAAACTGTAAAAAGTACAAACACATGGAGGCTAAACAATACACTACTGAATAACCAAGAGATCACTGAAGAAATCAAAGAGGAAAGAAAAAATACATAGAAAAAAATGAGAATGAAAACACAACAACCCAAAACCTGTGGGATGCAGAAAAGCAGTTCTAAGAGGGAAGTTTATAGCAATTCCATCCTACCTCAAGAAACAAAAAACATCTCAAAAAAACAACCTAACCTTACACCTGCAGCAATTAGAGAAAGAAGAACAAAAACACCCCAAAGTTAGCAGAAGGAAAGAAATCACAAAAATCAGATCAGAAAGAAATGAAGGACACAATAGCAAAGATCAATAAAACTAAAATCCAGTTCTTTGAGAAGATAAACAAACAGACTCATCAAGAAACAAAGGGAAAAGGCACTAATCAACAGAATTAGAAATGGAAAAGGAGAAGAAACAACTGACACTGCAGAAATACAAAGGATCATGAGAGATTACTACAAGCAACTCTATGTCAATTAAATGGACAGCCTGGAAGAAATGGACAAATTCTTAGAAAAGCACAACCTCTGAGACTGAACCAGGAAGAAAGAGAAAATATAAACAGACCAATCACAAGCACCGAAATTGAAACTGTGATTAAAAATCTTCCAACAAACAAAAACCCAGGGCCACATGGCTTCACTGGCAAATTTTATCAAACATTTAAAGACCTAATACCTATCCTTCTCAAACTCTTCCATAATATAGCAGAGGGAGGAACACTCCCAAACTCATTCTAAGAGGCCACCATCACCCTGATACCAAAACCAGACCAAGATGTCACAAAGAAAGCAAACTAGAGGCCAATATCACTGATGAACATAGCTGCAAAAATCCTCAACAAAATACTAGCAAACAGAATCCAACATCACATTAAAAGGATCATATACCATGATTAAGTGCGGTGTATCCCAGGAATGCAAGGATTCTTCAATATATGCAAATCAATCAATTTGATATGCCATATTAACAAATTGAAGGATAAAAACCATATGATCATCTCAATAGATGCAGAAAAAGCTTTTGACAAAATTCAAAACCCATTTATGATAAAAACACTCCAGAATGTAGGCGTAGAGGGAACTTACCTCAACATAATAAAGGCCATAAATGACAAACCCACAGCCAACATCATTCTCAATGGTGAAAAACTGAAACCATTTCCACGAAGATCAGGAACAAGACAAGGTTGCCCACTCTTGCCGCTATTATTCAACATAGTTTTGGAAATTTTAGCCACAGCAATCAGAGAAGAAAAGGAAATAAAAGGAATCCAAATCGGAAAAGAAGAAGTAAAACTGTCACTATTTGCAGAGGACATAGTACTATACATAAAGAATCCTAAAGTCATTACCAGAAAAGTACTAGAGCTAATCAATGAATTTGGTAAAGTAGCAGGATACAAAATTAAGGCATAGAAATCTCTTGCATTCCTATTCACTAATGATGAAAAATCTGAAGGAGAAATTAAGGAAATGCTCCCATTTAGCATTGCAACAAAAAGAATAGGGGCTTCCCTGGTGGCGCAGTGGTTGAGAGTCCGCCTGCCAATGCAGGGGACACAGGTTCGTGCCCCGGTCTGGGAGGATCCCACATGCCGTGGAGCGGTTGGGCCCGTGAGCCATGGCCGCTGAGCCTGTGTGTCCAGAGCCTGTGCTCCACAACCGGAGAGGCCACAGCAGTGAGAGGCCCGCGTACCGCAAAAAAAAAAAAAAAAAAAAAAAAAAGAATAAAATAACAAGGAATAAACCTACCTAAGGAGGCAAAAGACCTGTATGCAGAAAACTATAAGACACTGATGAAAGAAATTAAAGATGATACAAACAGATGGAGGGAAATACCATGTTCTTGGATTGGAAGAATCAACATTGTGAAAGTGACTATACTACCCAAGGAATCTACAGATTCAATGCAATCCCTATCAAACTACCAATGGTATTTTTCATAGAACTAGAACAAAAAAATTCACAATTTTTATGGAAACACAAAAGACCCTGAAGAGCCAGAGCAATCTTGAGAAAGAAAAACAGAGCTGGAGGAATCAGGCTCCTGGACTTCAGACTATACTACAAAGCTACAATAATCAAGACAGTATGGTACAGGCACAAAAACAGAAATATAGATCAGTGGAACAGGATAGAAAACCCAGAGATAAACCCATGCTCATATGGTCACCTTATTTTTGATAAAGAGACAGGAATATACAATGGAGAAAAGACAGTGTCTTCAATAAGTAGTGTTGGGAAAACTGGACAGCTACATGTAAAAGAATGAAATTAGAACACTCCCTAACACCATACACAAAAATAAACTCAAAATGGATTAAAGACCTAAATGTAAGGCAAGATACTATAAAACTCTTAGAGGAAAACACAGGAAGAACACTGTATGACATAAATCACAGCAAGATCCTTTTTGACCCACCTCCTAGAGAAATGGAAATAAAAACAAAAATAAACAAATGGGACCTAATGAAATTTAAAAGCTTTTGCACAGCAAAGGAAACCATAAACCAGTCAAAAAGACAACCCTCAGAATGGGGGAAAATATTTGCAAATGAAGCAACTGACATAGGGTTAATTTCCAAAATTTACAAGCAATTCATGCAGCTCAATATCAAAAAAACAACCCAATCCAGAAATGAGCCAAACACCTAAGTAGACGTTTCTCCAAAGAAGATATACAGATTGCCAACAAACACAGGAAAGGATGCTCAACATCACTAATCATAAGAGAAATGCAAATCAAAACTACAGTGAGGTATCACCTCACACTGGTCAGAATGGCCATCATCTAAAGGTCTACAAACAGTAAATGTTGGAGAGGGTGTGTAGAAAAGGGAACCCTCTTGAACTTTTGGTGGGAATATAAATTGATACAGCCACTATGTAGAACAGTATGAAGGTTCCTTAAAAAGTCAAAAATAGAACTACCATATGACCCAGCAATCCTACTACTGGGCATATACCCTGAGAAAACCATAATTCAAACAGAGTCATATACCACAGTATTCATCACAGCACTATCTACAATAGCCAGGACATGGAAGCAACCTAAGTGTCCACTTAGCACTATTGTCAGATGGATGGATATAGGAGAAATGCACATACATACAATGGAATATTACTCAGCGATAAAAAGAAATGAAATTGAGTTATTTGTAGTGAGGTGGATGGACCTACAATCTGTCATACAGAGTGAAGTAAGTCAGAAAGAGAAAAACAAATACTGTATGGTAACACATATATATAGAATCTAAAAAAAAAAATGGTTCTGAAGAACCTAGGGGCAGGACAGGTATAAAGACACAGACAAAGAGAATGGACTTGAGGACATGGGGAGGGGGAAGGGTAAGCTGGGACCAAGTGAGAGAATGGCATGGACTTATATATACTACCAAATGTAAAATAGATAGCTAGTGGGAAGCAGCTGCATAACACAGGGAGATTAGCTCGGTGCTTGGTGACCCCCTAGAGGGGTGGGATAGGGATGGTGGGAGGGAGGGAGACACAAGAAGAAGGGGATATGGGATATATGTATATGTATAGCTGATTCTCTTTGTCATACAGCAGAAACTAACACAATATTGTGAAGCAATTATACTCCAATAAAGATGTAAAAACAGAAAAGACTATGAAAAACAACAGACAATAAGAATAGATGTATAAGTAATCTAGATAATGCAGTCATCATTATGCAGACTTTAGAATAAGTATGCTTAATGTGATCAAAAGAATAAAGAACAATGTTAAAAATTTCACCAGAGGACTGGAAACTATAAAAGAAGAATCAAATATACATTTTAGAACTTAAAGCTACAATAACTGAAATTAAAATCACCAAAGACCATGGCATTCTTTTGCTGAGAAGGCACTTCTCTGCTTCTATTTTACTTGTGTCTCCAGAGGATTTGAAATTGTTGACCAACTGTCCCTTTTAGCTCTTACTGCTTCTTATCAATTTTCTACCCCAGCATCATTTTATTGGCTCAGTCTCTAAAATCTGGGCCTTGTAAAACTCTTCTGTTTTGTGTATTCATCTCTATATGCCCAAGATTTCCAGATTTGTGTTCTATGTCATCCTATACAATTCGTAATAAGTTGCTTTTGATGGGTATAGTATTTACCTCATATTTGGCAAGTATTTACTTCTTAGAATTTTTCTTTGTCCCTCTTTATCATTTCTTTTACCAAAAAGTAATTAAGCTCCTTGAGGATTTGTGTTTTTTTGAGACCCTTAAGCTTTTAATACTGTGATTTGCACATAGTAGACACTCAAAACATATTGACAAATAAAACTTTTACAAGGAGCCTTACTAGAGTTTAGTGTCACATTATTACAGTCTAAGAACAAATGCAAATATTCTTAGTATTTATGGTAATATCAGGCTTTCAAAATTAATCTTTAATAATCTTTTTTTATTATAATGACACCATTTAATTAGAAATGACTTATGTGGAAAATTAAAATGTCACTTTAAAAAATTCTGTATGCAAAGCAGAATTTTTTTGATTTATGATCCTTAATTTTGAAGTTAAATAGATTATTTTTCTCTTGTTATTACATTTCACCATTTTAATTATTGAATATGTTCAGAGATGAAAATGACTATGAAATGAAATGCCTTTTTTTCATAAGCAACACTTAATGATTGTTTTGCTCTAACAGGTACTTTGGGAATGAAACACAGTTGTTCTGTGCTTACAGCCTATTTGTCTTCTGAGTTACTAGATATACTCACTAGGCATCCACTTATGCAGCAGAGGAACTATATTCCTGATGAGGGCAATAAATAAGGCAATCTATGCTCCTAGTACAGAATGTGTATAAGCCAAATGGAAAAACTAATCAAACTAACTAGACTGTGCAAAGATAGAATGAGATGTTATATGAATTCACTTTTTAAATGGGAAATCAAGACACAAATGCAAGATGATAGAAGCATAATTAATCTCAAACTTCTGTTTAATGATTTATTGAATTTAAAATATATACACAATTTTTATTAAATATTATACATTTATAACAAATTTAAAAATATTTCACACTAGAGAAAGCTCAAAGGAAAATAGCAGTTCAGTACTTTTAACACCTCAAAGCCAAAAGAAAAGGGTCAGGGGAGAGTGTGAGAGAAAAAGGAAGGGGAAAGAGAGAAGATAATTCCCATATATGAGAATATATGTGGCTGGAGTTACCAAGCAAACAGCACATGAAGAATAATAATTGTATTATTACTGTTACTACTATTATTATTATTATATAAAGCAAACAAAATTGAGCTCTGATGAACTTACTATATATAAAGCATGTATGTGAAATCCCAGTGAACGTTGGCACTGTGTAATCCACCACATCATATTTCTCCATTGAAAGATGATTAGCATTTTCAGAGCTGTTTAAATGTTAGAAATGATGATCCAAGATTATAGACTGGTAATACATTATTCGGGATCATGAATTCAAAAGCAATCCTTTGAGTATATCTCGAGATCTATGCTTGAGGTTATATTATAAGGTGGTTTAGGGTCATGTGCCTTTTTAAAAGAAACTGATCCACATATGTGTTGCCTATTCTTTTTGCCATGTAAATTTCCTTGTATTAACTTCCACCAGATAGTTTATCTTTATGTAAGCAGCTGCTCATCAATAACTTTTTGAACCATAGGATTATAGGAAGTATATTCAATTAAAAACAGGTCAACACAATTTTAATCTCTTCCACCAATTTAACCCTAGATTCATGCTGCTTCAAAGTATTAAAAATCCCCCAAACCTTGTTTTACATTCTGACCCACCTTAAAAGTATACTAATGGAAAAATACATTCCATAGTTTTAGTATCAAGCCTTTTCCGTGTCAGCCACAATATTTGTCCGTTGCTTTATAATAGACATGTCAATATCTGTTTCACTTTTATTTTCTTGAGCATCTTGAAAAGTTGAGTATGAAACAATAGTAATTCAATAAGTCTGTTTTCTTTCCTCATCCAAATGTTCTAAAATTGAAAACCAAATGATTTTTCACCTTAACAGTAGTGGTATATTTCTGTCATTTTAAGAATATTTCTTTGTGAGTGACCTATCTTGAATATATCCATCTAAAACTGCCTAAATGTTTTATGCTACTATTGTCCCCAAACTTGTCTCTTTTTTTTCTGTGCTTTAACTTTTAGGAAATCCTTCTCCTGGCCTTTATTAGGACTTGAACTCTTTCTAGTGACCAGTAAAAGTGCTAAGTGGAGGCACAGAGACATAATGCCCTATAGGAAACAAGCCATACATTTGGAGTGAAATGTGTTTGCCTCTGAACTATGCAAATTTTAGCCATGTTAACTTAGTCAATATACTTAAATTCTTAAAAACAACTTCCTTAGATATGACACATAGTTTACAGATTTATGCCTTCTGCATAAATCACTACTTGAAGCACATAAAATACAAACAGGAAAGCATTTTAAATTGTAAAAGCCTAGAAGTACATACAGTAATATTTTAATAGGCTGCCTGATGTATATTTACATATCTAGTTTGTCTATTGAAAATATCATAAGTGGATCAAATTGTGCATTAAATGTGAAATTATAAAATAGAACCCTCTAAATATTAGTTTATGTTGAATTCACCCAAAGACAAGAAGCATATTAACTAAATTCCATTGTTTTAAGAGTACTAAAGTACTAACCATCTTGCCATGAGCTTTATTATTAATTTGTAGTTAAAATAATGTAAGTTTGGAGAATTTCATTTGAAATGTGAAGCAAGATATAATTAACAAGGGAAATGATGTGCAAGGTAACAGTTGTTTTCTTATGAGGAATTTGATCTTTACATTTATTTAAAAACAGGCAAATTATTGCGGGTCTAATTAAAATTTTACTCTGATACAACCTTGATCGTAGGTGAGATAAATAAGGAATGAATACTCTAGACTAAAATATTATGGTTTACTATGGCATTGACACTCTTCCTTATTAAATTTTCTGTCTTGTGTGAAAAAGTAAAAGTGCATTTTCAGGCTTAAAAGAAATTCATGTGGTATTAAATATAACTTCAATACTTTCTAGTATGTGTTTTTAGAAAGATTATAAAGAATATAGATTTTATTTAAAAGTAAACCTTTGGAGGAATAAAGAAATGTATTAATGAATTTTATACACAGACGTTGCCTCAAAATTAATTTCATATATGGATTGAATGTTGAAAACACATAGAGAAGAAAGAAGAATAAAATGAAATATGTGTAAACATCCCAGATTAACCTAGAGTAGATGCTGATTCTAATACAGTAATGTCTCTGTAACTTCTGTCTCTACTGCCTGCTTTCAATCTACAAAAATTAAAAGCAATACCATTATTAATACAAATGATAGTAATATAGTCTGTCAAAATATGTTAAAAGATAAAAACATCTAAAATTGTGAAGCAAACTTACTTCTTTTTGAACAAGAAAATATTAGTCAGCAACATTTTACATGTTTGTTTTTGTTTTTTTTCTGCGGTACACGGGCCTCTCACTGCTGTGGCCTCTCCGGTTGCGGAGCACAGGCTCCGGACGTGCCGGCTCAGCAGCCATAGCTCATGGGCCTAGCCGCTCCGCGGCATGTGGGATCTTCCTGGACTGGGGCACAAACCTGTATCCCCTCCATCGGCAGGCAGACTCTCAACCACTGCGCCACCAGGGAAGCCCTACATGTTAGTTTTTATATAGTTGGTAAAGCAATATGAAGATATACGTATTGTCGCTTCATTTGGAATGCTGCCAATAAATTAAATTTGTCTCTGACCTCTGTCTTATCTACATTTCCAGGTTACTTAAAAATCCTTGTTAATAAGATAAAAGTATAGAAATTAATACATATTGGCAAACTCATCACTTAAACATAATAGATGACATTTTACAATTTTGTGATACAATAAATCACCTGGATATTCTTTTTCATTTTAAGCACACATTTTGAAATATAAATATATTATCATATCACCATCAACAGAAAAGCTTCTTCATGGTGAAACCACTATTTAAAGGCTAAGTAGGAAATTTGTGTCTTTGAGGAAATTAGTTTTTAATGCCTTTCAGACAACTATATAAAGTAGATTAAACAATGTATTATATCAAGTAATGACTGATTTCAATATTATTTTCATTTTGTTTGTGCATACATACAAACTAAATTCTTCAGTCTTTTAAAAATTAGACCTGCTATCAGGTATATTATAAAAATATTTATATTTAGATCAAATCTTGATTTTAAACTTATTTGAATATTGTTTCATTTTATAGAATTTTCTTTACATTATATTTGTCTACTAAAGGCCAACTGTATTGGAGTGTAAAGATGTGAATAAAATGCGCAAGTTGTATTATTGATCAGAGAAGAACTAAATGTGATAGACATACATGATGTCAGTTATCAGAGAAACCCATGCTGTGACAGGGCAGGACATTATTATTAGTTGTTACTATGGCCTATAAAACCTACAGGGGAGCGTATGAGAATTTCCACTTTGGAGAAGATGGGGCACATACACAATTTTCAAAAACATCACAATTGGCTTCAATATTTCTACACAATGAGTCACTGCCCCAGAACACTATTTTTCAAACTCCAGTGAGAGTCAGATCACTTGGAGGCCATGTTAAAATACAGATTTGGCCTACCCTGAGACTTCTATTTCTGTAGTTCTCTGAGAACCCTGAGAATTTACATTTCTACCAAGTTCTTTGTGCTATTGATGTGTCTGGTCCAGGCTCCACAAGTTGAGAAACACTACCTTAGAAGAAGGACCTGTTTCTCCAAGACATCGCCATTCATGAGACCTTGTCAAGGGTGAGGGAAGATATTCTTTCCAATGGTGATTCTACTCTCTGGATCTTCAACTGATATTAGACACATAGCCTGCATTTTTACATACTAGAAATATAAAGTACTAACAATTTTTTAAACTTAGTATCTATGATATAGTAGACATGTGAATATTAAAGTGAATGCACTGGGGACTTTCTTTTAACCTAGTATCACCTAGTTCAACCTAGTCAGGGGTTATGTCTCAAAAGATGGATAGGAATTACCCAGGTGTCACAGTGAAGTATTTTCAACAATGGAACACTCTGTGATGTAATCTAATCCATCTTTTTCATATGTGTGAAACATTAAGACAAAAATAAGTTTTCTATTATTACCTGCTCACAAAATGATTTGACCGTAGTGACCCTAGTCTGTGCCCTGCTTTTTTTTTTCTCTTTATGATTTTGCTCAATTCTGAATACAAATTTTGTATTTGTTTTTTGAGTTGGAGATAGATTTGTATTTCCAGACCGGTTCTCATTTCACTAAAAAATGTTTGTTCCCTTGACTCACACTAGGAAAAATGGAACCTTCAGAAGCTTCAGATAAATGTCTGTGTGTTGTTTTCCAATGCTAAAAATAAATATAAAGACAAACAGGGTGACTCATACCTCCTACTGTAAGGATGGTGGATCGCAGGGAGGATGCAGACATGGAGGTAGTTTCTTGCAGCTCTGTGCTTGTCCACTAGAGGGGGTTAGTCTGAGGGCAAGACTGGCCTGGGCTTTTGAAGAGAAAAATCTTAGCATACTGCAAGAGTAATTTTTGCCACTTCTGTCTCCTCCCATCCCCTTTAGGAGCTTGAAGGGATTTCTTGTATAGGGGAAAGGAAAGCCTAAATGTCTACTAACCAGAAAGGACTGTTTAGGAGATATTTAGTGGGGCCGTACTTGTTCCAGCCAAATCAATTTGGATTTAAAACAATTGTTCTTAAACATTTCAATATTTAATATTTAATCGCCCTAACATTGGCAGAAAAGAAAATCATTCCAGGCAGAGGACCTAACATGTATAGCAGCATTAAAACATAAATCTGAATGTGAAAAAATCCAAGCAGTTGTTTTTCCTGGAACATAAAATTAAGATATAAATAAAGCTGGAGTAAAGTAGAAAAAACAAATCATATAAAAACTTATGTATCATTCATTGATACACTGATAAATTTCTCTTTGCATTTAGAGTGTGTGTATGTGTGTGTGTGTGTGTGTAAGAGTATGTGTGTGTGTGTGTGTGTGTGAGATAAATCCACATAATGCAGTGGTATACAGTTATTAAGAATACTAAATTTTGCATAAGATTAAAAAGTCACTTGTGTTAAAATAAATGAACATTTAGTTTGTAAAATTGTATATGCTATTAAGTTCTCAAATATTTATTAGGAATGCTATCATGTGTCAGATGCTTTTTCATGATACTGATGATACAGTGTTAAACAACATAATTGCTGGTCATCATCAAGACTATATTCTATATCAAAGAGACACAAAATAAATTGGAAAAAGAAGAAATATATCACATATTTTTAACAGAATTCATTATATATATAATTACTGGTTAAATACATCTGAAATACCTAAAGTCTTTTCATAAAATTAATTTTCAAGAGACACTGGAAGGTCATCTCATGAAGGACACCACTGTTAAAAAAAACACTCAGAATAAGAGAAAAATAATGGAAACCAGGGTTGTATAGTGTAAATATTCCCAATACAATAAAGAGCTTTGTTACGGCATATGAGACAGGAAAATAAAATTTAGCTTAAGATACTATTTTTAAAGATGATAGACTGAAATATAAAATGTAAATGAAACTCTCATACTTTTCAAAGGCTAACTTTAGCGTTGAGTGAAAGAGCTAACAGTTGGATCATAAGTTTATTTTAAATGTCCCTTTGGAAGATTCTCCTCAACACCACAATCTTGTCCTATTTCTCCTCTTTTTGATGCAGTCCGTTGCTCCCTTTGCTGCTAATCAATGCCCGGAATAATAGACTTTGCCCCTTAGAGGATTTTACTCCTCTCTGCAAGTGTCTGAGAGAGTTGGGTTAAAGGCAGTGTCTCTCATCTGCACTTTTTCAGACATTCTTAATGTTCTGTTTACTTATCCAAATAATTTTGGGTTTTTTTTCTATCCTAACATTCCTTGCTTGTTCTCTTCCACATAAACAAAAAATGATAGATTACTCCAAACTATATTTCCTCTCATTAGTGTAAGCACTTAATTTATCCTTGTATACTGGCTTGCTAAGTTTTCCTGCTAATGTTAATATCATAACAGAACAGTTTCTCATAACTAGGAAAATAAACATGATTTACAGTTGTAAACTTAAATATAAGAAGATCCTTATTTCTGAATGAAAGCAATAATGAAAGTTTTAAAACAGATTTATGTATAATTACACATAGAAAGAAGAAACACGTTCTCCAGATAGAAAAAAAATTTTTTTAAGTGCGATCAGTGAGAATAATCAATGTCTCAGTGATAACAAAATCTTCAAATTCTCTTTCCCTCTACACAGTCTGAAACAAAACAATTTAAAAAAAGAAGTTAGGCTCTGGATATTGCACATCAATAAAATGAAAATGTAGAGCATTTCTGATATAAAGTTTTGGTTTTAACTAAAATAAACTTGTAATACATCTACTCATTTCATAAAACATTAAATTGTACAATGTAAAAAGTATAAAGTATAAAAGACACACGTATCTATATTGCCTGTGAGACTCTAAATTGGTTGAAATTTCTAAAAAAGTAAATTAACATGGAAATACCATTTGACTGCATAACCTATATCTTGTCAGATGACTTCTACAAAAATTAGAAATGCTGACACTATCTAAAATATGCATAATCATTATTGTCTTGAATAAAGACATTATAAATGATAGTTAACATTTCTTGACTGCTTTGTATACAGCAGGAACTGGGCTAAGTGTTTTATATATGTCATGGGAATCAGAGATTTTAGATTCAAATTTCAAGTGTGCAACTTATTAGCCATATTGACCCAAGGTAATAACGTAATCCTTATGAAATTCATGATCCTCATCTCCAATGTGTGATTATAATAACAAATAGCAAGAAATGTGGTTGTGTAAATGAAATGAAACGATACATACGGAAACACCTAGCAAAGAAGTTATTTCTCTTCGTTAACATTTCTGATCTGTAAGAATAGGCTGAAGCCTGGTTAATTTTTAAAAAGCAATAGTTTTGATATGCATATTTAAAATTTGCTGCCACTTAAAATGTAAAACCAAAACATATTTCAAAAGAAGCCAATAGCGAGGGGTTACTTGATGGGAAATTATATAAGCAAGGATGTTAGTTCATAAATATGCTACACATAATTGAGTCAATACTGAATGTCTGTCCAAAGGGAAGAAAAAAAAAAAAAAACTAAAGAAAACCAAGTCTCGAAAAATGTCCCCTATGATTAGAAATGTTCAAGACATGCATAAAACACTTCAAAAAGCAAAAGGATGCTGACTGTTATTATGAGTCTTTTGTTCTTTTTTCTTCAATCTCAGAAGATTAAGAACTTGAAAGATGAAATTTCATAATACAGGAAAATGTAACTGAAACAATAGGCAGGAAAAAATATAGATAAACGACAAGATGATTTAGACCAAACGTAAGTCTCTCTCTTGAATAAATTAAGTGAGTTAAGAACAGAGTTCAAGCCTGAAACTCTAACAGAGAAAATAAACGGAGAAACACTCTTCTAACTCATTATATGACCTAATTACTACCTACAAATAAGAACTATACAAGGAAGTAAATTTAATGACTATAACAGGTATTATTTATTTCAGTTTTTAGCATAAAAATTATCCCGAAGTAAGTGGCATAAAACAACAACCATTTCATTGTGTGGGGCAGGCATTCTGATAGGGCACATCTGGATAGTTATCTCTATTTCCTATCTCTGTTTGCACTCCTCTGGTAGCAGTATATGGTAACCCAACTTAGAAACATCTGGCCTGTCTGGAAAGCATCAGCTATTTCTATGAAGCATTCTCTTAAAATACAACAGAAGGCAAGAATTATCTTGATACTCATTCACATCTCATCTAGGCTGAGATGACTTATAGATCAGGATCAGCTAGGAATGTTTACCTACCTGTGGCCTCTCTGTGTAACTTGAGCTTCCTCACAGCACGGTGACCACTAAATGTTTGAACTTTTAATATAGTGGCTGAGGGCTCCGAGAACAAAGCAAAGGCTGAAAGTTTAGGTAACTAGTATATAGAACTCACCTCTTTTTGGGAGGAGAGTAAAAGATGTAGTCCTATTTTATACTTGTGCTCCATGCCACATCCCCTCCGTGTACCTCTGATTTCAGCTTTATGTACAATGGACCAGTCCTTTACATGCTGCAAGAAGTCTGTCTGTCAAGTTCTTCCTGCGTGCCTCACCTGCTCTTTTTCTCCCTGCTTTCCTCTCCCTCCACCTCTTTTTTCGTGGTCTGGGTACAGATTTTAGATATATATATATATTCTATTTCACAAATCATGGGGAAATTGTTCTTTTGCAAATAATAATAAATTAAACATGTTCATATCAGGAAAAATAAAACTAAGAAAATAAATAGATAATTCTCATAACTGATTCAGCAAGTCCTCAGCAAGACGGGGCCACAGTTACACACTGTGGTAACCAACCAGCTTAATGATTCCATCTGTATTTGTTTTTGGCTTTCCCTTTCTCATGTTCTTTGTTCTCTCATGTTTTTGAACTCTTCCCAAATAAACTACCCACAGACAAGTGGTGGTCTTGGTTATGTTTTTGGACAAGGGGTAAAAACAAAATAGAAATCAATCTCATTTATGAATGAATATAGAAGTAAATATACTAAAATAAAACAAAGCAAAAATAAGAAACCATATTAAATAGTATGCTGTGAAAAAGTGGCTTACTTTATGAATGCAAAAGACTTTTATGTGTTATTGAGGTATAACTGACATTATATATATAGATGTAAAGCATACAATTTGATATATTCACCATAATTAAGATAATTAACATAGCTGTCATCCCCCAAATTCCTTTCTCTTCTATTTTAATCTACTCCTTTATCTATAGTATCAGTGAAATATAAAACTAGAAAGGCGTATTATTTAATATTAAGCAATTGACAAAATCTGACAATAGTAAATATGAATGGAGATTAAAGGGATGAGAGTATAACATAAGAATGTAAACTGGTACAACTACCTTGGAAAATAACCTTTCATTATTTTTAATATGAAACATGAACAGAATTTATGACTTAGAGATCCCCTTTTAGATTTATATCCTAGATAAACATATCCATACATATATGCTATATGCTCACGATAGTATAGTTATGGCCGCAAAGCTCTCTTTCAAAAGAGAAAAGATAAGGGCTTCCCTGGTAGCGCAGTGGTTGCGAGCCCGCCTGCTCATGCAGGGGATGCGGGTTCGTGCCCCGCTCCGGGAAGATCCCACATGCCGCGGAGCGGCTGGGCCCGTGAGCCGTGGCCGCTGGGCCTGCGCGTCTGGAGCCTGTGCTCCGCGAAGGGAAGGGCCGCAGCGGTGAGAGGCCCGCGTACTGCAAAATAAATAAATAAAATGTACATCAAAAGATAAAAACAAAATAATATTACAGAGAAGTGAAAATAAACCATAGCACCACCTCAAACAAGTAATAGTAGAGCTTTGCTAATGGAGGGGCCACCTGACTTGATGAGTTTCCTAATGTCACATCACTTGCGAAGAGTCTACACCAAATAAAATTTCACGTGAATATAATCCGTTCTTTAAACCTGCCTTCTTTTTTTTGGAAATACAAGAGGTGAAGATCGGTTTAATAACACCTCAAGGACACAGTCAGACAAATCCAGACTATGTGACATTCTACAAGACAACAGCCCTTGTCTCTTAAAGTAAATACCATGAGGAAAATGTAAGGGGGTGATCTGTTTCAATATTAAAGGAGGCTAAAGAGATGTCAGTATACAATGTGTGCACAGTGAAAAAAGCTGAAGAAGGCATTTTTGAGACAATTATGAAATTTCAATATGGACTGAATGTTAACTGTTCTAGGTAATTTCAAGTTTTTGTGTGGGGGGGAGTTTTTTTGCTCAGTGGTATTATTTATTTAGAAAATACTTCTAATTTCTGTAGATGCATGCTGAATTGTTGCCTTATGTACATACAGCAAATGTGGTAATAAGTTAAAAACTGAATCTAGCTGATGTACATGTACATGTTCAATGAAATTTTATTAATTTAAATGTTTAAAAAGAAATTTTATAATTATTAATAAATTAAAATTTATTTTAAAATGTTGAAAACAAATATTCCTGTCTCTCACTTCTCTAGGTCTCTGTCATTCTTCACATTGCTATCAGAATTATCTTACTCACACACAGGTCCGATTAAGCTATTTATTCCTCAAGGCTTAATGTAAATATCACTCCTTCTGAGAAGCTTCATTTAACTTCCCAGGAATAATCCATTGTTTTGTTTGGTTTGTTTTGGTTTTGGTAATCTCCTATATGTTTTGCCATAATAATTACACAATTGATATTCTATCATAGTCTAGTTTTTTATTCAATTATTTATTACACTTTCTAAACTCGAATGTCTTTTTGTATGCAACTGAACTCCTGAGATTTAGTCTGCTATCATACTTTATATATTAAAAATAATAAACACATTGTAATATGTACATCTGAATATTTATTCTTAAACATTTTAGTATGCTATTATTTAAGCATTGAATTGAATTTTAAAAACCACTTAATTAAAAATCATTATAAATAGCTATTGTGTCAAATACGTAACATTGATTTCATAATATACATTGAAGAATAAAACTTTCCCAAGGGTCTAATACAGTGCTCTAAAAATTAGAGATATCTACATCAAATTTACTATTATACATTATGATACAAACTAATAACATACATTTTGACAAAACTATGGAGATTGTTACTCAAAGAAGTTTACCATTTTTTAATTTTAAAACTCCTTTTAACTAATATAGAAATTTTATGATAAGCACCAATTTCTTGAAATAAATTTTTGGCAGCGTTTTTCCTTCTGAGTTGTTTTTAAAATAATGTATAATAGATATGAGATAAAATTCCTCAATAATCGAAGAAATTCTGACCATCTAATCTACTCTGATATGTTCCACTCTAACATGTGAGTCATTGATTCCATTTCTGTTGGCTTGTTAGATTGTTATTGTTACTGACATTTTAATATCATCCTTTGTTGAGAGAAAATTTAGGTAATGGAAGGTTTTGTATTTAATTAGCTCTCAGATTTTAAAGTTTGGATGACAAATCAATTTCTTTAATATACAAAACTAAATGAAAAACAAACACTATCTCATTTAGTCTATTGATTTCTCCCTAGTTTTTGCTGTTTCGCTTTTAGTTATTTATTTTTTTATATTTTTCTTTTCATGCTTGGATTGAAGCCTAAGCTTCCAGCCACAGTTGCTACCATTCAAGCTAGTCTTAAAAGTGAAGTAAAATATGCTTTTCTCGCTGACCTTCCTGCCCTTAGCTTAGAATTAGACAACTTATTTCCTCTCTTATACCAATGGCAGAACTACTCCCTTCATGAAAAGCTTCCACATCCATATGTATTAGACAAGGCATGAAGCACCGGCTGCTATGTACTACTTTTCTAGCATGTAGAGCTTGCTCACTGCTTATACCTCAGCTCAGGAGACAAACCAAAGGCTTAAGAAGGCTTCCATTTGTTCTGAGGTCTTAGTTTATTCTGCCAAGTAGAACTACAAAAGGCTCTGTATTTCTATATCTTTTTCGATGATGAGTCCACAAAGGAAATAATTTGTATGGCTTCCCTCCTGATACTTGCTTAAAAGAAATACACTTAAAAGTAATAGATATAATTAAATTACAATACACCTGTAAACTCTAGCCTTTATTTTATAGACTGATGGTCAGAATTCCATGTTTGTGCAGCATAAATAAATATCACTTATTAAATTGAGGCTGAAACAAATGAGAAGGCATCCATCATTTTTCCGTTGTCAAATGCATTATTCCACTGCTGAGGAATAGCAATACAGCTATTCTGAAACATTCCCATGGTGCCAACCTCAATAATGATAGTACAACTACAACTATTTCTGTAAATCCTTTACAGTTTATAGTATATGCATTAGATCCAGTGATATGTATACATATTTAATTTTATATTTGCTAAAATTGGGACTGAGAGACCTCTTAAGTCAAGTAGTTTCTTAGCATTAAAAAACACATTACTGGATAGATCACTCTTTTATATTTCAGATGTCATTTTCTAGAGGCAATATATCATAGTGGTTAAGGACTTGGATTTTGAAGTGAGGTTGTCTGGTTCTTTGTTTCACAAATTCGGTCAATTAGTAGCTGTGTAATTTTTGACTGTTTACTTAACTTTCTATGCCTCAGTTTCCTCATATTCATGTTTGGAAGACAAATTGAGCTCAGCAGAGTGGATGGAACATAACATGACTCAAAGTAAACAGTAGGTGTGTGTGTGTGTGTGTGTGTGTGTGTGTTTACTTTTTTTTGATTTGGTTTGTCTTTTTTTTAATGTAATATTTTTGCCAATGGCTGTCATTTTACCACTATCTGTCTCCATTTGCGAGTGTTGCACCATAGGGGCCCCTGACCAGTTCTGAACATCACTCTGTAGTCTTCAGAGCAGGCAGGCATTTGAGTGGGTACAGCATGGTGGTGCGTGATCAAGTCAGTGTGAGAGAAGTGAAGAAAGCGTATGTCTTCCCTTTGTCAACAGTCCAGGTGGAGTAGGACTGGTACCTGCCATGTATTTGCATTATATAGCCAAACTACCTCCCACAAGTGGTCCTTTAGTTTAAATTTCAATATTCCCATAACAACAAAATAAAGGATGGAAATTAGAAAATGTTCTTTCTAGTAGGTGTAACATATTCCTTCTATTTCTCTAACTAGTTGTATTTGTATCCATAAATATAAAAGTGTATTCCTCTTTCTGTGTATGTGTCAAAGGATATGTACAAGTATAGGTGAGAAAGCCAAGTTATCTCAAAACTGGTAGAATTAAACTCTACCAACAACAGGAAGGATTAAAATAATCATTTATTTTGCTCATAATTTTGTGGGTCAGGGAGTCAGGAAGGACTGAGCTTGGCACTTTGGATTGGAGTTCCTCTTGTGTTTGTAGCCACATGTCAGCTAGGGCTTTAGTCTTCTGAAGGTTCCACTGGGCTGAATGACCAATATGGCTCCCTTGCATGACCAGCAAGCTATATATTTATAAGCTGAGGGCTCAGCTGGAGCTGTTGGCCAGTGCACCTATTTGCTGCCTCTCAGGCATGGTGGTATCAGGCTTCTTACAAGCAGGTCTGGGACCCAAGCAGGCAAACAAATTAGAAACTGTATTGCCTTTTATGACCTAGCCTTAGAAGTCACACAGTATCAATTCCCTCATAAATTATAGGTTACAAGTGTGCCACAAGCCCACCTAGATTCAAGGGAAGTAAATACAGTCCCTACCTCTTGACAGGAATGTGACAGGTCAAACTGTGAAAGAATATGTGGGATTGGGAATTTGGGGGGGGAAATACCATTTGTGACAGTATAGGATATTCTTTTAATCTTGATACATTTTAGTACTCGTAAAATCTTTTGTTTCCTATAAGGATATTTTTAATTCTCCCTTAAACATTAACACATTTAAAATGTATAAGACACAGGTGATTCTTAATGTATGTGTAAATGTTTTTATGATTATAAAAAGTAATTATGTTGACAAGCAATTGATTTGAAAATGAAATAAGCTTATGAAAGATTAACGTCATTAATGAGCATGATGGCTCTTAAAAATGTGATAATGAAATGAAATATAGAAGTCACTTTGGCATAACATTTTTTTGGCTGCATATTTTTTCTCATAACCAAACAACAAAGGAGTCTTTCTTGAAATCTTTACTCACCCACATTGCAGTTAATTACTTTAAATTAAAGATTAGTCATGAGCTGTGTAAATGTTATTAGAAGATAATGATATTATGAACCACATAGTCATGGCAAGAGATACTTAGGATATTAAATAAATTAATGTGACCTATTCTCAATGAACTAATGGAGATTCAAAGAATTTGATGATAAATATGTACTTGAAAACTTTACAAGATGGAAAGAGAGCTTTGATGTACAAAATTAGACTTATGGGTCAAAATGTTACTGTATGATATAGAGCTTTTGAAATCGACAGTTAAACAACTAAAATTTCCTAGATGGCACAGGTGCATTTCCTACCTGATGCAAGTTTATCTAGCTATGTACTTTACATGAGAATCATGATAAAGTAATATGCTTTAACTGTCTAAAGACATGCTTTAATTCAAGCGGCTTAATTATTTCATTGTTTTTCTAAACGAAAATAAAAACATGAAGCTCCAAGTGAACAGGCTAGCACTCTGGAAGAATTACAACTTTATCTTATATTATATGGAAAAACACAACAACAACAAAAGGGTATGCTTGCCTTTTATGACGGTTGAAACCCACAAGTGAGAAGAAGCTTACTGGAGATACCGAAGTGTAGAGCTGAGTAGTGTTAAAAGCTGAGAGCAGATGCCAGCGGTTTAAAATATAAATTCAAAAGGCTGGAGAGACCCTTTATTCTGGGAAAATTTAATAGCTGCGAGAGCCTTTAAAGCTCAGAATCAGCAGCAAATGTGTAATAATAAGTTAGGTAATACCTTTATTCCAACTGGTAGGTGCATATAAGCAAAAGCTATGGTCATAAAAAGGGAATGGACTGAGATTTATCATAGGTAATAGAAAGGATTAAAAAAAATACAAACGCAAGCAATAAAAGTGATGAGTTGAATAGTGCAGTCTCAACTCCAAATGAGACTTGTTTCTTTTAATACTTACTTGAACATCTTTCATCAGTTGTTTAAAAAAAGATTTAAGCAACTTGGGAGACACTACCTAAAGAATGAGTGCTGTATTTATGTATTAAAAAGCACAATTAAGTACGCTCTTATCTAAGTAAATTAGATATCTCTAGTTTCTACTTCTACCCATGCTGGATATACATCATTTTACTTGTTTCAGTTACAAGTATCACCATTCAACTGATGGCAGGCTACAAGAATGAAAGAGAAAAATTAAAAGAACTTATTTGTAACTTTTGCCAATACTGTATGTTAGGGATTTGGGATATCTTCCCTATTCTATTTCTACATGCATAGCTAGTTGGGTTATTTTTACGGAATTTACCACACAGTAATAATAAATAAATGTTTGTCACATTCATAGTACAAATATTTTTCAATAACAATCTCTAAAGCCAGAAAAGAAAAAAGGATAAGGCAATAATTTCATGAACTAGTAATTCTTATATCATAACTGGCATGTGACAAAGCACAGATTAAGTGCTCAATCAGTGCTGAATGCAATTACAAGTTTATCGGGATATACACAAAATGTCCACTACATATCATCAATCTGTGGTTCCTGTAGGAGTTGCCTTAATAGTCTGTCCCTATAGACTTCCTAACAATTTAAAAACCTTAATCCTTTCTTTCCTTGAATTGTGGCTCTTTAGAAATGAGGATGAGGCAGAACAATGGATTAAAGTACTTGCATTTGCCTTCTGCAGTTTTGCAGATCTTCTCACACTCTTTGGTGTTCTTTACTTTAAATCTGCAGATTCCCTGGCCTTGTAAAGAAGTGGGCTGGCCCACTCCTGATCTTTTAGTCTTGCAATTTAACCATGTTGTCAGCCTCCCAGGGTCCAGGTGCAGACACTTGAAAATAAACAAAAAGCGCCTTACCTTTTTACTGTCCATTAATTTTAGATGGTTGTGTCTGCAGAGTAGCTCAAGAAATTAGAAGTTGTTTTCTTTATTTTTTTTTTTTTTGTTTTTTACGTTATTTTACTACCACACTGTCTCCTCTTTCTTAGGATATATAGGCTAGTGGAACTCCATCCTTCTTCTATAGCTTTGCGTCTGAGGAATGTGACATATCCCTATCCTTATCACTGAATCACTATTTAGTGATTTTTGTGGCAGTGTTTGAGTTTCTGTGTGTGTTGGGTGGGGGTGATTGGACTGGGAGAAATTGATGGGTAAGAGGAAAATGACCTATAAAATGTATCTGTATCTCCAGAGTGTCCACAAAAAATTAATCAGTCAATGTAAGAAATAAATGGACATTTTTATTTGTGTAAAATTGAGGATTATAAACTGGGAACGGTCTCTGAGAGACCTCTGAGAACAGTTCCACTCGCTAGAAGTTAAAGTACAGTTATATGGGGTTTTTGAGACAGAGAGCTGTACGTTAAATGATGTATTATTGACAGTTTGCACAATCCAGGTCTGTAAGTACGAAGTGGTGGGTCATCGTGACCCTTATGAGGTCAAGAAGGAATATTGTCTTTTAAGGAGTTGTCTTGATGGTGATAGGACAATATTGCTCTTTATGGTTGAGCAGGTATTTCCGCCAGTGAGGAGAACTGGTCGTCGATTCATAATGCAGATACATAATGCACAATAGAGGGGAGAGAAGAGGCCAAAGGGCAGAGAAGAAATTTTTTATGCTTTAATTTTTCTTGTCTTGTCATAAAATATGAATTTTATTTCACAAAGGTGTATGCATTGTTTGAAAAATTCATCTCACCATTGCCACCACTACCACTGTAATTTTGATAAAATTCCTTGGCTTAGAGTCACTGATAGGCAATGGTAGAAGCATAAGGAAAGAGTTCTGAACTTCAAAGGAGAGTTTGTGCTCAATCTCATACTGTGTCCATCACAACCTCATTAGACCAGCTTCCTACATGACATGCAAATCATCCTCCTTCATGTTTCCCATTGTCCTTCACTAAAATTTGGCTTTTATTGTCCCTCTACAGTCTGTCTGTTTGCATGTAAAACCAACTGTAAAATGAAGACATTTGACTAGTTGCCCATTTAAGTGTTTCAAGTACACTGACAGTTAAGAAGGCTTTGTCTGCTCAGAACAGATGGAAGTTCTGGGCAGGGTGAATGGGATGTTACCTGATCCACATATTGGCACTTCAATGTGTAAACTTAAGCCAAAAAAGGCTAAGAAACATTGTTACAAATATACTCTTTAAATCTCTCCTCTCTTCATCCAAAAAGAAACAGAAAATTCAGGTAGGTTCTAGATTAAAATCTAAAAAAAAAATTCTTATGTGGATATAATGTATTTATAATTGTTGCACATAGATTAATAAGTTGAAAAGCATCTGTTCACACTAGATGGCCAGCTCCTTAGAAAAAGGAACCATGTTCTATCCATTTTTGTACATTCAGATTTTATTTATTCAATAGTTTATGTCAAATGTTTAGGGAGTATTGTATTAGGTACTTTCCAAGGAGCTAAACCTTTGCATCTGGATATTGCAGTCTGTTTGCTTAGAGAAAGACAATTAAGCCATCAGTTTAATACCTTTTCATAACTACCATAATGGAGGTAAGCACAGTGCTGTATGGGGACATAGGAAGAAACACCAATTCTTGCTGGAGTGGAGATGTCAAGGTGTCCTGGAGGAGGTGACACTTGAGTTGAGTTATGAAGGATAATAGAATATTGGTGAGTAATGTATGAAAGGGAGAAAGATGAATTGCAATTCAGGAAGATGTAACAACATCATAAGAAACTGGTATGTTTGGGGAAGTAAAGGTAGAGGCCAGGTTGAGCTCGAAAGGGAATGCAGAAGGAAAGGTTTTGTCCTTTATTCTGAGGCATATTGGAGAACAGAAGGAATTTTTTTACAGGGAGTAGTATGATCATATTTGGATTTTATAAATATCCCATCTGCAACAGCATGGATAATTCATAGGAGTGGAACTGGACTGAAAGCAGAGGTACAAGTTATATTTTTTTAAATATATCACACTTATATGGATCGGATATTGGGTTCCATCGAGCTTTAAATTGGCCCAGATTATTTATTTTCTTATAAAAATATGGCTATCCAGTGGTTAGAACTCTACGCTTTCACTGCCAAGGGCCCAGTTTCAATCACTGGTCAGGGAACTAAGATCCCACAAGCTGTGCAGTGGGTCCAAAAAAAAAAAAATTTATTAATATAAGCCAGAATGGGTTTGGTACCTGGTACTTCCAGTTCTGACATTGTCTTACCTAGTAATATGTGCAACCCAGGTGTGGTGAAGAGCCTTCGCATTCACATGTGGTAAAATCTGACACAGACCTTGTCTCTTTCCCCTACACTTGTGACTCAGTGTAACCAACATCTCTCTTTCAAGAGCAGCAAGCAAGGTCTTCACTAATAAAAATGAAAGAAAATGTGACCAGTGAGGACTCACTTCCCGTTGATGGTGCTAAGTGAAACATTGGTTGCCATTTGGTGTAGCACTAAGTTGAACCAGAGTGAACAGTGACTTGAACTGCACGAGTTCCACAATTCACCAGACTGTGATGGAGTCACTAGGGGCACATGGAAAGATACCTTCAGAGGACATGAAATAGGTGTAGGAAACACAGACAGAAGATCCCTATTTGCACTCTGGAGTATCTTAACATTTTGGGAATCTTTAGTGGAATTCCTATATTTAACTGGATAAACATATATTCTGCAATGAAATAGAATACATTGGATAAGGCTATGATTTTTTAACACTTGAATTTGGCAAACTCTTCAAAAGAAGCATACAGGTAACATTTTACTTTCTTGCCTCATAAAAGTATTTATTGGCAAGAAAAGCACTCTAGCTGTTGACAAAAAGATAGTAGCTGTGCAGACATTTGGCTTGAAATATTTATATATTTAAGGAAAAATCTTAATTGAGAGTATCCTTTCATTCTGCAACATTGGCTCTGAGCTTTTTAATGAATTTCCATTAAAAGGCAAAGGGAAGAGTACTAATGCCTTAGATTGGATTCCCTAAAAGCAGAGAGAGTGTTTTTGAGAAAGGAATTGATTGAGGGAGTGCTCTCAGAAGAAGAGGAGTGTAGGAAACAGGGAAAGTTATGGGAACGAAGGTAAAAAAGGGTGTTATATTGGCAGGGGATTAACTTGGGCCTGGTGCCACAATGATTTTCCTATTTTTTTCCCACCTCCTCTGATTACTTGACCACCAAATTTACCACAAGAGGTGAGGCATTCAAATTGTTAATTCTAAATATGAAAAGGGGGTTCATAGAAAATCCTTATCAATTTCCAAAGTCATCAGCTTTATGTCTGACTTTCTTTCCTCCCCTGAGGGACTTCCCTTTCCTAGTCTTCTGTGTGAAACTGCCCACAATCCCCTAGTTTAATACCCTCAAGCTATGTATATATCAGGACATAAACTCATAATCTCCATCCCCATCATTTTTCTATGTAAACAGAAGACCAAAATGTCCAAACCCTAAACCTAGTAAAAATAAAATAAATAAAATTTGTCCCATTTAATGCCAGGGGGCCAGATTTTTTAACTCCTTTGGTGAAGAGTCTAATATTCCCCAGTAAGACAGACAGAGCTGTTCTCGGCCTGTTGAGAGCTATTCTCCAGGAGGAAGTAGCAACTCAGTATGAGAGCATCACTGGCTAAAGGTATGGGGAGGAACAGAATCAACAGTGTCGACTACAACTGAAAACCAGACTTGTGCATTTACATGTTGACTTTGTATTTACTACATATGAATCTTCCATAGAATTTCCTTTATAATATACATGTGCTGCTACATTTGAAAATATATCACATCTTCAAAATGTAGCTTAAAAAACATGAAAATATCTCCTTGTTTTCAATGATTTCATCACTCCAAATTACCAGTTACTTTTCTAATTTAATTGGAAAAAATATAGTTACCCTTTAAACATTAAATGCCAATTTAAAATTTTTCATAGTACCATTTAAAATCCTTGAAAAATAGGGGTTACAGTAGAAGTACTGAGGAGACCTTAATTATAGCACTGGGAAAAGTAATGCTCTAATAGCTATATAGCAGATTGTATTTCAAGTGAAGAAACAATAAAATTGTAAACCATGAAGTGCAAGCAGGGGATAAGACATATGTCTCATGCATTCAGCCTCGACTAAAGTGACAATTTTCAGGCGCAGTTGGGTTCTTAATCAGATAATTTTATCAGGTACAAAGAGCTGTCATTCTCACTGGCCTTAAAAAATAGCTTTTAAATGGTGTAAAAAGATCATTTTCTCTTTTCCTGTTCACTGGCACTAGTTTGCCAGCAGTATATCTGTGCCCACTTCTAAGAGCCCAACTCACTTTCATTTAGGTCTTTTTAATTTTTTCTCGGAAGTGACAAAATTTAACAATGTTAAAGAATTTAATCATACAGCATCCTTAGCAAAATAAATAACTAAAACATTTTCACATTTGCAGTACTTTTATTTTTGAGGATGAAGTCATAGGCTTTTTTTTTTTTTTAAAGAGATAATTTGTTAATTCAAATAAGGATTGAAAGGCTTCTGGACAACAGGTGAGGAAACCTGTTTGTCCAGTGTAGGTCACTGTGATAAGAAGCTGTAAAGAGCTAAAACAACCATGTAAAACTATTTCAATGTTATATCCAATGCCAGAGTTTCTCTATAAATGAAATAAAATTCAAACATACAGGCAAAAAAATTACATAACCTCCTTTTTCTAAGATACAAGATTGAAAGGAAGAAGACTAAAAGATAATGAATAAAGAAAAGAAAGATATATATATATATATATATAATATATTCACATACACAACATCTTATACAAATCTTATTCCCAGCCACAAAAATATGAACTGTGTTTTCATTTATCACAAACAATGAAACGCAAATTTACTTTTGTAATCAGGTTCAATTCCTGCAGTATTTACTAAATTTTTTTATATAATAAGGGATGATAGGTTAATAGTTAATCCATTAATAAAAGTTATATAATGATTTTTTAATTTCTGAGTTTCCTTCAGATTCATGCTTCCTATTTAGTAATCCAGTTTCCATTCTGGTAGGCATGAGAGTGACAGAGTGAATAAATGTTATTTTAGAAAATCAGAAGACAGGACATATGTGTGTCTTAACCAGGAAAAAGGGAAAAGAGAAAGCACATCTTTTCTGCTCCTGTGGATTGTGAAAAGAGGAAGGGAAAAAGCTGACTTCTGCCACTCAGTGGGATTGTGTGGGATGAAGGGCAGGGATTTTCAGGAAGGCAGAGAGAGGGTATGCTCCACTCATTTGTTGCTAAACTACAATCCCAGGGTCCTTGAGGAGTGATAAAGAGGTTAAAGAGACAGCCCAGGGCAGAGGAGTTGTTTCTTTTCTGTTTGTGCTGTTGTGGGAAGACTTCTAGACTTGTAGACTGTGTCTTTCACGTTGTAACCGCCATGAGAATAAAATGAGCTTTGAGACCTGTTGAGGCAGAAGGAATGCCCGAGGATCTCTTCAGCACCTGTGTCACATGAATCTGACGGTTCTGTTTGGCAAGTTTACTGGGGATTTCAGGGAAGTGGAGGAGAAAGTACTTTGTAACTGAAACCTCCAGAGCAGAAACCTGGGGTCAGACCTCAGGGGAATTACAGTGGTGGCATGGCATAGCTAAGGTGAGGTTCAGTGACCTCTGAAAAGCCAGGTAAGAGATCACAGCAGCCATCAACTTGACCTGCACTGGGCCCAGAAACAGGTTCTGCCTGATCTCTTCTCTGGGAACAGTAACCAGTATATATTTCCCAATACATGATTATGCTAACTTCCATATACTGATACTGTATTGGGAAGAATCTGGAGGTGTGATTTGAATCTGAAATGTTGAATTATCAAGAACAAATAGATTGCATAAACTGATGGTAAAACTATTTGGCCATTCTGAGCTTATCAAATAGGGTTATACTGCACTTTCAGGGCATGCATATGTGTGTGTATGTTTGTGTGTGGGGAGTGTGCGTGCACGTGAGTGTGAGTGTTTAACACCACACTTCTCTGTAAGTCGAGGGAAGAGGGTACATGGAGAAGGATCAGATCAGTTACGGGAAGAGTTAAGCTAAATTTGCTTATCTGAGTACAATGTGGATAAATTTTCAGCTTCATCATAGTCAACATTTAGAAATTCTAATTGGGATACCAAATCTCCAACAAAAACATAAAATATAGGCATAAACCCCCTAGGTCTCCCATGCCTTCTTGTCACTACTTTGGCTATTGTCCAAAAAATTAAGAGAGATTTGCACTTCCAATTTTGAATTGGGTCAAGGGCAAATCACTCAAAGCATAATATTCTATTCTTAGCCAGATAATCAAAGTATGAGTCTCAGGAAACAAATTATCCATAAGTAATTTAGGCTTAGTTTTAAAAATATCTTAATATCAAATACTTCGTGCCAAGTTCCTTCTCTTTTGCTTTTCGTCTCATTAATGTGTTGTCACTGCAAAGGGATTGCACATTGTACAGATGGGGAGACTGAGGCTCCAAGAGATCAGATGAATTGTCTACACTCACATAGCTCGAAGTAAAAGACTTGCAGTTTGATTGTGGAGACCATGGCCTTTTTATTTCACAGTACTCATAAATTAGAACTCTCAAGGGCAGGAAAAGTACTTGAGAACTTTGGTTATAGTTGAGAGATGATACATAAGGGAAGGTGGCAGAAAATTCCTACTCAGACTATGGGGGAATGAGATATAGAAGATGGGGAGGGTGGCAATGAGGCTCTGGAATAGAAATAGTAAAGGCAAATATAAATTGTGCAATTACATGCATTTATAAGAATTGCTTTACAATTTAATATCCATTACAGAGCTAATGAGAAGATTGAAAACTAAAGCCAATTGACCCCTCTGTCCCTCACCAGATGCTGAATTTAGATACAGCATTAGTGTTTGGCTTATTGGTCCCCAGTCATGTCAGTGTGATTTTAGACTGACTATACACATTCCTATAAGAATTGCTACGGTATTTTAAGAAGCTTGTACTTCGTTAGAAGTTTGAATCCATCCTAAAAATTTCTCTTCCTAGGAAAGGCAATTTAGTTGCTATTTAATAGAGATAGCCATACCTAGTTGTCAGCTCCAAAGGAGCGGTTTTTCAGTTTCTCTTGAGGCATGGACTTCTATTTATTCACCTGTTTCTGACTGCATATATGATTTTATATTCAGAATCTGGAGATAAGCATTTCATCTTTAAAAATAGAATGCAAGTGATTTTAAACTTTATGAACTGAAAAAGTAAAATGCTTAAGAAGATTATAGATTATCATCACAATCTGCATATAAGATGTCTTTCATCTGGGGAATATTAAAAAAATCAAGAGAGATTAAATATAATTAAGTGGGAGAGACAATGAACCAGTAATCCACAGAACACCATCAGAATTTTCCACATTCATAAAACTTATTTAGAATTCAGTGAACTAGAAAATGCAAAAAATGGTAAAGCAACCCACACAAAAAACAAAGTAGGTAAATAAACAATTCATTAACGTGGCAAAGCTTGATATAAGCAAAATGGGAATTGACCTTTAAAATTACAGCTTCTGAAAAATTAAATATGGTTTTAAAAATTCCTTGTCAATATGCACCGTGCACCACCAGCTTTTCTTGTTTACAGTATTTCATTTGTAAATAACCTCTTCAAATGCAATAAATATTTACATATAGAAAGGAATTCCAAACATCTTAATTTACCTAAATAATCATACAGTAGGACTGAAGGTGAATGGTTATACATATACTTCTTTCAACTAAATGAACAAACTTAAATTTTTCTTTTAAAATGTCCATTCATAGAGTCTATGAGTGAAAAACTTACTGAAAGCAGATCAGGGGATAAGGATCATTCATTTTCTGATTCTTTGATTATAAAACTTGCCCATTAAGAAATATCCCATGGTACTATGCACAGACATTTATTTAGAACTAATCACATGATGTTGTGGTTAGCTCTTTACTAGTTTGTTTTATAGAGGAGTCTGGATTGATATGGGGAAGAACATTTGCTAAAAGGATATACTCAAATTCTTGGACCAGATGAGAAGGGTATATGGAGAAGAGGTAAAATATATATAAAATATACAGAATTGTAGGAAAAGTATGTTGAGTTTATAATGATAAAAATAGAAATATATCAAAATTGTGGAAAGAATACTGTTTTAAATTCTTAAAGCCAGATTCTGCAGTAAGTCTTTTATTTATCTGAATTGGGAAACTTTTATTCTTCAGCATATCATTTTAGTTCCTAATGGCGGGAATTGGTATTCTCCTAGTTACCTGTCAAATGCATCTCTCTCAATCTATCCCCCTCAATCTAAACGCCACACAACCATTGTGAAAATAAGAGACCCACCAGGGAATTCCACAACTATGGTATTAATATATATATATATATATATATATATATATATATATACACAAATTTTTTATATATGTGAATTTATACATATACAATTTTTATATATGTTTACTCATACATACATATTTTATACACATATTTGAGTCTGTATGTATATATTAACAAATATGTTGTGGGAGATGATTAACAAACCCACAAAGCATTTATCTCAAATTAAATCAAGAACTCAGAAGAATACAGGAAGAACAACTAAAAAAAGAAAGTGAATTGAACAAAATGTTTCTGGTAAAACCAGGATGATATTTCTACATTGTTTGTGTAATAAGAATAAAATTAATAGAATTGGAAGGAAACAATTACAGAGATTATGATTCAATAAATGTGAAAAGAAAATTAAAATTGTCTATAATTTTGAAATAGTCATAATCCTTTCCTTAAGGAAAGAAAATCCATTTAAAATTTTGGAATGTTCATGGTTTGACTTAGAGTTGATGCCTTGTAACATAGATGATTAAGTATATTCACATTACTTTTTTTGCTCTATGACTTTAATGTTTGTTTATTTGGGGATTATCAAAATAATCCTATATGTATGTGATGAAAATCAAAGATTACATAATAGTTAATTATCTTATGATGAATGTTACCATTACTAATATTACAAAACGAATTGCTTCAAAACAGGGTACTAGAGCAAGCCTTTATATGACACTGAGTATATTAATTAGAATTTGATTAAAGCTCCCTTTTAAATTCTCTCTTGTTTTCCTCTAGGGTAGTTCTTGTTTTATCTTTATCTTTCTCTGTCATGCTAGTGACATATATAGTTATACACATGTGTAATATATCAATGGATTCTAATAATATCATCAAGGTTATAAGTAAAGTCCTGAGGAAGATAGTGGGTTTTCCTCTGCTGTTGGATGAACAGTTCTCCCTCTCAGCTGGTCTCTCTTTTCAGTACAAAGTCTGGTTGAGATTTGTGTAATTACAGTATTCAGATTACAGTAAGTGGTCCTGAACATGTCCTAAAGTTTTCAAATGCCAGAAAGGCTGAGCCTTGTTCTGAGACATTCACAGCTACAGTAGAGCTATTTCTATATAAAATTACCTACTTTTTTTTTTTCTTTTACATAAGGGACATCCAGACATTGTCAGATGGTAAACCTCAGATGAGCTCTACTGTGGGGAGAAGACCTAGGATGGCCAGGGAGTACAGTTATACCATAAATAGAACCTCAGGTGAATTTTCTCTGCTTGCCCTATGTCTCATCCTCACTCTTAATTGTTGCTGCTGATGCTGGAAAAATGACTGGGATTATGGCAACCAGATGGACTCTTTTTGCTATTTCAGGATAATTTGCCACTTATTTTATTTAGTAATATAGAATATTATCATGAAAATATAAACACATACTCCCTTGTCTAGACCTCATAATTTTCTGAACAGACTTCTTATGGATTTCCAATTAACTACTCCTATAAATATGCAAGTTATAAAAAACCTCATAATCCATAATGAGAAATATCTAACCGTTTACATTCCTGGAGATAAAGATTACATTTATATATATATCTTTGGTCATTTTAGTACAAAAAATACTACAATATAATAGATTATTTTGTATAATAAAATATTAAAGCAATATAATTTGAGTAGTGAAGAAATGTTTTCATCTATGTCAGAGCATAGATGTATTTTATTTTGTTATAAATGTTTAGCATCCTGGTTATTTTATAATCCTTCTACCTCCAAATCAATATGGTCTTTGAAGCCTAAAATATCATTTAAACGTTAATTTAAAATAAGAACTCTGTTACCCAAGTAATTTCAAAGTAAGACAATGAAATTTAATATTGACCTCTGAAATAATCTCAAGAATGCTCTGACTTCCCATTCTCTGATGATTGAAAACTGTGGTGACGTTATATTTCTTAATACTACATACTTATTACTAATTTTATTTGATTTTAATATTTTTTATTTCACAAAATACAATTTATCCCTTGTTTGTTTTTCCCTTTTTGTTTTCTCCCAGAAACCTCAGTATTTCATTTTTTGATAAGAAAATACTCCTGCCAACAGGTCGCACTCTTAATGTTGGTTTGTGCTGGAGCCCAAGTGGTAAGGGAGAGTTAACAGATACTTTCTAGATTTTCCTCTAGCTCTAGAGATGTGTGAAGATTTGAACATCCATCAAATCTTTCCTGAAAGAGTAGCTTAAGAATTCTCTAAGAGCATATGCAGAGCCACATAAATGAAAATGTGCCAGGGGGTATGATTTATAGGAAAAAGCACCTGTTCCTCATTATCAAGAATATTTATCGAGTACAGAGAAATAAGTATTGATGAAATACAATTGTTCCAGATAATGGAAGCTAGCTGTGTCTTCCTGAGGACATCACTAGCAAGCTAAAAGCTGGAGGGTTGATGGCATCTTTCATTTGAGATGGTCTGTGTGAGCTCAATATGACTAAAGTCACAGTGATCTTGGTACATCAGCATCTATGCCTGGGAATCACAAGACTTTCAGTCTACAATAACTATGAATGCTATGTTGTTGCCCTTTAAAATTCTGGGTACACTCGGTGCTCCTAGTAAAAGCTATTGTGTTTTAGGAGTTGAATTTTCAATCTGAACTGGAAACAACCAACAGTTGTAGTCAAAGAGAAGGATCATTTCAATAAGCAAGGTTTTCCTTCACAGTTAAAGTCTTTGTTCCAAACCTATACCAATGCATTTGTGTAAAAATTACACCAAACCAGTCCAAATCTAATAAAATAAAACGAAATACAACATGCACACACACACACACATGAGAGAGTGCATACCCACACAACACTATCATTTTTAAGTATTGAATTATTCTTTTATGCCCCTTGTAGGAACATATTGCGAGAGTCCAATAAATCTTTTTGAAACTGAGAAAATGTTAGTTAACTCTACATCTAGGCAAGACCCAAGTTCATATTAAGTGATATAAAACCTCTAACCAGCTTTTGAAAGTTAGCATACTTGGTAAAATTAGGCAAAGATTATTTTTATCTAATATTAGTTTTCAGACTACATATCCTGCTGTGCATTTGTGAAGTAATAAAAGGTCTTATGTTTACTAGACTAGATCTCATGGTGTTAAAAAATGTGATAATTTACAAAGAGAAAAAGTCCTCAGATATAATTAGCAGAAGTGTTAAACAAATAGCTCATATGCTTTAATTAAATTACATATTAAACCAGGTATCTATATTTTAATCTCCATAGTTTGAGTATATTATATATTTTTAAAGTTTTATTGACTGATCTATGATGAATCAAATAACGCTTATGTATACTCACCTAAGTACAAGAGATTAAAACATAAATTTAATATTTAAATGATTTATTTTCATAGAAAAGACATTTAAAAATAAGACTAACTGCTAAATTTATCTATAGTGGATATAAGAAAATTCAGCTAAAGGGAGTTTTAGCTCAGTGCATTTGGCAGTGACTTAATTTAAAAAGAAAAAAAAAAACCCAGAGGAACCTATAACAGAAGTTTAGATTTTTGAAATATAAAATTCAAAACATTTAATTACATTAATTTGGAACTAGAATTTTCAGAATTAGGTGGTTAGTTCCACAGAATTCACTTTTCGCACAGTATTGGTTTTATCGTTCACAGTGCTCATATGTGTGAAAAATTTTTTGAAATAGCCCTGATTCTAAATGGAGTGATTGGTGAATTTCTTTGTGAATGAACTACTGGTTTCTCATCAAATTCTACCCTTGCTTCTCGACTCCAGTCATTTTGCAAAAGGCTGGCTTCCACATCCCCAAATACTATCCTTTACAGAGCCATCAACACATCTTCCCAGAATGCCACTTTCAGCATATAATTTTTTTGCTTCCATATCTGATACTTTTGTTTGTCTGAACTCTGGGCCTAAAACCCTCTCTTCAATTTTGTTTCTTTGCACCCTACCCTCTGCTCGAGCCAAATGAGTCAGCTTGCCAATGCCATCTTTTTTCGTCCATAGCCTTTCTCTTTTCTTAGAAAGTCCTCCCTGTTCTCTAAATTTATTGAAATCCTACTCATTCAATAAATAGATATTTCAATAAGTAGGTATTGAAATTCGTCTACTTATCTGTCATTTTTCTCTTTCATCCAGGCTGTCACAGATTATCTCAAATCTATATTAAACATTTTACCCATTTTTCTTGTACATCCATTTTGTACAACATATTCCAGCCCCTTTTCTTGCCCGGATTGTTACAAAATTGCTGTACCCTGATGCTAGAGTCACCTAGCATAAAAGTAGAGCTGCATATCTCACTCTCTCACAGAAACCCAAAGGCAAATAAAGTTCAAACTGCAGTCACCCTGCATATCCAAGGGTTTCACATATGTCGATTCAACCGTTGATCAAAAATATTCCAAACAAATTCCAGAAAGTTCCAAAAAGCAAACTTGAATTTGCCCCACTCTGGAAATTATTTATGTAGCATTTACATTGTATCAGGTATTATAAATAATCTAGAGATGAGTTAAAGTATACGGGAGGATGTGCATAGGTTATATGCAAATACTATGCCATTTTACACAAGGGACTAGAGCATCCACGGATTTTGGTATGGAGGAGTCCTGGAACCAATCCTTCGCGGATACTAAGGGTCACCTGTACTCTTCAAGGAGTACAAAAGCCATCTCAAGTTATCTCTACTTACTTTTCCAGCTACTTTGCCAAATGCGTAATAGTAGAGTCTTTCACATACCTGTGCCTTATGTTCATTCTTCCTTCTACATAGAATACTCTTTATCTTTTTCTTCATTTCACAAATGCCCAAACATCTATCAAGACCTAGGTCCTATGTCACTATCTGCTTCGTGAAGACCACTCATTTCATCTCTCCCAAGTATTGGAGTTACTTTGTACTGCCCTGAAAGGGTATTCACATAGCCTATCTTTATATGGGACTTAATCTTTTCCTAGGATGTGAACTCTAAATTTAGAGATTGTGTCTTATTCAATTTTATGTTTGAAGTAGTTAGTAAAGGTTTCATTGAATATTTATTAATTGGTCACTTTGAATGCCATTTAATTTTTCTAATGCTTGAATCATCTGGCCAATCAGATTCTAAATGTGTGTGTGCATGTGTGTTTGTGTGTGTGTGTGTGTGTGTGTGTGTGTGTAAAAACGTTCTGACCCCACTGATGGCCGTTTCTGCCTTTCTGTTTCATCACAGAAAGAAACAAACACACTCACACAACTATAACAAAAAAAGAATTAGCAGGCATTGGACACTCAAAAGAATAGATAATGTGTACCAAATGGCCTTTGCTATTAATTACCCTATAGATCTGCTGCCTTATAATGTAACAAACTATTATTACAGAAACTTAATTATTGTATGGCAAATGTTTAAAATTATTCTATCACTTTTGATATGAGAAAATAAATCCTGTCAAATAAATTTAGTCAAAAGGAACCACATTTTATTTAACATTGCATTCCCAGTAGCTACAATATAGATAGATAGATAGATAGATAGATAGATATATTTTCCCAGTGGTGATATTTTGAATGATATCAATGCAACAGAAAATATCTTAAGATATGACAGGCGTTATTATACATAATAAAATGAAAATAGGCAGTATACTCTAATGAAAGATAACAAATAGTAAATAAGCACACTGGGAAAAAAATAATGACATTTATTTAAGAGATAAAATAACCCAGTACCTTGAGACAGATTAGATGTATCAGTGTAGACAGAAATGTAGAAAGGTAGATGTCACTTTCATCATACTTCTTTTTTAGGTAAAACATTACTATTTATAACAGAGCAAAATTTAAAACAAAACACTAATGGCATCTCCAAAGAGATCAAAACTAAGATGAATGATAATCCTTGCTCAGTGGAGAAGTGGTGGTGGCTGCCACTTTGCCTCTGCTCCTTTCCTATTGCTGTGCTCTCTTACTTGCTTGAAGAACCCCCTTGTCTTTTCCAGGCCTCAAACCACACCATGGCTCTAGACACATCAGCATGAATTCTTTGATTGAGATATTTCTATCCCTCTCATTTTTATATTGCATTAATTACTATATATGCCTTCTTAATCTGAATTGACAAATTGTTTTATTTTATACACAGACTAGCACAGCCAACCTGAACTATGGCATGAGTTAAGTTACAACAGTGAGCTATTCCAACCAAAATAATCTAGAAAGAATCATAGAAAGACTGAGTCTACAGTGGTCAGTGGCCAAGTGGACTGGAAGCCAGGGAGATATTTAGAAGTTTGACGATCATTGATTTTTCTTTAATAGGAACCAGAAAGAGAACAAGGGATTAGGACTACATCACAAGTGAAGAATCCAGGAAATTACTTAAAGGGAGAGAAGAAAGTAGTTAACGTAACACTGGATTCTTGATTACCAAATGGGAAGTCCAGTGTCGAACAATACTGATTACACAGAAAAACCTCTGTGAGTCATCAGAGCCAAGCATAGGAAGTCACATTATTTGGCACCTCTGCTGCTTCACATTTACTTACCACCCAAATTAACCATTTTGAGAGAATGACTTAGTGACACCAGTGTGCCCAGAACTCGTTGAGCCACTGAAAAATACAAACACATTTTGGGACATGTTGTCTGACCTCAAGAAATTTTAAATTCAAGCAGATGGATCAAAATATATAACAGAGCATATACATAGCACGTATACAGAGAGTTAAAGATAAAGCAGAGTCTCATGTCTCTTTAAGCAAGAAAGTCAAAGAGACAACTAATACAATCAAATTCAATCATGTTTAAAGTGTCCTTAATGAGGAAAATATTACATTACATATATTTAGTGAATTTTCTGTACACTGAACATGAGATAACATGAGATATATCCATCCACATGGGGGGTGGAGATAGAGGTGTACCATCTACTTAAGAAGGAATGTGCCATTGATGATTAAATTTATGTGTCCATCTGACTAGGTCAAGTGATGCCCAGACATTTGGTCACACATTATTCTAGGTGTGTCTGTGGGGTGTTTCTGGACAGGCAGACTGAGTGAAGCAGCTTGTTCTCCCGAAGGTGGATGGTCCTCATGCAATCTATTCAAGACCTAGGTACAACAAAAAAGGCTAAGTAAGAAGGAACTCCTCCTGCCTAACTGCCTTGAGCTGGAACATCTGTTTTTGTTTTGTTTTGTTTTCTTTCTTTGTTTTTTTTACTGCCTTTGGACTCAGACTCAAACAGTGACTCTTGTTGGATCTCGAACCTGGCAAGCACCTTACACAATTGGTTCTCCTAGTTCTCAGGCCTTCCGGCTGACTGGAATTACACTATCAGCCCTCCTGGGTTTCCAGCTTCCTGACTACAGACAGATCTTAGGACTTCTCAGTCTCTGTATTGTTTGAGCTAATTCCTTATAATAAATCTCTCTCTACATGTCTCTGTATATACCCTATTGGTTCTGTTTCTCTGGAGAACGCTGACTAACATGGTGACATTGCAGAGTTCCAAATGCTAAGTGCTCTGTAATTTTCCTTAAACATTTTTTCATATAGCTAGATAGATACTAAAAAGCATGTGAATAATTTTGGTACATACAATGACAAATTGAGAGAAATGTGGTATATATTTTTAAAAATTTTTTCAGTGGTCAGTGTTCCTCTTTGCTTGTACTCATCTTTTTTTTTTTTTTTTTTTTTTTTTTTTTGCGGTACGCGGGCCTCTCACTGTTGTGGTCTCTCCCGTTGCGGAGCACAGGCTCCGGACGCGCAGGCTCAGCAGCCATGGCTCACGGGCCCAGCCGCTCCACGGCATGTGGGATCCTCCCGGACCGGGGCACGAACCCGTATCCCCTGCATCGGCAGGCGGATTCTCAACCACTGCGTCACCAGGGAAGCCCGTACTCATCATTTTATATAAAAAACTCTGCTTTATTTTTTTTCTTTTGTATGTTCTGATTTTTATTTGAAGCTACATCTCCTTTACCACCTTTATGATGGTGTCTCTCTTACTATGAATGACTGTAAATCTTATGGTTTGTGATTTTATATGACACTTAGCATTTGGAATTAAAGTGTCACATTTCTCCTTAAGTATATGTTTAAGTCTGTGTTCTGTACCTAGCACCACTTATCTCTACCTCAGTATATAGCAAATAATAATAAATGAGAACAATGTAACATTTTCCTCATTTTAGGGATCATAATAAAACAGGATTTAGCATTAATAGATACACACTACTATATATAAAATAGATAAAAAACAAGGACCTACTGTATAGCACAGGGAAATATATTTAATATCTTGTAATAACTTATAATGGAAAAGAATCTGAAAAAGAATATATGCACATAACTGAATCACTGTTGTACACCTGAAACATTGTAAATCAACTATATCTCAATTTTTTAAAAAAAGAAAAGAAAATTAAGTATTAAAACTAGCCTAGAAAATCCAGGACCTATGATCATAGATAGGGATCACAGAGCAATGGGATTTAACTGTAAAAAAAAAAAAAATTGTTATTCTCTTGTTTGACTTTTTTGCACATTTTGCTTTTAATCAGAAAGTAAACAGGGTACTATTCTTTTCAGTTCCTCAGCCAATGCCACATACTACATATAATTATATATGCATGTTTGTACACACATGCCCTCATAACCACACGTATTGTTGCATGTCATATTATAAGAATTTTTTCAGCTGTTATAAATATGGATTGCTAGCCATGGAAAACACTGGTTACAAGCTAATCCAAGTGCTATAATCAGCTTTCTAAACCTTGCCTTTCCTCCACTATAGAGGCTATAAAAAGCCAGCTAATTGCTTTTGTAGCCTCTCTTATGGCTTGTGGTACCAATGTAGCAGTTGTCTCCATAATATGTAAAGAAAGTTTACAATCCAATAATAATAAGGCAAATGATCCAATAAAAATGAACAAAAGATTTGAACAAACACTTCATATAAGAAGACACACAAATGGCCAATAAACACATACAGTTGCTAAAAACCATTAGCCACCTGAGAAATGTATATTAAAACCAGAAGGAAATATTATTACACACCTGCTAGAATTGATACTACCATGCATTGGTGAGGTTATGGGCAACTGGAATTTCATATGACCAAACATTTTGTGGATGAATGTAAATTAGTTTAACTATAGATTTCTCATATTTTAAGTTGGGTCAAATAAGACCATTAAAATCCAATATGGACTACAAGGATATTCATTCCCCTGGAAGCTTTCTAGTCTACTTCAGGAGGTGAATACAAATGCAGTAATAATGAGTTAATAATTGTGATAGAAGAAGTATGCACACTTCTACAGCTGTTAGAAGAGTAAAATGCTTTACACTGATGCAGCTACAGTAATTGGTTTGTTCTGCTCTGAGTTCAATTTAAAATGACAATTATTTTTTGAATATGTGATTTAAATCTTTCAAGATATATTACAGTAAAAAGGGAAAATGCCTTAGAATTGAAATGGAGACTCACAACTAGTTATGGAGGAGAAAATGAGTGTCCATGAGATAACATTTAAACTTTATGTTGTGACTTCAATCAAGAATGAATTTGAATTTTTAGAATGTATTATAAGAGCATTTGAATATATAAGACTAACCATTTAAAAATGACTTTTAAATTTACAGTTAAACCCTAATTAAAGATTCTAAATGAGGTCTCAGTCAAAATTGCCAGCTGTGCCACCCAAACATCCATCTAAGGTAGTTCCATGTGTTATCACATCAATATTTTCACAATTATATAATATTATATTGCAAGTAAGACTATCTAGGTTAAATGATCTCAGCTCACTAATTCTAACATTTAAAACTGTTCCAGTCAAGGAATGATGGTCTATTCCTTTTTATCACAAATGTTCATCTGCAAATAAATGCTGTAGAGATGAAGATTTAGGAATACATTTGTGATTTTACAAAATGATGGAGCCTGCTTACAATAATTCACAATGCAGTTTAAAACAGCAACATCATCATTTTAATCAAAATTCAGTAGGATAAGAATTTTGGAAACTAATAAATTATAGTGACACTCATGATAGTAAAATCACACTAGAGTTATATCACTTCCATGTAAACCAGGAAAACATCATTAAAAAATTCAAAAACATATTGGAGAATGTGCATTTTTATGTATTAATATAGGGGATTAGTCCAAGGAGTCTCCTTAAACTTATTTTACAAAAGAGATATATTATTATTCCTTTTCATTAATTTTTCTTTTTGTGATACATTAGAATAAATAATATTACTCACTTTTCTTTGACGATGATGTGGCTATTTTCCCATCCAGTTTACCAATACAAATGGACAAATTAAACTGATCTATAGCTGCCCTATTACTACCAATATTGTTTCATATTTATTGGATGGAAGGGGACTGATAAGAGCATACCAGCTATTCTTTTTTTTAAAAAAAACATCTTTATTGGAGTATAATTGCTTTACAATGGTGTGTTAGTTTCTGCTTTATAACAAAGTGAATCAGCTATGCATATACTTATATCCCCATATCTCCTCCCTTTTGCATCTCCCTCCCATCCTCCCTATCCCACCCCTCTAGGTGGTCACAAAGCACTGAGCTGATCTCCCTGTGCTGTGTGGCTGCATTCTTTAAATCTGCATTCTTATTTTAATTTCCCTATACTTCGTCCCATCCCTCAAGGGTGATTTTTAATTCTCATAGTTACTAATGCCATGTTGGCAAAATGATTGGGGAGTGGAAGCACACATAGCATGTTTACAGGAAGCAATGGCAGAGAAACTGGCTTAATGTCTACAGGTCTTCTGGCAGGAGGACATTCTAAAAACAACTGGATCTTTTTTACTAGTTAGAGTTTAATTAGAAACAAAAGCAGAACAGTTTGCTGTGGGGGAGGAGTTTTAATAGCTCTATTTCATTACTTAGTTTTTCTAGATACTACGCTATGTATTTTAGTTAGTCTGTATCTCCCAACAAAAATGTGTTAGCTGGTTATCATTACCCTCATTTCACAGGTGAAGAAGTTAAACAGGAAATGTGTAAACTTTGTGCTAACCTGATAGTGAAAATTTGAAGTGTAATATTTTACACACGCATACACATTTTCAAAAAATATTTAACTCAATTTTTCAAACTAATCATTTTTAATTTCATATCTGAGCCTTCATATCTGTGCCACATTCCATATAATGAGAAATAGATTATATCTACTAGGTAAAATATTGCAACCCTTTGACACAGTTAAGCCTTAATAAAAATATACTCACAAATTCTGGATAAACTGCATTTGTATTAGTTTCTTAGACCTGCCATAATAAAATATCACAGATTGAGTATCTTAAACAACAGAAACTTATGTTCTCACAGTTCTGGAAACTGGAAGTCCAAGATCAAAGGGTCAGCAAGTTTGATTTCTTCTGAGGCATCTTTCCTTGACTTGAAGATGACCACTTCCTGTGGTCTTCCCTCTGTGTTTGACTGTGTCCAAATTTCCTTTTATTTCAAAAATGCCAGTTATATTGAGTAAGGCCTATCCTAATGAACTCATTTATTCTTATATGATTCTCTCCCTTTAATATGTCTCAAAATTACTATTTTACACAAGCATAAAGCAATATAATTCATATCAAAACAGAAAAAGTTTCTGGTTAGAGAATCTCTTCTTGAAATATGTTTATTATCTTGTTAAATACAAATATTCAGAGAAAGAAAAAAAGCAATTAGTATCCTACACTTTCATCAAATTATGAAATATTTTAGATTTTTTTTTTCCAGTGGAACAACTACATCGGATCAAAGCTTGGTAGGGACAGACTTTGATTACTCTGAAAATCTTTTCAAAATACACTTATGGGGAGAGGATGCTGCCTTAGCTTCTTGCTATTAAAAGTGTGGCTCGGCTTCCCTGTGGCGCAGTGGTTGAGAGTCCGCCTGCCGATGCAGGGGACACGGGTTCGTGCCCCGGTCCGGGAGGATCCCACATGCCGCGGAGCGGCTGGGCCCGTGAGCCATGGCCGCTGAGCCTGCGCGTCCAGAGCCTGTGCTCCGCAACGGGAGAGGCCACAACAGTGAGAGGCCCGCGTACCAAAAAAAAAAAAAAAGTGTGGTTCAACCATACCCTAGGCACTCACTAGAAATGCAGAATCTTGTGCTCTACTCCAGTCTTTCCAAATCAGAATCTGCATTTTAACTTCCTCTGAGGTGATTCTTATATACAATAACCTTTGAAAAGCTCTGATCTGAAATATAGCAGGTTTTCTCCAAAAGCACCATATGTAAGAATCAATGGAGATATAAGTGGGTGCAAGATCAGGAGCAAGGGAAAATGATGCAGAAGATTGATTTTCCTTTTGTCTTATTTTTTCCCAGAGCTACTTGTCTATACACATACATCATATCAAATAATATTGTTTAAAAATGTTTCATAATTGTTTTATTTGTTGCTCTGGAATAAATGCACTCCAGTATTCACAGTTTTATATGTCTTATGATAGCAGCTCACAAATGAATTCCTTGAAATTCTAGTACTAAAAATATTTTGGGAGAAGGAAAAGGATTCTTTGGTCGATAAGTTTGAGCAGATTGTCATATTAGATCTTTCTTATATAAAGTACATTAATTCACAATGTGCATTAGCATATAAAAGACTTTGAACATTTCAGCAGTAAAGCAACATGTCTAATGTTTAACTCTGCCTATGTCCCAGACTAATTTTACCATGGATATCTTTCATTTAAACTTTTATCAATATATGAAAGATCAGTGGAATTGATGTGTTCATAGACTTTGGTGTACACACATCCAAGTTCAAACTACAGCTTTATTACTTCATAGGTATAATTTTAGGCAATATTTAACATATTCAAGTCCCAATTATCTTGTAAGTAAAGTGCAGCATGGTAATATTTACTTATGTCACAAAGAGTGGCCCAGATTCTGAATACATGCAAGCTATTTTGTCATGGAATATATCTTGGGGAAGGCTGGGATGAATATATATGGAAGTATATATGTCATTATATGACAGTATATGTATAAATATAGTGTATATGTATAGAGTTGTAGTATATATATTAAACTTATATATAAAATAATTATAAATTATAGAGAGTTCTATAGTCAGTCTATGATTTCAAAGTTCATATAACATTAACCCTTTTCATGCTTCACTTAAGTAACAACTTGATATAAAAATGTTCTAACTTCATCAGTTACTTTCATTTTAAGAATGCTTGGTTTTATCAAGTTTTATCCATATTACTTTGCAATTCTCTTTGCTCTCATTCTATAACTCTTCTGACAGAATCATCTTAAATGATTGGTTTTCTATAACTCTACTTGGTCTTACAAGGAGAAAAAAGAGAAATGGCTGGAAACCTAAGACACAGTTGGAAAAATCTATTTCTAATTTTGCATTAATGGACAAAGTTACAGTTTTTCAAGTAGGCAGAGAAGGGCCTATGCTCAAGTTTTAAAGGGATGTGGCTCAGTGATTTCTTCAGTATAGTTCTTAAGGAACCTGGTAAATTAGTATTCATGTACTCAAAAACTAACTATACAATAAAACTGAACAAGAATTACAGTGTTTGCATAAAACCAGATTAAGATACCTTCAAAGTCCCCTCTTTCAAAACATCACTAATAGTGATCTGAAATCAAAAATAAAAATTTCCTTTCAAGCAATGCCAAAGAATATATTTTCCAGTGAAATATATATATATATATATATTTTAAATTAACTAATTTATTTATTTTTGGCTGTGTTGGGTCTTCGTTTCTGTGCGAGGGCTTTCTCCAGTTGTGGCAAGCAGGGGCCACTCTTCATCGCGTGCACGGGCCTCTCACTATCACGGCCTCTCTTGTTGCAGAACACAGGCTTCAGACGCACAAGCTCAGTAGTTGTGGCTCACGGGCCTAGTTGCTCAGCGGCATGTGGGATCTTCCCAGACCAGGGCTCGAATCCGTGTCCCCTGCATTGGCAGGCAGATTCTCAACCACTGCGCCACCAGCAAAGCCTGAAATATAATTTTTAAGGCTGAATTCCATGTTCCAAATAAATATTCAACCTGAAAGAATATAAACCAACTTTATATAGATTTTATTTGATATGTTACTTGTCAGGATTCTTCTTTTGGAAAGTGGGATTAATTCTCTATAACTTTATTAATTACCTGTATTTTTTTATATTCAAATTTCTATTTAAATTTAGACTTGCTGCTAAATTTCAATGTCTTTGGGCAGTTATTAATTATAAAATAAAAATGGACTTTCTTAAATTATTGTCATTGTATATTATACTCATAGATTTTTTTCACAGTGAATCATTTTTGCATTATTCAAACAAAACTAGTTCAAGGTGTTAAAACTTTTAGTATATGACTGATTTATTTTCTTAACATTGTTGCATCCATAATCAGAAGTCTTTTTGTTTGTTTGTTTTTTCTTATGGTCTATTATGTTTTGATTATTGCAAAGCAGATATTGGGAAATTAAAAAAAAAATCCTAGTGCTATAACAACCCAATGAACCAAACCAATATGATGTTGGTCAAACATCAATAACTTGCATTTTGGATGACCATTAACAAAGACTCACAGTCTGATCCCTGAATCATATTTGACTTACAAATATGATTTGTAAGACATAAAATTGTCTTACAACAATTTTGTGCCTGGTAAGTGATTAAGCTAATGACTTTTCATTCAGGAAGTGTATATAAGTTAGACATCAGTAGTTGAAATTAGCTTTTTTGAAGCTGCATCTAAAATAATTTTCTGGCACCTCACTTGGAGAATATTGACTAGAATCAATGTACTGAGGTTTCCCATCTGTTATTTGACTTCATGGTACCCCTTCATCCAATGTATCCCAAATTTGTAAGGAGAAATGCAAAATAATGCAATTATTTACTCTCATTTGTCATTGAGCATTGTATCTGAATTAATCAAGTTGTTTATTAACAAATTTTCATTGTCACTGATTGTATGAGAAGTTTAATCAAAGCAGCTCCTTAATTATATGTAATTATGAGTTTTTCTTCAAACCTCCTCAGTGACATTCCGTTGTTTTTTTGTTTATTTGTTTAAATGTTGATCAGTGAAGGCTGGGTAAAGTTTCATTTTCATTTCCAGAGAGAAAAAAAATAGAAAAACTCAGTGAAATAGTTCTCAGGAGAGCCAATTATAAACTTCACATTATATACTTTATAAGAGAAGTGTATGAACTGAATTTAAATACATGTTCTTAAATGGTGAGACTGTCAGCCTTTTAAAGAAATAATGACTATTAATATATGGCAGAAATATGCATTATAAAAAGAACTCTTTCAGGAAGGGGCTTATCCTCAGCTCACATTTCACCAGAAATTATGTTAGCTATTTTTCCCAAGGTCTTAAAATAATAAGTAGCTTTGCATAAATTCAAATCCAAGCTAACTCCAGAGCATGCATATTGTTGGATAATCTATGCCAAGAATAAGATAAATCAGAGGTTTATGTAAATGATACCATACATATTGGGAGACAAAGATCTTCATTAATAAAAACAAAACAAAACAACAACAATAAAAACCTCAGAAATCCCTGGACATATAATCAAATAGTAAATACAGAAAGCAAAAAATAAAATGGATCAAGAGTTGTCAATGGCCTTTAAAGGCTAAGTGCAAAGCCTCAATTCCCAGGCTTATCACTGCTACTCCATAATGTAAGAAAAGAAAAATGAAAAATACATAAACACCAATTTAGAAAAAGGCCAGAGTTAACTGGATAACAGAATATGAAAAATTTAATGACTTATGGTAAATGAGATTACTTTCTATTTTAGTTTGTGACATTTCATGAAGAGATAAAGAGCACTTAAATTTTACAGGCATCAGTATTTGAAGCTAATTTGAAAAAGATTAGAAAAGTAGGTGGCAGAAGGAGATGGAAGAAATGGGAAAATATAAGTATTATTTACTTATTCAATGTATAATAATTAAGCACTAAATATTTCAAGCACTGTTCTAGGTTCTGGAGACTGTGGTACAAAAGACGGAGTCCTGGTCATTTAACCCTAATCTTAAGATGTGACTTGTATGGTGATCATTAAACATCATGAAGAAATAGTCTATTTTGAACCATTATATATAAGCACTAAGCTCCAAATCCTTTCTGTTCTATTAGTTTCACACAGGGTCCAGAAGCTGCAGAGGAAGAGAAGACTGTGCTGCTGACACCCCAGGTGTCCAAGCATTCTGGCATAACCTCAGAAATGTTCAGAAGATTTGTTATTTACAAAGTGTGGGTAGAGAATAGGGAAGGCCAGTTAAAGTGATCCCAATAAATAATCTTGGCCTATATGAGAACGTATTGTAACCTTTATCCCTACACCAACAGAATACGGTAGAGGGTAGGAAGAGTCACCAAAAAAGCTGAGGATTGGTAATCCTAATTTACTAGGAGTCAGAGAAGGGTAAAGACAAAGTTTCATACTTTGTGAAAAATGCAAAAGTTAGGAGACACTTAGGCATATCAAAAGAAAGAAAGAAAAAGAGAAGGAGTAGAAGGAAGACTTGCATGAGAATGAAGAAACTAGGCTTTACCAGAAGTTACTTCCTCATTAGTGGGAGAGTGGGGAATAAGTAGTTATCATCACATTTTATTTTATTATTGAGGTATAGTTTACAATATTATGTTAGTTTCAGCGTACAACATAGTGATTCAATATTTTTATAGATTACACTCTATTTAAAGTTATTATAAAATATTGGCTATATTCCCTGTGCTGTACAATATATCCTTATCTATTTTATGAATAGCAGCTTATACCTCTTAATCCTCTACTCCTATCTTCCCCCTTCCCCCTTCCGTCTCCCCTCTGGTAACCACTAGTTTGTTCTCAATATCTTTGAATCTGTTTCTGTTTTGTTATATTCATTCCTTTATGTTTTAGATTCCACATGTAAGTGATAACATACAGCATTTGTCTTTTTCTGTCTGACTTATTTCACTTAGCATAATACCCTCTCAGTCCATCTACATTGTTGCAAATGGCAGAATTTCATTCTTTTTTATGGCTGAGTAATATCTCATTGTTTATATACACCACATCTTCTTTATCCATTCATCTGTTCATGGACACTTAGGTTGCTTCTGTGGCTTGGCTGTTGTAAATAATGCTACTATGAACATTGGGGTACAGGTATCTTTTTGAATTAGTGGTTTTTTTTCCTTTGGATAAATACTCAGGAGTGGAATTGCTGGATAGAATGGTAGCTCTATTTTTAATTTTTTGAGGAACCTCCATGCTCTTTTCCACAGTGGCTGTACCAATTTACATTCCCACCAATGGTGTTCTAGAGTTTTCTTTTCTTCACATTCTCCCCAACATTTGTTATTTGTGTTCCTTTTGACGGTAGCCATTCTGTCATGTGTGAGGTGATATCTCACTGTGATTTGCACTTCTCTGTTGATTAGCAGTGTTGAGCATCTTTTCATGAGATGCCTCCCGGCCATCTATATGTCTTCTTTGGAAAATGTCTATTCAAGTCTCTTGCCCATTTTTTAATCAGTTGTGTTTTTTTTCTACATTGAGTTGTATGAACTGTTTATATATTTTGAATATTAACCCCTTATCAGTCATATAATTTGCAAATATTTTCTCCCATTCTGTAGGTTGTCTTTTTGTTTGTTGATGGTTTCCTTTGCTGTGCAAAATCTTTTGAGTTTAATAAGGACCCATTTGTTTATTTTTGTTTTATTTCCTTTGCTTTAGGAGACAGATCCAAAATAATATTGCTTACAATTTATGTCAAAGAGTGTTCTGCCTATGTTCCCTTCTGGGAGTTTTATGGTTTCCATCTTACATTTAGGTCTTTAATCCATTTTGAGTTTATTTTTATATATGGTGTGAGGAAATGTTCTAATTTCATTCTTTTACAGGCAGCTATCCAGTTTTCCCAGCACCACTTATTGAAGAAACTATCTTTTCTGTATTATATTTTTTGCTTCTTTTGTTGTACATTAATTGACCATATGTACATAGGTTTATTTCTGGTCTCTCTATTCTGTTCCATTATCTATGTGTCTGGTTTTGTGCAAGTGCTCTACTGCTTTGTTTACTGTAGCTTTGCAGTATAGTCTGAAGTCAGGGTGCATAATATCTCTGGCTTTGTTCTTTTTTCCTCAAGATTGCTTTGTCTATTTGGTATCTTTCGTGGTTCCATATAAATTTTAGGGTTACTTGTTCTAGTTCTGTGAAAAATGTTATGGATATTTTGGTAGGGATTGCATTAATCTGTAGCTTGCTTTGGGTAGTATGGAAATTTTAACAATATTAATTCTTCCAATCTGTGAACACAGGGTATCTTTCCATTTCATTGTATCATCTATTCCTTTCATCTGTGTTTTATAGTTTTCAGAGTATAGGTCTTTTACCTCCTTGGTTAAGATTATTCCTAGGTATTTTATTCTTTTTGATGCAATTTTAAATACAATTGTTTTCTTACCTTTTCTTTTTGATTGTTCATTATTAGTGTAGAAAAGAGCAACAGATTTCTCTGTATTAATGTTGCATCCTGTGAATTATGAATTCATTTATTAGTTCTAATAGGTTTTGGTGGAAACTTTAGGTTTTTCTGTATATGCTATTATGTCATATGCAATAGTGACCATTTCACTTCTTCACTTCCAATTTGGATACTTCTTATTTCTTTTTCTTTTCTGATTGCTGTGGCTAGGATTTCCAATGCTGTGTTAAATAGAAGTGGTGAGAGTGGGCATCCCCTCCTTAGTTACCCTATTTCAAAAGGAAAAACTTTCACTATGAGTCTTGGCTTATCAACTCAATGTCTAGTGATCTTTGAAAAAATATTCATGCAGTCTTGTGCTGCTTTTAGGTTTGAGTTTTGGTTATGGTGAACACAATTTAGGGTAAGTCCCAGCAGGGATTTTAGCTCAGGGGTAGAGCATTTGACTGCAAGATAGGTTCCCAGGTTCTAATTTCTTAGAAAAGAAAGCCTGGATATAATAAATATTTCAATAGATGTGCCAATTATCAAGAAACTGGCTCTCAGTTTCAAATACACCCTGTTTGCCCTGCTTTTTAATACTATCAATGGACCCTGGAACCCCAGTGGCTTCCCAGTGAATCTTGACAATACTCCAGTGTGATGATTCCCAAGTCTTAGCAGCACCCTAGAGGGCAGGTTTCTACTGGCCTCCTTCAGGTTTGGGGAGGAGTGTGGTAACTCTCACAAGTCTTTTCCTTCCTTGGGTAGTGTATCTCGGCCCTAGAAGTAGTAACTGTGCTTTGACATCTGCTACTCTTGTTTCTTATAGATTTATTTTTATCCTTTTTAGTAGTTAATTCCCTTCTACTGTTTAAAACATCTATATTGAATTTCCTTTGTTCAAACTTCTGGTGTGATTTTGCCGACTGACTGGACCCTGACTGGATACATAAGGATGCAAATATTTATTAGTAAGAAATTGTGCCTTTAGTTGTTTGAGATCAACAATTGTCTACCTGTTGCTGTTTTGTCCAATTATTTTCCCTACCCCACTACCCATAAAATCAGATAAATCACTCAGTGTTCTTTACCTCAGGGAAGGGATGACCAGAATATAAATGCTAAAAGAAGAAAAAAAAAAAAAAAAAACCTGGATTTCCTGTCCAAAAACCCTTAATTTATAGTGGACTGCAGAGGATTTGTAATATAGATTAAAATGCTATGGAAATAACACAAGGGCAGAAAGAGTCTCTAATTCCCTACCTATACCAACTCCCCAGACAAGAATAACCAATCATTTTATTTGAAATTAAAAGTACAGAGAGAAAAGGATGAGAGGAGAAATGTGAATGAATAGCTGTGCCCTGAAACCTTGTCTGTTTTTAAAAGTCTGCATTGCCTTTCTATCTGAAAGAAATCTTGACTGATTGGAAAATATCTAGGGTTTAATGTTACCTCATTCATATCTTCGGTAAATTTTTTTCTGCATTGAACCTGTATGCATAGAATATAAGACTACCTAATACATTATCTTTTATATACATGATATTTCTTTTCTGAGGTTTTTAAAATTTTTTCAATAGACTAAATCTAGATAGTGTTGATTAAATTAGATAAAATTTACCTGTAGTAAGATGGCATATTAATTTGTAGATTCTGTTATTTCTTTATATTTGAAAATTTTCTTCTATTATACTTTAAAGATTTAAAAGCTATATTTAATCAGCCCTCTATTTATAAAACACTAACAACCTCTTTGATCAATCTCTGTTTTCTGACTTCAAAAACTATCTTCTCTAATTGTTTCTTTGTTCTCCATTTCTTGTCATAGTTGGAGATTTTTTCCAATTAACTGATTCTGTTTTCTACCATGTCATTTTTGGTTTTATCTATTAATTTTACATAGTGGTCTTTTTGAAGTCAAATTGATTGATTTTTCAGTGATATATTTTTGCTTTTTCATTCTAATCAATTTTACTTTCATTTGAGTTTGTATTTCTTATTTCATCATCTTTCCATTTTGCTGAGAGTTAGAATAATTTATCAAAGGGAAGAAATATTCTCTTTACTGAATATATCCCTTCTAGAAATGATTCTTTCTTTAGCATGCCATGTTATTTACCACTTTATTCCCTTTTTCCACTCTGTAAATATGTAAATGTTTTGAAGATTCTCCCATTCCATATATTTTCTTCTGATTCATGTTTGACATGAGTAAATAAGTCTAGATTTTCTCTTGGCCTAAATTTATAGTTGAGGGATAATCCTTCTTTATCTTAATAGTCTTTGTTAACTTATTCCTAAAAATCTGTTGCTATTCACAATTAAATATTATGAATTACAGATATAATTTCTTCAAATTTGCTGTCAAATATTTTGATCACTTAGACAAAGTATATGTTGAGTTTCTTGTATATGCCATACCCTGTACACTGGGAAGGTATATGTGAAAAAGATAGAAAGGCCAGTGCCCTCGTACAATTTATGATCTAAGTGATGGAGTATGAAACTATCCAGAAGACTCTGAAATTCTTAAAGAGAGTCAATGATGTCTTGTTTTACAGAGAGAATACCAAGCTCAGTTTCACTCAGAGGTTAAGCTCAAGTTTGGATATAGCTTTTGCTCCTACCTGGGTTTAATCTTTTATGAAAATAGCTGTTAACTTAGCTGCAGAGAATATTCTCCTACCACTGCTTCTCATCATGTGTGACATTTGAATGAATAAAACTATTTTAACAAAAGATTGAGGTTTTGGATTCAGGTATCTTCTAGAGTAAACTCCTTGTAAATTGCCAAATCCCTAGAATGAGGCAACACATTGTCATTAACATCCATTAAAGTATTAATGTGGGTTTAAAAAACATAATGTAGTAGTGCATGTATTTATTAGAATTATGAGTGAGATCTTTATGGAATGCATCTCTTAATCACACTATAATGTAGACTATTATATTCCAGAAAATGTGCATAGTTTGAATATTCTCATGTAAATGTAACATCTAATTTCTTTGACAGAGATCCCACTATTGCTTGCTTAAATATTATTTAACCTTTGTTTAGCACAAATTGTATGATATTTTATGCTTCCAGTAATGTGTTTCTAATAAACAGTATTTTTTAAATAATAAGGTTAGTAAATGCTTACAATAGAAAGTGTTTAACTAGAAAATATAGAAAAGAAAAATTATTCACCAACAAGAGGAAAACTCTATTAGCTTTTGTATGTTTCTTGCCAGACTCCCTCATTTCACACATTCAATGTCATATTCTTCTTTTAATTACTAAACATGATGACATAAGAATGTTTCAAAGTTATTGCAAATTCTTAAGTATGTTGCTTCATCTCAAGACTTTACCTTTATCCTTTTTACTATTGTTAGACATTTGGCTTATTTATTTTAATCTATTGTAAATAAAACTGCAATGTATAGTGTAGAGTATAAAACTTTTGTTAATATATCATTTTCAAAATGTTAAAAATTATTATGGAAATATAAAATACATGCCAAATATTTTATTAAGCTTGCTGATTAATGAGACCAGTAAGATATTAAAACCACTATAAAGGAGAATTTGAACACCAGAAGTAGATAAAAGCAATCAGGAATGCTGAACTTAACATGTTAATAAATGCAACTTTGGTTAGCATTCTATGAGGCAATAAAATATAATGCTTGGGATTATGTCTTAAAGACAGGAAGTCAATTTTCTCTAGTGTGGATGATATATATTTGCATTGCTGTGGACAAAAATAATTGGTATGACAACCATTATTCAAGAATACTTGTACACTTACAGAGTGGTAAAATAGACTAGCCATTAGAAAGACAGTCAAAGGTGCACACCCTAATATCCTAATAATTCCTAAGGTGTACATCTTAATAAATATCATTATATTATCGGCTCCCTGTGAATGTTATGCCTACTAAAAAACATGCAGTAGTCTCTTTTGCCCATTGCCAAATCTTAGAAAATATTTGCTGACACTTTCATTTTTTTGTGAACTCTGACCAGTGTCTCTCCATTTCCCCCACTCCTAGACACCATCATTCTACTTTCTATTTCTATAAGTTTGACTTTTTGTTTTCATCATATTTGTCTTTCTCTTTCAGACTTACTTTACTTAGCATAATGTTCTAAAGGTCCATCCATGTTGTCACAAATGGCAGGATTTCCTTCTTTTTTTATAACCAAATGATACTCCATTGTGAGTGTGTTTGTGTATACATATCTCATATTTTCTTTATCCATTCATCTGCTGTTAGACAGGTTGTTAACATGTCTCAACTGTTATGAATAATGCTGTGTTGAACATGGTGGTGCAGGTATCTTTGAGAGAATGATTTTGTTTCCTTCAGATATATACCTAGAAGTGGGATGGCTGGAGCATATTATAGTTCTATTTTAAATTTTGTGAGCAACCTCCACATTGTTTTCTACAATGATTGTATCAGTTTACATTTTCACCAACAGTGCACTAAGGTTCCCTTTCCTCCACATTGTCAACGAAACTTGTTATATCTTTTTGATACTAGCCATTCTAACATTGTGAGGTGATATCTTGTGGTTTTAATTTCAATTTTTCTGATGATTAGCGATGTTGGGCAACTTTTCATGTACCTATTGGCCATTTGTATTTCTTCTTTGGAAAAATGTGTATTCAGGTACTTTACCCATTTTTTAATCAGATTGTGTTGTTGCTATTGAGTTATATGAGTTCTTTATATATTTTGCATATTAACTTCTCATATATGGTTTGCAAATATTTTCTTACATTCTATAGGCTGTCTTCATTCTATTGGTTGTTTCTTTTGCCATGCAGAAGCTCTTTAGCTTATATAGTTTTGCTTGTTTATTTTTGCTTTTGTTTCCTGCCTGCACTTTTGATATCAGATCCAAAAATCATTGCTAAGACAAATGTCAAGGAACTTTTTCTCTACATTTTATTTTAGAAGTTTTATAGTTTGGGGTCTTACATTTAAGTGTTTAATACATTTCAAGTTAGTTTTTATGAATGGTGTATGACAGAGATCCAATTTCATTCTTTTGCATGTAGCTGTCCAGGTTTCCCAATATTATATATTAAGGAGACTATCCTTTCTCCATTGAGTGTTCTTGATTCCCTTGTCAAGTGTTAGTTGACCATAGATGAATCTGTTTATTTCTAGGCCCCCTATTCTATTCCATTGGTCTATGTGTCTGTTTTTAATACCAAAACTATACAGTTTTAATAACGATGGTTTTGTAGTATAATTTGAAATCAGGAGGTGTGATGCCTCCAGCTCTGTTCTTAATTTTTCTTTGGCTATTCAGGGTCTGTACAAATTTTAGGATTATTTTTTCTATTTCTGTGAAAAATGCCGTTAGGATTTTGATAGAAATTGCATTGAATCTATAGATGGTTTTGGGAATTACAGACATTTTAACAGTATTATTTCTTCTGATTCATGATCATGGGATATCTTTGCATTTATTTGTATCTTTTTCAGTTTCTTTCATCAATGCCTTATATTTTTCAGTGTACAGATAATTTCACATCCTTGCTTAAATTTATTCCTAAGTATATTATTGTCTTTGATGCTGTTGTGAATGGGTTAGTTTTCTTTATTTCTTGTACAGATAGTTCATTGTTGGTACACAAAAACACAACCGATTTTTATATATTGATTTAGTATTTTGCAACTTTACTGAATTCGTTAATTAGTTCTAAACTTTTTTTGGTGACATATTTAAGGTTTTCTATATATAAGTTCATATCATTCATAAACAGAGACAATATTACTTTTCCTTTCTGATTTGGATTACTTTAATCTCTTTTTCTTCCTGATTGCTCTGGTTAAGACTCAGGTACTATGGTGAAAAGGAATAGTAGGAGTTGGCATCCTTGCCTTGTTCCTGGTTTTTGAGAAAAGGCTTTCAGCTTTTCACCATTGAGTATGATGTTAACTGTGTGTTTGTCATATACAGCCTTTATTATATCACAATCTTCCTTTTCTATACTGAATTCGTTGAGAGCTTTCATCATGAAAAAGTTGTTTAATTTTTTTTTAAACACTTTTTCTGCATCTATTGAGAGGGTCATATGGTTTTCATTCTTCATTTTATTAATGGAGTGATCTTGACATTTTTGGCAATTCAAATTAATTTCAATAATGGATTTAGAGAATTATTAGAAATAAAATTGCCAAGTTCCATAGTATAAAATTATTGTTACACCAAATGAAATAAATTAACAGATTGCAAAATTTTCAGGAAGATTATAACAATATAACTTTTACCAATATCACTCGAGACTGTCTCTTTCTAACAATATTAACTGGAATTGAATATTACAATATTAAAATGTTTCTAAAAATTATTAATTTTCTAGGCCAATAAAGATTTTTTAGTTATTTTTTTTCTGAAGCTGAACGTTAAGAAAATACTTAGAAGTCTTTTGTGTTTTTTCAAGTATAAATGTTCTCTTCTTGCTCTTTGCTGTTTTTTTCCAGTTCAGCCTAAGCAGTGTCTTTATCGGCTGATATTGTTAATTTGCAGATTAAAAATATGAATCCATTTTTGTACTTGTAGCAAATTTTTACACCTAAATTTGTTTAGCTTTTTTGATTTTAAGCTTGTTGTTGTTCTGTGGTTTTTGTTTCAACAGAAACTTTTATAGTTTTATAGCGATGAATCTTTCAATATTTTACTTTGAGATTGATTCTGCTTTTATACAAAAAAAATTCTAAGTTCACACAGAGATATTCTAATTTTAACTCTATTCTACCTTGTATTTTGTGTGTGCTTACATATATGTGTATGTTTGGGGCTGATGACCTAGATATCTATTTCCCACTCAAATTACTAACTCACTTGGTCAATAATTATTCTCTTACTCTCATGTTAAAATTTTACATGAAATAATGTTTATTTCTGGGGTATTAAACCAAACTATACTATTTAGTATTATTATGACCACATCATATTATTAGTACTTTTCTAAGGAGAAGTGGTTTTCATTACTTTCTGTTACATAACATCACTTAGCACAGTTAAAAAATAAAAAGTAAATTTCTTTCCTACTCAAGGATGCTTATCGATATTCTTTCTAACACAGAGTCATTTCTGTTTAGTTACACTTATGCTAAAACAAAATCAGAGCAAAATGACACCTGAAAAATCATTCTGGAATGTATCAGTTGGCTTTCCTTTACCATAGCTCTAACAATCCATAGACAGAAATAGAGTCACAAGGACCCTGCATATTTTGTTTTTCTTCCTTCGCCATCCCAAGCCGAGATAGGTAAAAATAAAGAAAGAGATGTCAAGGGGGATAGTTGAAGAAGAGAGAAAATACATATTTTCTACATTATATATGTATTATACAATATATTTATACATTTATATAAATATATATATTTAGAAATGTATACATTTATCTGTTCATGTTACTATATCATATATTTGTTATATATAATTATATTATTAAAATATAACATATAATTTTAAAAGTTATATTGCATTGTATATATTATTCCATATATATGGGATACTATATATATGTGTGTGTGTGTGTGTGTATATATATATATATATATATATATATATAGCATCTCTACCATCCTCTTTTCCTCCTTTCTCTTATTGTTAGTTAATTAGTATATTATATGAGTGTACTTAGGTGAAAAATTCATAAAATATAATCCAATCTCACAGCAAAAGCTGCTGTTTGCTTCAAAGAGACAACATAGGGAAAATGTAGAGGAAAATGTTACTTCTCCTTCTATTTCCATCAGATATAATGAATGTTATAACCTATGAATCCAAAAAGAGAAATCTGTGGTGAGTGATAAATGTTTTCTTCTCCCTACCACACCAAATGTATGACAAAATGGATCATTTTCAAGCACTATATGAAAGTGTATTTTTTCCCCGAATTGTGAGATTTTGATATACTCATTTATATTTTAAATCAATCTCTATTATCCTACCTTGCAGCAGTATTATGGCCATCTGATCACCTCTCCTCTTTGTAAGGGTTTGGCATCTTTCATGTTCTTTGGCACCATATACAGTATTTTAACTGTGGTTTCAGTTGTGCCATAGATAAAAGGGTCAACACCCCTAGCTTCATAACATAATGTCCCTGCGTACCCTGGGGTGCATTTCTTTACTCTAATATTGTTTTCTTGATGGTTTTAACAGAGTTGATGCGTTTTTCTAGGGTTCATCTATCACAAAACAATTTACAATGCCTCACAAAACCCCACTACCTTGGAAAGAATGTATTTATGTTTTCTTTGGCTCAGAGTGAATGACTCAGGTAGTACCATGTCCCTGAGGCCTTGTTCTTTCGGTTCTTTCTGTTTAAAGAAAATACATTTAGGTCAAACACTGAAACAGGAACTACGTTTAGATAGCAGTGAGAACTGGTGAAAAATTGCTTGGCAAGCAAACTTTCTTAGCAAAGTTCTCTTGCTGAACTTAAGAGCCTTAAAGCTTAAAGAGCCTGTAGTCTTATATTATTTAAAATTGCAGATAATTTAAAATTAGTATTAAAGCAAATAAAACCTTTAATTAATGAAATAGAAAGATATTGTTTGATTTTGTATCTGTGTCAATGATACTTGTCCTCCAAGACTAAAATGAAAAACATTGTTTCATTCCTGCCACGATTTTAAATGGGCTGAGCATGTGTTCATACTGTGTCTGTAGCATAAGAATACGTTAATACGCAGAACTTGAGAGAATATTTCTTTGCCAGTATAATTTTATAAGCAGAGAATCATAATGGTATAGTAATATAGAATAGTGGGGTTTTGCAAGGCACTCTAAACTGTTTTATGATAAATTGAAGCTAAGTTTGAAACATATTCCCTAGTTTTCCATTTCCTGTATGTTTCTGGATTAGGTTTGGTCACAAGAAGGATTTGTGCCAGATTTAGAAGGTGGAAGTAAAGCAGTAGACAGTTTCCCCAGTGATCAGCACAGAGTTATAGGCATTATTGCAGTCCATACAATATGTTGCTGATCTCCTGGCTCACAGGGCAGATACCTATAAGTCCTTCTACTTTGCAGTTTGGGGTCCTGGCTTATGCATTTAAAAAAATGTCAGAATATTGGTTTAAAAATACACGTTTTGGATTTGCTGTCTCTAGAAACTTGTACCTGGACAGATAATGTCTCAATTTTAATCAAAGAAGAAGAAGAAAGTGAAAAAAAAAATAGAAAAGAAAGAAAGAAAATATAGGCAAACAAGAAAGACCTAGAATAATAGATTGGGGAAAATTAAGAATAGGAAACCTTATTAGGAATGTCATTTAATGTTGAACTTATTTGTATTCTTATCTTTTGTCTCTTATTGTATCTTACCTGTATCTTATCTTTTGAAAAAATCAAAAATATTTAAATTTCTAATATTTTCACAAAAAATCCCCATTAGTTTACTAATCTTTTGGAAAAAATAAAGTAACATCATGAAAATTTTTATTTAATATTATATATTCTTTAAAAACATTTAGACATAATGACCACTGATGCAATGACCACTGTGCAGTTTAAATTTAAAATTTACATATTCAGGCTTAACATAATAAAACAAATTTCTCAAAAAAGTTTTCTATTGTATTTCACAAATGTTATTAACATATTCTGCCTCATATGAACCTAAAAATAAGCCAGAGAAGTGTGCCAAATGAAAACTCTGACAAAGTTTATTATCCATATTGTCTCTAATTCAGCAAATCAAATTTCAAATATTTCATTTAATAAGGTACAATGTATATATTAGTAAAAACTGAATGAGAAAACAACTACACAAATATCCTGAAGGCAAATAATAAAGTTAATAATGAAACATTGACCAAGACTTGACTCAAAAATGAATTTTTGTGTATATAAAGAGTGAGATAAAACTTAGTAGAACCTCCACATATGCATTAATTTAAAGTTTTATGACATTTTAAAAACTTATTCAGGTTTTATGTCAATGCTTCCTTTTTGCAGTTTTCTAAGCAATTTCCTTCTCATCATTTTCTTGACATTTGAGTTATTTTTACAAAAAAGTTTTGGGTTTTTTTTTGCCAAATAAAACCTATTTTTCCTTCCAAAGGGAAAAAAAGTTCTGTAACTTAAGACAATTTGAAATAGTGAACAGGTATAGAATGTATCTTTTCTACTTTTTACAAATAAATCCAATATGATCCTCTCTCGCATACTGACCTTAGGGAAATCCCCCATCTTATATTTTCCTTTTCAACTAAGGGGGAAAAAAGCATTTGGACATCCTCAGTGCCAAGATTACATGAAAAACAATGACTACAATATTCATATCTGTCTTTCCAATTTGTTCCTAATATTATCTATGATCTTGTTTTATTTCTTGTAATTTGACTTATTTAAAGGTGTATACTTTGCAAAGCATCATTGCTTATTGAGTTCTTTGAAATGCTTAAATGGAATGTAATTTTAAATTCTGAAATACGTAATTATAGAGATTTAAGGATTCTTACTTTCTTAAGCAAATCTCCACTGTTTTATAAGAAGACTCATTGAATATGCTAATTGTTTAAATCCTCCTTAATGCAATGTTAATAAATGTAGGTTTAATATTAAAACGTTATTTATAACCACATTAAAATACACATTCACATTTTAGAATTCTGGGAGATATATTCAATCTAACTCAACAAATAATAAGCATCATTGGTGTACCTGGCACTGTGTTAGTTACCAAATATACAGAGAAAGTTATATCATGATAAATCATCAGTCCTCTCTACTAAAACAGAGTTTCATCCTGAGCTATTATTTTGATGTCTAGGAGTTAAATATACAAAATTGTTAATCTTATCTTGATAGATACTGGTAGTCAACTCAATAACTCTCTGTTATTACCTAAAAGAGCCCTAGAACTGTCCATCCTATTGGTGATATGTACTCTAGTAGATGCCTGGAGTAGCACCTGGCCGACACTGGGCCTCAGGGCAAGTTACTTAACACTTTTGTGCTTAAGGTCCATCATCTAGTTAATGAGGGGATTATTCCAGATGAACATTCCATGAACAATATTTTACATTGGGTCTCTCTCTCCACTACTAGAAGAGTGAGTAGTTTCCTTAGCACCAAACAAGCTCATTCTTGCACTGATTCGTAAGGAACAAAAGGCATGGGTTCAATAATATTAAGCAATATCAGTATATTGAATACTGCTCAGTATATTTTAATTTTAGGAAATGGTTGTGAGTGAAAACTTGAATTGTATTTCATGAGTAAATGTATAGATGAGCCCATAAAAGATGACATACCATGTCTCATTTTATATTTTTCCCTGAAATGTGTTCATTTCCTTTATTAATTTGATATGTTACTATTTAGATTTCATTATAGGCAACTGATAATTGTTCAAGTTTTACCTAGGATGATGCTTTCAACTAGAACAATCTTTTATAAATTTATCATATAAAGCAAAATGAAAATACGTTGAAGGATGAAATTTGTTAAGAAAAGTTTTAAAATTCATTCCATAGTTTCTTTTAGCATATTTTAATTATTTTCCCACTTTTTGCTTAATCCTCTCATTGAAGTAGTGCAGAAAACTGTAGCTGTCAGATAAGTAAGCTTTAACGAGTGTTGCCATATTTTTTAACAAAACAAAAATTGAAGGCTTTTTTTTTTCCTGAATAAACTTGCAATCTTTGGAGAGATTTTATCTCATTTTTGCATGTTAAGTTTACGTCTTCAAAGAATTCTGCCAGTAAAGAATTACGTTGTGCACTTTTACACATTTCACAGATTCATAAGGATTTAAATAAATTGTTAACCTATGGCTCTCATGTTCTGCCTTTTACTCTCAAAATAGATAAATCAATCCATGTTATTGCTCCTTGGTAATCAGTTCTTTAAAATTGTCCCTTATATTCATTAGACAACATACATTTTAAGGTATATGTGAAACTTTTCCCAAAATGTAAGAAAGGATGCTCAACTTTTACACTGAAAGAAAAAGTTAATTGAAACATTGTACATATTGTCATGGATATGTAATCTAATGGATTAAAGGATACCAAATTTTATTGCTTTGAATTTGCAAGCTACTTTTCAGATTTTTTAAAACAAGATAGAAGAAATATATTTGATCTTTCTTTTCTTTTAATATTTGAACCCATATTTTGAGTAAAATTGCTGTATCACTCAATGATCATTAGTGGGCAGATTTCTCTTTTTTACTTATTTCAAATATATATATGCATGTTACTATGGAAATATACACACTATTACATTTTATCATAAATCAAATGCATATTACATTTATTATATTTTTGTTTCAGAAATTATTTCATAAAAAATAAAGCTTTAGCAACAGAAATATTTTAGTAATAGCATTTTGTAACAAAATAATAGAGTACTAATACTTTCAATATTTCCCCTCTTCCAGGCAGGAGAAGAGGATTCTTGTAAGGGAATCACTAGTTGATCGCCTTGGGAACACTTCTTTTTTTTTAAGTTGAGATGTAATTGACATATAATATTGTATTAGTTTTAGGTGTACGAGATAATTATTTGATAAATGTATGTATTGCAAAACGATTACCACAATAAGTTTAGTTAACATCCATCACTACAATCAGTTATAATTTTTATTCTTGTGATGAGAACTTTTAAGACATACTCTCTTAGCATCTTTGAAATATACAATATAGTATTGTTAACTATAGTCAGGAGGCTGTGTATTACATCCCCAGGACTTATTTATCTTATAACTGGAAGTTTATACTTTTTGACCACATTCATCCATTTCACCCAATTTGCCCAATATCTTAACTTCAAAATCCAGTTTCTTTGTCTAACCTGCTACACAAAAAGAGTTCTACACAAACTTGTAAATTTAAAGACTAGGTTACTGAAACCCCTCCCAATTCATTATCAGAATTCATGCAAATGAGCAATCATCAGGCTTTTAAAAAAAATTTAGAAATAAAGTTATTGTATATTGTGGCCATTGTTGGATCCAGGTTTTTATGACCCAAATCTTACACAATTTGCAGTCCCGCTTTAAGGAAAATAATTCACATCAGGCACAGGGCATCTTAGAAGGTAGCCCATGCAAGTGAGAGTCTCCAAAACTTAAACTTCATTAGATTCTTGAAAACTTTATGAAAAAATGAAGGTAGATTAGAAGGGATTTGCTACATAAGGGTAGATGCAGTGAAAAAGAGGAAAATAAGTGCCAGAACCCTGTGATTGAAGGCAATATGGTATGTTCAAGGAGCTGAAAACAAAACAAAACTGTGTGGCTATAATAGGGGATGTTTGGGAGAATGTGGGCATTAAATTTGATAAGTTTTACAAATGTGCTCTGTAAGCTAGCAAAGGGTATACAGATATTGAAAATAATTTTATATTTAGCATTGCCTAGACATTGAACAAGGGAAAGCATGATTAGGGAAGACGCCAGTGGGGTAGAGATGGTCAGGAAACCTAGGGCTCCACAGCCCGTTTTAAGGTGTTCTTTCTTCACATTACAGCAGATACAACTTTCAGAAAGTTTCAAATTGGGTAGGTAGGGGTGAGGACAGAGCAAATGAGTACAAGCAGATTTGATTTCATCAAGACTAAAGTGGCTATCTAGAGAAGGATTTAGAGAAGAGTAAGAGAAGCTGTTGCTTCCAAAACACGCAGAAATAGCGGTGGTTTAGACTGGGTGGCTACTGGGTGGTAAATATGGGGGAAGTGGACTGATTTGAGAGATATTTAGAAAGGAATATCTATAGGGGAATACAAGAGGTCAATGTCTATGATGACTTGGATTTTCAATTTATGTAACTAGACAAGTGGCAGAATATGAAAGAAATGCAGATAGAAGGAAAATTCAGTCTTGCTTCGTTAGTAATAGGTAGTTTTCAGTGATTCCAAGAGGTAAGACAAAATACATCCAATCAGTAGCCTCTAGCTATTTAAATAAAATGAAAAATATCAGTCTCACCACGTTTCAAGTGCTCAATAGCCACATGTAGCTAGTGACTACTGTTTTGGTCTGTAGAGATATAAAACAATCCCATGATAGTGGAACATTCTGTGGAGCTGGACTGATCTAGATTAAACTTAAGTTTGTGATATGTCTATAGAGAGATGTACATAAAAATATTAGACAAAGAGTCACAGGCTAGGCTGAGGCTTGCAGAATGTCATCATTCAATAGCAGTAAAATAGTTATGAAGGCCAGGAAAAGTTTGCATCATAAATCCAAGAAGAGAAAACTTCAAAATATAGGGGGTTGTGGACAGGTTTGAGTGCTTCTGAGAAACTCAGTAAGATGAGGCAGTCAAAATATCCACCAGGTTTAGTGAGACTTCCCATTTCCGGAAGCATGTTTTGGTATAAGCTAGAAAGGAGTGGCTTAAAGAAGTAATGGGAGATTGGAGAATGAACATAACATTATGGATTCCTGGTTTTGAAAGGAAGGAGAGAGACTGCAGTAGCTTCAGGACCATGAAAGCTCAAGTGGGAGATCTATCTATCTATCTATCTATCTATCTATCTATCTATCTATCTATCTATCTATTTTACTTTTAAAACTTTTAGAGGGCTTCCCTTGTGGCGCAGTGGTTGAGAGTCCGCCTGCCGATGCAGGGGACACGGCTTCGTGCCCCGGTCCGGGAAGTTCCCACATGTCACGGAGCGGCTGGGCCCGTGAGCCATGGCCGCTGAGCCTGTGCGTCCGGAGCCTGTGCTCCGCAACGGGAGAGGCCACAACAGTGAGAGGCAAAAAAAAAAAAAAAAAAAAAAAAAATTTAGAGCAAAATGAATTTAACTTGAAGAAGAGTTATCCTGTTGAAAGGGAAGGGAGATAAATATACAAGAGGGAGAAGAAGAGAAGAGATTTAAGACAGAGCAAAAAAATGGAAAGATTATCCTGAGATAGATACATACAATTTACCAGAGTTCCTGTGATTTTAACGCCATTTGAGTCATCTTCAAATACATTTTTTAAAATGAACCATTCCGAACATCTGGTTTATAAACACTCCCCAAATATATTTTATTTACAGGTGTTTCTGTTTCCATGGCTGTCTGTTGTTTACATTTGTTCTTCCATAACAACTTCAGTGAAATGAGGCAATGAAGTTCAGTTAATCCCTGCAAGACTCCTCTGTATTTCTCCCACACGGCAGCTACTTACCAAATGTTCACTCTTTTCCCTCTCTGAGGGAATGGAGCATTGTTAACGAGTTAGATTGTGTAACTACATGGTCAGATTTATGTTTTAGGCAATTTCTTCCTCAGTTAAGTGGAGAAAGTTTCTAAGCCAAAGAAAGACTGGAGTTAGGGAGGATAGTAGAAGCGACTGCAGTAAACCAGAAGAGAAATGGTAACAGCCAGTGTCATCTGGGATGAGAATAAGGAGTGTCAAGACAATGAACAAAAAACAGACTGGGATATAGAATTACTCAGAACAGAAAGAATTTCAGTAGCTTCCTAACGGTGTTGTCTTTTTAATATCTTGGTCTAAGATTTAATATTAGTAACAGGATTACAGTATGTATTAGTTCTGTCTAGTGTTTGTATACATAGATGTATTATAGATACATAGCATATATCTACATATTGAATAAATATGGATTATTTATCTGCCTATCTATATCTGTATGTTAAAGTTAAAATTGAATCAAAATTCACCAAATTCTCATTTTTTGAGGGTTCAGTCTTTTTAATTTATTTGCCTTTATAGTGTTTCAGTTTTTTCAGATATATTCAAAGATTGATACATGAACCAGGTAGACAGATTTCAACGAATAAGTAGAAAGCATTTTAGAAACTTACAGTGGTTAGCCCAGCTAAGTAGTGGTTTTTATAGATGAAGCATTATGTTTGGGTTTGTTATATTTTAGAACACATTAAGATACAAATTTTAGACAATAGTAGAAAACCAAGAATATTTTAAAATGATGAGAATTTAATCATCTAAAATGTATACAGAGGTCTCAGCATATTGTGTTTTCCTAAAGTAGAAACCTATGTCTTCCCTGGATTTCCTTGCTCCTCTAAGGCTTGGTAGGACTTAAGTTATTTCTTTTATACTGTATGCTCCAGTAATCATAAAGCTTAGTCGTGATTCTTTGTCCAGCTTTGGATTGACACATACGAGTGTATGCAAATGAATGCATTTTATTAGTAATCAAAATTAGCTCAAAATACCACAAATGGAACCAATCACTTTCACAACAAAATATGTTCTTTCTATCCATTTCTTATCTTGGCTGGTGTGCTCAGAATGTAACCAGTCACCAAGTCCAGAAACTTGAGTAAAATCCTAAATTCCACATTCATCTTTACTCCACTATTTTAGTCAGAGGTTCTGATTCACTTATAATTTCTGTTTTATGATAATCTTGGTCTACTCCACTTCACTTGGCAATATTCCCTTTAATAACAAAGAAAGAGAAATTGTAAGCTTAGTTCAAAGTTTATGTAAAATGTATTTTCACTATTTTAGCTATCTCTGTTTTCAGTCTCACATGTTGTAAAAGCACCCACAGCCTCCAGCATGCTTTGAATATCCTGTGTCCAGAAATGGAGTCAATCCTGTGCACTCTCATCTCCTCCATTGCATTAATAGACTAGTTGTAATGCTTTGGGAATTATTTGGGGAAATAACTCCCAGGGTGGTTCTGAACTGAAAATGTCTCCCAATTGCATGAACTCTGTCAGATAATCCCCCCAGGTACAACTTGTGACATTTTGTTCAATAATCACTTCATGCCCACTGCATTTAGTCTTCATTCTTTTTTTTTTTCTTCAAGTTTTAGCCCAGAAATTCCAAAAAATATATTTGTACTGGTCAAGAATAGAGTTACAAGTGGGGAAAAAACCCTCAACTACAGTATGAGGATCGTTGATTAGCATACTTCAAAAGAACATATAGGAGACTGACCCAATGTCACCACTGGAACCAAGGTTTCTCTACTCTGTTTCTACTTCCCTTTTGTCTTTACTTCCCTTTCATATCACTTAATTCTCCAAGCATGATAAAGATACACTGAATGGTTGTGGAAACACTTTCCTAGAACCCTAGGTTTATAGTCTAATAGCATTAGAAAAAGATTGTTTTCTATCATCCATGCTTAGAAATATGCTGGGGAAGAGCTTTGATCACCTGACTTAGTCCTATGCCCACAATCATAGGCTAAGTAACATGGCTATGTGTGTAAGTTTTGTAACCAGAAGAATGAATAGAAAGGCAGACACAGTTTTCAGCAACTGTGCTAGTTATAATAAATATATTTTATTTCAAAAATATGTTCAGCATATTTTATAATTTTTGATTTTGAATATTACCTTTAGTCAACACGTATTTATAAAATGTGTTGTATGTGATTCTTCCATTTATTTACTGCAACAGAAAGGATAAATAATCCCTTTCTTCTGCTTCTTGGTACATTTAGTTCTACTGCGTAAGGAAACAGCAGAAAAAAGATATTACCTTATTTATCCTTGCTCTTCCTGTAGTGACTAGTGATAAAGCTCAGCATGAATGAATATGTAGTGACTGATGCTAAGGTCATCATGGAATAGTATTTAAAGATGTGTGCTGAGAAGTCTAGCAGGCCTGATTTTATTTTTTATATTTTTCCTGATACCAGTTTGTATTGCAAACTTTCCCCAACAATGCATCAAACATCAATCCAGCCCCGATGTCAGTCATGGGTGCAAATATAGCTGGAGGGTTGTTTTCCTCTTAAAGGGCAGGAGTCCTTTGAAATAGTTAGCGTAACTGTGGCTGACACATAAATAATCTGACACATTAATAACAGTACTTCTAGCTTCACATACTAACCTGGACTTCTGCTCAAGATTAGCCCAATAAAGGAAGTCATCAAATAAGCCTAACAATTCTATTTTGAACCATATCTAGTTTGATACCTGTCATCCTCCTCCTTTAGCATTTGAAGACAGCAGGCTGAGTTGGCAGATACTGTTTATGGACGCTTGAGGTAATTTTTCTCAGTTCAGTCTGTTTCATTGAATTCTGGATAATAGAAATAAAATTTGCAAGGAGAGCAGGGGTACCGAGAAGGTCTGCACTGGATGTTCCCCATGAGGCCAACAGAGAAGCTGCTGTCTGAATAGTTTCCAACTGAGTCACAGTTGTCTCTTGATGAGACAAGTTCGCCTTCTGTTCTGGTTTCCTTGACGTGACAATGTCCTCTAGACTCCTATGATGGGATTAGCTATGTTTACTGCTGTGCTCCCTGAAGGCTTGGGTGGATAGCAGACCACACATGTTGAGGAAACAACTCTGGTGACCATGGGCTTTGGTGATGGAGAAATAGTTGGTTGTGGGGCAGTCTGAGGGATGCTTTTGCTGGACGCACCCCTGGGCTGTCACTGGGATTTGCTTGTTGCAAGGAAACTTTGGGAACCTGTACGCTGGTCACGGATGCTGCTGTCACAGCTGGGGCAGGACTGCTTCTACCCTGAGCGCTGCCAGTCACTGGGCCAGTCTTCACAGAGCCAGGAAGTGAAGACACAGATGTGCTGTCTTCACTGTCTACAGATAAGTCGAGGCTGCCAACATCCAAAGCTGTTAATCTGACACCTTCCATCGAGTGTGTTTTCTTTTTCTGAAGCACGTGATTAGGTAGTAGTTGATGAAGTTCCTTTCTTCTCAAATGCATTGCGGCAATTTTCATATCCATCTCAAACATCTTACTATATATCACTTGCCTATAAACTGTATCTGTGAAAGACTGGATATCATAGGTGAGATCAATACTGAGAACTTCAGAGTTTTCTGGGTTTTTTAACACTAAATCAATCCACCCACATTGTATGAAATTCTTTTCCTTGGGTGCTGGAAACGACTGAGGATTCACATGTGCCAGTGTAATAAATTCATTCTTCTCCAAGCTTCCAACCAGGATTCGGATTTTTGATTCCACCAAGCCTGCCCATTTTAGATGTTGTTTTTCTGTTGGTGCACTTGCTAGAAGTGCCATATAACGCTTGTACTTTTGAAAGAAGATGGGAGCTTCAAAAAGTTTGTACCACTCTGCTTTACTCAGCAAAATCTCATATGTGATAGAAAGCCCTTGCTCACACTCCTCAATCATGACCATCCAGGCACGTGGTAAGTGGAGTTCTTCTGTGAGTACACTGGTGTAATTATAGGCATGAGATGGTACCTATCGCTGGGATTTACTCTCAGGTCCCAGACAGGCAAATTAAGATTTCGTTTTTCGGGCTCTTTCAGTAGCACTGGATTTGGCCATTCCCATTCAGAAAACACCAAGAAAAATTTACGTACAAGAGTTGATGCTATTGCATTTGGATAAAGCTGGCAAGTTCTTACTCCTAGCATCGCCCAGGAAACACCTCCTAGGAAACCTTATATATTGTAATAGATACTGTGGCATTTGGCCCAAAACTTGATGGCCTTATTTGACCTTATTCACTTGATATTATATTCACAGTTGTTTTTGCTCATTTTCCAAAATACTTTTCTAAACTCACAACCCAGCATTCTAGCTTCCCTCCAAGGCTACACAAGCTTTCTCTTCTGTCCAAAATATCCTTTACCTTTGCTCAGTAAACGCCTATTCCTTAGAATCCAAGTCAGGTGTCACTTTCCCTTTATACTTTCCCTTATTTCCCTGACAGAAATAGATGGAGGTAATTGCTGTAATTTGTAACAGTTTTGTAGTTTCTATGTATTTCTAGAGAAGAATATAAAAATTATAATTTTAATTATTTGTTTCCATGATTTGCCTCCTGGAGCAAAATATGTTTTTCAAGGACAAGCAGCATTCTTCTTTTTATCCCTATTTCTTAGCAACATGTCCAAACTAGAATAGACATTTGATAAATTTGTGGGAATGGAAATCGGCATGAAAACACCACTCAAAATCCACTGTGACAGAAATAACCAAAATATTTAGATAATAAAGTTCAAAGCTACATTTCGAATGAAAATAATGCCACCATCTGGCTCATCTCAAAGAAAAGAGGAAAGCAATCTCTCAGAGTACTGATTACGAAGTCAAAATGCATTTGGTAACTGTTTGAGAGAAATAAAAACTTTACCAGTAACATTTCCTTAAATTGTCGCTCATTATTTTAAAATGGCATTGGAAAACTTGAGCTTGAAAAACTGTCTGGTTAAATTTTCATGGTAGTTGACAAACCATCTGAGTATACTGAATAAATGGCCTCACTTGGTCACAATACCTGACCCATTGTTTTAAACCAGTATCTGTAATTCCTGTCACTTGTATCATTTATTTAGTTATGTATTTGCATCTTCTTCAGAAGTAGGTAGCTTAATAACAATGATTGATTTAAAAATATGATTTTTATCCTCTAATTTATCCAGGAAAACATCTCCCTGAAATTTGTAGCTTGCAATTATTTAAGTGAGTGTCATATCTTGTACGCTATACCACGTATTTTATTTTTCATACAAAGTTATCTTCCTTCTACACCACACTGCATATTTTTAGATCATTGATAACAATTTACAAATATATTAGACATTTAGATTTCTCATTTTGGAATGTAGGTATGAGAGCCAAGCAAATAGAATAAATGGAAGTTGTCCTTTTTCAAGTGGCAATAATTATATAAATAGATATTCAGCGAAAGTACACCAGGTGGGAGGAAAGCCCAGAGAAGTTGCAGAACCAATAAAGGGAAGGCAACTGCTCAGTATTCCTGAGGGGCACTTGAATGCAGGGAATATGTGCACTGAGTGTGCTAAGAGTGCACATTTTCAACAACAGAGATACTGCATTTAGACTGAAATTAAAATAAGCACAAGAGGGACTTCCCTGGTGGTCCAGTGGTAAAGAATCCACCTTCCAATGCAGGGCACGTAGGTTTGACCCCTGGTTGGGGAACTAAGATCCTACATGCCATGGGGCAACTAAGCCCGTGCACCACAACTACTGGCCCCAGGCACCTCAACTAGAGCCCACATGCCCTGAAGCCTGTGCGCCACAACTAGAGAGAGAAAAAAAAACCCGCATACCACAATGAGAGAGAATCCCGCGCACAGCAACTAAAGATGTTGCATGCCTCAATGAAGATCCCACATGCCATAACTAAGACCCAACGCAGCCAAAAATAAATAAAATAAAATAAGCACAAGAAAACAAACAAGAGCAAAGCTTCCTAGAGAAAACTCACCTCTGTCTGATTAATTTTGCAATGAGCATATAAATTCACAATGAATTTTTAAACCAAATATCTCATGGTACATTTTAGTTAAACTGAAAACAAACAAACCAATTGATTTTATTACCTAAATCATAGACATCTCTATGCTTCCAAAATGTTATCTTAGTTGGAAACTCTCTAAAGAGATCTGAAGACAGCATAAAGCTATAAAAACTGTCAAAAAAGTTTTATGGATTTTCTTGAAAACAGTATCTTCTCCACTTTAGCCAGAAATGGACAGGGAAGCAAGTCTCATTCTATGTACACTTCATCATTAGGAAATAAATTTCATGCCAATCCCACAAAACACTTGCTAAGCATGAGTTAACATGAAGGATCAGATTGTCAAATCAGACTCACACAAATGAGAGATCTTATTCTGTTTTAGCCTTTATTAATAATTTCGAGCAAATAGGCTTTTAAGAGTCACAAGTGATCAAGGGTGAGGTATAGGGATTTTTAGTGTGCCTTCCTACCTACAACAGATACACCCTCTTGCCCAAGTAAAAGTTGAAGTCTCAAGTTAGGAAAGTGTGCTATCTCCTCACAGTCAGGACCAGATTCAGTTACAAAATACCTCCATTTTCTATTCAGATAGTTATACAGCTTATGTGACATTTTCCAGAGAGCCATGCTTAATTCACCCATAGATTCCAAGTGTGTTTGTCTTAAGTAATCTTAGATCATGGAAATCTGACATTCAGTATATTTATAGAATATAAATCTATATTTATATATATAGCATATCTTTTGTGCTATAGAAAGACTCTTTTGCCTTAATTTGTTTGCCAAAAGGTCAGTTATTACTATGTTCATAAGGAGATTAGACCAGGATCACCTACCTGCCTTGAATTTGCCCCCCTCTGCCTCAGGAATAAGAGCAAAATTGATTGCAAGCAGCTCCTCGACTCTTTGCTTCTTAGTGTGCATTGAACTAATTTAGTTCTAATTAACAGCAAATCATTAACTTTCCCTGGTCACCCACTTGACTTGGACATTGGATAAGCCCATATAAGGGACTTATTAGTAGGAATTTCAGGTACCAACAAGCAGCAGTGAATCACTGGGTATATTGGTGGTAAACTTCCAACATTAAGGAACCAATTGCAGATACGGTAAGATACAAAATATCCTTCCCTTCACTGTGAACTCCTCAAGAATCTGGTATTTAGGAGGAGTATGGTAAATATTTGTCAAATTAGATTTTTTAATGCAGAAACATCTCTGATTTTTGAAACAGAAAACTTCAATTTAGAGATTCAATTTAGCTTTCCTATATTCGAATTTAAACCTCTAAAAAGTTTTTAATCACATCATTTCAGAATACACAAGCTAAATTTGACAAGTTTCAGCACTATCAAACTTTGCTTTTTAGCTCTAATGAAAAATATATAAATCCTTCTTGAGTAGCAGATAAAAATAAATAAAGCTGGCAGAAAAAATAATGTTGTTCCAAGCTTTCAAAACCATGTTACATAAATAAATAATAGTAGTAAAATGTATACTCTGTAATAAAAAATAAATACACCTAACAGGACTGCTTAATTGACTCCTACTGTCTTTTATTAAATAGCAAAATGTTAGCCACAATCAGTCAACTTGAAACCAGTAGGTTTAATTTATTAAAAAATAAATTTTACTATCATCATATTTGTTAACTTTTTAAACAAATCTGTATAAATTTCCTAAATAATTCACTTTTTTATTCACAATTTGTCTGCTGCTTTGTAGAAACAAAAACACCAAAAAGGTTGATCAACCCAAATGTCACTAAAAATGAATTTTAAAAAATTACCTTCTCAAACTAACCATTGAAAGTCAGAGCACCAATAAGTTAAAATGGGTAATGTGAGTTACTAGAATCAGATATTTCAAATTAAATTTGAGGTAAATTAATAGAAAATATTCCCACTAGCGTATGAATTTTACATAAGTATAAATGAAAATAAGTAATTTTATGCATAATGATTAATATCGATCTATTTTACTCTTGTGTTTATTAAATGTGTTAAAATATCTATATTCTCACTGCAGTGGAACTCCTCACATTATGTGATAATTGAAGAATGAGTAAACGTTTTTAGAAAGAATTTATCATGCAAATTTGGGGGAGGAAAATGTCCTAAATAAAAAAATTTTTTTCACCATTATTTTGTATTTGTTCACTTTTTTGCTTTGGGGTGATTTCCTGGGAAACCCAGATGAGAAACAGTAGACAACAAGCTCCTTATAGTCACTAATTTTGGTGTCAATGTGAAAATTTGCATTTTCCTTAATTGAGCTAATGTATTATGAAAACTTGTGAATATTCAGAGTTGATTTTGTCTTCACCAATTTAGGAGTAACGATTAGAATGTCAAGATTGCAGAATTTATCTACAACAAAAAATTGTGATCTTCTTTATCTTAATATTGACTATTTGTTATTTTTATTTGTATTTAGATATGTTGTAGATATGCTACTCTCAAATAATAGACCATTTTACTGCCCTTTTAATAATATTTATAGTGTACTTTTATAATAAATGTATTTATATTTTATAATATGTAAAATATATTTATTTATTATGTTTATAATCTAATTATATATTATACATGATCATATATGATATATAAAATAATATAGTTATAATAAATATTTTATATAAAATTATATTTATTATATCTAGCATAAAGTAATATTTAGAGGGCATTTTTATCTGTATAATAGTATTTATTTGTTTAGTAGTTTTATTTATATAACTATTTACCTATATGTGAAATGCTTCTATATAGTAACTTTTAAATATTGTGTATGAGTTGAGAGAGAGAATTCTTTATGTATTCAGCCATAATAAAACACAGCGCTTACCTTTTAAAAATTAGCAGAAGACTGTAAAATTTTCTTTAATATTTTCATACTATGTTCAGAATGATTATACAGACTACTGTGAAGATGAACACGTTGACTTATGTTGTAGATATGTACTCTACTTTTTCAAACTGTGTTTTGATATCAGAAGACCACAGAGATATAATATTTAACTTTAAGTTGACTTTGAGAAATTTTTCAGTCTATTGTTTAATATCACAGGACATTTTTGTGATGGAATGGCCTGATGATCCATGTATCCAATTACATTATAATTTGCATTTGGGAAATTCAAGTAGGCTTCTTTTATTTATAATTTGCTTAGCTTTGAAAATACATTATTAAAGGTTATATTATTATTAATAAAAATAAATATGTTATTAAAGGTTTTAGAGGAGAATTATCTAAAAGAGAACAAAAACTGCATTCGTAATGTAAGATGTCTGTGCTGAAAAAAGCAACATATGTTTGGATAGAAACCACAATACCTGATAAGTTGCTTAAGTATAGTTCTAACATATATTTAAGTATACAAATGTGCCAAGAACAATGGTTCTTTTATTTTTGAGGATGTATTCCTCTGAAATGCCAATTTTTTTGAAGTTTTAATAAATCACTTGAAAATGAAGTGATGAGGCATACATATATTAAACATGGCCATAATGAACACTTATAATATTTATAAAGATATTTTGAAACTCCTTTTTGTTTACTCACCACTGTTTGGAAACCATTGATATAAAGGACACCATTAGGGTTGACATACAAGCAAGTGTAATACAGGACCACGTACCTAATCTATTTTAGATATCCTCATGATTTAAAAAGTAATAATAATTCTGGAAATTTAATAGCTAGAAGTTTGTTTCTTAAATCTAATCTTTTATACCAGACTAAAAGGAAACATACCTTAGTCAAATCACACTTGAAGTTTTCTGTGGAAGAAACTAGAAAGATAGAAAATTAAGATACACATGTTTTCTGGGTGGGGCTTAATAATTGTAGTTAGGTTTTGGCTTTTATGGAAATATTAACTTGTAAAGTTGATAACAGAATATTGTTTCACCACGAACAAATTGTCACTCCAACAGGCTGAAAGTTTATGTTATTTCCTTACAGTTATTCCTTTCTTCCCCATCATTAGTTACCTCCATTAACTGAGAATATAATCCTACCCCATTGCTGTTGGGTGTATCCACACGATTTGCTTTAGCCAATGGAATGTGGGGAGAAGAGACAAAGTGCTAGTACCAAGATGAACATTTAATAGGCATCACCTTTTTCCACTTGCCCCTGTAGTGGTTCTGCCATCTGCTCTGAGGATGCTTGTGCTGGGAAGTCATTGGTCTAAGGAGAACAAAGACACTTGGTGGACACCTGAACCTAATCACCACCCCTGCTGCTCACCAATTCATGGGTAAGAAAACATTAATTTTTTTCATCATCAGCCAATGACACTTCGGTGTTGTTATTCTAATATGTTGTTATTCTAATGTTGTTGAATTCTAATCAATTTTTCCTACAACTCAATTAACCAGTCATAGTAATATATTATTCTATCTATATTTGAATATAGATATGCTAGAAAACTTAGTGTGTTGATATTTTTTTCTGTAAGGAAAATCTGAGTCATGGTCTATGCATTCCTCTGCTGCTTTTGCCTTCATACACCGAGAATTTACACATCTATGTTTGCAGTGTCATGTTGATCCCTTTCAAAGATTTACCAACCTATGCATACTTTTTCCTACCCTTCCATCTGGAAGACATTTCTTTTTTGTTTGCTATTAACTCTAACCTATACAGGGCTCTTCACAGTATGGTTCTAACCTATAATTCCATGCGAATCTTTGTTCTCTCCAGTACACGTAATGCAGGTCAGTGAAGAATACCCTAAGGTGTCCAAAATTTCTGACAGCTGTGCCTTTATTTATATGTTATTTTTCTACCTGGGAATCATTACATGTTCTAGCTTTTGTATTCCCCAATCTTCATTCTTGCCCCAGAACCAAGATGCTGAAGATCTTGAATTGAACTAGTTGTAACAGGTTCTAACTGAAAAAGAAAATGCCAACTCAGAAAATAGTATATATAAAAAGGGAGCAGAAACTATTTTCCTCTTTTATTTCCTTTTGTAAAGAAAAAAATTAAAAAAAGGGAAGATGATTATTTGAAAGATGCCAAAAGTATAAAAATATACTAAAAATTCTGGTTTATATTTTAAAAAGTTACAAAGAAAATGATATCAAAGCAGACATCCTCAAAACTTCACTGATGGTGCAAGAGAAAATAGGTCACTCCTGTGTGCAGCCCAAAGCCAAGAAAGAAAACCATAACCCATTGTTGAGATGTTATTTTAAAGATCAAATACAAGCTATTATATTCTAGAAAATTCTAAAATTTTATTTTAATGTCTGTCATTGTACATTTATTTTTTTTTCTTTATATTAATGGTCATTATTCAGAACTTGGTTTTTTTGTTGTTTTTTTTGTTTTGCTTTTGTTTGTTTGTTTTTTCTTTTGTGGTACGTGGGCCTCTCACTGTTGTGGCCTCTCCCGTTGCGGAGCACAGGCTCCGGACACGCAGGCTCAAGTGGCTATGGCTCATGGGCCCAGCCACTCCGCGGCATGTGGGATCTTCCCGGACGGGGGCACGAACCCGTGTCCCCTGCATCGGCAGGCGGATTTTCAACCACTGCGCCACCGGGGAAGCCCGAACAACTTGGTTTTAATATTCATGTTTAAGATTGAGAATAGAGGGGTTCCCTGGTGGTGCAGTGGTTAAGAATCCACCTGCCGATGCAGGGGACACGGGTTCGAGCCCTGCCAGGAAGATCCCACATGCGATGGAGCAACTAAGCCCATGCGCCACAACTACTGAGCCTGAGCCCTAGAACCCGCAAGCCACAACTACTGAGCCTGCATGCCACAACTACTGAAGCCCATGTGGCTAGAGCCCATGCTCCACAACAAGAGAAGCCACTGCAGTGAGAAGCCTGTGCACTGCAACGAAGAGTAGCCCCTGCTTGCCACAGCTAGAGAGAGCCTGCATGGAGCAACAAGCCCCAACGCAGCCAAAAATAAATAAATAAATTTATTTTTAAAAAAAGATTGAGGGGCTTTCCTGGTGGCGCAGTGGTTGAGAGTCCACCTGCCGATGCAGGGGACACGGGTTCGTGCCCCGGTCCGGGAAGATCCCACCCACATGCTGCAGAGTGGCTGGGCCCATGAGCCATAGCCACTTGAGCCTGCGTGTCCGGAGCCTGTGCTCCGCAACGGGAGAAACCACAACAGTGAGAGGCCCACATACCACAAAAAAAAAAAAAAAAAAAAGACTGAGAATAGAAAAAAATTAGCTAAGGAATATCTGCTTGTTAAGAGTGATATATTTCATGAATTTTGCACATTTGTTGTGGTTATGACAATAAAAGTAGACTAGTACAGTTTTTCACATAATGAAAATTGTATATTTGTTTTATACTGTTCTTTATGCAGATAAGAGAATATATCTGCACAAATGACTTTTTTACTGCTGTTGAAAAAGATATATTTGCCTCATTCTAGAATTTAAATAATACAAATTATATAATCACTACTTATATTGAAACAAATGCTCTTTAAATTTTCCTTTCTTAACCCTTATCTTTATCTATACATATAATTTTTAAGTTTATAAATTAAATATGTATGAGGAAATTGTAACTTTTTTAAAAAAATGCATTTTAATCTTACATTGGACTGTACTGAAGAGAGCAATTTAAAACAAAATTCTAAAACTTTTATTTTTGGTAAACTAAAGAAACATTCTGTGCAAGAGGACTTGAAGTTTATATGATTGAGATTCTATTAAAATAAGCTCAAAGAAAGGTAAAGGTTGACCTCAAGAAGACTTGACAGGATTATATGGAGGAATACATATCATTCTGATATTTTATAGACTAAAAGCTTCAATAAAACAAGAGATGTTACTTAAAAATATATTCATAGAAAAAATCATATATTTCAGAAATTGAGAAAAATTGTTTGGTATTGTACAATTTTCAAAAGCTAATGTATTTTAGAAACTGATTACATTTCTCAGTTTAGTAACCTTAATAAAACACATGGCAATAGACACCAAAATCAGTCTAACCATATTCACATTAAGTCTACACGTAAATTAAAATTGCCAACAGTTTTGAGCACTTGCTAAATCCTAGGAGCTATGATAAGGATATTATAAGATAGCATCACTTAGTCATCACAATGATCCTATTAAAAGATATTATAATTGTTTTCCTAAGGAAACTGAAGTTTAGTTCATCACTCACCTACAGTCTCAAAGTGATGGGCCTGGAATTTAAAACCACATCTATTTAGGTCCACGTTAAGAATTTATATTTTACCATTTGTTCATTTACACTCTATTATTCTTTCATTCTATTAAAGTGAACTCAAAGAAATATTCCTTGAGCCACGTCTGTGTTCCAAGAACAGTTCTGGGTGACATAACAGTGAACAAAGCAGAAAAACACTTGGCCTTCTCAGTAAAACATGTCAGAAAAAGCTAAAGAGAAAACTAACTTGGGGAAGGAGGAAAGGAATTATGGGGTTGGGGGATTTGTAGTTTTAGAGGGTGGCTAGTGAAGTCCTAACTGAAAAGAAATGGATGCATAAAGCCTGGAGATGGCTGGGGAAGAGGTCCTGTGAGTATTCCAGGGAGAGTATTCCAGGCAGGAGGGAAGAGTGCATTAAAGCTTTGAGCATGGCTGGTGTGTTCAAGGACAGAAAGAGGATGGTGCGGTTGGAGCACAGGAAACAAGAAAGGAGCAATAGGAAACATGTTGAGAGAAATAATTAGGGGCCAACCATGTACATCCCCCTAGTTGGTGATGTTATATCTGTTTTACTCAGAATGATTTACGGAGCATTGGAGAATTTTAAGCAGAGGACTGACATGAACTGGCTTCCATTGATAATACTAGGATCATTGTGGCTGAAGTGTTGAGAATAAACTGAAGGGGAGCACATACAAATGGAGGGAGACTGAACAGTGTTCAAGTTCAAGTAAAGCAACTAGGGAAGTATTGAAATATCAAAGGGGATAGAAATGATTTGCATTAGGTTTAAGGACATGAAGAAAACTAGAGAAAATTTTATTAAATATTTAGAACATAAAGATCAACAGCATATTGTGATGGGTTACATATGAAGCATCAAAGAGGAGAGGCGAGTGTCAAGGATGTACTTGAGTTCTAGGTTTCTGTTTGTGAAGTAAAAAAATGAAATGCAAAAGGAGAAAGCTGGTTCCTTGCATTATCCATTCCCTTTTACATAAATATGGGAAAAGGGCTATAGATTGAAGGAGAAACAACAAATATAGTTCTAAACAGTCAGACAGTGATAGTTTTAAAACATGCAGAGTAAATGTCGAGTTTCCAGGTCTTCGCTTACAGGAAGAGTATTGAATGGATATAATAATTTATGATTGATTTGACTACAGATGATAAAGCCATAGATATAGATGAGATCACCTGAGGAGAAAATATAAAACAAGTGAACCCGATCCAAGGAGGTATTGCAATATTTACTGTCATGCTACAGATAGGGCGAAAGTGGAGACAAACATAGAGAATCAATGTGTAACTGCATTTTCTATGAAAGCAGTGTGTCATCCAGGGAAGCACAAGATATCCTGGCAGGATCACACTAACTTTTCCTAATTTACAGCACATATGCCTGGAGGCATGAGTAGACCACAGGCCAGACAGAGCATACAACAATTGGAATTATTCTACCAGCAGAGTATCAAAAGCATTCAAAATCAGCTGAATAGGGAAGAATCAGGCTTATAATGACTGACAAAGTGGTTTGGGTTTTTTCTGATGCACCTAAAAGGAGGTTGGGCTTCACTAGGAAACAGACACAAGGGTAGCTGGCAAGAAAGCCAGGTCAATCATAAAGCTACATGTAATTCCAGTCATCTTTTTTTGCGCCTAACAACATAAAACGTTTTGTATGTGTGTGTGTATGTACATATACATGTATGTATGCACAAGACACATTTTAATTAAGTTTATAAAGTGTGGATTACATTTATTAGCACATTTTTAAGTCACATGGTTTACAAAATAATAATAACTGATTAGTTGCCTATTATGAAGCCTACTATGCAGCTTCTAGTCACAAAATTATTTTCTTTTATGGATTACTAATGTCAAACCTAAAATGTAGCTGCTGTTTCATAAAACATAAACCCAAGGTCTCCATCTCAGTAAACTTTCAAAGTTAAATGTAAATAAAAACTGGATAACAATAAAAATCTTAATTTGGGAACATAGTTAAAGTTGAGGTCAATATTAGGAATTAAAAATGAGAATGTTAATGTTTAATATAAATGCAATTATTGTACATTCAAAGAGCTTATTATTAATCTAAATAGTACAGATAGTCTTGCAAGTGGAGAAATGTATCTGATAAAGACAATATTTCAATTCCTTTACTGATTAGGTAACCTTTTCTTACCAGTTTCTTTTCACTATTTCCTCGCTACACCAATTCAAAGCAACTGTAACTCTTTCTTCATAAAGGTAGTCTAAGAATGATTAACCATAATAGATTGATATAATGAGAATGATGCTGTCACAGCAGCTACACAATCTGGTTGATGGAAGCGACTTTAGCTTTGGGAACCTCCATACTAAATTGACTCTGAGATGTATATGGACTATCTTAAGTGCTATGTAGATATGACAGCTATGTGTTTTCTGAGAATACACCTAGATTTATGAATTTACTTTTCTTTGCCCTGTGGGTACTGAGTATCTTTATGTAGTTCTCAAAGACCATTAAGCAATTTAACAAACCTAATTAAACAAAATGTTCTCTGTACTGAAATGACTAAATGCATCACATTAATGGTCATAAACTCAAATTCCTGGCTCCACCAGGAAGTACCATAAAGGAGTGAAAGGGCAGGAGTAACAGTGAACAGGACAGCATATGCTTTCTCAAGACGGGGAGCTGCCACTGAGCTTTGGGTCATTGTTGCTTTGGGTGCTTGCGGCTCCTTCATTTTTCATATGAAATCTCCCTGTTTTTAATTATTAGAAATTGTTCAATTTCATTAAAACAGTGTGAAGGCCGAGTGCACAACATTTGGTATGAGAATTATTTGTCATAATCTGTTTTACCTACAAAGATATCAGTAAAAAGATAAACATTTTTAGTACAATAACAAAGTGATAGAACTTGGGATGTGACTCGTAAACTCTCTAGGGCACAGAATAAACATTAAAATATACAATGATATACAACAAGCAGTAAATACGTCAATAGAATAAAGAACAAGCAGAGCTTCCAGAAAAGGTGACAAAGTAAATGAGTCATCTTTTTTTTTTAAACATCTTTATTGGAGTATAATTGCTTTACAATGGTGTGTTAGTTTCTGCTTTACAACAAAGTGAATCAGTTCTACATATACATATGTTCCCATATCTCTTCCCTCTTGCATTTCCCTCCCTCCCACCCTCCCTATCCCACCCCTCTAGGTGGTCACAAACCACCTAGCTGATCTCCCTGTGCCATGCGGCTGTTTCCCACTAGCTATCAACCCTACGTTTGGTAGTGTATATATGTCCATACCACTCTTTCACTTCGTCACAGCTTACGCTTCCCCCTCCCCATATCCTCAAGTCCATGCTCTAGTAGGTCTGTGTTTTATTCCCATCCTACCCCTAATCTCTTCATGACACTTTTTTTTCTTAGATTCCATATATATGTGTTAGCATACGGTATTTGTCTTTCTCCTTCTGACTGACTTCACTCTGTAGGACAGACTCCAGGTCCATCCACCTCACTACAGAAAACTCAGTTTCATTTCTTTTTATGGCTGAGTAATATTCCGTTGTCATCTTGATGTCTCACCTTACAACTCAAACTACAGACATTGCTGTGATTAGACACATTCCAGGGTCAGGAAGAGAAAGAGAACAAGCTGGTTTCACAACATCCTGTGACAATAGCCTGCTTTCTCGTGTATCTTTCCCTTAGATCTCTGGGAAGAAATTTTACACAACTCTGTTGTGTGCATGTGCCTGAAGAAAGGCTCAAAAAATAACAATCTCACGGTATTCTTTCACCGGAGAAAAATCAGAAAGAAAAATGTAGAGATAGAAGACCCAGAGGCAAGGGTGTCTGAATGACATAAAAGACATAGTACATTTTTTCTTTATTTATTTTTCTCTTTCTTTTCTTTTCTTTTTTTTTAACATCTTTATTGGAGTATAATTGCTTTACAATGGTGTTTTAGTTTCTGCTTTATAACAAATTGACTCAGTTATACATATACATATATCCCCATATCTCTTCCCTCTTGCGTCTCCCTCCCTCCCACCCTCTCTACCCACCCCTCTAGGTGGTCACAAAGCACCAAGCTGATCTGCCTGTGCTATGCGGCTGCTTCCCACTAACTATCTATTTTACATTTGGTAGTGTATATATGGCCATGCCACTCTCTCACTTTGTCCCAGCTTCCCTTCCCCCTCCCCATATCCTCAAGTCCATTTTCTAATAGGTCGGCGTCTTTATTCTCGTCTGGCCCTTAGGTTCTTCATGACCATTTTTTTGGTTTGTTTTTTAGATTCCATATATATGTGTTAGCACACGGTATTTGTTTTTCTCTTTCTGACTTACTTCACTCTATATGACAGATTCTAGGTCCATTCATCTCACTACAAATAACTCAATTTCGTTTCTTTTTATGGCTGAGTAATATTCCATTGTATATATGTGCCACATCTTCTTTATCCATTCATCTGTTGATGGACACTTAGGTTGCTTCCATGTCCTGGCTATTGTAAATAGAGCTTCAATGAACATTGTGGTACATGACTCTTTGAATTTTGGTTTTCTCAGGGTATATGCCCAGTAGTGGGATTGCTGGGTCATATGGTAGTTCTATTTTTTAGTTTTTTAAGGAACCTCCATACTGTTCTCCATAATGGCTGTATCAGTGTATATTCCCACCAACTGTGCAAGACGGTTCCCTTTTCTCCACACCCTCTCCAGCACTTATTGTTTCTAGATTTTTTGATGATGGCCATTCTGACCAGTGTGAGATGATATCTCATTGTAGTTTTGATTTGCATTTCTTTAATGATTAATGATGTTGAGCATCCTTTCATGTGTTTGTTGGCAATCTGTATATCTTCTTTGGAGAAATGTCTATTTAGGTCTTCTGCCCATTTTTGGATTGGGTTGTTTGTTTTTTTGATATTGAGCTGCATGACCTGCTTATAAATTTTGGAGATTAATCCTTTGTCAGTTGCTTTATTTGCAAATATTTTCTCCCATTCTGAGGGTTGTCTTTTCATCGTTTATGGTTTCCTTTGATGTACAAAAGCTTTTAAGTTTCATTAGGTCCCATTTGTTCATTTTTGGTTTAATTTCCATTTCTCTAGGAGGTGGGTCAAAAAGAATCTTGCTGTGATTTAGGTCATAGAATGTTCTGCCTATGTTTTCCTCTAAGAGTTTCATAGTGTCCTACCTTACATTTAGGTATTTAATCCACTTTGAGGTTATTTTTGTGTATGGTGTTAGGGAGTGTTCTAATTTCATTGTTTTACATGTAGCTGTCCAGTTTTCCCAGCACCACTTATTGAAGAGGCTGTCTTTTTTCCACTGTATATTCTTGCCTCCTTTATCAAAGATAAGGCGACCATATGTGCATGGGTTTATCTCTGGGCTTTCTATCCTGTTCCATTGATCTATATTTCTGTTTTTGTGCCAGTACCATACTGTCTTGATTACTGTAGCTTTGTAGTATAGTCTGAAGTCAGGGAGCCTGATTCCTCCAGCTCCGTTTTTCTTTCTGAAGATTGCTTTGGCTATTTGGGGTTTTCTGTGTTTCCATACAAATTGTGAAATTTTTTGTTCTAGTTCTGTGAAGAATGCCAGTGGTAGTTTGATAGGGATTGCATTGAATCTGTAGACTGCTTTGGGTAATAGAGTCATTTTCACAATGTTGATTCTTCCAATCCAAGAATATGGTATATCTCTCTATCTCTTTGTATCATCTTTAATTTCTTTCATTAGTGTCTTATAATTTTCTGTATACAGGTCTTTTGTCTCCTTAGGTAGATTTATTCCTAGATATTTTATTCTTCTTGTTGCAATTGTAAATGGGAGTGTTTTCTTAATTTCACTTCCAGATTTTTCATCATTAGTGTATAAAAATGCAAGAGATTTCTGTGCATTAATTTTGTATCCTGCCACTTTACCAAATTCATTGATTAGCTCTAGTAGTTTTCTGGTGGCATTTTTAGGATTCTCTATGTATAGTATCATGTCATCTGCAAACAGTGATAGCTTTACTTCTTTTCCAATTTGGATTCCTTTTATTTCTTTTTCTTCTCTGATTGCTGTGGCTAAAACTTCCAAAACTATGTTGAATAATAGTGGTGAGAGTGGGCAACCTTGTTTGTTCCTGATCTTAGTGGAAATTGTTTCAGCTTTTCACCATTGAGGACAATGTTAGCTGTGGCTTTGTAAGACATAGTACATTTATTTTAAGGACATTCCAATGGCATAAACAATATAATATATTTATTATATTTAATTCAGGATAAAATACATTTTTTAAATACTATGATTTTCCTGGTGTTTTACCTACATTACTTTGTTTAATCATAACAGCAACCAGTACAGTGTTATTATTCATACTTTTTGTGTAAAGAAATTGATCCTGAAAGAGAGTACTTAATGTACCAAAGAACACACAGCTGGTAATGAAGATTTCAGAAAGAAATGTAGTTATATCTAGCTCCTTCAGTACAACACCATGCCACTGAATGACAGGAAAGGAAAACACTTCCCTAGCCAAGTTTCACGGTCTCTGAAAAATATGGTGGAAAGGAGAGGCAAACATTAATTTCTACTCTGTTATTGACTCTGCCAGTCTTCTTGTTTGTCTTGTTTGTGAAGATAAATAGGAGGTTGTTATAAAGGGTCATCCAGGAATTTAGATAAAGTCCCTCTGGCTCCCATAATACATAGCAGTTGTTGGCTTTTTAAATATATATATATATATCAATTAGTAAGTCCTTTAAAATTGTTACATTATTTTATTTCAAAGTAATATATAAAATGTATATCACATCATATAAAAGATTTAAAAATTTCAACTACTAAGAAATGCATACAATGAAAATTCTGTACTCCTAGCTTTGGAATCTGACCTTCTCCCAGAGGTAACTATGCTTAATAGTTGCTTATATGAGCTTCTAGAAAAAAAAAAAAAAAAAAATATATATATATATATATATATATATATATATATAAAGTAGGTGTGCATATGCAGATATACTTATATAACCTTCTATATATAAATATAGATACTTCATGTGTACATATGTACATATACACATGAAAATATAAATTTAGTGACTACTAAAATAATTACCAAATAACACGATTCTGCCTAAGTTTAAGTTTATTATTATTTCACATATGAGCAATGTGTCAAATACTTTTCATTGTGACTTCAAATATATCTAAACAAAACATAAGATTAAAAATATATCTACAAGAAGCATAGAAAACTTTTTTGATTACAAAAAGAATATTAAAACTTCCTGCCTCAGTACCAACAACATAATTGGGAATTTTCTGCAATATCCTTGCTATCTTATAAGTAGAAAGGAAAATATTTATGTACATCTGTGCCACAGAGTTTTCAATAAAAATAAAAGTGAGTAGTCAATATTCAGTATGATCTTGTAGTATTTTCTATCCTTAATGGAATTTAATCTCCTTGGTACACTCATTTTGGATTTTTTTCATCTCTGTGTGATCTTGTACTGACTTTAAGAGAGCTTCCATGAAATACTGGTGATGTTGTGACATAGAGTATATAAAAAAGAACTTTCTAAGATAGAGAGTATTAATAACCGAGAAACAAAAAATGTTTTGTATTGGTATTGGACTATTAGCATGTGATTATACTAAAAGTTCCTCTAGAGCTTTACTTTTTTAAATAGGTTACTATTTTTTCATCCATTCAACAATAACTTTTGAGACTTTAGGTAGTTTATTTGAAAAGGAAAAAAGTTCCATTATTTTTTTCCAGTTTGAAGCCACTAAGACGTCAAACTAAAGCTTCTGAAAATTAAAAACAAAACAAAACAAAATGAAAAATCATCTCTGAACATTGGCCTATATGTGGATGTTCTATAAGCTGTTTACAGCTTGGTCATTAGAAATCCTCATGTTGCTTTGGCTGTTAGAAGTTTGGAATTAGTCATATTTTTATGCTTGACGTAATTTCACTGAAAAAAAATCTGTTTTATGTTGCTCCAAGTAATAATGCCTATGATTTTAGAACTTTTGTCTGGTTCTCTTTTTAAAAGCATCCGTCATTTAATTAAGAGTTTGTCTTAATACTGTCATTAGGAAATTAATGCTAGATTGCTAACCCCCATGATCAACAGGAAAAAAAAACAACACTGAAAATCCTTCATGTCTTATCTTATAGCTGACCCCACTGAATGGAAGTGGAGAGAAATCACCAGTAATGATCATTCCCTTAAAGGGAAAAATACAGCGTTTTCATATATGGTCTTCCATCTACCTGGGATGCTTTTACTCTCTCCTTTGCCAACCTAATGTTTTTCAGGCATGCATCTCTTTAAACTTTACTTCCCCAGAGTTAGATAATGTCAGTACTCTATCCCATCTACCTAAATCCTTCCCATCTCACTAATGCTGAAGTGCAAATCTCTACTGAGTAGATCCATGTGTCTATTCTAAGTTTCTAACATCACATACCTCACTATCTTATGCCCTTACTCCACACCAGTCGCACTGGCCTCGTTGCTGATTCTCAAACATGCCAGGCATTCTCTGTTCTCAGGGTTATGTCATTGCTGCTCTATCTGACCTGCTATGTTCTGCACCAGTTGTCAGGAGGCTGGCTCCCTGTCTCATTTAAGCGTTTGCTCATGTCATTTTCTCAGTCTTGTCTTCTCTGGCTATTTATTTAAAACTGAGTCCCCTGATCATGCACCAAACTCTTTTCCTTATTTATTTTCCTCCATAGCACCCATCATCCTCTGATATACCATACTATATACTCTAGATTATAAACTTCAACAAAGCAGATATTTTTGTCTGTTTCATTGACTGCTATATCTCCCCCATATTGGAATAATGCCTGACTTGTTTTAGGTACTCAATAAGAATTTTCTAGTAAACAAACGAATGGAAAATATGTATGTTAAGGACATTTAATCTGGGATCTATCCAGGCCCATAGATTAGCTTCATGAGTTCAATGAATCTCTTGAAACTGATTACAAAATATTCATAGGTGTTCCTGTATGTATTCTAAAAAGTATGTGGCTAGCTATCATCATTCTGAGGCTTAACATAATATACCTTTCAATACTTAACACATAGGAAGTTCTCAAAATTACAGTTAATATTAGTACTCTATTGAATGGCAAGTACCTGTTCATGCATTTTTTTGGACTAGAATATAAAATTCTCAAATAACTTTGAACTCATGTTTTCTAACATAATGTTTGAACTCATATTCTCATATTTGAAAATATCTTTGATCTCATATTATCAAGCATGAAGCAAGCTAACCTTGCTTAATAAATATTTGATGAACTGAACAATTCATATAAAAATTCCACAAAGAAAAAATGAGAACTAGTTCAAGTTGGTAGATTGAGTGAGTAGCACTCAATGGAATCTCCTTCCCAAGACCCCATTAAAATAAGATTAATAAAATATATAAGAAAATTCACCAAAAAAATGAACAAGATGTGAACATCATTGCACATAATTTTATTAACATTTTGGAAGGTGTAGAGTGAATGAAAAAGCAGTTACTGATGAAGAGCTTTCAGAAAATTTGACTTTCTAACCCCTAGAAAGCTAAAGAATGCCCAGGATGCCTGGGAATACAAAAAGGCAGGTAGCAGTAAGGAGAGAAATGAAATCTGAATATTATTTGAAAATCTATAGCTGAATGGTCAATCTCATCACTCTTCCACACATATACTCCACACCCCACCCTATATCCATTCTGCAAAAGTAAATTCAGGGTTACTCCAACACTAGAAAATAAGCCAAGAAAGAAAATATGCAATAGAAGAAATTATGGCTGCAGTCCAGGAAATCAAAAGATGTTGATAGAAGAGAGATGTCAGAAAGATGGCAGAATAGAATGCTACAGACATTCCTTCCCCCACAAAGACATTGAGGTAACAGTATATAAGACCAGAACCCTAGAGCGTGGTTGACAAGCTATAGCACTTAGGTATATGTAAAATCAAGAAGGAATTCCAGCAAAACAGGTTTGAAAATTCATGGAGTTTTAAATACCCATTTGTGTCTGTCCATCTACACAGTATAATGCATGCAACCAGGGGAAACTTACCATACTTGGGCTCTTCCATTGGATGGAAACAAGAGTGCATCCAACATTCTAGCTTGTTGAGAGCCTGCCTGATGGAATGGCTTTTATCTTGCCTGTTTTGGAGCATTTAGGGAATAGTGGCAGAATTTGGAAGCCACTAAAAATAGGCAAGCACCACTGCATGTAAGAGCTGCAGTTCCACAGACAGATTCCAAGGGGAACAAGAGATCAGAAAAGATTTGAGAGGTCCTGAAACCTTTAGCCAGGCTGACTGGCAAAGGTTTTTCCCTTCATAAAGCAAGTATGCAAAGACTACAGAGGAGGTTGTCTTCTTCAAATGCTCATATCCCAGAAAAAGATTAAAAGGAATATAAAGAAATAGTAAAATATGGCCCAATCAAGGGAAGAAAATAAAATTATGGAAACCAAACCTAAAAAATACAGATCTATGAGCTACCTAACAAATAATTTAATAGTAACTGTCGTAAGAATATTTAACAAACTTAAAGAGACTACAGATAAACAAATAATTGAAACCAGGAAAACAATGCATGAACAAAATGAGAATACCAACAAAAAGAAACTATAAAAAGAATTAAACTGAAATTCTGGAGTTAAAAAAAACTAAAAAATTCACTGGAGGGTTTCAATAGCAGACTTGTTCAGGCAGAATAAAGAATGATCACACTTGAACAAAAGTCATCTGAAGTCATTAAATCAGAAGAGGAAAAAGAAAATAGAATTAAGAAATAAGAAGAAAATCTAAGAGACTTATAAGATACCATCCAGTGGACTAAAATACACATTATGGAAATCCCAGAAGGAGAAGAGACAAAAAGGGACAGAAAGCTTCTCTGAAAAAATAATGGCTAGTGGCTGATTCACTTTGTTATAAAGCAGAAACTAACACACCATTGTGGAGCAATTATACTCCAATAAAGATGTTAAAAAATAATGGCTGAAAACTTCCAAAATCTGATGAAAGAAATAGACATATAATTTCAAGAAGCTCAAAGACTCCATTTGGGATAAATCCAAATAGAACCACAGTGATACACATTCATTATAATAAAACTACCAAAAGTCACAAAGAATCGTGAAAGCAGCAAGAAAAAAGTAACTCATCACATAAAAGTAAAACTTCCATAAACCTATCAGCAGATTTCTCAGAATAAATTTTATAGGCCAGAACAGAGTGGGATAACACACTTAGATGCTGAAAGAATAAAATTGTCAACAAAGAATATTACACTATATCCAGAAAAAATATCCTTCACAAATGAACAAGAAATTAAAATTGTCCTAGATAAACAAAAAGTTAGGCAGTTTATTGCCACGGGCTAACTCCACATGAAACACTAAAGGGAACCCCTTTAAGATGAAACAAAAGGATGCTAGACAGCAACATGAAGCCAAATGGAAATATAAAGTTTCACAGTAAAGGTAATACATGGACTGACATAGTAACCTGTGTTACCATAACTTTGGTGCCTAGAATTTAAGTGAGAAAAATATTTTTGAAACTATAAATCTATCTTAATGTGTACACAATATATTAAAACATTACAACCGATGACACAGAAGGAAAATGAATTATAAGATAATATTATCAACAATTGTACACCAAAAAATGTGATATCCTAAAAGAAGTGCATAAATTCCTAGAAACACCCACTTACCAAGACTGAATTATGAAGAAATAGAAAATCTGAACAAACCAGTAACTAGTAAGTAGTTTCAATCAATAATCAAAAGCCACCCCTGCCCCCCCAAATAAAAGCCCAGGATCAGATGGCTTCACTATAAAAATTAACCAAACATTTGAAGAATTAGCACAAGTACTCTTGAAACTCTTCCCAAAAATTGAAGAGAAAGAAACAAGTCCTCACTTTATAAGGACATCATTACTCTGATACCAAAGCCAGACAAAGACAATACAAGAAAACTACAAACCAAATACTCCTAATGGATATTTATGTAAAAATCTCAACAGAACACTGGCAAACTGAATTCAGCAGCATGTTAAAATAATTATACTACATGACAAAATGAGATTTATTCCTGGAATGTGAGTACAGCTTAACATATGAAGTAAAAATGAAAATCAGTCAGTGTAATATAGCACATAGTAGAATGGACAAAAACCACATAATTATCTCAACTGATGAAGAAAAAAAGCATTTGACAAGATTCAAGAACTTTTCATGATAAAAACACTTAACAAAATAGGAATAGAAGAAAACTACCTCAACATATTAAAATCCATCTATGAAAAGCCCACAGCTAACATCATAGTCAATGGTGAAAGAATGAAAACTGCAAATATGTATTATTTAGCCATAAAAAATAGAAAATCCTACCATTTGCAACAACATGGATGAACTTTGAGGGCATTATACAAACTGAAATAAATCCGACTGAGAAAGACAAATATTATATGACCTCAATTATACCTGGAATCTAAAAAATCCTAACTCATAGAAAGAGAGTAAATTCTTATTGCCAAGGGCAAAGGGTGAAGGTGGTCAAAGAGTACCAACTTCTAGTTACAAGATGAATAAGTTCTGGGGATGCAATGTAAGGCATTGTGACTATAGTTAACAATACTGTATTTTGCACTTGAAAATTGTTAGGATAGTAGATATTAAAAGTTCTTACCACACACAGAAAAAAGTAATTACGTGAGGTGATAGATTTGTTAACTACCCTCACCGTGGCAATAATTTCGCAGTTTATATGTCTGTCAAATCACTGCGTAGTATACCTTAAACTTACACAATGTGATATGTCAATTTATCTCAATAAAGCTTAAAAAAATAAAATTAATACAATAAAAATACCATTTTGGGGCTTCCCTGGTGGCACAGTGGTTGAGAATCCGCCTGCTGATGCAGGGGACACGGGTTCGTGCCCCGGTCCGGGAAGATCCCACATGCCGCAGAGCGTCTAGGCCCGTGAGCCATGGCCGCTGAGCCTACGCATCCGGAGCCTGTGCTCCGCAACGGGAGAGGCCACAACACCGAGAGGCCCGCGTACCGAAAAAAAAAAAATAAAAAAAATAAAAAATAAAATAGCATTTTGGTTATATAAATGAGAAGAATTGTATTCAAAACAGGCTAAAGAGTTTACTTCCCCTGAGTGGGATTAAATAAGAATATGGCAAATGGAGCCAGAGGAAGACAGAGCAGAAGGGTCTTAGATTTCACAGAAGTTCTTATGGATACAATTTAACTCATTAGTATGTGCATGAAACATATTGATAAGACATATACATTATTTTAGGGTAAAAACAGCTGGGTTTTTGCTGGAATACTTGCAGTATAAAATAGGATATGGGAGAGAGAAATTCTATAGTGTAAATATTCTGTTCTTAGTTAAGAGATTTAAAAGGACAGCAGATATCAACCTATTTTGACACGTGACAGATTTACATGAGTTTTTCCTTAAAAAAAAATCACTGAAGGGGAGTGGCTGAGGATGGACTGAGGAGATAAGGATGTCAATGGCAATCCTTTTGAGTCTATTGTTGAAGAAGCAGAAAACTACTCATGGATACTGTGAAAAACAGCAGAGGCAAGAATCTTAGTATCTCTTTTGTGTAAGATGTATAAATCAATGAAGGGCAAATAAACCCAGCCAATGTACCAACCTCCACAGAACCTTTAAAATAGAAGTCACTGCAAGAATATAGACTCATTTCCTAGGAATAGGTTAATGTAAATTCATGAATTTCTAATTAGCAATTAACATTTAAACAAATAGAGAAAGTACTATATTCTCTCTTAATTCTAATACATAGGTGTATTTTAGCTGTTCTCCTTTAGAAATTTAATTCAATAATTTATGGACTTTTCTAAAAAAAAAAATCTCTTTTAACATGCCACAAATAGTAGACTATTTTGTGTAGCTATATTTTCTTTCTGGACCATCTGCCTACAAATCAGGAATTCAACAAGTTTGAACTCAAAATAGTACTACTCTCTCTGAAATCTCTCCTTCACCTTTAAACCCAAATGCTCAAAATTAGATACATCATCTTCTCACAGCTCGCCCTCCTCCCTCACCACCAGGCATATTCAGGCTGCCTTCCCTAGAGTTCTGCAAAAACAAACCCCTTCGTCTCCAGCCTCTATCTCCAATTTATAAATCTCTATCTCCATTCTGTCACTTTCTTTGCTACAACTGTTCTCCCAGATTGATTTTTATGCCCAGGCATCTAAAAACTTGCAGCAGCTTAAAACTGGTTTCCTTTACTCCAGTTGTACTCTTCTCAAACCCATGCCCACGATGTTGTCAAAATAATCTAATTACGGGCTTCCCTGGTGGCGCAGTGGTTGAGAGTCCACCTGACGATGCAGGGGACATGGGTTCGTGCCCCGGTCCGGGAGGATCCCACATGCCGCGGAGCGGCTGGGCCTGTGAGCTATGGCCGCTGAGCCTGCGCGTCCGGAGCCTGTGCTCCGCAACGGGAGAGGCCACAATGGCGGAAGGCCAGCATATCAGGGAAAAAAAAAAATCTAATTATAAATCAAATATGTGCATGTCTCTCCACTGTTTAAAATGACTTTCTTTTAGCTTCAAGATGAAAGTTAAGCACTTAGCATTGTTTATGAAGTTCTCCATATTCTGATCTCTGTCACCTTCTTTAGCCCTGCTACTTTTTGTCTCACTGTGGTAATGATAGGTGGCCATAAAATCTTTGTACTCTTCCCATTGAGAGGTAGAGTCCAGTCACTGTCACCATCACCATACCCTCATGACTGAATTTCTCCATTAGAATATGGCAGAAGTCATGCTGTTTACCTAATATCTAAGTGCAATTAACTAGTTTACATATATTACCCCTTGCATCATGTCTGCGATGTAAGCTTATAGTCCCATTCAAAAGATGAGGAAATTGAGGCACAGTGTCTTTACAGAAGTGGCTAAGATTCAAATCCAAAAGGCAGGCTTAAAGAGCTTTGCTTCTGCTTTCACCCTTGTCAATAACACTCATTCTTGGAATCCAGTTTTGAGATAGACCAGACAGCCACGTGAAGAAGTCCACATGGAGGAGAATCCCAACTCCTAGCTAACTTCTCCAGCTGAGATCCCAGCCAGTGACCAGCTGCAGCTACCAGTCACATGAGTGATGCTTGTGTAGCAGATGATCCATCCCTGCCAAAATCTGCCCCAATTGTATAATCATGAACAAGTAAATGATTGCTGTTAGTTTGTTTGCTATGTTGATAGAAAATTAAAATATACATGCTTAACAAGCTATATATAAATATATATATATACACACATATTACATATACTTAATTTCCAAAGACAGATAGTTCATGCCTATGCCTCTATTATATTTTATAGACTTTTCTGAAAAACCTTTCTTAGCTCACTGCTCAAACTCATTTTAAAGATAAGTAAAGGCAGAATCCTCTCTAAGATGCATTCTGTGACACTGCCATCTCACCCCCTCTCAAATTGCAAAGTTGGGCTTGGTACCCTTCCTTAGTGCTTCTACGATATCTATTAGAATGAAACTGTCTGAGAACAGGTGGTGTGTATTAATCACTTTCATTATATTTTCTTATCAGATAGTCTCCCTATCCCCAAATAGGCTTCTACTAAATATTGAAATAACTAAATTTTCTTATTGTGTTAGCTACCTGAATTGTGGACAAGTGATCTTTGTAGTAAAATGAGAACAAGGAATTAAGAAGAAGGTGGTGAAGGAAGGAGGAAATAAAATCTAAATGGAATGCACATAGTTACATGTATTTAACACTTATAGTATCTTTATGAAACAAACGTTAGTCCTCTTATTTTAGAAATGAAGAAATTGAGGTTCAGAATGTTTACAGAGATAAATGAGATTCAATCTCAAGTATAAGTGACTTCAAAGTCCTTATTCTTCCTATTATACTGTTGTGCCTTATGTTCCCAACCCATGCAGTCTTCTAAAACTAGTAAAGTCATATAGAATCAGGAAATATTACTCAGCTAGTGTATTGTGAAGAGTTGAACATAACATCATGCTGATGCCTGATGTTTCATAGAGTAGTGCTACAAATATTGTGTTCTGGAAAACCATCATCATTACCTGAGTACTTGCGAAAAATGTGAATTCATGGCCCTCACCCCTGAATCGCTAAATCAAATCTTGGGTGTTGGGTCCCAGCAGTTTGTGTTTTAACAAGCCCCACAAGTGATTTGAATGCTTTCTTAATTGAAAACCACTGCCTTTGAATATCACCACCTTTGTGATCACAGACCATTTAGTATGATTTTCTCTTTTCACAGATAAAGAAACAGAGGGTATCTATGTCTGGCCTTGTGAATTTATTATAATTAACAAATGGCAAAGCAAAAACTAAAGTCACGGTATCCTGATTACCAGTTAAAGGCTTTCATTGCATCTCAGTGAGATTTTTACGTGTAACGTATGTCAAATTTTGACTACCAATAACATAAAAGTTTTGTTTCAAACAGAAGAATCAGAAGTACATATACATACATATACTTATCTAAATACGCTGAGATGGCAATTGCTCTCAGAAGGACATACGCAGAGACTTGAATCTCAGCAGGCTAACATACTCAGCTTTAGTAGGGCAAAGACAAGGGAGGTTCACAAAAGAAACACGCTAAGGATACATTGAACCAGCGTGAACTGATGAGGCAAGATTATAGAGTACTGCAATGTAATCATAGCATAAAGAACAGGCTGAAGTACCAAAATCAGAAATATGAGCCAAAGCTCTGCAAACATCTGCTTTACCCCAACTCAAGATTACTAGTCACATTTGCCTGGGGTAAAACAATCTGCTGGTCACACTTTACCAAACTTAGATGGCAATTCTGAAACATGAGAAGGCCAAGAAAATGCATGTGTGCTCAAATGTACATAAATACCCAGAAAACAAAACTTCATAAATATATGTAATATATATAAATGCAGATGAATTTAGATACATGGCATTTTAGTATTCACAAAGCCAGAAAATATCTCTTCATACTTTGAAAGGTTTAGGAAAAAATTGAATATGATAATCTCCTCTTGGAGATTTACATGCACTTTAGGGTATCAAAATCCTTAAGGTGTTCTACAGCAAATAAAACCTTTCTTAAGCTTTCATTACCCATTCTTCTTTGAACAAAGATTTAAAAAATAAATTCTAACAAGTGTATAGTCTTCTTCTAAGGACCAATCCCCATCCTCTTACTCCACTAGGATTTCAGTGTTCCCTGCTGCCTATTCTGTTGGACAAGAAACAAAGACTGTATATGCCTAGTAGCACTAACACTCCTGTGGAAAAGGAATCACAGGCTGGAGAGATTTCCTATAAAATTTTGGGGTTTTGCTTTCTCTTGAAAAAAAAATCTGATAACATTGTGCTTACGTTCCTGTAAGGCAACAATTAGCTCTCACCTATTAGTGGCTGCCGTTTTATGCTGAGATAAGGGCTCTTCTGTTTGCCACAGTGCTTACCACTGCCTAATTCACTCAATTATTTTATCTGCTTGCCCTTATAAGTTTCAGAATTTGTTATCCTTATTGTGGGACTTAGAGGGAAAAGGGTCACTCACTTCAGATGACAAGAAATTGCCAGTGATTTAGGTAGGGGTTTGTGATTAATTACTTTGCTACTTAGTGGATTTTACTTTTGCTTAAACTACTTGCTGATGATAGTCATAGGTCAGAATGCAAATACTCACATTGTTTTCCTACATATCCACTCTCATTCTGTCTGGTTTTAGATGAAAATAATGAAGTCAAAGAACTATTGATAATTTGTGGTCTGAAATATACATGTAAATCAAAAACCTTTCCCCCTGTGTTCTAATAAGATGATTTTAAAATAATATCATCTCTGTTCTTTGGAAACCTAACTTTCATTAACTGATATTCCAGGCGATGTTGTTCCATCTTCTCCATGTAAATGAGGGAATCAGATTGCCATTTGCTTTTATTCTATTTAAACATCTATGAGGAAGAAGAGTAAAATGATAAATATGCTAAACTTGTTTGAATTGCTATTTAGTACAATGCCTAGATTTTGTTATTTGAAGAATATTCCTCCCACAATAAAATAATTATTATTTAAAAAGAAACAATCTGTATGTCTGAAGAAGACATAGATTGCCAACAAACACACGAAAAGATGTCCAACATAACTAATCATTAGAGAAATGCAAATTAAAACTACAATGAGGTATCACCTCACACCAGTCAAAATAGCCATCATCAAAAAATCTACAAACAATAAATGCTGGAGAGGGTGTGGAGAAAAGGGAACCCTCTTGCACTGTTGGTGGGAATGTAAATTGATACAGCCACTATGGAGAACTGTATGGAGGTTCCTTAAAAAACTAAAGATAGAACTACCATACGACCCAGCAATTCCACTACTGGGCATATACCCTGAGAAAACCGTAATTCAAAAAGATACATGTACCACAATGTTCATTGAATCTCTATTTACAATTGCCAGGACATGGAAACAACCTAAATGTCCATCAGTGGATGAATGGATAAAGGAGATGGGACCCATATATACAATGGAATATTACTCTGCCATAAAAAGGAACAAAACTGAGTTATTTGTAATGAGGTGGGTGGGCCTAGAGTCTGTCATACAGAGTGAAGTAAGTCAGAAAGAGAAAAACAAATACCATATGCTAACACATATATATGGAATCTTAAAAACTGGTATTGATGAACCTAGTGGCAGGGCAGGGGATAAAGACACAGACCTAGAGAATGGGCTTGAGGACACAGCAGGGGATGGGGAAGCTCTGACAAAGTGAGAGAGTAGCATTGACATATAGACACCACCACATATCAAATGGATAGCTAGTGGGAAGCAGCCACATAGCACAGGGAGACCAGCTCGATGCTTTGTGACCACCTAGAGGGGTGGGATAGGGAGGGTGGGAGGGAGGCTCAAGAGGGAGGGGATATGGGGACATATGTATACTTATAACTGATTCACTTTGTTGTACAACAGAAACTAACACACCATTGTAAAGTAATTATACTCCAATAAAGATATTTTTTAAAAAGTTAAAAAAAATAAAAAGAAATAGAGACAGTTTGGGAATAATACATCATATTCAGCTTTTCTCTCTGGTTTCTAAGATCTGCCTTCCTTCTTCCTTCTGGGCATGCAAAGAAGATAAGCCACTCTGACTTTCTCCTTTTGCTCATTTTTCTCTTCTAGCTGTGTCTGCTCCTGAAGGGAATATAAAGTGTCAGGGAACTTAGGAAGCAGCTTGAGTGTTATCTGGGCTGGTTTTTCCATTCTCTGCTTGCTCAGTAAGGAACTATGGTGTAACTGTCACCCTCCTCAGTACTGTTAGGGCCCTCTTGGAGGACAAAAGGAAAAAGAGTAATATAGAGCATTAAAACAAACTTTCTATGATTAGATAATTTTAAATTCACGGAAGAGTTGGTAAAGATAGCATACAGGGTTTCTATATACATTTCCACTAGCTTCCCTTTATGCTAACAACTTAACCACAGAATATTTATCAAAACTAAGAAATTAACATTGATAACAATGCTATTCAATATTAACCAAAATACATAATTTATGGGTTTTTTTTAATATTGTCCTTTTCTGTCCCAGGATCCAGTCCAGGATATCATGTTGCATTCAGTTATTAGGTCTCCTTAGTCTCCTCTAACATAGGAGAGCGCCTCAGACTTTTCTTTAAAAAAACTTTATACTTCTGAAAAGTACTGGTCAGTTCATAGAATGTCCCTTAGTTTGGTTTGTCTGATGTTTTATTTTGATTAGATTGAGGTTATGCATTACTGTGAAAGATATCTCAGAAATCGTATGCCTTTCCTAGTGCATCATATCAGGGGTACATGATATCTGTATCTTATTACTGGTGATGTTAACCTTGCACTAGACCACTTGGCAAAAGTGGTGTTTGCTTGGGTTTTATCAAGTTGCTGTTTTCCCTTTTTAATTAACAAATATTTTGTAGGAGATATCTTGAGACTATACAAATACCCTATTTCTGCTTAAACTTTTGTCTACTAATTTCTACATCCATGCCTGTTACTTTTCCATTTGCTGCTTTCTTTCTGTCACCAATATTTGAAATTCTTCTGTAGGGGATATTTATCTATTCTTCTCTATTTATTTATTTTTTTAAAAATAAATTTATTTTTGGCTGTGTTGGGTCTTCGTTGCTGCATGCGGGCTTTCTCTAGTTGCAGCAAGCAGGGGCTACTCTTCGTTGTGGTGCACAGGCTTCTCACTCTGGTGGCTTCTCTTGTTGCAGAGCAAAGTCTCTAGGCACGCGGCTTTCAGTAGTTGTGGCGCATGGGTCTAGTTTAGTTGTTCCGTGACATGTGGGATCTTCCCGGACCAGGGCTCGAACCCATGTCCCTTGCATGGGCAGGCGGATTCTTACCCACTGCGCCACCTGGGGAGCCCTCTCCTCTATTTATTAATTTATTTTGTTATTTATTATATCATATGGACTCATGAATTTTATTTTATCACAAGAAACAGTCATAGACACCACAGAAATGAACAAGTGTGATTATGTTCCAATAAAACTTTATTTATGGACGCTGAACTGAATTTATATGATAGTCACATGCTGTGAAATATTATTTTTTAAATATTTTTCAACTATGAAAATGTAAAAATCATTCTTAGCTCACAGATGGCAGAAAAACAGGTAGTGGGTAGGGTTTGGCTCACAGATTATAGTTTGACAATTTCTGGTTTAATTAATAAATTTAACCATTTTCAAAATACCTGATACAAAAATTGTGGAAGAAATCCAGAATAACCACAATTTAAAAATTATCCAAGGAAAGAGATGCATAATGCCTTGACCACTGCCTCAAAAATATAATATTTAATAGCCCCCAAAATAGGAATAGTGAATCTCACAATTTCCATTTGTTAGCTTGCCTTCCTTAGCAGTTTATTCTCACTGGAAGACTTTTCCTTATATAGAGTCCACTAGGATCACCTTCTGAGAGTGGAGTTGAAGTTTTGCTGTTTATTTTCCCTGTTGTGACATTTATTTTTTCAATAAATCTACAACAAATATGTATCTTTATCTAGAACCTCTACTGTGCCAGGAATTTTTCCAGACACTTGGAATATAATAGTAAACAAAACAGGCAAAAGTCTTTGTATTCACGAAGCTTATATTCTAGTGTATGTTTTGATGGGAGGGGATAGAGACAGATATGAAAAAATAAAAATAATATAAAATTAAATAACATGATATCTGTGAAGGGTTAAATACTATGGAAAAGAAAACAGATCAAGGCAAAAGAGAAAGAAGAAACAGAGTTGGGGAAGTTCCATTTTAAATCAAACAGAGTAGATCTCACTGAGAAGATGATTTGGGAATAAAAGATTTGAAGGAGGTTAGGGAATTTGCCTTGGAAAAAGCTGTAAGGTAAGAGTTCCTAGAGGAGATAAGAGCCACTGGGAAATCGCTAATATCCCAAAGCCAATATGTCTGCAGCAGAGTAAGGCAAGGCAGGAATAGCAGGAACAAAAGACGGAGGGGATGAAGTGGACTGTTCATTTTGATTTAATTCTGTGGAGACAAATAGCTTGGCTAATCAGGTGCATGCCAGAATTTAAGAGAGAGAAAGAAAGAAAGAGAGAAGGGAAGAAGAGAGAGAGGCAGTGGGAGGAAGAAGGGAAGGTTTTAAAATAAAATGGAGACCAGGCTTCAAAATCCCCATACAACAAAACCATTTAAGCCATGTAAGCAAAACTAAATCTAGCTTATATTGTGAACAAGCAAAACTTAACTTAGGTTATTTCTTATAAATGCTTCTGATGATAATCATAAAAGAAACTTAAGTCATCTTTCTAAAGTGGTATAAGATAGTCACTTTTAACGAATCCCATAATGTCTGGAACCACCACTGTAATAACCTATCATTGTAAAGGTTAAAAACTTCCTTATTTTCACTTTAAAAGTCATCCTGTAATATCCTACCTCTAAGCTTTGTATCATTTTTGGATTTGAAGACTCCCAGTTTATGAGTTGTTCTTCTATGTTCAATAAACTCTTGCCAAATACTATTTTACTGATCTGGTTTTAACATTTACTGTTTCTGGATTTTTGACAAAGGGAAGATGGGAAGGAGTGAAGGAGGGAGGGAGGGAGGAAGCAAAGAAGGAATCAAAGAATGAAGGAAAGAAAGAAGGGACAAATATACTACTTATATATATATTTTATGTAAGTATATACTACTTAAATATATTTTATATATATTAATATAAAAATTATCTGAAGTAACATCTCATAAACTCAGAGGATTGTATTTTTGTAAAATAACATTAATAAATATAATATTTAAAATAAATAAACTCTATGGTGAGTTAATATGTTCCAAGCACTGCATTAAGCATTTTCTATACATATTCTCATTTAATCTTCACAATGTGAGTAAAGAATCTTGATGGCATTATTTTAAAATATCCATAACTTGGAAATAAGTAAAAGATGACTGCATGTCCATTCAGTGTCACACTAGAGCATTGTCTGACAGGACTAGCCAAGAGTTCTGTAATTTTCTAGTGTTATATACATTTTATTTTATTATTTTATTTTATTTTATTTTATTTTATTTTATTTTATTTTATTTACTGTTGATGGAGGATTTAAGAACTCAGTAAAGGTAGCTAGTGATTTGTATAAAATTGATAGTATTGTAAATGCTTCATGTCAAATAGCAATGCAAATGAATGTTTAGATGCAAATAGAGATACAAGCATGCTAAAGATTTCCCCCCCAAAGTTGTATTTATTTTTTATTGTCCAGTGGGACATCAACCTGTTTTTATGTGATTTAGAAATCCTATTCCAGCTTTCTTTTTAAATAGAAAATAAAGAAATACTTTGAATAGAAACACTTTGGTTTTTCTTAATTTTTTAAAAGCAAGGTTTCTCATAAAGAAGTTTAATACATTTTGACACATGCTTATTCTATATTTCTACGAAAACTGTACTTTTAACTTTTTGCAAAGTGTACTTTGAGAATTTCAATGGCATGCCCCTGATTAAGCCTAGGCAAATAGGAGAAACTCTCAAATGGCTGAAGCTGTAAGATAAAGATTCTGGAACGGTTCTTGACCATGAAAACTCTTGTGAACCAAAATTTAAAGAGAGTAGAGTCTACAGACAGAGAGAGTTAAGGAAGATGCACAAGGAAGATAGAAAAGAGGTGGAAAGAGTTTTGACATTGTTCAAGTACTGGCTTCTACTTTTCTCTGAAGTCCAGCTCAGATCCCATCCTCAACTTCAACTGGACAGCTTAGAATAATTATTTATAAGTTCATTATTCTTAAGCTAATTTAAGTGGTGCTGTTATTTGGTTATTTTTTGTAATGCAACCCCAAATACAAAAAAGAAAAATAGTGTTTCAACTATAATACATCTAAAAATGTAGCTGGCTGCATGGTGGATCCTCGAAAGGATTTCTTCACAGTGGGTTGACAGATACCAGTCTTTTTGATATTGCTTATTTTCTCTGAGGCACATGCTAGAGAACCACAGGAATGGGAGATTTAAAGTGATTAGTAGAAAGATATCAGGTTGCCAGTTCATATATATCAAGTGTCTGACATGTGTGAGCTCTGCTCTAGAAACTAGGGAAATATTACTCAAGTAAACTGACAAAAATCTTTTCCCTCAGAAGGAACTTATGCTTTGGTAAAGAGTTGTTCTTAGTGAAATCTTTTTCTCTTTGGTATGGCCCGCCTGAGAATAATTAAGAATTCACAATACAAGCTAGTTTTGTAAAAAGAAACTCTTTTTGCCTACCTTCAGATATATGAGATTGTGTGAGATTACCATGATCAAGAAAGACATTCTGGGAAATGGCGAGGGGAGATTCTGAGTCTTGTGACCCAATACCACTGCTGTGAATCCTTGCCAGGAGGCAAATGACAATGTACCTAAAGATAGAAATACTGAGTCTCCAGGCCTATTACTAAGAAACGGAGCCAAAACAATAGAGTCCAAATCAAACTGCAAGATTTCCCAAGATTTCTGGATTTTGGTTACCAGCAAATAGAACTCCTTCAAATAAAATTGCTAATAGCAAAGTTTTAAGGATTAAAAAGTTTAACGTTAGTTCATATAGTTTACATCATTTTTGAATGATAGCTATTCTATACAAGCATCCTGAATTTACTGAAAGCGTTAATTAAAGTATGGACGTGATTCATATCTTTGAGGAGTTCATAATTAGGCTATGCAAAGCTGTGAGGAAATAAATAACAGTGCGGAGTAGAGAAGAAGAAAGTCCAGAGGGATGAGCAAAGCCATAGATACTGCAACTGTCAAAGGGCCCAGATTTACTCTAAGCCTGAATCTATACACTTGACATTCAGAGTAAAGCAAAATCTCACTTTAATGAGACCATTTTATCATCAGCCTCTGCCTTTCTCCTACAAGAAGCTAGCTGTTAAGAGCAATATGCTAATGACCTGATTCCAAAGCAAACTTTGAAATAAGAAGTCCTAGAAATACTACCTTATTCATGCATCATTAACATTTATATAGAAGAGGTTTTTTGTTGTTTTTTTTTTTTTTGCTGTACGCGGGCCTCTCACTGTTGTGGCCTCTCCCGTTGCGGAGAACAGGCTCTGGACGCGCAGGCTCAGCGGCCATGGCTCACGGGCCCAGCCGCTCTGCGGCATGTGGGATCTTCCCGGACCGGGGCATGAACCCGTGTCCCCTGCATTGGCAGGCGGATTCTCAACCACTGCGCCACCAGGGAAGCCCACAGAATATTTTTTAATCAGTGTCTATGCCTTCTACCATGTATGTATTTGTAAATAGTGCCTTAGCGTCCTGTGGAAAGAAGAAATGCAAAACACATCCAAGAATAACAATGACAAAAGATAAAATAAGATAAGGAAACCTAATCTGTAGAATCTCAGATTTTAGAGCTAGAAGAGAATTTAGAGATTATTTAAATCAATTCCCTTCATTTTGAAGATAAGAAAAGCCCAGATAGGTTACGCACACATAGAGCCAGGAATAGATACAGATATTCCAATGAAAGTGGAAGCCAGAACCACAGAGGAGCCAGAGTCTGTACAGTCTTACAGCTAAAGAAAACACACACGCGCACACACACACACACTTACACACACACACACAAAAAAGAGCCCTACTTTCAGGTGTTCTTTGTTTGCATTGTTTAATGCACAAAAGCACCACATTTCATTGATTCCGTAAATATGTATTGAGAACATACCATACACCAGGCTTTCTGTTAAGTGTTAACAAATACAGTGGCTGCTCAAGTATTTGTTTTCTAAAACAAATAAACCTGCAGTACCATGCTTTGAAATAAAGGTTATGTTAAATCAGGTTTTACCTATACCATGAGGCTATGACTCCTAATCTCACTAAATTAAAATTCTAAAGGCATAGATATTGCCTGAAATAGTATTTTCAGAAAATTACAGTGGATGACATAAATAAAGAGCATGCCATGCTTAAGTTTCCTATAAGAAAGAGCAGATTAAGTTATGATTGCCACAAGATGGGAATCAGAGAAGCTGATAGAGGGGTATTAGTCTCTCCACCGTATCAGACCATCAATTCAAGAGGAAGACATAGAGAGTTCGAATACCATCCAGACTCTACCAGTGGTCAGCAATGTTCATTCTGAGGTGGTAGGGAGTAACATGCATGGAGGGATTTCTGTAAGATGGTCATTTTCCACAACAGCAATGTTTTCAAGTTTCAGGTTGGGAAATTTATCTGGTTTAATTAGAAGCATACCAAAAGATGGCAGTGATCATAGGAAAGGTCCTGGAAAGCAGAGAAATATGTGAGAAAGTCAAGGTTTCTAGATAAAATCTGCCTCAGGGCCAGGTTCCAAGTAACACAGGAAACAATTCCTACGACATAGTGGGAACCTCATAAACTTGTTGAATTCATGAATGAATTAATGATATTGTCATCATTCACCAGTGTAAGTAACACGTTACACTCAATCTTTCTTTGAATACATGTTGCTTTGGTACCTATAATATTCAAAGTATTCTGATAGGTTCTATTGACGATAACAAAGTAAAATGGATTCAGTTCTAACCTCAGAGACTACAGTGTATAGACAGGGAGCCATGGCAAGCATATTCATATCTAATTTATAAGGAGGCATAATAAATACAAATAATTGACAGATATAAAATTGAAAGGAAGAAGTCAGAAGAAAAAGTGAAATCTACAATTTGATTATGAGCAAGAGAGCAACTGAGATGGAATTAACAGATGTACACTGGCATTTGGGAGAAACAGTAAAGGATATGGGCCAGAGTATAAGGTATAGAAACAATGAGTAGAGTAATCAGAAAAGGGGTTACAAGTCACAACAGGGTCAGATCCTGAAAGCCTTGTAAATTATTCTTAATTTTCACTTTACTTTGATAGTATAAATAATTTGAAGGTCTGTGGGCCATAGGGTCAGAATCTAAGTGGCTTTGTAATGTTTAATGTGGCAGTCATTTGTGGGATAGATAGAAAAGGAAGAAACCAGGTGTATATAAATAAATTTGATGGCTATAACAGAGGTCCATATTAATAAACTTAAAAAAATTATTATTTCCCATGAGTTTCAGTGTAGGAGGATGTAATTGCATAAAAAATAATATCTTGGTTCATAGAAATTGGATATTTTATAGTAAACTCTTAAAAGTCAAATATTGCATGTTTTAGAAATGTCAGAAGTAATAAAAAATCAATGTAATATTAGTTACCCTACTTTACATTATGGCAAACTCATAACTGCTATCGACTAAATGCTTTGAAAAAATTCTTTAAGGAACATTATAATAGAGTTTTGTTTTGGTTTTTTTTTTTTTTTGTGGTACGCGGGCCTCTCACTGTTGTGGCCTCTCCCATTGCGGAGCACAGTCTCCAGACGCGCAGGCTCAGTGACCATGGCTCACGGGCCCAGCCGCTCCGCGGCATGTGGGATCTTCCCGGACCGGGGCATGAACCCGTGTCCCCTGCGTCGGCAGGCGGATTCTCAACCACTGCGCCACCAGGGAAGCCCTATAATAGAGTTTTTAATGGAAAATAAAGCAGGTCAGTTTCACCCCAAGAGAGGTCTCCATCTGATAATAGGAGAAATTCACAGTTCACTGCCTTTTTCTATAGTGCATCTTCTGTTTCTTGCTTGAGTTTGGGGCAGATAAAAATGGCAGGTGGAGGTGGCAAAGGTCAAATTGCTCTGGAGGTGGTGAACTAAATCATTATATATATTTTAAAAAAAGATAGAAAAGGCCTGAGTAGAATTCTCCAGGGAAAGAAACATTAAAATAAAAATGATTTGCAGCTCTCCTACAAAAAACTAGATCTCTGTTCTTCTAATGTTGCAATCAATTCTTGATTATCTACACTAATTGGGGAAGTAGTGGCACATTTATCTCAAATTCATTTGTATGTGATGACTGACTCAAGGACACTTGATAATATTCATAGCCTGTTGAGACTCTTCGAGGACCATGTTCTAATGCTCTAATACCAGTATTCTAACACCAATTCTTAAGACTCTTAGAGTGCCCTTGAGAAGACTGAAAAGGAGTGAATGATACAGAAAAATAAGTATTTCATTTTACTTCATTAACTGTAGAGAACCAGGATGAGCGTGACAACATCAACTAAAATTCAATTTTATATTGAATTTTATATCCTAGGGCTGTCCTAGGATATACTACCCAGGCAAAGTTGTGAATTTAGTTTCATAATGGAAATATGTGCTCTTCTAAAACTATAGAAAATAGGGCTTCCCTGGTGGCGCAGTGGTTGAGAGTCCACCTGCCGATGCAGGGGACACGGGTTCGTGCCCTGGTCCGGGAGGATCCCACATGCCGCAGAGCGGCTGGGACCGTGAGCCATGGCCTCTGAGCCTGCACGTCCAGAGCCTGTGCTCCGCAATGGGAGAGGCCACAACAGTGAGAGGCCCGCGTACCGAAAAAAAAATAAAAATAAAACTATACAAAATAGAATAAAATCTAAATTAACCTACTGTATGACCAGGCAGTGCATAACTATGTCAATTCAAAATCTGACTTCAGAGACCAGCAAATCCTGCCATTAATCACATTCAGATGAGTTAGAACTGCAGAAAGTAATCCAAAAGCAGTGGGTTGAGCAGTTTCTCTCTCTCTCTCCCCTCCCCTCCCACATGTGTATGTTACTCACAGGTCAATTTGCACTTCTGATGAAAATTATATACCCTAATTTCAGAAAAAAATGTGCTAAATGTGCCTAATAATTTCCATACAGTTTGAGGACGTTCACCAATCCCCTAAAACCCTCTCTAGTGAGACAGTGAGGTTTTTCTTTTGTCTCGTGTACAAGGCCTTCAATTCCAGTCAATGTTACCCAGTAGTTAGTAAGGTCTTGCGTTGTTGAGAGGAGATTATTATCTAAATGTGTCTGTCTTCCAGTGTGGATGTCAATTACAAATACTCATAATTGTAAAAACAATCAATACCTACACCCAACACTGAAGATTTTATTTAAACTTCTTCATTTAAGACAAGGCTTTTGCTTAAAATAACTAGCGGAAATAGTTTCTTTATCAGTAATAAACAGGAAACTACAAGATTTGTTAAAGCTACTTAACCCAAGATTATAAACTTAATCTAAATGTTCCCTTAGAATATGTAAGTTCTTAACACTGAACCTGCTTTAACTAAAGCAGTGCTTTGCCCACAATGTAGTTCTCCTTTAAAAGCCTAGCACTTCTTTTCTCTGAATTTAGGTGCTTTGTCATTTTAGGTCTTGTTTTGATGGATGTGTGGCTTTGTGATACACAGGACAATTTTTGTTATTTCAAGAAGAGAGTCAGCCAGCCCCAAAGCCTGGGGAAGCCCAGGGGAATGGTAAATGTGGGTAGTTTGCTTTTAAGGGAAAACCTTCCAGTGTCCCTGGTGTTGTAACCACTGACTTGTCCAAGGGGCAGGCAGAGAGATGGAAAGCGGAGTCTGCAATGCAGTTGGAGGATAAGCAGTTGGGAGGGTAGAATCCCAGCTGTGAGAATGGCAAGGAGACTTCCTGCCGGCTTGATGAGATTCTCACCCTAATCAGGTGACATCAAAGCAGTGGGACCTGAAGGCCAGGGAGACTGTCCTTTCAGCGGGGCACTGCTGTGTGTTCTTTCCCACATACAAGGGAAATCAGAACATTTGAAATAGAAACATTTGCCTGGGGATCCTGGAATCTTTTTCTTAATCACTACCATCCTTGTGACAACCTAGTTACACATCTATTTTAATTTAAATTAGAAAAATAAGGACATCCTATACATAGTAATGATATAAAATTCATTTTAAAGTATGTAAAAACATAGATAACCAATAAAAATATTGTTAATAAAAGTATAGATGGTATAGAGATATGGTAAAAAAAAACTTAATTGTTTTAATTGAACACACTAAATTTGGGAAAGTGATAACCCAACCAGGATTACTCCTCTGCTTCATCCATCAGTCATATAATGCCTTCTGTATCCTTGATGGTGTATCCTTCTGTATCCTTCCATTACCTGCCTTTAGCATACTTCTCAAGATTGTATCTTTGGTCCTCTTCTTATTGTCCCATACATGGCGCCAAAACAAAACGTGACATAACGAAACAGAAAAGAAATAATAAAAACATTGACTTTATTTTCTCAAAAGATGTGGATCAGTTTCCCCTTTGTGGTACCCACTATCCATGTAAGCATTCATTACCTCTCACTTAGATCTAGGGCCTGCCCTCCACAGTGCCTGAAGATCCACACTTCTCCTTACTCCAGCCTTCAAGTCACTCCTTTGCACAACAGCACCTAATAGTACAGAACAAATTTCAGAGGATATTGCACACCTTGAAATATTGGACCTTATCGCCCTTTCCTTTTTTTTTTTGCGGTACACGGGCCTCTCACTGTTGTGGCCTCTCCCGTTGCGGAGCACAGGCGCCGGACGCGCAGGCTCAGCGACCATGGCTCACGGGCCTAGCCGCTCAGCGGCATGTGGGATCTTCCCAGACCGGGGCACAAACCCGTGTCCCCTGCATCGGCAGGCAGACTCTCAACCACTACGCCACCAGGGAAGCCCACCCTTTCCATTTTTATTGCTGATCCTCTCAGCATCCCCCAAACCTTCATTTCCAAGCACACCTAGAACTTGCTTCTCAGACCATGCCCTGCATTTTCTTCTTTGCTTCCACTTAAGATGCACAGTCTCTGCCCTCTATCTGATACATCCTCACTTTTCTTTCATGACTGCTTCTTTCGTTAATTCATCGGTGACTTTCTAGGTCATAATATTCATTCTCTTCTCAGTGTCCACAGCACTGTATTTAATTTTCCACTTAATTTTCATTTGCATTAAATTTGCTTAGATTCCCTTCACTTTTTGAAAAGCCTGCCATTTAAAAAATGTTTAAATTTGTGCCATTAAATTGACATTCACATTTCTTCATAGTTTCATGCTATTTTTACTTCCAACTTGCCTTTTTTTCATCTCACTCTTTGTCATTTCTTTCAGTCTCAGGATAAGTCAGGAATTACTCAATCATGATTCTTCTCTTCCATGATGTTTGAGGGTGGAAAGTGCCAGTGTAGTGAGAATGAATGTGGTCAAAACACTTCATGATCAGACAGATCTGGGTTTGGCTTTTGCGTCCAGTGCTGCCTAGATATGTAGACTTAGTCACCATTCTTATCGCTTTCAGCCAATAGTTATTATAATACTTACAACCGAGGAGTTTTAAAAAATAAATGTATCAGTGCATGTTAAGTGTTCGACCACTAAGAGGCATTAAGATACATTATTTCCTTTCTTCTCTTGCTTATGACTCAGAACAAGTAAAGAAATAGGTAAACTTAATTATAAACCATGTAGAGCAAAATTCCCATACTGAGCTTTCATTACAGCATTAAGAATATACTTTTATGATTCATACTTAATGATGTTAATATCCCAAGTGTTTTGCTTGTGAGAAACATGGCTGTATGGTGAAAGAAACCTGAGTTCCAGTCCCAGCTGTGTCACTCCCTTGTTATATGACTCTGGGCAAGTTAATTAAAGTACCTGAGTTTCCACTTACCTACCTGTAAAAAAATCAGTGTAATAGTGCTTAACCCTCAAAGGATTGTTCAAGGATTAAATAAGATTGAGTTTGATTCACAGTTATACCTATGCATGTATTGATGATGATTCTTGAAGGGAATAGTCTTATGCTTTGATTCTTTCATAAAGCTGTATTAATAACATGACATCCAGAATTGACATGAAATTTTGTGGAATAATTAAATCACTCCTAGTAGGTGTGTATAGAAAACATTTCTCTCTGTAATGTGCTTCTCTTGTCAGAATAAGAAACAAACAAAAACTTAGCTAATAAAATATCTTACAATTTTTCACACCTTCTTTTCATTCTGTTTTTATTCATTCTGCTCTAGTTCCTTGTGAATTTGACTTCATATATACATACGTTTCTTCCTATTCTCTTCTGCTATTCCCATGGTTCACAGCTCTGGCTGCACGTTAGAATCAACTGACGAGCTGTAGAGAAAATGTGAATGCCTACACTTCAGATAAATTGAATGGGAATCTCACAATTATTCTTAAATTTTATCATGAATCAAATTCATCTGGAGAGCCTGATAAAACATAAGTTTCTGGGATTCATCCCCAGAGTTTCTGATTTAGTAGGTCTGTAGTAGGGCTCAGGTATCTGCATTTGTAACAAATTCTCCTGTAATGCTGATGCTTCTGGTCTGGGGAATGCTTTTGAGAACCACTGAACTAGTAGACGCTTACTAGAGTGAGACACTGATATTAGTATTTTATAGAAAGTTCTCACATGATTCTAATCATACCAAGAGTTGAGAATTCTGGTGTTATCCTTTGCTTGGCTTCAGAAGCTACTAATTTTACCATTCACTGCAATGCTGACCATTTTCAACCCATAGCCTGGACCTGCTATCTTTGGTCATCAAGATAGTACTGTAAGCACATCATCCATCCACTAATCCAGTCATTTATGTAGCCGCCTATTCAGTCAACACTTAACAATTGAGATAAATTTCTTACTGTCAGGATTTCAGGGTCTCATGAAAAAGACTAACAAGCAAAAATTTCAGCATAATGTAAATGTGTTTAATTTGGGGTGTAGGGTTGGGGAAAAAGACTTGTTCTGACTTCAAGGATCACATGGTGTTGATGTCAATGCTTGAATTATAAGTACGGATTCAACAAGTGAGCCAAGCAGGGAAGAGAATTCTAAAACACATTTTGGTTTTGTTTTTAATGTTTATTTGCTTAGAAGAATGGTGCAAATTGTAAAGATTTCATTCTTAGAAGATTTATTTTATGATAAGAGGTGTTTATCACTATGTGATCTAGGCTGACTGTGAGATATTTGGGTGGGGTGTGGATGAGAAGAGGACAAATAAATTTGGCCAAGCTATACTGAAATTCAGTACAAGTTTTAAAGTCAATGTCAGCACAAATCCACATTCTATAGCTCAGAATAATCCTTACTTAGCAAAAAGAGTAATAGGACAGAGGTGCAACAATTTTCATCTAAAAATTTATCGCAGCTATTTATTATTGAGCCCCTCCAGTGTCCCCATTGCATTGGGCATCTGGAGTTACTTATGTTTGGTCAGTACTGTTGAAAATAGGCTATAAATCAGGCTCCTTTCTTTGACTCCATTCGTGCCACTGAAAGAATAATTAGCACCTGCACCACAGGCTCAGGGTGCAACTTTGCTGCCTGTTTATGCATCATTCCAAGTAAAACACAAACTACTTCTGCTGCCCACTCTGACCACCTGCCACCCTGACCCTTTGTCATTTCTCTGAACATAACCTTCAGAAGTTGTCTAAGTTGTGACAACCTAACAGCTTTTTTGAAAGGCTCACTTCATGTGCCTGTTCGTTTAAATGTTCTGTGTCAATTATGTGCTGTTTTGTACTGGTGCCTACCTACCTGCTAAATTGTTGCTGCCAGTTCCCATATTCTTGCTATTAACAGTGGCTGCTGTTGCCGTATCTTAACTTAAATATCTGAGGTGAGTACACAGTTCAAATACACTGTGACAAACATAAAAGTGCTTAATTTGTTCCCATGACTCCAGCACTGAAGTAAATAATATCTGCATTGCTCCTGTCTGACACCTGCAGCAAACATTCAAATCTTTCACCTGCTTCAGTTTCTAATTCCATTTCCCAGAACCATTTAACTTCTCTATGTGCACCAAGCTGTTTTTATTGATAATCTTAACCTAAACTAATTTACAATATATGAAAATAATAATATACACATTTTTATAATGAATGCAACACAAAAAATATTTTTGGCATCTATATACATTACTAAATGGAACACTAACAGAATCAAAGAATCATAGAGTTTTAGAAAGACCTTGGATGTAATCTAGTCTTAATTTACATACACATGAAGATATCAAGATCCAATAAAGTTGTATAACACAGACCCTTAATAGGAAAACTAAAATTCCAGATATTCCAACTTCACATTCAGGACTCTTTATTAAACTCAATTTTCGAAGTGTTTTATTTAATAAAAACTGCCTAATGATGGCAAAGTTAATGTATAGAACTAAAATAAAATTATGTATTATTAAATTAAAATGTCCACTTTAAAAAATCTTTGATGCTGTATTCCTGCAAAATCAAAAGTGTATACTTTAACTGTTGTCTATGTTCATTTGTTAAAGATGGTCTTATAGGGCCAATGTAATTTATTCATTCTGCTTTAATGATGCCATTTTCTCCACTTTTTATTTGACAACAGTATTCACTTGTCTCTTTGGAGCATCACAGACAGCTGCAGAAGAGAGATCCAACTGCATATTGGCAGGAGCCCACAGACATATAAGGCTGTTTGGGGTACAATTGCAGCTTAATTTAGGTTGATGAGAAAACACACCAGAGTTTGCTTGTCAGGAATTTGGCCACATCTTTTGCTGAATATTTATGTGCTTCTAAATTTCTACTATTCTTAAGAAATACGATTTTTGGTCTACTTAACATTCTGTATATTAGAGAGCTGGGAGTTTTCTCACTGCTTCTTTACACTTTAGAGTCTAAAATTATCTGGTTCAAGCAGAAGTTTCACAGATGAGAAAACAGATCCTGAGAGTTTAAGGGATATTGGCAAAGGCACACCGTTAGTTCATTACAAAACTAAATTTCGGGATTCTCAGTTGTTTCTGATTACCACCGGACAGCAGCTTTTTAGCAGGTATTATTAAGCAAATATCATGTTTGAAAATGATGTTTTAAAAATATAATTCCTAGATAAAATAACGCAAAATCCATGACTCCTACTTCCCTCTAACCCACTCACCTCACCCAGCCTACCACAGTGCGCTAATAATAAACTGTGATGATCTAAAGCCATTCAATAATAATTTTCTGGTCTATTTTTTAAACTGTAGTGTCATCCTCTTTATTTTCTAAGAGTCTTAAAATTAAACTCTGTCTGACAGTTCATCTTGTACTATCTTCCTTGTACTTTTTCAACCTTCTGCATTATTCCACTGTGTGGATCAGCTAACCTCTCCTTGAACACTTTCAGTAGCTGAAAACTCTGTGAGGCAAACTTTCATTTATCAGTCAACTCTAATAGATTCAGTGATTATTTTATTTAACTAGTATTTAATTTAGGTTTACTATGAGCCAGGTGATATGCTAAGCATTAAGACAATTTAAAAAGTAATAAATCGCAATTGGTGACATCAGTTGTTCATAGTCTACAAGAGGACAAAATCAAGGCTTGTATATACAAAAGCATAATACAAATTAAAACTGATGTGTTTCATTAAGGCTTTAGATAAAGTAAAAAGAGCTAACATTTCCTGAGCCATGACTCTGTGCCAGATACTGTCCCTGGAAAAGTGATGTGGTAAAGTGCTCAGGGAAGTAGAGACTGTCATCCTCTAAATATTACTCATGAGGAGATCAAAGCTTGGAATGTCAGATGCTATCTCAAAGCCACATAGCGTGTCAGTGGTGGACCTGGAACCTTAACCAAAGTCTGTTTCAAACCAACACTTCTGCACTATGATATTCTGCCAATCTTAAAGGGAAAGGATGATTAGTAGAATTAGAGGTGGGGTAAAAATTCACAGTGAGAGAATAAAATCAACAAAAGCTGACAGAAAGAAATCTTAGATCACAAACAGTAAAAGTGTTTCAATTTCAAGAAAGATGAGTGAGAGGGGATAGGTAGGAAACATCGGCTGCTGTTAGATTACAGAGAAGCTGGACCACCTGCCCACGGTGTGTGGTGGTTATTGAGAAGCTATTAAAATTTTTGAGCACAAAAATGACATAATCAGAGTGAAGTTCAAGGATATTAATTTTGGAGGAGTTTGAGAAAATGTTGGATGAAGCCAGAGATGGAGAGGCACATGGGTTCAATTGTAGCAGAGACAATGAAAGTGATATTTTTTACCATGAGCCAACATATTCCTCCTTACATTTTGTTTATATGCTAGATCATACTTCTGTTTTCTGGGGTGACAGAGGATATGCGCTCTGATATTTTTTTACAACCTAATATAAGGTTATAAGAAAAAATATATATTTCAAAATATAGAAATCGTCTTTTGCCCTACTTGCTAAATATTCTATTGTGGAAACCTGACATATAGATGAATATGTACTTCCAGGTCCCTTTAAAATATACAGGTAGTATTTACACCAATAACACCTCCTAGACAGCAACTATATAACAGATATACTAATGCTTTCAGGATTTATACAAATGTATGAGAAAATTTCCTGAATGCATAATGCACAGTAATACATGATTGCATTTGATTAAGTGATTTATGAGAAAGATATATTGAGTGTTTATGGTCTAACAACAGGAGTACAAAAACATTTTATCAAGTCCAGTACTATAGTGAAGTACATAGGAGTTGATTATACCTATTATTACAGAATTTATAATATTAAGATGAATATAAACACTTAGCCTTAACCTGTATTCTGAAACTACTTGTCCTAAGCAACAAAATAACAACAAAAACATTGTTATTTTGACGTCCTTTATGTATATATATTTATATTTCACATGAAAACTGGATGCTAAGACAATCTTTTTGTTAACCAGTTGATCCATTTTAAATATATTCAAGATTAAGGTCAAAATTCCAAAGAATGTGCACACTATATAAATCATCAATTTCAACTTATTCTTAGGATACACTAATGGTTATATGCTAGAATGTAGCTACAAAATGTCATTATACCCTTGCTAATATTAAAGAAAATTTGAGGATTCATTGACTAATTAATGCCCTGATACCTTAGAAATTATTTTGGTAAGTTTATATTTAGTAAATAGGAAAATATTTTAAATAATTCAAGTGAGGCTAGTCTATATGACAATAAATGGAGAATAATAAAATGTATGCATTTTAATATATATATAATATTAGTATTATATATATTATATATTATATTAGTATTTAATATATATATAATATTAGTTTTCACTGGGTGGTAGTTTCATAGTTGTTTTTATGCTTTTATTCATTTAGCAAATTTTCTGCATTGGAACATATCTTGGAAAGGTATCTTTAAAAGTTTTTGTGTGAACTACAGTGAGTCCTTTTGGCTTCCATTTTCTGAGGCTATTTCACTGCCGTTTTCTTTAATCATGTTTCTGATTATGGCTTTCATCCCAAACTTTCTGTTTCAGATATTTGTTTTCTCCATATGTACCAGCTTGTCACTGATTATTTTCATTCATTCTTAAGCAATCTGTAAGCAATAAATTATACCTCTAAACTACTCATTCAGTTTTCTATATTGTTTACTCATCTTTATAGTGCCTTGATATTTATATTCCGTTGTGATATATTTAGTTTCTTTTCAGTCATCCATGCCACACATAATATTAAAGTGGTATTTTTTCATCTCAGTGTATATCCTCTTCATGGTATTTGTTTTTCTCTCAAGGTAGATTTTCTATGTGTTATTGAGGATGCTAATAGATTTCTGAATAATTCTCTGAGTATTTAGTAAATAACTTTCAGAGGGCTATATGATCCTTACTGTAACTCTTCAAGAATATATTTCCATTATTGGGTGCTCGGTATAGTTTGCTGGTTGCTTTCTTATTAACAAAAGAGGTATGTGTACTTCACTTGGTCTGAGTCCTCATTCAGTTGAGTCTTGATCAGATCTCCTTCATAGACACAGCTTAATAAGCATGTTTAAATGCATAATTTCCAGCTTGATCTCTAGTGTCTAATGAGCGTTCTTGAATCAAGATTATCCTATTAGTATAATGTAGTTGTTAACAGTGTGGATTTTGAAACCAGAGCTTGAGTTAATTTACTAGCTGTCTGAACTTGAGCAAGTTACTTGAACTTTTCATGACTCAATCTCCTCATTTAAAAATTAAAAAAAAAAAAAGCCCTACTTTATTGGTTGTTCTGAGAGTTAACTGAGTTAAGATGCATAAAGTGCATAGAATAACACTTGTCACATAGGAAATATTACAAAAGTGTTGACTACTATTTTTAGACAAGAAAAAGGATAGTCTCAAGTGTACAATGACCTCTGCCCCAACCTATGGTATAATAACTGTGTATCCCATACCTTCAGAGAAGTGACTTGGCCATCACACCCAACCCTCCATCTACTGTTCTATGTCTTGTTCAGATGCACTTTGTTATTTAGCATTTTCAGGTGGTTATTTAGAGGTACCATGAAGGTAACGATGGTGGTGTGAGGACAAAGCACTATGGGTCACTCAAAATATAGTATACACACTATAGGAATAGTATCCATTTTTAAAATATTCATTCCTCCTATTTTTTTGAGCCAAAGACCATACATGAGGAAGAAGTGGATCCACTTCTTATAGACTTTCAGGAGATAGGAATGTCACTTTCGCCACTGTTGTATGTTTATCTGATGGAATTTTTTTTGGTTGTTTGTTGATTTTGAAATCAGATACATCATACTTGGCATTAGTAGAAATGTTTCCTAAATATTATTAATAGGTTGAATCTCAGATCTAGTTTTGGAGCTGCATCCTTAGTTTTTAAAATTTGTTCATGTTTTTATAAAATTTTAATGGGAATTTGGAAGAAGCAGTAACAAGTGTTGCTAGTTAGATGCAAATTTAACTAAGGTTACTTAAAAGGGATAGCCGATTATGCAAGGGTATGGGATGCCATTTTCTTCTTCTCTCTCTCTCTCTCTCTCTCTTTCTCAAAGCAAGAGAAGTAGAATGAAGTGCTTATGATTTATAGTGCAAAACACTATACACTCCCTAGGAAGATAGCAATTCTGATGCTTATTAACTTTCTTGCCAAGAAGCTATTAATATACCCAATATGAATTCTATAGTGAACTAGATGAAATTTTGGCAGATGGATGACAGATAATAGATGAGAGATAGACGATAGATAGATGATAGATAGATAGATAAATAGATAGATATAGAGAAACTCAGTTGATAGATTTAGAGACTAAATGAAGGAGGTGGCTGAGCAGGGAAAGAAGACTCCTGTGTTTTTAGTTTGAGCTAATGGGTCCTGAGTTGCCATTTAATGGGATAACAAATCATAAAGAATGCTCAGAAGTTTGATAATAAGTCAAATTTTGGAAATATTAAATTTGATATGCCAAAAGGGCTTCTTATGGAAATTGGCAGTAAGCTATTGGAAAGGAGAGGAGTACGGCCATATTAAATCACAAATTATTTAATAAATACTTAATATAACATACAATGTGACAAACACTGACCAAGACCTGTGATATGACAATGACTAAAACAAAACCCACCCTTCCTCTTCTGCTGGAGCCTTACAGTTCAGCAGAATGAGCCAGGACAAACTCTGCAGGCTGCCATTGATAAAAATAATAACTTAGGTTTTGCTGATTGCTTTTTTTGTTTTGTATTGTTGCTCACTTGTTTGTTTCTAAACCAGCACAGAATATACAAGAGGTTATAAAAGGATATGTAAGAGAAAATGACTATCAATTCCTTCCAGTTCCTTGTGGATGTGAGCTCAAAATTCTAAATACGTGCAATAAGGGGTAAGAAACCCTCTAGGCAGAGCAGCCTCAAACTGAGGACTCGCTGTCTTTTATACCATCTTAGGCTAAAAGTGCTGCATTAATGCTCAAGGGTCTATCTAAGGGAATTTTTGCGGTACCACAACTACACATTTGCATTCCACTTCTTAACATGTCACTGTTTCTACTTGAGATTTCAACAGACAGTCCTGGTGGCCCAATCACAGATAATCCATAGGCAACAGGCATCCCAGTAGGTTATATGCTTCATACAATACAGAATAATACAGGGGGCTAGAGTCTAGTGCCTGGGTCCTTCTTTAACCCAATCCCAATTGGCTACAATACTTACTTATAGGAATGCCTAAGAGATCTGAAAAACTACCTTGACTTTCTCTCTCTCTGTCTCTGTCTCTCTCTCTCTCTGTCTCTCTCTCTCTCTCTCTCTCTCTCTCTCTCTCTCTCTCTCTCTCTCTCTCTCTCTCACACACACACACACACACACACACACACACACACACACACACACACACACACACAGAAAATCTGGGAGTCTTAGCTTTTCTTTAGGGCCTTCCAACTGATTGTCAGGCCCGTGCAAATGCAGATTATCCAGGATAATCTCACTTACTCAGAGTCAACTGATTAGGGAGTTTGTTTATATCTGAGAAGTCATTTCACAGCAACATATAGATTAGTGTTCAATTAAATATTTCAGAACTGTAGCTTAGGCAAGTTGACATAACAAAAAATCCTGTCATAGGTTACCTGAAAACTACCCATATTAATTCTACTCAATTTTCACTGGGAAAAATGTAATTGTAAGACCCCATATTGTTACAAAGGAGATAACAACTGGCAGTCTTCAGCTAGGTAGTTGTTTACCCAGCTAAAACTCCATTACCTTCATTGATTACAAATTGCATATAAAACATTTTATAAAGTCCTATCACTTTGTCTAATAAAGGTCAATTTCTTATTTTTTCTCCATTTGGCCCTTCAATCCAGTCATCCAGAATTTCTAATCTTTTCTATAAAACTTGCTTCTCTTCAACTGCGATTCCTGGCCTTCATTTTTATTCTTCTTTCCCTTTGCCTCAATTTTTTCCTTTCTAGCGACACAAATATTACCTTTTCTAAAATAAAACTTATAATAAAAACATTCACATCAGATCTCTTCAATTAATTTCGCCCCACATCCATCTTCCTCTCATTTATATCCTTTAGGCACCAGATATCTATGCACTTTACTATCATATTTACTTCCTTCTTCAATGTCTTTATTTAGTTATTTATGTGAGAAAATGGAATTTTCTCTCTTCTTCTTTCTCTTCATCTCTTTGACTCTAGTAAGATAAAGTAAATAAAACGAGATTCACTAGTTTAATAAGACATTGAAGTTTTGCTATGGAAAACATTCAGTGTTAGCAAGAAGAACTTTGCCTTCTAGATGCTTCATTGTGAAAGCTAATTAAATGTGATAGTGGAGATGGAGAGCAAGAAAGAAAAGAGATGAAAGGAAAGATCATGGAGATAAGTATTCCTTCAGGAGCCCGTCTGAGATTTATCCCATTTGGACTCAAAGAGAATATCATAGAAGAATAATAAAAGGTTTTGCAATATGTACTGACTTTTTTAATCAATGGCTGCCTACTTGTAGACTGTCTTATATTGGTACCTACCAAACTTTGATGAGATACCAAGAGGATTATATTAGGATGCTTCATCTTCCCCGATGAAGTGTAACCTTCACAGGAATAAGGAGCTCTCTTTCATTTCAGAACTTAACACTACTGTAGGCACCATTGTATGAAATATTTAATAAGTGACTTATGAAACGGACAAAGTTGTAAATCAGAACTCGATAATGATCCCTGGCTAATATTCACCCCTCTGGTGACTTGACTTGTATAAATAAGACACTTCTTTCCTCCGTGTGACCCCTCACAGGGTTCACCATAAGGTACAAGATACTGGAGGTATTTATGATTTTTTCTCACATTTTTTCCTCTGATCACAAGGAGAAAGAATCGAGTCTCCTCTCCATATGAAAACAAAGTCTTGGAATGGATCTAGGCCCATTTACCCACATCTTTACTAGGCTCTCCTCAACTAAGTAAAAATTGAACATCTTATTAGCCCAACAGTCATGAAGTCATATCTTAAGAGTGCAGTTAAAGCTAATGCGTATTTATGAATTCATTGTCTTCTGTTTCCTCAGTAAATAAAGCGTTTACTCATCAAGCTGGCTTAGTCCAATGTTTTAACTACCGTTTATCTTTCTGAATTCATACACAGTGAGCTGTTTTCCATTTCCTGTTCTCCTTCTTAGTAAGTACTACCATTCTAGGGCCTGATTCCTCTTCCATGAGCAAATGAACTTTAGTTTTCCAAAAAAGGAGATTGAGGAGATCTTATATTCCCAGAAATCCATCCCACTCTCGAGAAAAATTGACCAGAGAAGACCTTCAGTGGGAGAGGAGGGGAGGGCCTGTCTGAAGATGTGACATATAAATTGGTGTTCCCCAGACATACTTTATTTCATATATTTCATGTTAGGATATATCTTTGAGGTATATGGAAATCCTAAAGTAGAAGGATACATTATTGGATTAGGAAACTAATTTCCTATCCCTGATACCTACCAGCGAGATAAGTATAGAAGGCCTTTGTTACAGTTTACAAACTGTCAGAGACAGTCCTCATCAATTTTTTACTGCTCTCTTTCTGATAAAATTTAATATAACCTATTATCTTATCAGAGGACTCAATTAAGAGCCCTGAAAAACTGAGGTTATTTTTATACTTATTGGCATGAGTAAGTTATTTAATTTGATTGGTAACACAAGGGCCAGACTTTTCTACCAGAATATCCACTGCAAGGCTGTCACACTACCATTTTCATTTGTACACCTGTCTCTTTTATTCCTTTATTTTTCCCTCCCTACCTTTTTCTTGCTTTCTACAAACCTTCTCATTTTCTTCTTTCCCTGAGAATGTTTATGCCTTCCTGGTGAACTCACAGGAACCACTAAGCTCTGTATCTGGCTCTTTTTTTTTTTTTTTCGGTACGCGGGCCTCTCACTGTTGTGGCCTCTCCCGTTGCGGAGCACAGGCTCTGGATGCGCAGGCTCAGCGGCCATGGCTCACGGGCCTAGACGCTCCACAGCATGTAGGACCTTCCCGGACCGGGGCACGAACCCATGTGCCCTGCATCAGTAGGCGGACTCTCAACCACTGTGCCACCAGGGAAGCCCTGTATCTGGCTCTTAAGGATAAAGCATGTGTGCACTTAAATTTAACCCAAAAGCTGACTGTGCTTTCTAATTCTCAACTAGATGATTTTACTTCTCATAAACACCATCCCAAATATTCTGTTATCTGTGTTCCTTTTTATTATGGCAACCACTGGGCAATAAAGTGGCTCTCTTTGTTCTCTTTGTTCCCTCAGCACACTTCAAATGAGGCTACTTTAGCACTATGTGTGAGTCGGCAGCACTTCAAGAGGCCAGTGATGTGGTATTACTTTGTGGGGGTGATTAGCAAGGCATGTCCACTGAGACTGAAGAATTCTTCAGAAATACTGAATGGAAAAAATTAGACATGAACTAAGAACCCAGAGGATTGTGTTACTTAAGGGCCATGAAATTACTTGGAAACTTAATTATGAAAAAGGATGAGATGATTCTAGGGCAGGAGGTCAACTGTGCCTCTGATTTTCACTCTTATTAATATGGAAAAAAAGTCCTTTTATCTGAGATGAAATTTGCTAGGCAACTCCCTTAAGTTTCTTATTATGTATTTACTAATTAAAGCCTTTTCTAACCTTTAAATGATGAATGACCAGTAAATATCTCCATAATATTCACATATCTGGTATAATTTCTTTTAGAGCAAAAGGCAGCCGGCATAGCATTATTTATTAAGAAGAGAAATTGAGCTCTTCATAAAGTACTAAGAATGTGTTCCTCTGGCATATTCTAAACACAGATCCTTGAAAACACTCAATAATGTGTTGAGATGTATCTATTCCCGTCCCACGAATCACAGGATGAAAACATAGATTCTTTCAGTTTTTTCATTTTTTAATGTTTAATCTCAAAACGTAAATTTTCCCCTACAGAGAACATCAAAAGACAAATTCCCATAGTGGCATTTTACAATTAATTTTAATATCCATGAACTAAACACATAAATTCTTCCAGTCATAGCGTATGCAAATGTGTTTCTTCATATCTTTGAAGTAGCAGTTATTAAACACAGATACCATCTCTGCTTGGGGCTGAGCATTAAAATAGTTTTTACAAAACTACAAAATATGCTGTATGTTATTTTCTAAATGGTTTGTTTTATTCAATAAATTTCCTCAGACAGGAAAAGTGAAAATGCTATAACTCAGATTCCATAACTTACACTCATGGAATGTGAGTCTAAGTATGAATAAAAGTTTCAAAATAATTAAAGTCAATATTCTCAAACTAGAGAGAAAAGATATAATAGAGAGGAAAGCCTAGACAAAATCCATTCCAAACAGAAAGATTCTACTCAGGAAATTTGAATTAAGTACATGATAAAATGCATGATCCCAAGTTATGAAGAGCTTATAGTATTTTCTGTACCTGTGTCTGTATTTTAGTAATATCCCTACGTATTAGTTAAGGTTCTCCAAAGAAACAGAACCAATAGGAGACCATATATATATATATAAAGGGGTTATATATATATAATATATAATAAGGCTATACATATTCTATTTTATAATATATTTATATAATAAATTATATATTATATTTATTTATATACATTATATATGTATAGCTTTATTATATATATTTGTGTACATATACATATATATAAAATAAGGAATTGGCTCACACAATTATGGAGGCTTGGCACATCCAATCTGCAGAGTGGGCTGACAGGCTAAAGACCTAGGGAGAATTGTTGTTCCAGTTTGAATGCTGTCAGGCAGGAAAAGCCAGTGTGCAATCTGCTTTATTCTACGAATTAGAATGTTAATCCCATCCAAAACACCCTTGCAGAAATTCCCAGAATATTTTGACCAACTATCTGGGCCCCCCATGAGCCAATCAAGTAGACACATAAAATAAACTGTCACCCCCTCTAAATCATTTAAAATGAAAATTCTTGTCAGTATATAGCAAGTAAAAAATTTATATAGGAGATTTTCACATCAAAATATCCATTAGCATAAAAAATTGTCATGTATGTAAGTCTGACACTTTCTATAAAGTAAATTTAAAATAAAATACCTAAACAAACGGGAGATACAATCATTAATTTTAAATTGAAAATCTCATACCATATTCAATATACAGTGGGGATTAAAAGTTTGGTATTAAGATAGAACAGTGTTTTTAAAATGAGAAGTAACTGCCATTAAATATTACTCAAGAGTTTTCAGGAAATCATAAAATTCAGACTTGAAGCCCTGAGTTAACCTCACGGGGTACATATGATGAGCTTCGTTAATTTTGTTCCAGGCAAAGAGCTAAGATGATAATAGAAACATGATCGATAATCTTTGAAGAAAACACATATGGGTTTAGTAGAGGAAGAAAGCATCCATGAATTTTGAAAAATGGTTTAGTCTTAGCTTCTAAAATTTCCAAAATTCTAGAATTTGTTATTAAATGGAGGGACTGGAAGGCAGCCTAGAAGCTGTTAAAGTAGTATTGAATATCCTTTCTTTTTAAAGAATTAATAAATTAGTATAGCAAGATAAGGATAAGTAAATTTCTATAAAGGATATGGCAAGAGTGTTTTAGACAAATTGGAATCAGGCTGAACAAATATTCTGATGATTCAGTTTCAACTAAGGGTAACATTGGATGGAATTACAAAGATTTTTCTCCGTATCTCTGTCCTGGTTAGTATATTTCTAATGAATAGGAAACAAAGGGGGAACATTAAGTATAGATGTAGCTTCCAAAAGAATGGAAAGGTTAATTAATAAGTTGTGATTTTTTTTAAAAAAGAGTAAACAAGGATTTCAAAATTACATCAACACATTTTTATTATAGAACAAAACTAGGGAGATTTCACAGGTACGATTGTATTCTTATATTCTGGTTTTAGAAAGAAGTGTTTCTTCAACAGCTCATGGCTGAGATTGTGTGGAAAAGAATCTCAGAAGCGGATTCCATTTCTGGCTGTTTATGAGGCTACAAATCCTGAAAATTCTTATCAATAAAAAGCAACTAAAGTAACTGTAAAGCAAGAAATTAATTTTCTCAGAAGCCAGATCCAGTTGTTTTTTTTAACTGGGTTTTAAACAATCTTACTGATGTATAACTGACATTCAATAAACTGCACCTATTTAATGTATATGATTTTGTGACTTTTGACAAATATACAATATAACTTCATGGAAAACTTACCACATTCAAGATAATGAATTTGTCTATCTCCCCAAATATTTCCTTGTGAACTTTTTGTAGTCCCTCCTTTACCTCCCTTCCCAGGGTCAATTGATTTGCTTTCTATCACTATAGATTAATTTGCACTTTCTGGAATTTTATCCATCTTAAAACATACAATATATACCCTTTTTTAGTCTGATATCTTTCATTCAGAGTAATTATTTTGAGATTCATCCATGTTGAAGTATGCATAGTACATTCTTTTTTATGCTAAATATTATCCTATTGTAGGAATATCCTACAGTTTGTTCACCCATTTACCAGCCAATATACACTTGGATGATTTTTTCCAGTTTGGGGCTCTTGCAAATAAAGCTGCAATGTACATTCATGTACAAGATTATGTATAGAAATATGCTTTCACTTCTTTTAAGTAAATACCTAACAAGCAGAAGGTTAGATCATGTTGTAGGGGTATATTTAACTTTTTAGGAAATTGCAGAACTGTTTTCTAAAGTGGTTGCAACGTTTTACATTCCCAGGAGAAATGTTGCAAGCTCCATTTTCTCCACAACTTTGTCAACACTTTTATGGCTAGTCTTTTAATTTTTAGTCAGATTAATAGTTTTATAGTGCTATTTCTTTGTGGTTTTCATTTGGACTTTTCTAATAATGGTGTTGAGCATCTTTCCATTTGCATATTTGCCATCTGTATATCTCCTTTGATGAAGTGTCTGTAGTAGTATTTTTGGTGAAGTGTCAAGTCAGAACTTTGACCCATTTTTATTAGATTGATTTCTTATTATTGATTTTCAGTGTCTTAAAATTATATATGTATATATATATATTGGTTACAGGAAAATATGACACATAATGAGGAGAAAAGTCAATCAAAACTGTAAGATATTAGAGTTAATAGTTTTGAATGATTGATTTTTCTCCTCATTCTGTGTCCAAATTTCCTGATTTTTGCATGTCCTGTTAATGTTTGTTTAGCGCCAGTCATTACGATTTTACTCTTTCAGGTGTTGGATACTTCTGTATTTCTATATTCTTGAGATTTTCCCTGTGATGTAGTTAAATAACTTGGAAGCCATTTGATCTTTTCAAGTGTTTTTAAGATTTCTAAATGGCTGTTCAGTCTAGGGGGAGTTTTGCTCAGTATCAGATGTTCTCATACATATATACTGATCAATACTCAATGGAATGCTTAAGGGGAAATCTCTATATATCTCTGTGCATCTTCGTCTTGTCCAGTATTTTCTCCTGTAAGCTGAAGATACCTTGGTTGTCCCCAAATCCTCAACTCCATCTCCTTAGCTCAAAGAGTCTTCTGGGCTCTGTTTGGTTCCTCACTCCCTCCCCTAGTACATTGAAACTCTCTCAACACAGTATGTTGGGACAACGGTAGAGATCATTGGTTTTGATTCCTAATGTCCAGCAATAAATCAGGGCTCATTATTGTTCACTGCTTGATGTTCACTGTCTTAAACTTAATGTTTTATATATGTTGTCCATTTTTTTTCTTGTGAGAGGATCAATATAGTCATGATATTCTGTATTGACAAGAAGCAAAATTTGATGCAGAAATTTTTAATGGGTTAATCGAGGGGATAGAAACCAGTGGCTACACAAGGTGAGGAAGTCAGAGTGGAGACTTCTGCATAGAACTGGGACTGCCTATATGCACATCCTCTGAGGAAGGGTAAAGAATCTAAGAAACAGTGAATATATGTATATGTAAAACTGATTCACTTTGCTGCACACCTAAACCTAACACAACATTATAAATCAACTATACTCAAATAAAATAAATAAATAAATTTTAAAATTGCAAATCTTAAAAAAAAAAAAAGTCAATATATTGTTCCAAAGGGAGATGGTATGGAAACTTATCGCTTTGGCTATTATTGTCTCTTAGATGAGAGGGAAATAATTAGAACTGAAATTATATATTCATTAACCAAAATTTATGTGAAGCAAAATTTATGGTTCAAAAAAACACGAGCTGAGAATTTGGTCTAAAATAATTATCCAATGGTAGTGATTTCAGATATTTGGAAGAAATTTAAGCTGATGCTCTCAGAAGGAACATATGTTTCAGTTCATGACATCTGACAGAAAGACTAGATTAGATGGGCTAGAGATTTATTTGAGAAAACACTTGTGAAATATAAAGAGCTTGGGAGAAGAAATGGTTAGGAGGAGATTTCAAATTGTGATGCAGGTCTGTTACTTGTGGAAAGAAGCACGAGAAAGAAATATTGGGTAGAAAGATGATATTTAAGCAATAGCTGGTTTGTTTCTGGTTGGCTTCCTCAACAAATAGTGTCATATCGAGGACTAAGCACTGGTCTCTGTTGCTGGAAGTTTGGATGCTGGGAGCCAGTGGTAGCTTCCTATTGGCATATTGGATGGTCACATGGATCAAGAGGAATAAGTAGACGTCGGAGATAGATTCACATATGTGGATTACATATATAAAATGAGGCAGTATTTATGATCACTAGTGAAGAAAGGTATTAAAAGCAGTGCTATAAATCTTTCCTAATAAAGGAGTTTTCCTAATAAAACAAGCAAAAAAATTTTTTAATTTATCTAACAAGTACTTAAAATTCTAGATAGATTTTGAGCTGAAATGTGAAATGCAAATGTTAAAAATTCTTCAAAACAGTATAGGAAATATACTCATGACTCAAAGGAAAGGAAGGATTTTTGTTTTATTTTGTTTCATTTTATAAATAAGATAAGCAAACTGTCATGGGGAAAGTGATAAATTAAATCACAAAATTATAAAATTCTGTTGTCTTAAGATACTATAAAGAAAGTGAAAAGACAAGTCCTCAACCAGGAGGCAATATTTCAGCAGATGTAATAGAAAACTATTAGTGTAGAGAAAATATACAAATTTTGCAAATCAGTAAGATAAAAAGAAGCACTCTAATAGAAAACTTAAGAAACTATATACAAAGAAATTTTACGCAAAAGAAAACACAAATGAACAATAAATATAAGGAATGATGCTCAACCTCAGGAAATGCTGCGTAATAAAAGTACAATGAGAAACACAGGTAACAGATTTGAAAAATTTTAAATGTGTTGCTGCAATTGTAGAGCAGGGTGAACCAATATACTGATAGAACAAGTGGATACTGTGCAAATACTTTGGAAAATAATTTATTAGTAGTACTTACAATACTGTGTGCATACTCTAGACAGGCAGCAACATAGGTACAGCACAGTGTCCAGGAGAAGGGATGTGAACATTACATTGGATAAAAACAGAACATGTTGATCAGAACCTGGTGGTAAAAATTCAAGGATGATAACACATTGAGGAATAACAACAATCTATCAAAGGCGTAGAAAATGATCAGTATCCTTACCCTGAGCCATGTAAGAAACAGTAACAAGACCCAAGGAAGGATTTTTAAATGTTATCAAGTGATTTTTAAAAATTAAGGGCATTGTCTATGGAAGAAGTGTGTTTACTCTGTTTGGTCACAGCAAACAAAAAAGAGCCAGAGAACAAATGTTCAAAAATTAATTTTTACCTAATTAGGAAAAAGAATACATATTTAGTCCCTTTTTTTTTTTTTTTTGCGGTACGGGGCCTCTCACTGCTGTGGCCTCTCCCGTTGTGGAGCACAGGCTCCAGACGCGCAGGCTCAGCGGCCATGGCTCACGGGCCCAGCCGCTCCACGGCATGCAGGATCCTCCCGGACCGGGGCACGAACCTGTGTCCCCTGCATCGTCAGGTGGACTCTCAACCACTGCGCCACCAGGGAAGCCCAAGAATACATATTTAAATGTTAGATCTGCCTTAGAATATATTGCATTTCAGAGATAAAGGGGCATAATAATATCTCCAACTTACTCCTAAATGATTGAAATATTGAAGAGATATATATATATCGGATATATATATATCTCTATATATAGAGAGAGAGAAAGAGAGAGAGGAAGAAATATATCTGTATATAATATAAATATACATGGAGAGGAGAGAAAAAATATTTATTGTCTTTCTATTTTTTTTTCTTATTTATTTAAACAATAGGATGCTGAACAATAGGGCTGATTTTCTACCATATTTTAGTAAAATAACCTCCCCTTGTCCCAAATGCGACAAGGTATCTGAAGAGATAATGTCATTTAGTCTTTCCTTTATCTCTCAGGTAGCCCTTATAACACATTTCCAAGAATTTCATCATTCCACAGAAGACACTTTAAAAGTAATCATTTCAGAGTTGCTCTAATATGCCATGCAAGGATCAAAGACTGTGTGGTTCCATGGGTAACTTCTACTTTAGAACAGCAGTTTCTATCTGAATGAATTTATCATCAGGGATGTGATGCAGACAGGGAAGAATATAGACCCAGCTTAGACACTTCTCAGAGGTGTCATCTTCTCTGAGCTTCTTCTTCATCTGTAATTTAGGATAATGATATTGACTTCAAAAGACTGAGATGAGGATGATATGGCAGAAATCTTGGCATCGTGTACAGGACTTATCATAGAGTAAGCTTTTAATCAAGTTATTATTAACAATACAGGAATCAAAATTTCATTTTTTCCCCTTACACCAGTGGATCTTATGGAGATTTTTATTCTACACTGAAAAATGTTAGAAAGGAAACTTAAACACCATAACAACAGCTTTAATCAAAATATAACATTTCAGATTATTCCCTAAAGTTTGAGGCAGCAGTTTTATAAAGAGCCAATTTTATGTTTTATTGACAAAATTAATGTTTGATTAACACCTCCTATAAAGCACAGCAAATATACCATCATTCACATCAAAGTGGAATTTCAAGTAGTAATGGCATATTGAGGCCAAGTAAGAAACATGCACTTACATATCTGTGGTAGGCAGATAGCCCAGGATTCACACCCCCTTCTGTGCACATCTTGCAAAATCCCCACCCCTTGAGTTCTGGAAGAACATGTAATATTAATCTCATAAGTAGGCTACTAACCAATTGATTTTGAGTTAATCAAAATGGAGATTATCTGGGTGGGCCTGTTGTAATCAGGTGGGCCCTTCTTGAAGTCAGAAGACTGGAGGCAACCACATGGCAAAGGCTTAAAAACTGACAGCCAGAAAAAGCATGGGAACATCTATCTGGCCTATGGCTTCAAGGAAATGAATTCTGCCAACATCCATGTGAGCTTGAAAAAGGATCAGAGCTTCGGAAAGAAAAGAAATACAACCAACAGCTTGATTTCAGCCTCATGAGAGAGACACTAAGCAGAGGCCCAGTGAACCCATACCTAGACAAGAGACCCAGAGAAACTGAGAGATAGTACATTTGTGTGTTAATTGCTAAGTTTGTGATAATTTGTTATACAGCAAGAGAACATCAGTGCAATATTAAACCCAAAGAAGAAAGACAACATATGCTAGTGATCTTAAAGGGTAAGGTTGTGAGAAATGGTTTGCACAAAGAAAGAACCTGGCCTTCTATAGTTTCCTTGAGTGCCAGGTTTTATGTCTTGTTCTGATTCAAGTAGTGCTCGTATTATTAAATACAACATGTCCATGCAATTGGCATAAGTCTTTTAGAAATTTTTTCAGAGATTGTTGTTTCCACCAACATTTCATTTATATGCAATGTCTGAATCCCCTAAATCCTACCTACCCATAATAGACAGATTCTGCAGATAATGGAAGCACATGAAAAATTCTTAAACTGAAAAGGAAAAGATTGTAGCTTTCAAATAAGACTACTGAAATGAATAGTGTTTTTCTAATACTCTATATCTTAAGAGTCTAAAATATGTAATGGGAGGAGACCTTCATGATGGCGAAGGAGTAAGATGTGGAGATCACCTTCCTCCCCACAAATACATCTACATGTGGAACAACTCCTACAGAACACCTACTGAATGCTGGCAAAAGACCTCAGACTTCCCAAAAGGCAAGAAACTCCCCATGTACCTGGGTAGGGCAAAAGAAAAAAAGAAAAAACAGAGACAAAAGAATAGGGACGGGACCTGCACCTCTGGAAGGGAGCTGTGAAGGAGGAAGTTTCCACACACTAGGAAGCCCCTTCACTGGTGGAGATGGGGTCGAGGGGGAGAAGCTTCAGAGCCACAGAGGAGAGCACAGCAATAGGGGTGCAGAGGGCAAAGCTAAGAGATTCCCACAGAGAGAATCAGTGCCAAGCAGCACTCACCAACCTGAAAGGCTTGTCTGCTCCCCTGCATGGGCGGGTGGGAGCTGGGAGATCAGATCCCAGGTAGAGGACTGAGGTTGGCTGGGAGGGAGTCCAGGAAAAAGTCCGGACCTGCCTAAGAGGCAGGAGACCATTGTTTTTGGGGTGTACAAGGAGAGGGGATTCAGAGCATCACCTAAACCAGCTCCAGAGACGGGTACGAGCCACAGCTATCAGCACGGACATCAGAGATGGGCAAGAAACTCTAAGGCTCCTGCTGCAGCCACCAAGAAGCCTGTATGCAAGCACAGGTCACTATCCACACCTCCCCTCCCAGGAGGCTGTGCAGCCCACCACTGCCAGGGTACTATGATCCAAGGACAACTTCTCTGGGAGATCACACAGCACACCTCAGGCTGCTGCAATGTCACACTGGGCCTCTACAGGCTCGCCTCTCATTCCTTACCACAAACTCTACTCCCCACCCCCAGCCTGAGTGAGCCAGAGCTCCCTAATCAGCTGCTACTTTAACCACTTGTCCTAGGGGTCTGTCTGTCTGTTATTTTATTATTATTATTAATTTTTTTTTTAGTATAGTTTTTAGCACTTATTATTATTGGTGGATTTGTATTCTGGTTGGTTGCTCTTTTCTTTCCTTCCTTCTTTTATATTTTTAATTTTTTTATTTTTAATAATTATTTTTATTTTAATAACTTTATTTTATTTTATTTTATTTTCCTCCTTTCTTTTTTTTTTTCTCCCTTGTCTTCAGAGCCATGTGGTGGACAGGGTCATTGTGCTCTGGCCAGGTGTCAGGCCTGTGCCTCTGAAGTGGGACACCCAAGTTAGTATGGGTTTACCAGAGTCCTTCTGGCTCCACATAATATCAAACAGCAAAAGCTCTCCCAGAGATCTCCACCTCAACGTTAAGACACAGCTCCACTCAATGACCAGCAAGCTACAGTGCTGGACACCTTATGCCAAACAAGTAGCAAGACAGGAAAACAATTGCATCCATTATCAAAGTGGCTGCCTAAGATCATAATAAGGTCAGACAGCCCAAAACACACCACCTGACGTGGTCCTGCTCACCAGCAAAACAAGATCCAGCCTCATCCACCAGAACACAGGTACCAGTCCCCTCCACCAGGAAGCCTACACAATGCACTGAACCAACCATAGCCACTGGGGGCAGACACCAAAAACAACAGGAACTACAAGCCTGCTGCCTGCGAAAAGGAGACCCCAAACACAGTAAGTTAAGCAAAATGAGAAGACAGAGAAACATACACTAGATGAAGGAGCAAGGTAAAAACCCAGCAGACCAAACAAATGAAGGGGAAATAGGCAGTCTACCTGAAAAAGAATTCAGAGTTATGGTAGTAAAGATGATCCAAAATATTGGAAATAGAATGGAGAAAATAAAAGAAACGTTTAACAAGAACCTAGAAGAACTAAAGAGCAAACAAACAATGATGAACAACACAGTAAATGAAATTAAAAATTCTCTAGAAGGAATCAGTAGCAGAATAACTGAGGCAGAAGAACGGATAAGTGACCTGGAAGATAAAATAGTAAAAATAACTACAGCAGAGCAGAATAAAGAAAAAAGAATGAAAATAATTGAGGACAGTCTTAGAGACCTCTGGGGCAACATTAAACACACCAACATTCGAATTATAGGGGTCCAAGAAGAAGAGGAGAAAAAGATAGGGACTGAGAAAATATTTGAAGAGATTATAGTTGAAAACTTCCCTAATATGGGAAAGAAAATAGTCAATTAAGTCCAGGAAGTGCAGAGAGTCCCATACAGGATAAATCCAAGGAGAAACATGCCAGGACACATATTAATCAAACTATCAAAAATTAAAAACAAAGAAAAAATATTAAAAGCAGCAAAGGAAAAGCAACAAATAACATACAAGGGAATCCCCATAAGGTTAACAGCTAATCTTTCATCAGAAACTCTGTAATCCAGAAGGGAGTGGCAGGACATATTTAAAGTGATGAAAGGGAAAAACCAACAACCAAGATTACTCTACCCAGCAAGTATCTCATTCAGATTTGAAGGAGAAATTAAAACCTTTACAGACAAGCAAAAGCTAAGAGAATACAGCACCACCAAACCAGCTTTACAACAAATGCTAAAGGAACTTCTCTAGGCAGGACACAGAAGAGAAAGGAATAGACCCACAAAAACAAACCCAGAACATTAAGAAAATGGTAATAGGAACATACATATCAATAATTACCTTAAATGTAAATAGATTAAATGTTCCAACCAAAAGACATAGACTTGCTGAATGTATACAAAAATAAGACCCATATATATGTTGTCTACAAGAGACCCACTTCACACTTAGGGACACATACAGACTGAAAGTGAGGGGATGGAAAAAGATATTCCATGCAAATGAAAATCAAAAGAAAGCTGGAGCAGCAATTCTCATATCAGACAAAATAGACTTTAAAATAAAGACTGTTACAAGAGACAAAGAAGGACACTACATAATGATCAAGGGATCAGTCCAAGAAGAAGATATGACAATTGTAAATATTTATGCACCCAGCATAGGGGCACCTCAATACATAAGGCAAATGCTAACAGCGATAAAAAGGGGGGTTGACAGTAACACAATCATATTAGGGGACTCTAACACGCCACTTTCACCAATGGACAGATCTTCTGAAATGAAAATAAATAATGAAACACAACCTTTAAATGACACATTAAACAACATGGACTTAATAGATATTTGTAGGACATTCCATCCAAAAACAACAGAATATACTTTCTTCTCAAGTGCTCATAGAACATTCTCCAAGATAGATCATATCTTGGGTCAGAAGTCAAGCCTTGGGAAATTTAAGAAAATTGAAATCATGTCAACTAGCTTTTCTTACCACAACACTATAAGACTGGAGATCAATTACAGGAAAAAAAAAACTGTAAAAAATACAAACACATGGAGGCTAAATGATACACTAGTAAATAACGAAGAGATCACTGAAGAAGTCAAAGAGGAAGGCATAATATACCTAGAAACAAATGACAATGAGAACACGACCACCCAAAACCTATGGGATGCAGCAAAAGCAGTTCTAAGAGGGAAGTTTATAGCAATACAATCCTACCTCAAGAAACAAGAAAAAATCTCAAATAAACAACCTAACCTTACACCTGAAACAATTAGAGAGAGAAGAACAAAAATCCCAAAGTTACCAGAAGGAAAGAAATCATAAAAATCAGATCAGAAAAAAATGAAAAAGAAATGAAGGACACAATAGCAAAAATCAATAAAACTAAAAGCTGGTTCTTTGAGAAGATAAACAAAATTGATAAACCATTAGCCAGATTCATCAAGAAAAAAGGGGAAAAGACTCAGATAAACAGAATTAGAAATGAAAAAGGAAAAGTAACAACTGACCCTGCAGAAATACAAAGGATCATGAGAGATTACTACAAGCAACTATATGCCAATAAAATGGACAAGCTGGAAGAAATGGACAAATTCTTAGGAAAGCACAACCTTCTGAGACTGAACCAGGAAGAAAGAGAAAATACAAACAGACCAATCACAAGCACTGAAATTGAGAATGTGATTAAAAATATTCCAACAAACAAAAGCCAAGGACCAGATGGTTTCACAGGCGAATTCTATCGTTTAGAGAAGAGCTAACACCTATCCTTCTCAAACTCTTCCAAAAGATAGCAGAGGGAGGAACACTCCCAAATCATTCTACAAGGCCACCATCACCCTGATACCAAAACCAGACCAAGATGTCACAAAGAAAGAAAACTAGAGGCCAATATCACTGATGAACATAGATGCGAAAATCCTCAACAAAATACTGGCAAACAGAATCCAACAGTACATTAAAAGTTTCTTACACCATGATCAAATGGGGTTTATCTCAGGAATGCAAGGATTCTTCAATATATGCAAATCAATCAATGTGATAAACCATATTAACAAACTGAAGGAGAAAAACCAGATGATCATCTCAATAGATGCAGAGAAAGCCTTCGACAAAATTCAACACCCATTTATGAAAAAAAGCCTCCAAAAAGTAGGCAAAGGGGAAATAACATCAAAATTTAAAAGTTCATATATGACAAACCCACAGCCAAGAACATTCTCAATGGTGAAAAATGGAAAACATTTCCTCTAAGATCAGGAACAAGACAAGGTTGTCTAGTCTCACCACTATTATTCAACATAGTTTGGGAAGTTTTAGCCACAGCAATCAGAGAAGAAAAAGAAATAAAAGGAATATGAGTTGGAAAAGAAGAAATAAAGCTATTACTGTTTGTAGATGACATGATACTATATATAGGAAATCCTAAACATGCTACCAGAAAACTACTCGAGTTAATCAATGAATTTGGTAAAGTAGCAGGATACAAAATTAATGCACAAAAATCTCTTGAATTCCTATACACTAATGATGAAAAATCTGAAAGAAGAATTAAGAAAACACTCCCATTTGCACTTGCAACAAAAAGAATAAAATACCTAGGAATAAACCTACCTAAGGAGACAAAAGACCTTATGCAGAAAATTATAAGACACCAATGTAAGAAATTAAAGATGATACAAAGAGATGGAGAGATATACCATGTTCTTGGATTGGAAGAATCAACATCATGAAAATGTCTATACTACCCAAAGCAATCTACAGATTCAATGCAATCCCTATCAAACTACCAATGGCATTTTTCACAGAACTAGAACAAAAAATTTCACAATTTGTATGGAAACACAGAAGACCCCAAATAGCCAAGGCAATCTTGAGAAAGAAAAACAGAGCTGGAGGAATCAGGCTCCATAACTTCAGACTATACTACAAAGCTATAGTAATCAAGACAGTATGGTACTGGCACAAAAACAGAAATATAGATCAATGGAACAGGATTGAAAGCCCAGAGTAAAACCCACGCACCTATGGTCACCTTATTTTTGATAAAGGAGGAAAGAATATACAATGGAGAAAAGACAGTCTCTTCAATAAGTGGTGCTGGGAAAACTGGACAGCTACATGTAAAACAATGAAATTAGAACACTCCCTAACACCATACACAAAAATAAACTCAAAATAGATTAAAGACCTAAATGTAAGGCAAGACACTGTAAAACTCTTAGAGGAAAACATAGGCAGAACACTCTATGACATAAATCACAACAAGATCCTTTTTGACCCACCTCCTAGAGAAATGGAAATTAAACCAAAAATAAACAAATGGGACCTAATGAAACTTAAAAGCTTTTGCACAGCAAAGGAAAATATAAACAAGATGAAAAGACAACCCTCAGAATGGGAGAAAATATTTGCAAATGAAGCAACTGACAAAGGATTAATCTCCAAAATTTATAAGCAGCTTGTGCAACTCAATATCAAAAAAACAAACAACCCAATCCCAAAATGGGCAGAAAACCTAAATAGACATTTCTCCATAGAAGATATACAGATTGCCAACAAACATATGAAAGGATGCTCAACATCACTAATCATTAGAGAAGTGCAAATCCAAACTACAATGAGATATCATCACACCAGTTAGAATGGCCATCATCAAAAATTCTACAAGCAATAAATGCTGGAGAGGGTGTGGAGAAAAGGGAAACTTCTTGCACTGTTGGTGGGAATGTAAATTGATATAGCCACTATGGAGAACAGTATGCAGGTTCCTTAAAATACTAAAAATAGAACTACCGGGCTTCCCGGTGGCGCAGTGGTTGAGAGTCCGCCTGCCGATGCAGGGGACGCAGGTTTGTGCCCCAGTCCAGGAAGATCCCACGTGCCGCGGAGCGGCTGGGCCCGTGAGCCATGGCCCCTGAGCCTGCGCGTCCGGGGCCTGTGCTCCGCAATGGGAGAGGCCGTGACAGTGAGAGGCCCGCATACCACAAAAAAAAAAAAAAAAAAAAAAAAAAAAAAAAAAAAACTAGAACTACCATATGACCCAGCAATCCCACTGCTGGGCATATACCCTGAGAAAACCATAATTCAAAAAGAGTCCTGTACTACAGTGTTCATTGAAGCTCTATTTACAATTGCCAGGACACGGAAGCAACCTAAATGTCCATCGACAGATGAATGGATAAAGAAGATGGGGCACATATATACAATGGAATATTACTCAGCCATAAAAAGAAACAAAATTGAGTTATTTGTAGTGAGGTGGATGGACGTAGAGACTGTCATACGGGGTGAGGTAAGTCAGAGAGAGAAAAACAAATACCGTATGCTAACACATAGATACGGAATCCAAAAAACAAAATGGTTCTGAAGAACCTAGGGGCAGGACAGGAATAAAGACACAGACATAGAGAATGGACTTGAGGACATGGGGTGGGGAAAGTGCAAGCTGGGATGAAGTGAGAAAGTGGCATGGACTTATATACCCTACCAAATGTAAAATAGATAGCTAGTGAGAAGCAGCTGCATAGCACAGGGGTAGCAACTCGGTGCTGTGTGACCACCTAGAGTGGTGGAATAGGGAAGGTCGCGGAGGGAGATGCAAGAGGGAGGAGATATGGGCATATATGTATATGTATAGCTGATTCACTTTGTTATAAAGCAGAAGCTAATACTCCATTGTAAAGCAATTATACTCCAATAGAGATGTTCAAAAAAAAATACAAACGAATTCACACCCGAAAAAAATAAAATAAAATAAAATGTCATGAAATTTAGATTTTCTGGTTCAATATTTTAATAAATAAAAAATGTACTTCCTAATGTTTCCTCCCCTGCCAATTTTTCCTCTTTCCCTCTCACAAACACTAATGACCTGCTGCTGCATGGAGAAAAATGAGCACTTCAAAGGACTTGTGGTGTACACAGCATGGCAGGAGGCATATGAAATCCAGCTACTTGAAAGACATGGTCTATGTTTCATGTTAGTGGAAAACAAATAATTTTCACACACCTCAAGTTACTGCCAATGAGATTTTTGTGATTGTTATTGAAAGTATCGCACTCTTCATTACCTTTTTTTTGTTACAAACACTGTGTCAGGTTCTTAACTCCTTTCTGTGTTGATCCTTTAGTTATGACACAGAACGAAACTGCTTGTCATGATCCTCCTCAAGCATCATATTTACAAATAATTTCATAGTTGAGAAAGACCACCGTTGAATTGTTCACAGTCTTCATAGAATATGGTTATATGAATATGAGTATATAGAATATATATATAGAGAGAATATATATATAGAATATATAGAATATATATATAGAATATATATATATATAGAATATATATATATAGAATATGAATATATAGAATATGGTTATATCTGGCTAAAAGAAGGTGTTGGAACCTACCTTTCAGGAAACTTTCCCAGATTTTCTTTGCTGCATTAAGAGGGCCATATTGTTGCCTGTTCAAAGTAAATATCTGCTAGGAACTGGAGGCACAAAGTGTTGCCAGTTCATCCTTAGATAGTCTGTAAAGTTTGAAGCTCCCTCCATTACTGTCACAATGGAAATGTGTCAGTCACCATCACATTATAATAAATCTGCTCACCATCATGTTAAAAATCACTTCCCAGTTTGATAAGCAACACATTAGATCTTAAAATATTTTAAATTTTGTATTTCTTTCATTACTAGTAAGGTTGTTACTATTTTTAAAATATATTTCTTGGTCATTTATCGTCTCTTCTGCCCTGAACAGACTCATGTCTCCCTCCTTTCTTAAACACTCGCTTTAATTTAATTACCTTGTAGATTCAGACAGGATTCTCCACAGATTGCTCAAACATTTTCCTCTTTGTTTCTCCAAAAACATAATTCATAAAGGCAATTTTTTGGCTTTCTCAGTAGGATCTATGTTAATACACTTGAAATAATAAAATGTTTTCAACTGTATTATTAAATTTATAGCTGTTCATTATGGCAATTACCAATAGACAAAGGCTTATAATTTATTCTTTTAAAAATACATATTAACTGGAAGCTATTATTCAAAAGATAAAATGAATAATCAACCTTAGTAGAAAGAACTGCTATATAATTTCAGTGATGTTAAAATTCAATATCAGTAAGATTTTTCCCATATATAACAGTAAATGTTGATTTTATTCAGTGTAAATTAGTTTCTTTTATGTTTTAATATGTTTGCTAATATATGATAATTGCCGTATTTTATATCTAGAAAATTCACTATCTTTATATCATTATTTCTTATTACAGTCATTCTCTGTTTTGCCTCTTCCCCAATTCAGACATGCTCACAGTTTAAAAAAATTAAAAAGATCGAGACAAAATAGAAATGTTTTTAAACAAACTATTGACTTAATTTATTAAGATTGATTATATCTAGATAATTCTAATCTATGAGATGATAAATCAAAATAGTTGTATATTTCAATGAATATGCTTATGAAGTCCATTAAAAATAAATTGTGTACAGTGGATTTTAAATAAAACTTTATGCTTCATCTCAAAAATAATCATTTGTCTTATGGAATACTTCTGTCATAAGGAAGTAGACCTTAATAACGTTTTAAGTTTTTCCTACTCATAATGTGCCAAAAGAGATTACAAATATTTTCATCATATATATTTCAGCCTATATATAATATATATTTCAGCATATATTTAGAAAATAACTGCACCTATAGATTTTCATCTTAAATTACTTAAAACATTTATATATATAAATGTCGATCACTTTTCTCAGAAAAGAAGTGTGTTAATTTTTGATTGCTGCTGTAATGAATTACTGCAAGTTTAGTGAATTAAAACAATAAAAATATTTTTCTTTTATCAGTTCTGGAGGCCTAATATTCAAAAGGGGTATTACAGGGCAGAAAACAAGAAGTTGGCATTGTCCTAGATGCTTCAGGGGAGAATCTGTTTCTTGTCCAGTTTCTTAAAGCTGTTAGCTTATGGTCACATCACTCCAATATCTGCTTCTTTGGTCATATCATCTTCTCCTTTCTGTGACCTGTTGCCTTCCTTTTATAAGGATCTTTCTGACTACATTGGACACACCCCCAAATCCAGGAAAATCTCCTCATATCAAAACGCTTAACCCAATCACATAGGTATGTCCCCTTCCACCACATAAGGTAATGTATTCTGATTTTAGAACATGGACAATTTTGGGAGACAACTATTTAGCCTACCACAAGAAGCATCTATTTATCTTTTTTTTTTTTTTTTTTTGCGGTACATGGGACTCTCTCTGTTGTGGCCTCTCCCGTTGCGGAGCACAGGCTCCGGAAGCGCAGGCTCCGTAGCCATGGCTCACGGGCCCAGCCGCTCTGCGGCATGTGGGATCCTCCCGGACCAGGGCACGAACCCGTGTCCCCCGCAAGGCGGGCTCCCAACCACTGCGCCACCAGGGAAGCCCCTATTTATCTTTTAAAATGAGAAAATATGATACAAAACTCCCATCCAGAAATCAGTAAAGTTTTACCTACTCTTTGGAAAAGGAGTTTGTTTTGGGGGCAATAAACCTATACGAATTGTACATTGTACCAGGTAGAAATGTGAATTATAATTTTTTTTTACCCACAAGTATGACTGCTAGAGTACTGTTAATAACCCAAATTTGATAGATTTATAATTGATCTACTTTTGTTCTGTGCTTTTACTAAATATGGATCATTGTGTTCCGTACATCAAAATATGCAGAAATATAAATGCTTCATTAAAGCAAATGAAGGAAATTCACCCTCAGCTCATAGTATACATTGATTTTCAGCTTGAAGACTATCTTTACTACCAGAAGGAATGTAAAGTGTACTTCAAAAAGGGAGCTTATATATAATATACAGAATCCATAAAATGTGAGGAAAATACCTTAATCTAGAATCCAGGGATTTTCTACCTTCATGGATTTCCTCTGCCTATGCTTATCATCCCACTTGGCTTTCAAAGAAAATTATCAGCAAAGTTCTTAAGAAGCAGGCAATATTTTCAACTAAGTTAATAAATGTTTATATGATAATATCTCAGGCCATTTCGATGTTTTCCTGTCCCACTACTTAAATATCCCACTTTACATTATTCTGCTCTGCCTTAGCTTCTGTTCTGAACCCAGACAATGAATACAATGAATCATGTTTCAGAGAACACAGTCCCCATTGTAACTCAATGATATGTATATTCTCAGTAGGAATCAATTGTTAATGTTTGCTCTGTCTCAATATTACTATTTGCTCAATAAGTGTAGAAGTTAGTACGCTAAAGGGGAGAGAGAGAGAGAGAGAGAGAGAGAGAGAGAATGAATACGGGAGAGAGAGATTTTAAGGAGTTGGCTTGCAAGACTGTGAGGGTTGGCAAGTGTAAATCTCCAAGGCTGACCAGCAGGCTGGAAACTCAGGCAGGGTTTGTATGTTAGTCTTCAGGCAGAATTCCCTCTTCTTTGGGAAATGTCAGTCTTTTCTCTTCGCAAACTGATACGATGAGGCCCATACACATCATAGAGGGTGATATGCTTTACTTAAGGTCTACTTATTATGTAATGTTAATCACATCTAAAAACAAACAAACAAACTTCACAGTAGCTAATGTTTGGCCAAACACTGGGCACCAGAGTCTAGCCAAGTTGACACATAAAAGTAACCATCACAGTCAGGAACTAAAATCTCTGTGGAATGAATATGATAATCCCATGGATGTAGAAGACTGAAAAAAGAGAGTTAGCAGGTGGCAGGTCTGGACCAGAAGATTAGAATCTCAGTGCTGAACAACAAACCTTACATTCGTATTTCTAAGTGAAAGTAGCCAATCTGAAAAGGTTACCTACTGTATGATTCTAGCCACATGACATTCTGGGAAAGGCAAAATTGTGGAGACAGTAAAAAGATCAGTGGTTGCTGTGGTGTGGAGATGGGAAGAGATGAATAGGCAAAGCACAGAGGACTTTTAGGGCAGTGAAAACACTGTAAGATATTGTAATGATTATGATGGATATGTCATTATACTTTTACACACACGCATAGAGTATACACACTAAGAGTGAACCCTAAGGTAAACTATGGGCTTTGGGTGATTATGATGTGCCAATGTAGGTTCATCCTTGGTAAAAATGTACTTTTTGGTGAGTGATAATGGTAATGGGAGAGTCTATGTGAGGGGGCAGGGGCTATATGAGAAATCTTTGTACTTGCCTCTCAATTGTGTTGTAAATCTAAAACTGCTCAAAAAATAGTCTTAAAAACAAGTCAAAAGCTACATTTTGGGGGAGAGGAACAAGTAAGTATGGTTTAGATCTAGAAGCAGGAACAAGAAGTAGGTCAGCTAGTAATGCATAGTTTACACTGTGCTTTTACATGTTTTATTCCTTTTAATTTCATTATTGGAACACTCTTAAAATTAAGGTAGTTTACCTGTCCCTCATTCACATAACACATTTACTGAGTGGCTGACGTGTGCCAGATCACATGGGAGATACAGTGGAGGACAGGGTCTCTGCATTCCTGAAGATTTTTGAGGAACAAACTGAGATACTGAGAGGGAAGATGGCAATTAAAAGGCTTTTCTGTAATTAAAAAGAATCTACCTCCTCTCATAAGGTGCTTTTATGTGTTATCATTCCACATTGGCCTGTGTATTTTTGAGTCTATTTATCTCTAGATGAAGAACTGAGATGTACAGATTGTCACATTACAGACAGGCATTCTCAATTTACCAGTCACTTTCTGATTTTATTCTCAAGGCCATGCTATGAGATGATTTGAAAACTGACAGAGAAAATTGCCTTAGGGACTCTAATAAAAGCTAAAGAATTAGAATTTGTTGTGATTATGGTGTGTTGAGAATGGCTTAATAGCTAATACAAAATGATATAGTCATGGTTCGAGGAATTTTAACATTTAGTTTTATGTCTGTAAATTTAGGATTATGGCACCAGAGTTTATACACAATTTTACAGAAATGTCAACATGTTATTTTAAAATATACATACTCTGTGGTTTGGGGGCAAAAAAGGTAACCCAAGAGATCCCTGAGTCCACTTTATCATTTTAAGGATTTAAGAGGAGTATAATTGAAATGTTTCTAGTTTGTATTAAAGGGCAGAAAAAAGAATTTCTCTGGGATTACAGTGAAACTTTCTCAGAATCTAGATATTATTCTTTATTCTCAATTTTTGCTTTGTTTAGGAAAGTGTTAGAAATAAACTAAGGCAGTAAAAAATTAATGCCAGCATAACTAGCTGAATATTTAAAATTCAATATATTTAGTTGTATCTTTTAAACAGTGATAAAAAACTAATTTTGGAAAGAATACTTGATTTTTTTGTTATTGTTTTTCTGCCACTTAAAGGACTAATGTTAGGGCTAGACATTAAAACATAATTCATTCTATTATTCAGACTATGTAATTTCTATTATTTTGTCTTCTAGTTTACCAATTCTTTCCTCTGTACTCTCCATTCCACTGTTGAGCCCATTCACTGAGCTTTTATTCAGTTAGTAGTTTGGGATTTTTAGTTTGTTTTTAGTTGTAAAATTTGGTTCTCCTCTATATGTTCTGTTTCTTTGCTGAGATTTCCTATTTCTTTGCTCGGGCTTTCTATTTTTCATTTGTGTCAAGCATGTTATTAATTGCTGTTAAAACATCGTTATCATGGCTGCTTTATTTATTTATCTTTTCAGATAATTCTAACATTGCTCATCTCAGTGTTGCCATCTACTGACTGTCCTTTTTCATCCAGGCTCCCTAATTCTTTTTCTTTTTTAATTAATTAATTAATATTCTTTATGTTTTTGGCTGTGACGGGTGTTAGTTGTGACATGTGGGATCTTCACTGAAGCATGCAATCTTTCATTGCAGTGCAGGCTTCTCTCTAGTTGTGGTTTTCAGGTTTGCTCTCTCTAGTTGTGGCACGCAGGCTCCAGAGCTTGGGGGCTCTGTAGTTTTTTGTGGCACTCGGGCTCTCTCGTTGAGGCCCTGGGCTCAGTAGTTGTGGCACGCGGACTCAGTTGCCCCGTGACATGTGGGATCTTAATTCCCCGTCCAGGGATCAAACCCTCATCCTCTCTGCATTGGAAGGTGGATTCTTTACCACTGGACAACCAGGGAAGTCCCATCCCTGATTCTTGATATGAGATGATTTTCATTTAAAACTTGGACAATTTCATATTATGAGTCTGTGTCTTATTTAAACCTTTGTTTTAACTGGCTTTCTCTGACACCATGCCAGGAGGAGAAGGAGACCTTCTCAAAAGTCTTCAAGGAGACAGAGACCATTTGTTCTCCACTGTATTTCCCATGTGAGAACATATTTACACACGGGAGCCACTCAGTAAATGTGTTATGTGAATGAGTGAAGGGCGAGCTACCCAACTATGAGGAGTGTTCATACTTGACTGAAATGTTAAGTAGAGGTATAAACGTAGGTTCTCCAATTAACATCTTCTGACACTCTGCAGTTGAGGGTGGGGTGACCCTCCCCGTAACTGCTAGAATGGGACAAGGGTTCCAGCTCGTCACATGGTCTCCATGGATACTGTGGTGTGGTGAAAGGGTCCTCATTACAAGTGGGCAATGATAAAAGCCCTGGCTCTTTGCTAGGCTTCCTCTGACACCACCCCAATGGAGAAGGGGAGGTGACATCTTGTAACTGCCAGGTGGAAGTGGAAACCCAGGCTTCCCATAGAGTCTCTACTGACATGCGGAGATGGTGGCTTCATTATCAGCTGGCAGGGATGAAAGTTCCAGCTCCCTCTTTGGCCTCTCTGACACTCCCTGACATTTGTGTTGGGAGACCTCATGGCAGCCTTGCAAAAGTAGAAATCTAACTCTCCACTCAGCCTTTGCTGGCACGGTGTAGCCACAGTTTTTCCTGTGGTGTCTTCCTGAAGTACACAGATAATTGTCTAAAAGTTTTGTTTTGTTAAGCTAAACCTTTCCTGGTGCTTCGGCTAGAGAGAGAAGGCTTCTGTTTAGACTTACTTTGGTCAGTGCCTATCAAAGATTCTAGGTTGCTAGATCTTCATCTCTAGGGATCCCAAAGTCCCAAGCTAGTCTGCCTTCTCCTCTTATGTTTATTTTTTATATAATGTCCAGGAATTTTAGTTTATTAGTGGTAGGAATAGGGGAAAATCTGTCTTTCTCTCTTGGTTTATTTTTTATATTTTTGATATAATGTTATTAGTGTGATAAATACATTTTAATCTGTTTCTGCTTCAGTCTATGTTGTCAATCCTAATGATTCTGCCTTTGCTTGTATGCAGAATGACAGCAAATTTTTACTTCTGTGAAATTATTAAATCCTGACAAAAAAATAAATGCTTGCTTGACCCATCCCAAAGCAATCATTTGGGGATAATATATTTTGTCATTGAACAATGAAGCAGTGGCTTGTGATTATTATGAATATATTTTCAGGCAATTCTATGAGAAATAAGCTGAAAACATTAAACTTTTGATGATCTGTTATTGGGAAAAACAAAGTTAATTGTTCATATAATAAAGTCTTTGCTTTTAACAGAGTTGTAAAAACCTATAATAAAAGTAAAGAAAAAATTTTAAAAGCTTAATTCTATGATATAAAGCAAAAACGATTTTCATATTTCAAATAAAATAATTAATTTCTTCATCAAAGCCCTCAATGAAAGATCCTGAAATGCTTTCAGGGAGAATCTCATTAGCAGTATATTAGTTTGGGGAAAACATATTCAAAGCCAGTTAGCCTAGATAACAGATTCTCAAGCCTAATGTGATGTCAATTGCAAAAATAAAAACAAAGCTGTAGTCTTCACTCCCACATGGAAAAGTGTAGTTCTATAGAGTCACTTGAAATGTTTGCCCGAATTGATAGTCCCACGATTTATTAAGCCAAGCTGCATCTGGGTTAGACTCTCACTTAAGTAACTTTCATATTAGAAATAACCTTTGGATAAAGATTTTCTGAAGGTTAGATTACAGAATAGTCTTGATATATGTTCAGGATAAAATATGGTCTCTTAGTAACCTGAAAGTGTCAAGGCAAAAATAGTCAAAAAAAGAGGTTACAGCTGTTTTCAAAATGTAGGAATGCATACTCGAAATTTTAATCAGGAGAAAGTGGTTTGAGTTCTAGTTCCATCATGGAATCAAGTCACTTAGCCATTCTAAGATTCCTCCTTCCATTTGGAAAATAATTTTTACTGTGTATATAGCATGAATTGCATCAATTGTGTCCTGTAGGTCTCAGAGAACCAGTGGAGGACCAAATAAGTTCATTTATTTTATTTATTGAACAAATAAATATTATTTGCTTCTTACATGACAGACGCTGGGGAATCAGAAGCCAGGTGAGCAAAATCTGGCTGATCTTAGTGTCAGAGGCAGTAACATCAAGAGATCAGGAAGGCCTCTCAGGAAGGTGACACCTCAATCTAGGGGTAAATAGAGGAGATGACCTTCTGTACAAGAGTACGTTTGTGGGAAAGATGAAGGTCCACACTCTTTCTAAATGTGGTGCAAAATATGTGTGTACATTTTTCTTGAAAGAGTGATCCTATAGCTTTTACCTGAATAGCAAAAGGTCTCTGACTCCCAGCATGTCAAGAACTATTGACATATATACACTAAAATGTATAAAATAGATAACTAATAAGAACCTGCTGTATAGCACAGGGAACTCCACTTCGCTGTACAGTAGAAACTAACACAACATTGTAAAACAACTATACCCCAGTTAAAAAAACAAAAATCTATTGCCTTAAAGGAAGAATAGGATTTAACCAGAGTAAAGCGAGGGCCAGTGAGGTGTCCTAGACAGAGGGGTCAACACGAGCAAGGATACAAAGATACAGAGAATTAAAAATAGATCCCAGAGCACAGTGTGCTTACCTTGAAGCTAAGACTTTTTCTTATCATCAAAAGGGAGCTATTTAAGGTTTTTAAAGTAAAAGAAAAACATATTCAGATTTAGGGTTAGAAAGATCGCTCTGACAGTTGCATGGAGGATGAATCCAACACCTAGACTAGAAGTTGATAAGTAGAAACTTAATACTATATTCCAAGACAGACAGGATGATGGCTGATATTAAAGGAAGAGATGGACTTCATAAAAATTTAGAAAAAAATGACAAAACAATAATATGATTGAATACCAGAAACTCACTGAAATTTATAAAAATCTTTATGAATGAAACTTCCATTTCCAGCAGTATGAAAGAATAGAGATTCTGTTTTCTAATTCAGGTAGAAAACAGAACCTGAGGCAAAGCTTATATGCTAAGGTTTTACTGGGAGGTGGACTCCTAGGCAAGAAAGACAATAATGAGAGAAAATTTGTGGAAGGAAAAGCAAATACAAAGTGATGAGCTACTGGGTGGGCCCTGGGCCTCTTGGAAACATTGCTGGCTGCTCAGTCATGTGGGATGTGTGGAAACACTGCACCTTGAACACCTGGGGGCAGGGAGAAGGGAAAGGCGCTTACTCTGTCTTTCTCATCATCTGTTTCTTGTTGCCCAAAGCTTTCGCCATGGAGCCTTTACTCTCCCGTGCTTCCAAGAGATGTGACCTGGACCCTACAGTCAGCTGCTGGAGACATCAGTTGCAGAATGAGGCACTTCATGTAAGTCCAGAAGTGGTGGGAAAAGTCAGAGTTTCCTTAGCCCTGTAGGGGTAGCTTGGGTACTGGAGCTTCTTGGGATTCCCCACCCCCCCCAACAGGTATGGTGGACCTCAGACAGCCCCTAGGCTTAGAAGATGAGGCAAATTTCCTCTCATAGGTCACAGGTGGCTGGACAAGACCTAGGTCTCTCTTCTCCTCCCCTCTCCACCTCCTCCTCCCTATCTACACTTTCTCTCTTCTTTCTCCCCCATTCTCTCCTCCCTTCTTTCTTCTTTTCTTCCTTTCTTCTTTCATATCCCTAATGGAAAATCAAGTATGTAGAATTAAGCATCGCTGTTATACTGAATGTCTGTCCACTAGCTAAAAAATACAGACATAATCCCTGCTTTTCCAACAATTTACCATGTTTATTTGGATCATTTTTCTTTCCCTTTGATCTGTTTTTTTGTCTTAATTCTTAGATTTCAGTGAATTGAATATATTTCACATAATTTTTCTCTAGTTTGATTTAGTATTTTCACTCTCAAAGTTTAATTACTTGAAGAAGGTGATATTCTTTATTTTAATATAATACAGTGAAGAAAGATGTGTCTAGTTATATAGAATAAGAGTTTTAGAAAGAGAGTGTATATATGTATTTGTGTGTGTGTGCCTGTGTGCATGTTTGTAGGGGGGTATATTTGTTTTTCATTCCCAAAGTGTAGGAAAGTAAAAGAGTAATGGTGCAGGCAGAAGTGAATTAGAGGATATTTAGACACTGATTAGTTTGAACTTCATGAAGAAGAAAGAGAAAAAAAATCTGTTATGACAGCAGACGGTTTGAATTGACTCAAGTCAGAAAGACATAGGGCAAACAAACTAGAGAGCATCACTGAACCTGGAAAATCAAGTAGAAATAGATCAGCACTCTCCCTATTATCAATAGAATTTATAGTTTCATGGAAGACATCCAGATAAGTTCAAAAAGAGTTCATATTTTGTGTATTTATTTATGATATGATGCCAATTGTCTCAGAGACATACAGAATCTAAGTACTTAATATTATGGTTGCTTATTTCATTTTATTTGTCTATTTATTGTTATCTGCCTTCTAAAATTGCTCCACTAAATTTTGTTTTTATGTATCACCATCAACTCTTGAGCCCCCTGTGTCTTTTACAGTAAGAAAATAAATATGTAACTCCGCTCTCAGGCTAGGATGTTGGGCAGGGATTCAATTGGTACCACTGTGAATGTCCTCCATGAGCTGGAAATCAGTAAGGTGACCCCTCAGTTTGCCAAGCGGTCCATAAACCATAAATAGGTTCATGTCTATTGTTCTGTCATAATTATTAATAGCACATCCACTTACTCTCAGAAGTGTTCTGGTTTAGATGATAAATAAAAGAACTCAAAAACGAGGGCAAGAAGATTGCCGTCAGGAAGTTAAAGTACAGAATTCATAGAATGGATCAATTCAGAGACAGGCAGGTACATCTTATAGCCAGAATAAAAGTCATTAGAAAGTAATAGCATATCTAAAGAAACACTATTTCAATCAGAGAAGAGTCAGTGAGTAATAGAAGCGTAGAAAAATAATTGTCACAGATTCTGCTTGTGCAAGCATGACCCAAGTGTGGTGATGTCTTGGATCAGGACATTTCCATAGCATTTTAAGCACCAAAAACTCCTCACTTTATTATGAAGATGAATGTATACAACAATCACAACATGAATATTAATCTTTTGGAGTCTACAGCTTTCTTCCTGTGCTCTAATATTGCTTTTATGAAGCAGCCTTCTGGATTATCTTTTGACTTTTCTTGTAGAGCTGTACACACTCATTCTTTTATTCAACTTTTATTTAGCATCTACCATATGTCAAGAAATGTGATAGACAGTGGGGATACTAAGATGGATCATGCTCTCAGACATCTCACAGCCATGTTGAGGGAGAGAATGAGAGAGGGAGAGGAAGGTAAAATAATTATTGTTTGGTGTGATAAATGTGATGGTAGTCACACACAGGATGCTATGGAAGCATCAAACGATGGGAGCTGGGAATAGAGAGTGAAGAAAGTCAAGGCAGGTTTCCTGAAGAAGGTGACCTTCTTCAGGAGTTAAGAGTGGAGTGGAGTTAAGAATAAAATTAATGAAAACAAGTTGACCAGAGGGAATGAGAGTTCACATATTATAGGCAGTGGAGAACAAAAAAAGCATTAAGGAGTCTGAAATTTGTATTTGAAGATGCAGTAGCAAGTGTTTTTGTGTTTTGCTTTTTTAACATTTTAGATTAGTTCTCTATCTGATCTAGGTAGTCCAGTGAAGGTAACAACTATATTTCTCATGATAAACAAACAAATTGCCTTTTTAGTTTTTACAGCATTCCCATGGGGCTTGGCTACAGGGAATACACTCCCATTTAGAGTTTTATTAATGTGGAGAATTTTATTCTCAAAATTTGAAAAAAGTTAAATATGGATATAATGGTGAAATTTTGAAAATATGTCCACTTTCCTTACATATAGATCAAGTTCTCTGGCATCCATTCCAATGTCATGGACCTAGAAAATGAGAGGCACAAATAACATGCAAGAAAGGGCTATTAAATGTAGGCAAAGTCACTGACTGATGGAAAGGGTAAATAAAAGAAAAATCCTGGGTCTGTGTGAGAGAGAATAAAAAGCAAAGCAAGAAGAAAAGTGAGTGGCTAGATACCTGTACCTGCACTGTCTCATCTGGGGTAAACTTCTAGATATGGACTTGGTGTTAGAAACAGAGAAACAAGAGGTATTTAATATCTGTTCCCCACCTTGAATATCTGGGGAGAGATGAGTACAGAGTTGCTCAGAATCAATATGCAACAGTCACATTCTGGCAAAATGATAACATACCATGGTTTGAGAGAGAGAGATAGAGCCCAAAAGTTACCATTCTCCTGTGGTTCCCATAAGGTAAAGAAGAGATTCAGAATTTTGCAGAAGCTTCACGATATTGTAAGAAAATAGCTCATAGAATAAGATTTACCTCTGGTAGAGACAAAGTGTTTCTCAAACCAGACTCAGGATCAACATCAATCAGAAATGTCTACATTACCTACAACAGATAAGGAGGTACCAAGTGATCAAGAAAGGACTAGTGGGCCTTACCAAACCAAGAGAACAACCACAGATTTGCCAGCTCCAGGTTCTACAGTGAATACCATCTTAGGATACAAAGATCTGAGAGAATACAGAGGGCAGAAGGCAGATATAAATCCCTGCCCCAGCAGCATCATACCTTCTTTTCATTGACATCTTGGGGAAGAGGAGGTGATGGAGAAGAGATATGAAAGACTGAACATTTACCCAATAGCCATCAAAGAACCCTCTAAAAGACTATCTAGGGAATTCCCTGGTGGTCTAGTGGTTAGGACTCCACGCTTTCACTGCCAAGGGCCTGGTTTCGATCCCTGGTCAGGGAACTAAGATCCCACAAGCCACGCAGCATGCCCCCTCCCCCCCAAAAAGACCATCTAAATCACAAGGGTCCAGGAATAAATTAACAAGTACAAGTCTGTTCCCCCACCATCTTTCATTACACAGACAACTAGATTACATGAGTTAGTGTTCTTATGTCCCTTCCATTCCATGAAGCATGGAAGGGATCCAGAAGTTCCTCCATGTGTCATGATGATACTGGCTGGAGAGTGGATTGTGGACAGTGGCAGAGCACAGAGCCAGAAAGACTGTTATGGAATTGTTCAGTTAGCCATTGCTACATTCAGAAAATATAATAGCAAGCAACAGTATGTTGTTATTGTTCACAATACTGTAGTTTATCACTCTGGACAGTTCTGCTGGATTGACCTGGGATTACTCAAGCATGCATCTGCACTCCTCTGACAGCTCTATTGGGGTGGAAGGGTCCAAGATGTTCTCACTCACTTGCCTGAAAATGGGTAGAGGCTGTTGACTGGGTATCTTAATTCTCTTCCACAACACTTCTCACTTTGCAGTAGGCTAACATGGACTTCCTCACAGCATGGTGATGTCAGAATTTCAAGAAAGCAAGAGTAAAATCTGCAGCGACACTTTTATCACAGTCTATTGATCAAGGTTGTTCGCAAGACCAGCCTAGATTAAAAAGGGTGGAGAAATAGTCTCTGTCTCTTGACTGGAGGCACAAAATTGCCACATGGATGGGAAAGGCCTGTGGGCACAGGAAAATGGAATTTTTTTGGAGGTCTTTATTAACTCTCTCCCAGTGAGGAACAAGATGAGTGCACTACAGAAACTGTGGAGACTATTGAGAACCTTACTGGGTCTCCGAAGGATCTGCTGCACCAACACATCAAACTAGGGACCGATGAAGCCAAAAATATCGACAAGAGCTTCACTCACAATGTCGGTAACAGTTGCACCTCTAGGACCACTGAATGTAGCTTCCCAATGTGTGAACAGCATCCTCCCGAACCTCTTGTTTCAGCATCACCACGTTTGGTAAATCTGCTTTTCTGGCCCCTGAGGGCATCAATACCCTCATTCAGGCAATGCTTCCCCTCACCCTTTGTCCTTTGTCCCTCACCACTTTCCCTTTCCCCTTTGTCCCTTCCCGTCTCCTGATATCGCTCTACTTCTCTCTCTGTCCTCTCCTACTTCTCTCCTTTGCTTCCGAGAGGGTGGATGTCAGGCAGCTACAGCATCATTCCTCTCAGCTTGGGATACCATGCTCCCTCTGGCCGGCACCTGCTCACCTTGATGAGTGACAAACAGGCCTGGGAGAAGCTGGCCTCATACTCTGCAGATCTTGGTCCAGCGGGCTCTCCCTGATGGGAGATTTCTGAGAGTGATAGAAGTTCATCCCTCATATCCTATAGTGGCTGGAAGTCTGATCCTTAAACTATTCTCATCTTTATTTTCCTGCCACCAAGAGAAGTCTCCTTGGGAGTGGGCTGAAGAGGCAGATTTCTATAATAACCTGTGGGTTAGAGTCCCACAGAAGACATGCAGATGGCTGATTTCTGGGCTTGATCACCAGGGTGGGCATGGACGTGGTGCTCCTCCTTCACTGGCTCTTTCTGGAAATGTGCAGACTGTTGCCTGAAGAGACACTCACAGGGGGCGGGTTGAAACAGCAATCTCTTTCTTTGTCTCTTACTCTTTTTCTGTCTTTTCTGTCCCCCCTCCATTTACCTCTCCCTTGGTCCTCACCCCTACACTCCCCGACCTTTCATCCTGGAGACTCTGTCACTAACTCTGGGCAGGGAATTCTGTGACCCCTTTTGTCATTATCCTAGGCCTCAACTCCATCCACCCCCGGAACCTCTAGTTGTTAGCTTCCAGATTCATTTATAAACATGGGAAACACCCAGGGAATCCCCAAAGACTCTCCTTTGGGTTGCATTCTTAACAGTTGGAGACACTTTGAATTAGATGATTTTAAAAAGTTTAAGCTGATTTTCTTTTGCAACCCAGCCTGGCCCCAGTATGCCTCGGGTGACCAGGAGAAGTGGCCACAGAATAGATCCCTTAACTTTAACATCATTTTACAACTAGACCTATTTTGTAAGCAGTCCCCCAAATGAGGACAGGTCCTGTATATGCAGGTTTTTTTTTTTTTTTTTTTTTTTTTTTTTTTTTTTTTTTTTTTTTTTTTTTTTTGCGGTATGCGGGCCTCTCACTGCTGTGGCCTCTCCGGTTGCGGAGCACAGGCTCCGGACGCGCAGGCCTGGCGGCCATGGCTCACGGGCTTAGTTGCTCCGCGGCATGTGGGATCTTCCCGGACCAGGGCACGAACCCGTGTCTCCTGCATCGGCAGGCGGATTCTCAACCACTGCGCCACCAGGGAAGCCCTATGCAGGTTTTTATAAAAGTTTATCAAGACTTTGGTGTGAGGGATTCCTGTCGTGTGTGTGTGTAACCTCTATTCCTGTGTTGTCCCTAAAAGATTCGGAGCCAGACCTTCTCACAGACCCCTATTCAACCTCTGACTTGCCATCCGTACACCGAGCCCATTCTCCGGCCCTTGTTTCTTCCCCTTCACCATTTTCTTCAGCCCCCAGACCCCCACCATTCCCTGTCAAATAAGAAACCCCCAAATCGAAGCCCCCAGTGCTTTCTCCAGTGAGGTTCCGATCAGGTTCAAGTTAGCCCTCGCTTTTGCCCCACAAGGCCTTTACCCCCTCTGGGAAGGAGCTGAAGGGAAAGGAGGGGTTACTAGAGTGCACGATGGAGGACCTAGGAATCTGTAAGGAGGAGTTTGGCCGGTTCTCAGAGAACCCTGATAAGTATAGGGCTGAATTCATCAGGCTGGGGTTAACATTCTGCCTGACCTAGCAGGACATCATAGTTATTCTGGCCCACTGTTGCACCCTGGATGAAACAGAGCTTATACTGAGAAAGGCCAGGGGACACACAGATTGCCTATTGGCCACAAATCCACACCACCAAGTTTATCAAGCCGGTGGTGGTGCAATCCCACACTGGGACTCTGACGATCACGTAGGCCAGGCTATGATGCACATCACTTGTCTATCAGAAGGAGTGAAAAGGTGTATGGTGAAACCTGTAAGGTTTGCTAACCTTATGATATCTTGGACCTTATGCTAAGGTCCAAGAAGTTACACAGGAGAAAGATGAAAACCCTACAGTCTTCCTGAGCCTGGTGACAGTGGCATTCAGGAAGGACACAAGTACGGACCCTGAGTCTTCAGAGGGGAGGTCGCCATGGCCATGCATTTTATCACCCAGTCCACTCCTGATATCAGGAGAAAATTACAAAAGCTTGAGGCTGGGCCCCAAACCCCATTGTCAACCTTGGTAGAGGAGGCCTTCAAGGTCTACAATAACCAAGCCTTAACAGATGAGGCCAGTAAGGATAGAATAGGATAAGATAGTCTTTGTTCTAATAAAGAAAAAAAAAAATGCAGCTTTTGACTGCTCTGATTAAGTGGCCACCTTCAAGCGACCCTAGAGAGCTGAGACCAAACACACAGCCTAGAAGCCACCTGGGCCAAAACCAGTGTGAATTTTGCAGAAGGAGGGGCACTGGAAGGGGGGATGTCCAGAGCGCCCTCCTGTGGAATAACCAAAGGACAACCCCAACTAGCCCCAGTTCCTCTTGAATCTCTAGGATAAGAGATTTGGACACACAGACTGATGGACCTCTGGTGTCTGCCTGGCCTCAGACCCTACTCAACTCATCCCCATCACTCTGGCGGAGCCTCGGGTCATCCTCGACATAGCAGGTAGGAGAACTGAATTTTGTGGACACTGGAACCACCTGACTTGACTGGCTGACCCCCTCACCAACCATGACTACTGTGAAGGAAGTTGACAGACAGCCAAAGGTAAAGTGATTTAAACCTTCTCTTACATGCAAGGTTGGCTCCATTATTATTATTATTATTGATATTATTATTTTTATTGAAGTATAGTTGATTCACAATGTTGTTTTAGTTTCTGGTGTACAGCAGAGTGACTCAGATATATATATATCTTCCTCATATTCTTTTCCTTTATGGTTTATTATAGAATATTGAATATAGTTCCCTGTGCTATACAGTAGGACCTTGTTTATTTTTTATATAGTAGTGTATATCTGCTAATCCCAAACTCCTAATTTATCCCTCTCCCACCCCGTTTCCCCTTTGGTAACCATAAATTTGTTTTATATGTCTGGGAGTCTCTTTCTGTTTTGTAAACAAGTTCATTTGTATCATATAAGTAATATCATATGGTATTTGTCTTTGTCTGACTTACTTTGCCTAGTATGATAATCTTTGGGTCCATCTCTGTTGCTGCAAATGGCATTACTTCATTCTTTTTATGACTGAGTAGTATTCCATTGTGTATATATATATATCTCACATCTTCTTTATCCATTCATCTTTTGATGGATATTTAGGTAGCTTCTGTGTCTTGGCTATTGTAAATAGAGCTTCTGTGAACATTGAGGTGCATGTATCTTTGCGAATTAGAGTTTTCCCCAGATTTATGCCCAGGAGTAAGATTGCTGGATCATATGACAACTCTATTTTTAGTTTTTTCAAGGAACTTCCATTACTGTTTTCCATAGTGGCTGCACCAATTTACATTCCCTCCAACAGTGTAGGAGGGTTCCCTTTTCTCCACAGGAATCAGGTCCATTATTATTACTCACTCCTTGTCATATATGCCAGAATACCCTGTCCCTCTCCTCAGAAGAGATTTGCTGAATACATTAGGACCTAGTATATTCTTAGGACAGGGTAAAGTCCAAGAAGGTAGAGAATTCAAACAGATAATGTATCGATTAGTAGCCCCAGATGACCCGACTACTGGTCATCAAAATATTCCCCAGGACATCATCCAAGAAAATAGAGAACAGGTGGATCCTGTACTTTGAGATACCTCAGTGCAAGGAAGGACAAAATATGTACCCCCAATAGAAATAAGATTAAGGCCTGGGGAAAAATACTCTGTGAAGAGACAATATCTTTTAATACCTGAAGCCCTGAGGGAGATCCTAATGGGATCCACTGCTTACGAAATTTCTAAAACACAGACTCATTAGGCCCTGCCAATCCCCTTGTAATACCACAATTCTCCCCATTCAAAACGTAACAGGAAATATCGGTTTAGGCAAGACTTAAGAGCAGTAAATGAGGCAGGCATCCCTTTTCACCCCCTGGTGTCAAACCCATACACCCTCCTTGCTCAAGTACCATGGAGGGACCCTGACACCCTGGAGGCTACACAATATATTTGGACAGTGTTTCCATAGGGTTTGGGTGACAGCCCCCCTCTTTTTGGAAATGCCTTAGCAAGGGAGCTGAGGCTTGAAAAGGGAACTCTGCTACAATATGTTGATGATTTATTGATTAGTAGTGAGACTAAGCAAGATTCAAATCAAACTATTGTTAAGATCCTAAATTTTCTGGAAGAAAGGGGATATAAAGTCTCCCCAACCAGGACTCACATCTCACAGCAATGGGTTCATATTTAGGATTTGTTTTGACCCCAGGGGCAGGAGCCCCTGCCATAGATAGAAAGACAGCAATTAATACATTACCACCTCCAACCACCAAGAGGCAACTCAGACTTTTCAGGATCTGGGTTCATATTAAACAACCAGCTGGCCTCCCCTCAGGGACTGAGCAAGGGAAGCTGTTACTTGTTTTCACTCTCTTGTGATGCAGCGTGAGTCCCAATATAGTCTTGTCTGGTCTCTTATTAATATTTATTGATTAAATTGTCCAGGAACCTGGTGGATAACACACCACTGGTGCATATATATTAAAACGTATACTCTTCCATTACTTTCATAGTTACTTTATTTTCTTCTCCTTATAACATAACTTACTGACTCTATATTAAATTTTTGTACTTACAGAAAACTACTTTTCATAATTGATGTTGATTTGAAAATCACATTGTGTTTTTATGGTCATAAGACAATCCATAGCAGAAAAGAACAATTTAGAAATATCATGAATGGTTTCTACTTTCCCACAGTTAATTGTTTAAGCAGAAGGTTTTGTCTCTATTACAGGCAGTTCAGTAATTGAAAACCATTTGTATTTCCCACTAGAGAGGTCAGGTTTATGTTCACAGTAACAGCTCAGATTAAGAAATAGACCACAACTAAAGAGAGAATTAACCTGGAAAATAGAAATGTATTCAAGAGCACACTTTGTGATTTATTTGTTCTGTTAGGTGCGCCTTAGCCCTTTACAAAACTGGCTACAATGTCTGTCCGAACCCACAGTCTCCCAAGCCAACCGTCTGCTGCTCTGCATTTTACACACACGCACACAAACACACGACCCACTGATTTCCCCAAGGCCTCTCTGTTATAAAAGCAATTTTCTTCCTTTTCCCTCATGAAGTTTGAATTTTCAAACTGCTGTGAAACCATGCATTTAGTATAGCTCTTCATTTCTTTTTCAATTACTTAAAAGAAATCTCCATCTTTTAAGTGCATTTAGGAATGTATCATCATCGTTCTAATAGGAAAGACATCTTGTATTGACTCTACCTCTTATACTTACGGTTGTAATTGATAAGCCAATATATTTACATTGAAATTGATTCCCAAATACTGGCAGTTCTATATGATTCTACTTATATTTACTCTGAATATCATTTGTGCTCAGATTCCATCAGCAACCTTAATGTAGTATTTACAGATGACTTCTAGGGTGATAATATTTTGTCAATAAATTCTCTTTTTAATCACATTAAGTGCACTAACATTTAATAGAATTTTAATATTTACTAGACAATTTACATTTGTTGTGTAAAAAATACTCTAAGTATTTTTTATGCTTTGTGAAGAGAGATATTTCAATCAGATTGAGAGTTTATATATTACAATATTTTTTGAAAATAATTACATGACCTTTACATTCTGGTCCTGGATGATGATTTCAAAGTATCACTAGTTTAAAAACAAAATATAATTTTGTTCATACGTTTGAAAGTTGGACATTGACCACAAATAACATCTTACATGTAAAGAGTAATGCTAACATAGTAATGTTTATTGGTCTTTTTTTTTTAATCTAGTAGCTTGAAATCTGTCACCTAAAGTATGCATTTTTTTCTCATATGAAAAAAATCAGGAATGCTTTACTAAGACAATAAGCATAACTAGTATACTGTGCTTTAACTATTCACTGTTGAGTACTTTATATATATTGTATGAATTAACTATTATGAAAAAATGTCATGTTTTATTTATCATTATATAGGTGAGTAAAATTATACATGGGATGTTAAATAATTCGACTAAAGTCAGACCAAGATTAGACCCATTGCCACTATCTGCTCTTAACTACCAGGTCTATAGAAAAATCAACTCAATCTTTCTCACAACACGTGTTTGAATGTTCTACTATATACCAAGATTTAAAACAAAATATCCAAATATATGCAGGCAAAAAAACCTGGAAAAATATGTACTAAAGTATGTTAAAATGTTAATAGGATTACATTTGATCAATCAATCAATCAAAATGATTGATTTTCTCAACTTTGATGTTTATAAAAATGTGGCTTAGGATCACCTCTATACACATCATCTGAGGTGGTCCCTTTTTTTAAATGCAGATTCCTGACACATAATATCAATTGATCCAAAAATCTGAAGTAAAACGTCAGAAATTTACAGCTTAATAAATTTCCTAGGTAATCTTCACGAAGACAAATGCTTGAGAAAACTGCTGTCTCTTTTTAAGTGTTGCATTCTTTAATACTCTATAACAGCTATATCTATTCTAATGAGTAAAAAATACAAAAACAATTTTTAAATTTTACGTCTCAACATGTTTTTTTCCCTTCTCTAACATTCATTTCTCCATTACATCCTTCTAAATTAAATGAGTGAATACATAAATCTTTTTCTAATCTGTGTTCCTTCAACTTCACTTTTATTTACTCTAAAATAAAGTTGAAATCTAATTATTTCAGTCTTTGTCATGACTCCCCTTGCTCTGAACCCCTGATTTCTTACCTCCAGGTCTTTGAGATGAATATGGATGTGGTGAGCAGTAAAAAAAATGCCGCATGAGCACATTTTCAAGGGTGTCAAAATATAGCTCTAGAGCGATTTTAAGCTTTAAACTCAGTTACTAATGGAAGTTAAAGGGATAACTGGAAGTTATCAGACTGTGGGATTCAGAGTCATGCTCAAACTCAGCTTGATCATCATATGAGTTATCTGAGCTGGTAGGACAATCCTTTAGGAGAAATACTCAATGTTATTAAAACTTATGTGTAATTTCTAGCCCATATTCAAGTGAATGAGGGTAGAAATAAATAACTCTTCCTTTTGTCCATTATTATTTGTTTCTTTCCAGTATTCTATGATATTTCCTCCTTCAAATCTATCTAATGCACTTGGTACAAAACTATCTTCCTTGAGTATAAATCTGATTATTCATTCTATATAGCAAACATAGCAAAGGAACCTAATTTAGTCTAAAGAGTCCAGGAAGGACCTTTGGAGGAAGTATAAAAGATGAAACATGAACAATGAGGAAGAATTTTCCAGGTAGAGAAAAAGCATTTTAAAGAAACTGGAGCAAGATATTGTATAGCATATTCTGAGATAGGTTCAGATGGCAGGGAGCTCGGCTTGCCATGGATGGAGAAAAAGAATGGGATGTTTCAGAAAATGGAATTTTGAAGCTAGTGAGAGATAAAGACACAGAGTTAAAGGCAATGCATGGACCTATAGGTAATTTTTAACCAGTTTTTCATGTGGAATCAGTGAAAAATTTTAAAGAGGGCAGCTGGAATGTATAAATTGTTATTTAGAAAGAAAAACCACTCTGGTTCAGTGGTATCTTAGTCCATTCAGGCTGTTATAACAGAACTCCTTAGACTAGACGGTTTACCAACAACAGAAATTTATTTTTCACAATTCTGAATGCTGGGAAGTCCGTGATCAAGATGCTGGCAGATTCAGTGTTTGGTGAAGACTCGTTTCCTGGTTCAGAGATGGGCGTCTTCTAGCTACAAGCTATAACTTCACATAGTGGAAGGGCCAAAGGAATTCTGTTGTAAGGGCACCATCCCTTCTCATAAGGACTCCACCGACCTGATCTAATCAGCTCCCAAAGGCCTTACCTTCAAATACCATTACATGGGGGATTCGATTTTAACATATGAATTTGGGGAGGGACACAAACATTCAGTCTACAGCAAATAGGGGAATTTTTGGACCTAGAATCCTGGGTGACATGCTCCTCTTTTCCAGGACATATGTTATCTCTTCACTTCTTTGAATAAGGCACGGAGTAAAAATCTCAAAATTCCCTGAGATACGTATCACTCATATTATTTTTTTCGAATAATATTTTTATTGTGATATAACTTAGATGCTGTGTAATACATAGATTCTGACAGCTTTCTTGAGGTGTAATTGACATACAATAAACTGCACAGGATTAAAGGGCGTGATTTGACAAGTTTTGACATATGTGAACACTTGTGAAACATCAACACAAAACAAAATATGAACATATCCATTATCTCTAGAACAATGTAGTATAAAAGTGGGGGGAACAGACATCCTGGTTCTGTTCCTGATCTTAGGGAGAAAACATTCCCTCCTTCACAATTAAGTATGGTATTAGCTGTAAGTTTTTTGTAAAAAAAATTAGCAAGTTGAACAACAGTCTAGGATTAATTTTCCCCCCTACTGAACAACACCTTTTCTGTAAACAAATTACACATAGAAATATTTATCTAAAGTTGTACATGTTTTGTGGGCCACACATGGTATCTGTCTCATATTTTTCTTTATTTGTATATGTGTGTATGTTGTTTGTTTGTTTAAAATCTAAAATCAATTTAACTGAAAGTTTATATCAAAATAGGCCCCAGGTCAGATAAGTCTCACAGGTTATAGTTACTGAATACAGCTCTAACCAAGCATCTGAATTATGATTTTTCTGTCTCAACTGTTGGAAACAGCTGCCCTGTGTGAACTTTATCTATTATTTCTTCTAATTCTCTTGGGTGATTCTTTCTCTACCCTTTGGTTAGTTTCCTCATACACGTTTGTTGATTAGTACTCAGCTGAATAATCGAGGAGTACGCTTTATACATCTGTAGATTTCTTTCTGTGCATGCTTATCTAATTTCTAGGACTCTGTCCTGTGAATTCTACCTGCCTTGGCATCTCCAAGCACTCAGCTCCATCTCCTCAACTCTGGGAGACTGCTGGGCTCTACTCAGTTGCCACTCCCTGGACCACAACCTTTAAACCTTCTCTAGGCAATAAGCTAGGGGAATAATACAATTCACTTTATCTGTTTTGCACCATTCAGGTTTCCTATTTTTGAAGATCTTGAGTGTCATTATTTCATATATTTTGTCTATTTCTTTAAGGTGGGAGGAAAAATCTGGTCCCTATTACTTCAATTTTTCTGGAAACAGAAATGTAATATGTAGATCCAGATATAGAATTTAATGAATTTAGACAAATATATATACCCATGTAAGTCAACCTAAATCAAAATATAGAACATTTATATTATGGCATAAAATTTCTTCATGACTCCTTCCAGTTAATCACTCCATGAGAAGGAAGTATTTACATAAATTATTTAGAATTATTCTGGTGGGAATTTGTCTATTTTCCATAATTACTTATTTAATTATACATTTATTCAGTGTTGACTCTTGGATATTTATTTTATACTTTGCATTATAATCCAATAGTATTTTATTTACTTTGTTGTTCAATTTGTTCCAGCTTTGCCATTGGGAGCTCTTTTAGCTTGCTTTTGTGTCCTTTTGACATACTTCCATCATTGCCTCTTTTTTTTTTCTTTTGTTACTGTTGTTCTGTTTTATATTTGTCATTGTTTCCACAAGCCTTTACTTTCTGGCACTACAACATGCTCCAGTTTTACCTTGTATATTCTCTGATCCAGTCCTAGAATTAGCCATTTCTCCAACATTCCCTGGTTCATTTTATTGGATAATGACATTAAAACCAAGATCTAATCTCTAATCTCTAATAATAATAATCTCTAGATCTAATATCTAATCTCTAATACTAATCGTTCATTATAATTGGAGTGCCATATTTTCTAAATCTCTCAGTTGTCAGATCTTGGCCAGCTAACCTGTGTGTATACTAACCTGTGTAAATAATATACATATCCATAAATATGTGTATACTAACCTGTGTAAATAATATATATCCATAAATGTGTCTTGATTGATCCTTCTTTACACATATTAAGCTAATGATACTGATGTCTCCAATTCTAATCCATCGCCACATAGATCATTCTAGCTCTTTGCTTCTCTGTAACCTGCACTCCAACAATGATCAATCTGATTCACACCATCCGACACCCACTTACTTACTTATTTACTATGTCTACAGTGGTTTCAGAATTGTTAACTAGTACCCCAATGGTACTGCCAACGAAAGGTAAAATTCACAACTTCACCAACTAGAATACTATGTTTTTGTATAATTCCTTTTTCCTTAATCTTATAGAATCCAATCATTTCCAAAGTTACATTAATGAGCACCTTTTTACCAAGCCCCAGTGAAATTATTTCATACATATATAGCAGAATTAGATTCTTTTGTCACAGTCTGTATCCCATCTTGGGATCCCTGACCTACTAAATAATTTGTTTTAAAATCTGTATACATTAGGATCCACTCTTTGTACTGTAAAGTTCTATGAGTTTTGACAAATACATGGTCATGATGCATATACCTTATATCATACAGATTAGTTTCACCACCCTAAAGAATCCTCTGTGTGTATGCAATTCTTCCCATTGCCAAGTCCCCAGCAAACACTGATCTGTTTATTATCTCTAAATATTTGTCTTTTCCAAAATTCCATACAAATATACGTATTATACGATACTATACAAGGTGTAGCTTTTAAGACTGGCTTCTTTCACGTAGCAATATGCATTTAAGATACTTTCATGTTTTCATGTGACTGGATATCTCATTCCTTTTTATTATTGAATAGTATTCCATTGTATGAATGTATCATAGATCGTCTATGCATTCACTTATTGAAGGACACCTTGGCTGCTTTTAGTTTTGGGTGATTACAAACAAAGCTGTTATAAATATTTTCGTTCAGATTTTTGTGTGGACTAGTTTTGAAATCAGTAGGGTAAATACCTAGGAGTGTGATTGCTGGATCATATGGTAAAACTATGTTTATCTTTGCAAGAAACTATTGAACTCTCTTCCACAGTAGCTCTATCATTTTGTAACCCACCAACAATAAATGAGATTATCCATTGCTCTCCATCTTCATCTACTATAAATTACTTTTGATTGTTATTGAATTTTATATAAATAAGAAGCATACAGTATATACTGTTTTGTGTCTTGTTTCTATTTTTTTTTTTTTTTTTTTCGGTACGCGTGCTTCTCACCGCTGTAGCCCCTCCCACTGCGGAGCACAGGCTCCGGATGCACAGGCTCAGCGACCATGGTTCACGGGCCCAGCCGCTCCGCGGCAAGTGGGATCCTCCCGGACCAGGGCACGAACCCATGTCCCCTGCATCGGCAGGCGGACTCTCAACCACTGCGCCACCAGGGAAGCCCTCTTGTTTCTTTTTTTATGCTTTTGATTTTCAACCACGTTTTTGCACGTCAATACGTTTTTTCATTGCTCTGAAACATTGCATTATATAAATATACAACACCTTATTTATCCATCCTCTTACTGATAGATATTTGAGTTCTTTCTAGTTTTGGACTATTCTGAATAAAGCTGCTACAAACATTCTTACCCAAGTGTTTATTTGAACATATGTTTTATGCTTTCATTTCTCTTAATGTGTAAAATTACTGGATCATAAGGTAATGTATGTTTAAGTGTTTAAGAAATTTCCAAATACTTTAGTAAATTAGTAATTCTATCTTACAGTTCTACCAACAAAGTTTGAATGTCAGTTGCTCCAGCACTCCACTATAAATTGGTTTTGTCAGGATTTTATTTTTTTTAATTGTAGCCATTCTTGTGAGTGTGATGTAATAAAATTTTAATTTCTGGAGGAAATTGGACAGTTTTCATCCGTTTATTTGTCATTTTTATATTTTTATTTATGAATTATGTATTTAATACATTTACTTATTTTTTCTTTAGCTACTTTTTGTTATTGATTTTTGAAGTCTTTTATATATTCTGCATATAGGAACTTGAATGAGATATAATTATTTTGCATATTTTACTCATTATCTGAGGTTGGCCTCCTCATTTTTCAGTAGTATCTTTTAATAAACAGAAAATGTTAATTTTGATAAAGCAGAATTCATGTTTTCTTTTACATTTAATTAGTATTATGTTTGTTCTCTCAAATATAATCTTGTATAATATCTTAGAAACTTATAGTTTTAGATTTAATGCTTAGGTTTGTGATAAATCTAAAATTAATTGCTATATATGGAGTGAGTTAAGGGTTGACCAATTTATAATATGTCTTTTCAACATAATTTTTTTAAAAGAAATTATTTCCACCCATCAAATTAATTCAGCAAATTAGTCAAAAATCAATTTTAGGTCTACTTCAGGGCTCTAGATTCTGTCTAATTGATCCATTTGTTTATCCTTATACCAATACCACATTCTCTAGATTGCTATCATTTTTATATTACATCTTTTTTTTTTCTTTTTTTTTTGTGGTATGCGGGCCTCTCACTGCTGTGGCCTCTCCCGTTGCGGAGCACAGGCTCCGGATGCGCAGGCTCAGCGGCCATGGCTCACAGGCCCAGCCGCTCTGTGGCACGTGGGATCTTCCCAGACCGGGGCACGAACCCGTGTCCCCTGCATCAGCAGGCAGACTCGCAACCACTGCGCCACCAGGGAAGCCCCTATATTACTTCTTAAATGTTCTCCAATTTTGACATAAAAGAGCTCATAACATTCCTGTATTATTTTTCTATAAAAATTGTAGTGATATATTTCAATCATGATATCAGTAATCCATATTTTCTTTCTGCTTTCTTGCTTGATTTTAACTAATTAATTTTTTTTTTTTTTTAGTTTTTTCAAAGAACCAACTCTTGCCTTTTAAATATTTTCCTAAAGATTGTTCTTTTTTCATCTCATTGATTCCAATGTTAGCTCTAGTTTTTAAATTTGTTTTGGATGTTATTTGCTCTTTTTCTCTTGCCTCTTAATGTAAGCAGATCATAAGTTTTAATGTTTTTCTTTTCTAATATAGGCAATTAAAGTTGTAACCTTCCATATAAAGACATTTGTAGCTTTGTCCCACAAACTTTGACATTTTGTTTTCATTTCCTTTCACTATAAAATACATCCTATTTCTTTTGTGCTTCCTTCTTTAATTTATGGGTTATTTACGTGTGTTGCTTGATTTCTAATTATTTTCATATTTTCTACATATTTTGTCATTTATTTTTAATTGATCCTCTTGATTTTTAATTTAATACACTTGTGATTAGAGATTACAAACCTTTTCATTTTATCAAAAGTTTTTTTTTAAGACCCAGCGTATGATCTATTTTAGTGATGTTCCATATGCACATTTAAAAGAATGTGAATTTTGCAAACTCTTGCATGTAGTGTTCAATAATAGGTCAGATGGATCAATAGTGTTCAAATTTTCTATGTCTTTACTGACTTTTCTATTTGTTCTATCAGTTACCAGAAGGGGGCATTAAAATAAAGATTTTAACAATGATTTTTTTTTTTTAAGTTAGTTTATTTTCAACTGTGATTACGGACTGAATTTATCCATTTTTTCCCCTTAGTTCTAAGAATTTTTTGCTCTGCTATTTAGTATATACACATTTAATATTATTATATCTTCTTAGTATATTCATCCTTTTATCATTGTGAAATATTCATCTTTTTCTTTAGTAGTACTCCTGTTTTGAATTCTATTCTCTGATAACATAGCCTTATCAATTTTTTATATTATATATATGTATATACAGTACATATATATTATATATACTATATGTATACTATGTACTTCATTTTTATCTTTTACTTTCCATCGGCCTTTATATTTATGTTGGGTCACTTATTTTTAAAAATCCTTGGGATTTGATTTTATATATTATGATAAACTTTGTTCTTAAATGAAAGAGTTGGCCACGTTGGTATTACCAGACACATCCCTTGAAAAATCCCTGACCTCTAGTAGCCATGTGCAGTTCCAAGTCACAATTGTATTGCAAGAACCTAAAATATTACTTAGAAATAGATCTCCACTCGAATGAAATCTGAAGTTTATCTTCTAGAATCAGAATAGAGAGGGAGTTTTTGACCACCACCTAATTTCTTGGTGCTGATACTGAAAAACAACTTTTTCTACATAGTAATACATTCTTACTAATGTCCCGTCATAACTGATCCCTTGGCACCTTTGCATACATTCACTATGGCTTACAAAATCATCTCTATCTAGTAAAAGAAAAACTATTCTCTTGTATGAATTTTCAGTATTAAAGCAAAAAGTCATAAAGCATTTTTCATTACATATGAATTACAAATATGCTAATAGTTAATTCTTAATAAATATATAAGTGATTTAAAGAAATTATAAGGCAAAATAGTTTGTGGCATGTGAACAAGATAGTTGCTTTTACACATTTGACATTGCTGATACATGGCAACTGTAATATTTAATATTAGAATTTTATCAATAGGTCATTCTGTTTAATTTTCTGATAAATTTGTCATTGATTAGGCAATTGGTCTCATTAATGTCGTAGTAATAGTACAATGTGAATATTAAAAACATTTTAAAATGTTTTTTCTGTAAGCAATATAAGGCTAAGTAATGCTCTTTAATTATAGTGTCCTTTCTGCCTTTAAAAGGAAAAATTAATCATAATCCATATTCAAAAAAAAGGATTATTTTGGATTTTGTCATGACAAACTATATAGTTCGGCTTACCTGCTATCTTGCTGTGTCATACCTGAAAATTAACATAAAATATTTGATGGCTTCATTATACTTTACAAAATATTTTGTAATGGGCAATACACTAGTTGTAGGAAATTAAAAATTCTCAGTCCCATGAAATCTAATTCTCAAATATTCATCAGTGTAATTATTCTTTTTATTTATTTTTTTCTAATTGCCTGAGCACAGTCTTCTACTTGGAGTTTCACTTTTACCTGCACATACAGATTTTCATTCTATATTTTTCCTGTTCATTTTATTTACAATTATGATGTTGTTCTACATTGTAATGTTTTATGACTATGCTTATAACTATATTTATATTTCATTAAACTAATTTTGGGTCATTTACTCATTTCTGTGGAAGGAAATTAAAATGCAACACAACAATCACCAATATTATGCATTTAAAACAGTCTGAAATTACACTAAATCACATAAGTCAAAATAGACTGTAAACTCTTTCCTGAATACAGCTCTATAGGAAATATCCAAACTTTAAAACTTTTGTTGTTAAATATTTGAAAAAGTTTATGAGAAAGTAATAATTAAAATTTTATCATATTGTGATATTAATGTAAAACTTTTTATCGCATGCATTTCCTATGAAACAGCCGAACTACTGAAGCACTACTGAGAAACACCAAGAATTGAATTTTATTAAGTGTTTATGGATAATTCATTTTAGAGTAATGGCTCTCAATATTTTTATTGGTTAACAACTGAGAGTATTGCCATGTATAATGTTCCCCCATAAATACTTGTTTCTCAGCTCTATGGAAGGGAGTTTATGTACGAATTTTTCTGATCTAATTGTAATTTTCTTCCTCCAACTCCAGTTATATCATGGATTTAGATAGTCATCATGTTTTAAAGTGTTATTTTGAAAATAAGGTTAAAACTTTTTTATCGGTCTGATTTTTTTCATAGTATTCTTTTGAGATAATATGCTTTGAATTTGTCTCTTAAAGGAGAAAGCTGAGAAATAAAGGTAAAACTCTCCCATTACCCCCCTCAAAAGGTCTGAGAGCATTGTGCTAGGTCAGTAAAACAAATACTTTTAATCTACCTGACTTTATAAGTTGCAGATGAGAAAACTGAGGTTAAATAACTTGCACAAATTTAGACAACAAAGTTGTATCCAAACTCATAATTCTTCGAATCTGATGCCCATTATGTTGCCTTTCAAAGGATAACAAAGAAATGATTTTATGTACTAAAATTCATTGAGTGTCAAAGTGAAGTTCTTAGACCCCGGTATTGGACTAATTTAGAGTACTTAAAAAATATAAGGCATGCTGATTGATTTAAATAATATTTCTTGTTGAGGCCAACTATTAAAATTATTCTCAACCACAGCCATATTCAACTGCTAATATACTGAAGCTCAAGATAAAGGCAATATTTATTAGTTCTTTAACAAAATATTAGAGAATTTTTCTCATACTTATCAAATGAAATATTTAAATGAAATATAAATTTCAGTCATTGAGTTCTTTAGAAATGTAGAATTCAAAATGATTTATGGAGTTATCATATAAGCTCTGAGGTTTATATGTGGTCATTCATATTTACAAATTCATACATATTTACAAATAAATCTCTGCTCAAACCCAGTTTCAATACATTGACATTCATATATTTTATTCATTTTATTTTCATAATTTGTTTACACAGAAATATTGAATTTTAGAAATTCATTGCAGTGGATTTCTAGGGATAGAACCTTATAACTGTGTTTATTAGGTACAAAACTCATTTTTTTCTTATAATCTACTACGGGGTCACTTATTTTTGAGATGCATAATAATAATATTCTTCACCAATTACTTACCAGATCAAAGTTAATTATTCTCATATATATATTTATGGCTCATAGAGAATTTGGACCATTTTGATAGAACTCAAAAAGTATTGGTCACATTATTGCATTTGATCTGTCATATACAAATGGGAATGGTAAATATGAAGAGGGTTAAGAGACATTCCTGACAGATGAGGCTTAATTTTCTGCTTATACTTCTTTTAAATTATTTGTTAAATCATTTAAGTTTACTTGGCAGATCAGGTGAACTAAATCTAATGGCTGCTCCCTTATTTAATCACTCAATTAAGTTGAAGCAATGGAGAAATTCTGTGTAGGTAAGCATGACAAGAGCCATAGAAAAGCTTAAGAACTTGGAACTTATAAATAAAGACACCTTCTGGCATGGAAACTAGATTGGAACTGATAAAAAGATGTGAAAATTGTTTTACCTCAAAGGAGAAAAAAAGTGTAAGAGAAAGGAATCTAGTCAACATGAAGCAGGAAATGGAAATTCCCAAAGTTATAATCTGTGTGCCTCGAGCCCTCTCCCAGGAGATGATGTGCCATCCACTAGTAGGATAAATCTTTCCTTTCTCAGGCAGGCACACAGGGTGAGAATCCCTGATGAAGTTTCAGGAAAAAATAACTTGATGCTCTAAGCTGCTCAAAGTCACAAAACTCAATACCTATAATCTGAGTTTTGTATCACCAGCAAGTCCTGTATCACTTCTGAAAAAAATAATCGACTTCCTGTGTAGGTTTTCTCAAAGGATAGACAGTACCTGACAAACCAAGGTACATTTCAGTTACACTTATAATTTTTCACTCAGGTTAAAACATAAGTATATTGTCATTTTGGGGTAATGCCAATCAGCACAATAAGCATCCACATCTAGAAAAAGCATGGCTGCTGGAGGTGGTATGCTAGAGTGGAGAGCCAGATACAGAGCCCCGGCCTAGACAATGGTAGTTCTAATACCAGAAGTTCTCTGCAGCTGACATTGGCAGAGGCAGTGAAAGATATCCAATTTAGTTTTATTAGATCTGATAAAAGAAGACGATCAAAGTTAGGTAAATCAGATGCCTAAGCAAAACCTAAAGTGAAAAAATATATAATTTTATACTAAAGTCAAATAAGATTCAATAAATAACTTGGGAGAAAAATTTTAACTAATGAGGACCTACTGTATAACACAAGGAACTATTATCAATACTCTGTAATGGCCTATATGGGAAAAGAATCTTTAAAAAAGTGGATATATGTATATGTATAACTGATTCACTTTGCTATAGAGCAGAAACTAACACAACATTTTATTTTTTTAACATCTTCATTGGAGTATAATTGCTTTACAATGGTGTGTTAGTTTCTGCTGTATAACAAAGTGAATCAGCTATACATATACATACATTCCCATAACTCCTCCCTCTTGCATCTTCTTCCCACCCTCCCTCTCCCACCCCTCTAGTAACACAACATTTTAAATCAACGTTACTCTAATAAAAATGTTTTAAAAAGCTAAAATAAAAATTTCCTTTCTTATTCTAAAGTTGCACTGTGCAGCGAAGTCACCACTAGCCACCTGTCACTATTTACACATAAGTTTAACATAATTAAAATTAAATAAAATTCAATTTTATCAATTGCAGATTTCAGTGCTCAAAAACCACACGTGGCTAGCGGCTACTGTACTGCATAGTGCAGATCTAGGGCATTTCGATCATTACAGAGAGCTCTATTGGACGATGCTGCTCCAAATGATGGTCTCAAACATTTGTAGGATAGTATAGCAATTTGCTTTTGCAAGGATATGTCACCCAGGTTTAAAGGTACAGCTTCTAAAAAGGCAATTCTATGGAGATCAACAACTCTAATTCAGATGAAATAAAAGTCCGGACTTTCAAAACTTGTGACTAGATTTTGGACTGCGATGAAAACATCAAGGTCTTGTGGAAACACACAGTTGTCTTTTCTCACAGTGTCTCTAAAATTTCAACAGATATGAGTGTATTTCTGTTAGTCCTTCATGGATTCATTCATTCATTCACTCATTCAAAAAATGTTGAGTATAAGAAACATTTGTTGGACACTTTGGAAGAAGGTCAAAATACAAAGAACACAGAGATACAGACAGTTGCTATAAGAATCTCATTGCCAAAAAGTGGAGATACGCCATTAGTGCTATAATGGAAATAGTTCCAGCTGATTTCAAAAAGGTGATTCTGTCAGAAATTTTGAGAGTTATTTAAGGCAAGATGAAACTGGGGACAAGAAAATAAGTTAATGTACCAAGTCTGAAATAAGGCAATAGTAGAGGTAATGGAAAGAAGATAAATTCAAAAATAGTCAAGAGGACAGTTGTCTACAAGTTCCTTAGAGATTGGGGCTAACTCTTAATATGTTAGTTCACGTATATTTAAATCACTAAATAATCACTTCTTGAATGAAAAGATACTCAGGAAGAGAAGTTACTACAATTTATAGTGGAAGTCAATATAATTGAGTATAGGGGTAGTGGAGAATGAGGTGTGAAAAATAACTCTCACAAATCCAATCCATCCTATGTTCTCTTATCCTATTGTAAGACACAATTCTCCATGCTGTTGTCAAGTCAGAAACCTGGGAGTCATCTTTGATTCCTCCCTTCCCTTTTCTCCACAAGCAATTATATCTTTTGACTCTAATTTCTTAATTTCTCTCAAAGTTGTTCAAATGTTGTCATCCTTACAGGGATTACAACCATCAATTTCTTTTCATTGTTTTTTTTTTTTTTTTTAAAGACTCCAAATCTAGGTTCCTCCTCAAATGAATTCTCATCCTTCCATAGAGGATGGCATTCCTTTAGTGTCTTTCCTTCCTCCCCCTGATGTATTCACAACCTGAAAGGTAACCTTTGGACCCTATTTAAGCTTTCACAGTTTTCTGAAGGAGGTGAACTCTTGTTCCTCTTTTCCATCTTTAAACTTATCCCTCTACTGGCAATGCTCCTCACACCACACCACATACTTTGCCACATAGGTTCCACCAGGCAGCTTATGCACAAACTCCTGAGGAGGCTTTCCCCGTCTTCCATCTGGATTAGGTGCATTCTCCACAAGGTCATAAAATCCTGTGAAAGAGCACTTTTCACAAAGGATTTTGACCTGTTTATTGTAATATATTTGATTTAGGTTTTTCAGCATCTTGTAGAATGCTTAGCAGTGACTCTAATCAGGATGTGAAATACAGAGAGAGGAGATTTGGGGGAAATTTATAGATGCCCAGTTGGTTACACAGAGGTGTCTGGCAATCAGAGAATTATTCTAGGCTTGATATAAATGTGAGAGTCACTGAAATCTAGTTAGTAATATAAGCAATGGGGTGTAGTAAATACCCATGAAGAATACGTTGAGAAAGACAAGAAGAAAGGCAGAGTCTCTAGATGATTTCTTGATTTCCCTTTCAGTCCATAGTTCAATATTAAAAGCTAAATAAAAGACTCACTGGTAACCCATGCCTTCTCCCATCTTTCTGTCTGATCCTGTTACTAGCTTAGAATATTAATGACATTTTCATATTATATTTTCTTGATACTATTAATTATTATTTCTTTAATTTTCAACTTGACTCTCCTAACATTTCAGTATAATCAGATCACCAGAACAGTCTTCTCTGCCACCCTCCATTCTTTGCCAATAGATTTTTGACTATTTATTAGTGCCTTGTTATTTTCTTGAGAGGCACTGTTCACTTTTTTTTCAACAAATATTAATTGGAAGTCTAAGCCTTGAAATTTTTCCACAGACACAAAAACAAATTATGTGAAAGAGAACAGGACATTGCCTCCTAGCTGCCTATTGAATAATCAAGAAGGATTTGTTCTACTAATAGGCATAAGAATTTTTTTTCTTCCTTTCCTACTGGGAAAATCATCAAAGTAAGTCTTTGTGTATGTGGAGCCATGCATCTTCAACATTTTGTTTTAAGGTGACAGGCTCATGCACACCCCTAAGGGTTATTTGGGTGCTCTTCCTGGAAGCACAATTGTCAAAATTGTCTTTGAAAAACTCAGATTTGAACACATAACTTCTCTAGTCAAAAGCTTTTAGTATTTCTGACTGTACTAAACATATAAAATTCTTTATATGAGCATCAAAGCCTCTAATAAGGCAGTCTGTGGTTAAATGCCAGTCTTACTCTCATGTCATTCTTTTCCTTGCTCACTGTGCTTTGGTTACACTAATCCTTTATTTTCCCTGCCTCAGTGTTTTCACACATGCTATTCCTTTTTTAAAAATTAATTAATTTTATTTCTTTTGTTTTTTAATTGATTTATTTATTTTAATTTTTAAAATTTTATATTGAAGTATAGTTGATTTACAATGTTGTGACACATGCACTTTCTTGAGTGATCCTTCCCTAGAACTATCAGCTTCTCTCTCTTTCCTTATTCAATTCCAATTTTCACAGTTTAACCTAAAATTTAATTTACTCAGAGATAATCTTTATGTTCTGTACTCACTATACTGGGTAATTGGTTTAATGTGTAACAATGTATTGATCTGTGTAATTATTTGTGCAATGTTTGCCTACCCATTATACCATAAGCTCTTTCAGAAAAATCCAGTCCCCTTGTTAACTGTTGAATCTTTAGTTAATGGTATAATATCTGGCTTACAAGAGTTTTTGAGGAAACGTTTGTGGAATTAACATGCTTCAAGTTATTTTCTTTAGAAGGAATTCAATCATAAATCATGATCTACAGACTCTCAACTAGCCTTAACAGAAATATTACTGACACATGTGACAAATAGGATTTACTTCAGAAAGGATTGAATAATTAATTAATGACACCACAAGCATGGCAATGTAGAAGCTAATCCCTAAAACATATCATTATGCACTTGAAACTATCATAAATGAATTATGTATATCAGTTCTGTGTCTGTTGCCACTATGATCACAAGAATTTTTTTAATTCTATTTTTAGACTTCCTTTACTGAAATTTAGCTAACCTTAAAACTAATTTGCTTAATTTTTTTCAGGCTATAAAATATAAATTAAAATAGTTTCTGAAAGAAAAATTTATATATCACAAATAATTGAACACCTACTATGTGAAAGACACTATGCTAAGTCCTAGAAGACTTCAAAAAGAGCTCTTAGATACATTTCTACTCTTAAGTTAGACCATGAAAAATAAGTAGAAACTTTTGTAGGGAGAGAATGAGATAAGAAACTTTCAGGTACAGCAAGTGTAGAAAATGAGAAAATTTATGGCAAAATTATTAATCAGTTATTGGGTATGTTTGGAATATAGAATTTTGGGGTACAGCAAGGAAAATGAAGCTAAAAGACAGTTTAGAATCAGTTTATATGAGTTCAAAATGTCTCTAAATGGCATGTCAAAAAGCTACTATTTATATTGTAGGTAACAGAGAAAACAATCAAAGACTATTTTGCTCTTTTCAGCAAACAAATGATTTATTAGGGCTATTTTGTAAAAAAATATAACACAACAAAAAAACTCTATTGGGGGTGTGAGGAGTGGAAAAATACTGGCAACGGAAAAACTAGGTAGAAAGTACTTGCACTGGAACAGCAAAATGTAATAAGGATCCAGCCTCTGTGTGCCATGTATAAAGAATCCAAAATATCTGAGGGCATTTACTTGTTTACTTTTGTACCTCCTCCACAAAGTCTGTCCCAGGGACAGGCTATAGTTCATATACTATATCTTTGTAACTTGAAGATCAACAGTCTTTGAAATGTAAGTGGAGATCTAGACAAGTGCTGACGGGAAAGGGAAATTTTTAGGTGGAGATTATTTAAGCAGCAATTTGGAAAGACTGAGGCAAAATGAGGAATGTCAAATAGGTTGGAAACATTTCCTTTAAAGTCAGGAATAAACAACGATGTCTACTGCTACCTATTATATTCAACATTGTATTAGAGGTCATAGCTCCATAAGATAAGAAAAAACTTAAAAACAAAAGAGGAAGACATTCATTATTTGCATATCATGTGGCTGTTTACATAGAAAATCCAAAACAACCTAGAATCAAATATATAGAAATAAAAGGAGAATTTAGCAAGGTGATTGAATATAAGATATATTGAATATAAGATATATATATGTATACATGTATACATATATATGCATTTCTATGTACAAGTAATATATAGTATAAAAACAGCATTTTTAAATAGACAACATTTACAATAGCTACAAAAACTATAAATTACCTAGGAATAAATAAAATAAATATGTGAGAACTATAAGCAAAAAATAGTAAAGGACATTAAAGAAGACAAATAAGTGTCTATGAGTAGGAAATAAATTCTTACCAAATTGATACAAAGATTTGACTCATTATGATTAAAATTCCAACTGTGTGTGTGTGTGTGTGTGTGTGTGTTAGACTTGAATGGTTGATTTTGAAATTTAGGTGACATATCAAGATACTTCTGAAGACAAAGAATAAGAAATTATTAAATATAAAACCCAGAAACAGACCCATGCATATAGGAAAACTTAATATGTTCCAGATGTGGCATAGGAGATCACTGAGAGAAGATACCATTTAACAAATTGAAGGGGAAAATAGTTATACAGATGGGGGGGAAATAATGTACACATTTGAATTTAACTAAAATTATAAAGTAAAACTTTGAAATTTTTAGAAAAACACATAGATGAATACCACTGTTATCACTAAAGAAAACGTTTCTTTTACAGGGTACCAAAAGTGCTAACAAAAAAGTAATAGAATGATAACTTTGGCAACATTAAGATTAGCAACCTCTGTTTATCAAACAGCCTTTAAGGGAAGTGAAAAATACATAGGTAACAAATGGGGAAAAGACGTTTGCAGAAAATAATATCAAGTAACAGATTAGATAATATCACTAGTATATAGACTTCTCGAAATCATTAAGAAAAATAATTCAATAGAAACCTTGGTAAAAGACCTGAGTAGACATTTCAAGGAATGTGAAACACATGTAGCTAATACACATATGGAAGATAAAAATTGTACTAGTCAAGAGGGAAATGCAAATAAAGACCACAGTGACATTTGACACGTTTGATAAGCAAACATTTTTTTTTTTAAATCTGACAAAATCCAAGAGTTTGAGAGGGAATGGATTATCAGTTTCTCTTACATATTAATGATGAAGATGCTGATTGGTACAGTGGCTTTGGCAGTGTTGTAGAGCAGAACATTGACATACCCTGAGGCTCAGAGTACGTGTAACCAAGAAGAATTTTAACATTTTAGTGCCAGGAGACATATACAAAAATATACATACTAGCATGATGTACAGCTTAAAAAGAAAAAAAAATTCTAATACCCACTATCTGGACAACAAATAAATAAATTATAGTAGGTGCAGTCAATAAATATTATACAGTAAAAAATGGTGAACAAGAGCGCTCAGGAGAAAAACAAATCTTAGTAATATAAATTTCAGTTTAAAAAGGAAGTTTCAGAAGACACTGTGGAGTGTTACACTTGTTCTCTCTCTTTCTATCCCATCTGTCCCCCGGGAAATTTACACTCCCACTGTGTATTGACTGAATAGTGCCTAAGAACACTGGAGTCATTCTGCCTGAGTTTGACGACTGCAATACTTTAAAAATTGATTTCAGTTCTCCTGTCAGTGGTTTCCTTGTCTGTAAAATGATAATATTAGCCCTAGCCCATAGGGTTACTCAGAGAATCGGAGGAGGTAATTCATATAAAGTACTCATTATACATATGGCACAAAAATTGTTAGCAATCTTTATACTGATTATTGAATTCCTCATGAAACTATGTGAATTTTTGTCTTCTAAATATTTTGAACCTGTCTCTGTTGATCTTCACTGCTACCAATTGGGTTTAATCTAAACTAACATAGTATCTTACCCAGACTACTTACTGATATGACCTCTTCACTAATCTCCTATAACCGCTCTGTTACCTATTTAAGCCATGCTCCAAATTGAAGCCTGAGTGTTCTTTACAAAATGCAGATCTTATCCAACAATCTTGCTTCTGCTTAAGAGATTTAAATGGTTTTCATTGCTCTTTGGATAAAGATCAAATCTTTAAGGTCACTTGTATTACCTTGCCAAAGTCCGGCTCTGAGCTATATTTTAAATGCATCTCTATTACATATCCCCATGCCTTCTTTGTGCTCCATGAACACTGGCTGCCTATCAGTTCCTCAAGAACATGCCATGCTCCCTCATATCACACGACTCTTACAGGTACTTTGTCACAGGCTTGTGAAACTTTTTACTGAGTATCTGCTTCTCATCCTTTATATCTCAGTGCAATCATCACTTCCTCTGGTAAGTCTACCCCAATTTTCTAGTCTAAGTAATGTTCTTTTATTATAGGCTCTCATAAAACACCATACCTTTCCTTCCCATCACCTGTGTGAAAGAGAGTCAAGTGCATTTTTTGGTAAACTTTTGGACAAGAGCTAAATATTTGAGATTTGTCTATTTCACCCCATTTCAACAAGAATGTTCTCAGTGTTCCAAAGTCAATTGTGAGGTAACTGTTCACTTCTACCATGAAAGGAAAGCAAGAAACTCTTAAACAAAAAGAAAAACAAAGGAGCACTGATGGAATATTTTCTTGTACCTAGGTGAGGACAAAGGAAAAAAGAATCAACAGGAATGGCAATAGTTTAGGTCAGAGGAAAACTTAGGTAAAGTTATGGTATCATATTTTGCATATAATGGGAAATCGCCACCCTGAGTAATAGGATGGCAGTAATGCTCTAACAGCAGAGTTGACATCTCAGTTTATGTTCTCCATACCTGGAAGGATGCTACTCTGTGTCTCAGTTTGAAGCCAATAGATGTTATGCAGTCCTGGGAGGAACACACAAACCAATAATATGTTTCATTACACCAGTAAGTGCTTCTCTGTGCATCCTTTATAAATATAATCCAATTTTTCACATTTTCAACTATTAAACTGCACTACTTGAGATTAAGCGGGTGAAGTCTCATCATTCATCTGAATCTGAAAGAAAGGAGCACTTCTTGGTGACAGCACTTTTCAGTTTGTATTTATGCATTTAGCACATTTGATTAAATTCAGCCTCCTCTTCTAGACTTTAAATTATCACAACAAGCACCATGTCTCTTTTTGATCATATTGCACACCCAGGATCTAACATAAAACTTAGTTTATAATGTAGGTTCACTAATTTTTAAATATAAACAAATGGGTGCATGCTTATTCTTGATGGCGGGGCACAGAGTAACAGGCCAATTCTAATCAAGGTGTCTGGGTTTTTAAAGAATGAGGAAGAATATTTTGGGAATCAAAGGAATGGTTATATAAGACAGGTCTTTGTCTATAACTAAATGAAAGGTATTCTGAAAAGATATTGCCAACTGCTTCCTCTTTTATTGAATTTCAAGACAAATATTGTCATAAGGGAAAATCCAGGTTTCCATTAGGGAAAAATGTAAGATAAATAAAGAAAAGCAGTAAGATATGAGAAAATCTGATAAAAAGAAAACGGTAGTGGTAGATGGCAAACAGGTTGTAAATGAACAAAATAGGGAGTGAACAGAACAAGGTAAGGTTTAGTGGGTTGGGGTGAGAGACCAGAAATACCGGGAGGGCAGACTTGCAACTTGTTCCCCCAAATTTTTCATACATTTTTTAGTAGTAGAACACCTGATTTTTAGGGGGCATATATGGCTGCCCAAATTAAAGTCTACATTTCCTATTCTACCTTAGAGCTAAGTGTGGCCATATCATTATTTCTGACCAACATAATGTGCAACTTGTGGTATGTGTCCTTACAAGGAAGGAGCAAGACCCTTTTAATTTCTTTTTGTTCTTCCTCCTGGTGGAAATGTGATTATAGTGGCTGGAGCCATGGCACTATCCTAAACTATATGAAAACCTTAGATTAGGAGCTAAGATACAAGATACATGTTAAAAAATAATTTAAAATATTATAGAAGGAGCATGTGTGTAGTGTCTTTTATTTCCCCTTTTAACATGAATTTTGTCCAAGGTGAGGAGGATTTATGATTTTAGATTTTTCAGTGTATATATCAAATCCAATGATATTGGATTAGATATTAAACTCTACATATTGACCTTAAGATTAACTGGGTTGGTAGTTGAGAGTGTTATATTTTTGATGGTATAATATTATAGAAATCTCTAGTTGAAATGTAGGAAAACAGCTACTCTTCTCTGTAAAGAGGCAGGGATATATTTGTTTAATTTTTCTTAAAATTACACTCATAATAAATGTGAAGGCAAGGTACAGTGTAAGGCAGTACATTAAAGAGGATTCTTAAAGTCTTACAGTTCATCGTGGTTCACTAAGAAAGTGTTCCTTATATACATTATAACACATACTTCTTGAGCTTTACAAAATGAAGTTGGAATGTTTTGAATTAGACCTAAGCCCTTAGGGTATAAATTACATTGGATTCCAAATTTAGCATTATTTGACAGGCACTGAAATCTTCCCCACTTCAAAAATATTCTTGGGCTCCATTTTGTGAAATTCATTTTTATTGTGAAAGTATCCCCTTTACATACTGAGTTAGAAAAAATATTTGGTAAGAAGAAGTCGTTGACAATATTACATTCTTTACAATTATAAAAGCAATGTCTGTTCTATCTTCACTCTATTAGAACCAGAGTAGTTCTAGTTTTTATTTGCCTCCTATCCTGGATTTCTGCATAATATTTTCTTTAAAGACAGGGTTCTTGTTCCAGGTAAGAGTGAAGGATTGAATGCATGCATCAAATTTTGCTCCCTACTCAACTATAAAAATTATAGTAGAGAGGTATTTTGTTGTTGTTGTTGTTTTAAATGTATAAAACTCCAAGAATAAGAACAAGAGAGGTGAAAATTTCAACAAAATTTTTGGAAGGAGAAAGCATATGAACAAATGCTAGTTAACCAAGCAGACTGGAAAAAATAGAATTCCAAGTGGTCAGTATGAAAAGCTGAGAACCAATCAGATTATATCACAGAATCCTCCAAGGCACAAGACCCAGCTGTGCAATATGCCTTAATAACCAATAGAGTAGGAGAAAGAATACAACAAAGAGGACCTATTGAATGTAGTTTGAAAACAGTGGATCCCTGTATTCTCCTCCCTTTTCTCACCCCTCCGAGGCTGTTCTTCACCCCTCATCAAAGTGATAAGGAATTATTCTCAAAAGAGAAAAAAATGAAGGACTCCAGACTAGAAGATGCCAGGTCCAGTTGAAAGCCTGACTACTAAATTTAAAACAGGGTGATTAAGTGACCTTAGTCATTCTGAATGCAGAATGCAGAGATCTCAAGAGCTCTTAACCTATGATTAGCAGAACATTGGCAGTCAGGGCCTTAATCTCCAGGCAGAAAATTAAAAGATACTCTTCTGGGGAATCAAAGGAAAGATCCAAAGATAGGGACATTTTGAAGGATTCATCAACAAATAGTCCCTCTAGATTAATCTATGGTAAAGCTCTAATAAGGTAAATATTCTCCCCTACGTGCTGTGCACATAGAGCTTCCAAATCAGATTTTAGTCCCCTTTTCTTAATCATTAACAGGTTGCTCAGAATTAACAAGTATCTGAAGAAAACCTCTAATATGGAAGATAGAAATCCAAACAAGCACATAGGAAAATACAACTGGGAGAAAACTGAGGTCTTTTCAGGGAGAAAGAAATGTCCTAAGATTACTATTAATGTCTTCAGAGATATAAGAGAAATTATTACATTCATAAAACAAGAACTCATAGAAATTAAAATAATTTGGCAGAAATGAAAAACTCAATACAATATTTGGAATATAAAGATGACAGAAATGAGAAATAGGAAAGCAAAGGTAATAAATGTAGACTCAGCAGTTTGGTAGCTCCAGTATCTCAGGATGCTGGGGACAAGCAGAAGATCAAACAAACCTAAGAGAGAATTTAAAAAAAAAAAATTCACATACCAAGAATTGGAGATCTGAATGGCTTCACGTTTGTACAGCGTGAATTAGAAGTAAGGAAACAATGAAAAAATGCTTTCAAATGTATCTAAGAAAATTATTTCAATTTAGAATTCTACACCCAGCAAAACTAATAATTATTTATGAGAGTAGAATAAAAGCATTTTTACACATGAAATATCTCAAAAAGTTGACCTCTTTGGTAATCCTTTAGAAGTCACCAAAATTAGAGATAAACCTAGAAAAGGGAGAACATCCGTTAAAGGCAACAGGGGATCCTACATGGTAGAGAGACTAAGGGGATCCTCAAATGGCAAGAATCTCACAATAATGATTGTGCTGCAGACACAAAGGGCCACTCTCGTGGACTCAAATTACATATACGCTCAGGACGGTCATGACCAAATTCTCACTGCCATTTACCATCTTTTAAACTGAGGACAAAATTCCTAGGTGAGCCTGGCCCATATTATTTATTTCCTGCTCTGTTTCCTGAAACAGCTGGGCACTCTCTTCTCTCTATTAAAGTATTCTGCTTAAATTTACTCCTCAGAGTTGGGAGGTGAGTGACAGTAAGCCTAGTTTCAGAATATATAGAACAGCCCACTCCCAGTGACACACAATTCTTGGTGCACACTACAGCCAGATGCAATGATTCTCTTGTACATATGCATTGTATACGATTTGATATATGCAAATTTCATAATAAACAAACATTAAAAAGCATTGTGCTAAACTACTTTAAAATCATTAGTGTTTAGTACATATACTCATTCAGTAATAACAAGGAACTTATTCTTTAACATACGTAACTGAATTGCAAAATATTTGAAAGATTTTAATATCCTTATCCATTTTACATATTTGTAAAATAGAGTCTATCCCCTTGATGCTCCCATAATGGTTAGGGTTATTCTTGTAAATGTGTGGCTATATCTCCTTGGTATTCTCATAGTTGTTAGGGTTACTTAGCTGTGAAATACAATGAATATAAATCCTTGATGCTTTCATCTGATTAGGGTTATTTAAATGTGGCACGTGTAAATATTCCTCCTCAGTGTTCCATACTGGCCAGAGTTATTTATTTGTGGTATATGTGTCTCCACTGATTACCTGGAGTCATCAGGTTACATTGTTGACTAGAATAGGCATTCTTTTCCTCTTCTTTTTATAATTTGAGTGTTAGATACTGGAGAATAATCTTACTCCAATATATTGCCTTTCCAGAGAGAGGAGACATTCTTTTACTGGTTGAAATTATTTTGAAAGTAATCAAGATTTTATTAAAATTAAGAATAGTACTTCATATACACATAAGCACCCAATGAGTAGGGCAGTATCTGTTTTGGCAATAATGCAGGAACCTTTTAGGAAATAGATAAAAGTTAAATATTACACATCATTTATATGTTCTAAACTACCTTTGGAGTTAAAATACAGCAGGTTTTTTAATACTTTTTGAAATTTGTTAACTTAATACTTAAATAAAATTATTATCAAATCATACCAAAGATCTAAATAGTTATTTCCTGACTATTTAAAAATAATTAAAGTTGTCATTTTCTATTATTAAGGTTGTTTAATATAATGAAGAACTGAATTTAGAAGTTCTTTAAAATCTGATTAGAATCTGATTGAGTAAAAGCTTAATATTGACCAAAATCTAAATATTTTTATAAGCTATGTTATTTGAGGTTATTTACCACTAAAAAAAAAAAAAAAAAGCTGAGATTTGTAACAGTGACTTATATAACTCCCTAAAGTTAAATTTTGGGACTGAATGAAGTTTTTGGTGTTTTTTTTTACCTTATTGTTGATATTGAGCCTGTCTTTTCCTCTCCCTTCATTGAATTATATTATCAATGCACAATCAATTCTTAAATTGGACATCAGTTGAACTTCAAATATAATATCAGCAATCACTATACAGTCTTACACAACCCTATTGACATAGTCAATATCTACTCACAGAAGAGGTACGATCATGACTATAGCCTCTAGAACTGCTAGTTTTCTCATTTGAACTGCCCTAAACCTGAAGATGACATTTTATATCCCAGTCCAGCTTTTCTTACATCTGAATAGCTCATGGCCTGAGCTTTTTTCTTCTTTTCTCCATGTAGTTGGGAAGTGGCCATCCTTGATGACCTGGAAGGATTCAGGAAGTATACTTCCCTTCATGCAAGGAGCATATTGTGTATTCCTTTACCCATACAAGAGAAAAATGAAAGTCAAAGATGAAAGTAAAATGGACATAATTTTAATGATTTTTTAAAATTTTGTGCATTGGATTCAAACAGCAAACTGTGTGCACTCAGCTGTTATCACAATGTTGTCAAGAGTTCTGTGTCTTTTACCATTTTACACACAATTGTTCATTACAGTATGTTATCAGCCTCGTGGAAACCAGGGGTGTGGCATGGTAAGCAGTGGTGGTAGTGCACCTAGCTTTTATATTATCTAACTTGAAAATATTTCTCTTCTATGATTCCTTTTTTTCTTGATAAAAATAGTTTTCACCAAACGTTGGTGGTGCACACGCACTACCATTCATGCTTGACATCACACCCCTGACAGGAGCGCATGTTCTTATTTTGTTGATAAAAAGTATTACAAAAATTTCCATACAAAAACTATTTTCATAGAAATCTTGCATTTCCACAAATAAACCTGAACATTTTTTTGAAAAAAACTGCTCAAGAATTTTGTTCATTTAACATTGTGACTGTATTGATAAATGCAGTCCACGTCAAAGTTCACCACACGTACTTTTCTTTAGATGACCAGTCCCCTTTATCCTTTCACTGAGATCTGCCCAGGCTCCATCAAGTTCATTTATAGCAGGAAGGAGGGTTTGGATTAACATATCTGAATGTTAGAATGAAAGTTTCAGTCTTCCACAGAACTATCAACACTCAGCCCTTTTTTACAACTTAAGACAAAGATTGCAAAACATCATCTTTTTGATTCAGAATCTCTGAACCAACTGTTGCTTTTTTTCTTGGTGTGGGAGTGGGGAAAGGGTGTCTGGGGAATAGGTAGGGATTTGATAGAGTTACATGTTAAATCTCCTGCCATGGTGAATATAAGAGAAAACACATTTCTATCTCAATCAGTGACACAGACTGTCGAAAAAACAAAAAGAATGAAAGAAAAAGAAAAACACTGATGAAGATCTGCTTCATATTCCACTTGCCATGAAAGTCAGATTTGTTTTGCATTACATTTTTATCACATCTTATAAACACGTATTGTCAATTCAGATGATCATTATACTGAGTAGTTGGGGGTTAGTAACATCACTACCCTCTTATCTGGATGTTCAGAAGACTGTATTGTTTCTTGCAACACTACAGTTTTTGCTGATTCCAAGTATTTTTATTCTTAATGATTTTTTTACCTCGTTACCCTTGGGGCAATTATGCTCCATCTCCTGGCAACAGTTGGGCCTCAAAAGGAACCTGTAATTTCTTACTGAACTGCATTTGAAACCAGCCACAAATGCATATGTAACATTCACTCAGAAGAAGGGAGGAACCCATGATAAACAGTTTAACCCCGTGTAACTTGGTTCTCCATGATGCCTGTAACTCAAGTCTGATCATTGCAACTGCTTAGATCACAGAGTCTCTAGTTCATAGACACAGCGGCATGAGGTAACTCATTTTATTTTGCACAGGTTGCATATTTCCACAGGAAACATTCTCGCTAAATTGTTTGGAAAAACAGACGACAGTTTGTGCTTGGGTGTTTGGCCTCCCAGCTTTATGCCATGGTTTCTTTACCTGGCAACCTTCTGTCGTTAAATGTGTGCATGTTGATAACTTCTTCTGTTTTCACAATAACTGGGGCCTGTGGCTTGTGTTTTAACCGACGCTGGCACTTCAGGGACATCCTCAATTCCTCTACCATGGCACTACAGAAGGACCTCTAGAGAATAACACAGAAAATGAAATATTACAAAACAGATCAATGGCAATGGTCCTGAAACAATATTAAAATCGTTCTCAAAGACTTGTCAACATAGCAGCCTTGAAGTTTTGAAAAACTCCACTATGAAAATTATAACAAATTATTACAATTTTAACATACAAATCATGATAATTAAAATATTTTATCAAAGTGGACAAGTTTAAAGAAAATCTCCACCTGATAGTGAAGTGAACTGCCAACTAGGAATGCGTACATTACATATATGTTGAATAAGATTTTCAGATATAAAATTAACATTATAAGATATAAATCGACCTTAAAATTTAAACACATATACACAAATCGGTTACCAGAACTCCATTTTTGCTATTTTAAAAAATTAGAAAAAAATGAACTGGTTTTTAGATCACAACATGAGATATGAAAATTTTCTTTAAACGTGGATTCATCATCGTGCATTTCATAACAGAACAAAAATAGTACTCACACATTTAGACATAAAATATGGAAAATAATTTCTGCTATTCATTGTATCATTTTGTGATCCTGCCTATAAAACTATCGATGATGATTACAAACACGTATGAGCTAACCATGAAATGACATTGTATCACATTAAAACTCCATGCACACGTATTAACTTGTCACCATCAGCTTGATAACTGAGAGCTGATAAATAATTTATTCCATGAAGAAAAAAATGACCCTATATGTAATTTTTTTCTAAATTCCTGTTTTATTGGCAATAGATTTGCCAGAAATTCTGTATATCTGGGGCTCATTATTACACACTCCTCAAATTCCCATTACAGAGTGAAAACGTGAAACAAAAATTTGTTAGTCTCCCTCCCCAGCTAATTGAGATACGTGTGTTAGGTACATATAAATCAGATTCATGAACCAGTTTCACATTGTTGTTGACATTCAGATGGTCTAAGACAGGCTCTTTCTGTGCAAGAACTAAAAATGTGGACAACAACTAAACATGTGGACAAGTATGAAAAATTTACAAAATTCCAAAAAGTGATATGAAAACATAATGAAATAAACCTAATTAAATATACATGTGAAGACTTATTTTTTTGCTTTTGGTATTGCTTCTTTGTTGTTTATCAGCTTAGGCTAATTCCAAAATAATACAGGATAAAAATATTTAATACCATATACGTGCCTTATATTAAAAAAAATACTTTGTATACATCACCTCTGTGACACAAACTAATACTGAATTAAGGTGGGCATCTGTACAACAGAGAAAACGAATTCAGAGAAAGAATAAGTCACTTTCTGCAGCTCACACCTACACCTCCAGCAAGATATTCTGATACCAAATTTTGTGATTTTTGACCCTGCCCTAATAACTTCTTGTACATTCCTGGCTATATTCTCATTTTTCTTTTATGGATTCCTGAACAGTTTCCTTAGTGATCTTCCCAACTCTATGTCTAGGCCATTCTCAAAAAGCTCGCAATTATCAGATAATCCACTGTTTTAAACACCGGTTATTAATAGTATTTTTTTGGTCCAAGAAACAGGTGAAATCCAATTCTCCTCTTTTTTCCATCATGACCTTTCTAAGTCAGCTCTACCTCATCTCTCCCCCCAACCTTTTCCTTTTTTCTCTACACACACCCTTCTCTTTGGACCTCCAAGTTTTTTCTACTTTCCTTCTCCCTTGCTCTGTTAACCAGCTGAGTTCCTTCATCTTTCACATCAATCCAACTTTATCCCTTACCTCCAGACATGACTCAAATTTTAACTTATTCAGGAATCACTTTCCAATTGACCAGGCTCATTATTTTCACTCAATTCAGTATTTTTCACTCATTATCATGTTTCTCTGTCTGGCCTCTAGGTGTATGCAACCCTCTCGCTGAATTGTAAAGAGCAGAGATTAAGTGCTCATGGCACTGACTTGTACACACATGTTCTTTAAATGTTGACTGAATTAACAATAGCCATACATGACCCTAACATTTTAATTATTTTTTAACGTTTCTAATTCAATTGCTTAAAAAAAGCTTAAAAAAAGGTTTTTTTCAGAAGCTTAGTAAAATGCGTTGTGTACAAGTGATCTAATTAATCAGATAAAACTGTTTAATAACATTAAATTAGTAAAAATATTAATTTATTAGTGCTTGTAATGGGAGATGATTATGTGCTACACATGAATTCCCTATTAACTATGGAGTTATTTCTATGCATTATTTATTATGTGTTAAATAATACAGTTCTGAAATTCATGAATTCTATTTCTATTAAAGGATCTATATGACACCTGACAGCCAGTATAGGGACACAGTGTTTCTTGTTGCTTAATACCTACTATTAGATGTACTTATTAAGAACATGATGATAATGATGATGAAGATGGTGATGATGATAACACTGTAGAAATGGAAAAATCTGACTCCAAAAGAGGGATGAATACATAGTCTTGAGGTAACTTAGTCTTGGTTCTCTGTTGAAACATTTAACAGAAGAATTGATTAGATAATGTAGCAAGGTCAGAACTTGATGCCATCGACACTTTAAAATGTTATAGGATGTGGCTAATGCTGAATTGTTTGAAATAAGCCTTCATTTAAAACAAATAGATAATTTATAACACTGTCTTTGGCAAGCTGAATTTTTAGACATTTTGATCATACTAATTCAAAAAAATGATAGAATAGAAATATTGTTTTGTCCATAGTAAGACAGTGATCTAAACAACTGATTTTCTTAGGAAAAAAATCTTATAAATATACATACCCATTCGGCTATGAAATGACTCAATTTTATTTCTAGTAAATTAAAAAGTAAACTGTATTAATATCCTATACTTTTCAGACTACAAATAAAGACATTTAAATTCTTTTAAGCAATTTTATGTAATATAAATTTTATAATGCTGATTAACATAAACATAGGTAAAATCCCTGCCCCAAAGATCACAATACTTATATCTTTTATAATTTAAAGTTATCTTAAGTAAATTATATTTACAAATTTAGAAGCTATGAAAATTATAAATATGTAACCCCAACATTACTATTTTAGGCTTTCTCTATTTTACAAAGCCATTAGAAAGTGAAAATTTTAATCAAGAAACCTTTAAGCAATCAGTAGCCTTGATTATATAATGTCATTTATCACTTTTGTTAATTTTTTCTCTGAATAAGCTGAATTTTGCCAGTTCTTTTTTGATCTATCAATGTGAGTTTACCTAAAAAATAGTTTTGTCTTAGGTTCTAATAAAGTCACCATAAGACAATAGGTTCTTTTCTCACTTGTATAATATTTCTAATCCTTCACAAAAACTATGAAAACCTTTAGATTTGAGCAAGAGTTTGGAACAACATGACAAATTTTAAAAATTAATGATACCATAAAGTACAGTTCACTTGTGGCATTAGGGCAAATACATATTCTTTTCTCTTTTTAAAGCTTTAGAATGTAAATTCCATATCTTGATCTATGTAAGAATCTAAAGTTGAAACTGTAGAGATGATTGTGAAATATAGTTGTTTCCCTGTGTTTTATGTTGTCAAAAAATTACTACGTCTGATTTTTAAAGTTCTGACTTGTTGTCATTTGATAGAGACAAATTATCTTTCCTACTTCATATAATGATCAGAATTTTTAAAACGTCTTTTTACTGAACTATGAAATAAGGTTTTGAAAAACCCAAGTGCGCTTGACAGGAAATTTCCTGTGTTATAATGAAGAAGAAAGAAGATGAGGAGGAGGGAGAAGGGGGAAGAAGAAAGAATAAAAGGGAGAGAGGGAGAGAGAGGAAGGAAGGAAGGGAGGAAGGGAGAGAAAGAAAGCTACCATGCTTTTCAAATTACTTCTTAGAGATAGAAACCACATGAACTGTGTCATTAAATAGTTTCTTAGGGTGAAAACAACAACAAAAATGTTTCTGCACAATATAACAGACTACAAAAAGAAAAAAGAAAGGTGCAAAGATACTAACCATTATTAAAAACCTCTTTTAGTAAGTTTCAAAAGTTTACTAAACAGTGTCTGGATGGTAGGGTGGCACTAACCAAATAGAAGATTCCTGAAAATGAAAATTTAAATCTTTGAGCTGTTAGCATGTATAATTGCATTTAAATTATTAAACTCATTATAAAATTCACTATATTAAATGAGGCAACCTGTATTTACACATCTCTAATTGAAACAATGAAGGTCTGGAAACCTTAAAAATATGAATTTGGCTATATATACATTGCCTTTTAAACAAACTATTTTCTTTTTTAATTTTAAGTATAAGACAACACATAAATAGTCTGCAGATAAATGTTCTCAAGAGTATCATTCTTGGTGTAATCGAATAATTTATTCTTAATAGCTTAACTTTCTAATTTATAGATATGTTTATATGATAACATGATGTGACAGCACTTTGAGAAGTACATAAATTTTTTTAATATTAGAAATCTAGTTGTAAACTTGCTCCACATTGAACACTGATATATTTAAATTTCATTTTTAAGTTAAAACCTTTATATTTAGCAATGTCTTTTTTTTAAAAAACAGCCACTGATGAAAAATAACCAGTTTAATTTTTTTAACTTTGAATCTCATCACTTTCATGTTGAATATATAGTCATTTATCAATTGAAAGAGAAATAATCATAAATATTGCATGCTACTATCAGGTCTCTATTTAGTATATATTTTTTAAGGAGGAAACTATTTTATACATCTTGCTGTCCTATTCTTTGATGGCATAAAATTAACTAAATGATATTCCAATATTCATTCAGAATAATTTCCAACCATTTTTGCATACAGTTTCTATTTGAAGCCCTATTAAAACATCTTTAAGTTGCTTCTAACAGATTTTGTGGTGCAATGTCCTAATATGTACTAGCGTATATCAACCAAACTGTTTTGTTTTGTTTGTCATTTAAATTATTTAACTGATTATGGATACCTCGTTCATTCTCAGACATTTTCTAATTAATTTCTGATGCTGTAGGCCATTTGACCAAGAATTCCAGATCACATGTAGTAGAGATAAGTCCAAACAGTCACTGTAATTAATCCCTGCAGAAAATTATTCCACATTAGATAATAATTAAATTAACTAAATAATAACTAAAAGGAAATAAAAAGTATTTTGGATGTAATATGCAATATTTTATATAAATGTTGGTGCATTGAATGAGGAAGATAAATGTCATTTAACATGGCCCATTCCTTTTGATTTGTACTCTTTAATTGGCAGTCTTTTAAAAATATCAAATAGCTAATGCTGTACATCAGAAGTATGAATTTACCTAAGGCTATATGAATGTAACAGTGAAGCAATGAGAGATGAAAAATGACTAGTTAAGACACTCATGTCAAAAATATATTTATATAGCAACTTTGATCTTGACATTCAGTTTTAGAGCAGCTCTCTTTTAAAAAAATTATATTATTTAGATAAGCTGTGCAGTCAGACAGGTATGCATACAACTGGTAACTGAGCTAAAAGAGGAACACTATTCTCTTGACATCCATTCTGTAAGTGTGTTATTATATTAGCCTGCCTCATGAACAGTGATTTGAATTTCAGCTGAGCCTTCTACCTGGACTCTGCTCTTAATAAATGGTAATTTTTTCAACACTAAATAATAAATCAGAAAGAAAAAAAAATAATGGGGCTAAATTATTTTTTCTCAATAGATAAAATGACAAAGCATCCTACTCTTTAGCCTGGATTATTTTATAATGATAAACATAACCAAAGATTAAAATATTCTCAGAAACCTTAACTCTTACAGAAACAGTTACTGAATATCGTTATACTGCATTTTGCAAATACAATGAGACAGAGAAAAACGGGGCATCATTACACATTTTCACACTTTCCCTACTTGAGCCAGAAATATCAATATATAAGGTCTGACAAGCTTCAACACCACTTTAGTTGATACAGCTGTAAAAATCAATTTTAAGAAAAAGCAGTGTTAATCATCATATTCTTGCTAGCAGTCATAATAATAACAATTTTTCAACAAAGTATATAACATCCAAATAACTAATGCTTAATTCCAGGAGAGCTCTCTTTCCTTTAAGGTAAAGCAGTTAAAATGTAACCACTTTAGAAATAAAAATACTAATTATATTATAACAATAGCTGCTTATTATATGCCAGACACATGCAAAAAACTATGTGTATAAACTATATTAATTTCAAAAACATTTTCATTTATGGTATATTTGTAACCCATTCATTTATTTATTTAAAAAAATTTATAGAAAAAGTTAAGTAATTTTATCCAAGTTTGAACATACTTAAAGAATGATCCCAAGTCTTTTTTATTTCAAAATTCATGCTTAATGTCCAGGAAAATGAAATGACTATACAGGGTTCATGATCAAAGCCCATGATCTGTCTATCTAATTCAAACTCCTACTGCACACATTTTGTCAACACAACATCAGAGAGAAAAACTGTCGAGAAAAATAGTTAAATATTCTACCTCCACTTTGTGTAGTGTGGTATAGTGTAAATAGAGTTAGTCTAGGTATCTTTGACCTTGGGAAACATACTTGACCTTTGAGATACTTATCCTCATCTGCACAATATGGATAATAATCTTTGCATAGTACTCAGAGTAACTTTGTACTCAAATGAGATATTACACTTTAAAAATTCTAAAGCCAGTTATGAAAATCAGCTACAATCTTATTTTAAAACATTATTTATGGGCATAAAAAGAGGATGAGTTATCATAAATGAATGACTTAAAAATCCTTTTGCTGATTTGCAACTACTTGCAACTATTTAGTGAGTAAAATGAAGATTAGCATCTCATTTTGAAGTATGATTTTATATTTATATGTAAAATCATTTTTAAGACCCATCCAGTTAGTCCCTATGTAGGTTATTAGTGGAAATTGAGAGATAATCTGCTCTCAGAGAAAGGCAGTAACATAAAAACAATACAAAATGCACTATTTGTCCAAAGTTTATTTTCAACTTTTAACTTCTAAATATCAGCATGCTTCATAGCTAAATTTTATTATATTAAAATTGTACTCAGCATGTACCAAAATGTTCATTGCAGCTCTATTTACAATAGCCAGGACATGGAAGCAACCTAAGTGTCCGTCAACAGATGAATGGATAAAGAAGATGTGGCAAATATATACAATGGAATATTACTCAACCATAAAAAGAAACGAAATTGAGTTATTTGTAGTGAGATGGATGGACCTAGAGTCTGTCATACAGAGTGAAGTAAGTCAAAAAGAGAAAAACAGATACCGTATTCTAACACATATATATGGAATCTAGGAAAATAAAAAAAAAAAGGTCATGAAGAACCTAGGGGCAAGATGGGAATAAAGACACAGACCTACTAGGGAATGGACTTGGGGATATGGGGAGGGGGAGGGGTGGGCTGTGACTGAGTGAGAGAGTGGCATGGGCATATATACACTACCAAGCATAGAGTGGATGGCTGGTGGGAGGCAGCCGTGTGGCACAGGGAGATCAGCTCGGTGCTTTGTGACCACATGGAGGGGTGGGATGGGGAGGTGGGGGGAGACGCGGGAGGGAGGAGATGTGGGAGCATATGTGTATGTATGGCTGATTCACTTTGTTGTAGAGCAGAGGCTAGCACACCATTGTAAGGCAATTATACTCCAATAAAGATGTTTAAAAAAATGTACTCAGAACTTTAACTTCTTAACAGCTAAATGCAGTTAAAATTCCATACATTAAATGAAAATTCCATATATTAAATAAAAATCCCATATATGAAAAGCACAAATATACTGTGGTTTGTAAATAGGCATTATTTGGAAAATGTAAATATTGGAATAAAATCTTTACTGATGATTTATGACAATGATTTCATTCCTATATCTTATCCAATAAATGATTTCTTTTACAAAGCATTACTCCTGTTAAAACTAATTCTTCACCATTCTGGAAGCAATTTCTGCATAAGAATCTGTGAACAACTTCTTTTCATTCTTCTGGTTCCATGAAATACAGATTCAGCCAGCTTTGAAAAGTGTTTTCCTTGTGAATAATCTTTCACCCAGAATCTCTAGTCTTGTAGGTTTTTTTTTTGACATCTTTATTGGAGTATAATTGCTTTCCAATGGTGTGTTTCTGCTTTATAACAAAGTGAATCAGCTATATATATATATATATATATCCCCATATCTCCTCCCTCTTGTGTCTCCCTCCCACCCTCCTTATCCCTCTAGGTGGTCACAAAGCACCAAGCTGATTTCCCTGTGCTATGCGGCTGCTTCCCACTAGCTATCTATATTACATTTGGTAGTGTATATGTGTCCATGTCACTCTCTCACTTCGTCCCAGCTTACCCTTCCCCCTCCCCATGTCCTCAAGTCCATTCTCTACGTCTGTGTCTTTATTCCTGTCCTGCTCCTAGGTTCATCAGAACTATTTTTTTTTTAGATTCCATATATAAGTGTCCATTGACAGATGAATGGATAAAGAAGATGGGCACATATATACAGTGGAATATTACTCAACCATAAAAAGAAACGAAATTGAGTTATTTGTAGTGAGGTGGATGGACCTAGAGTCTGTCATACAGAGTGAAGTAAGTCTTGCAGGTTTCAACTGAGCCACTCTGATTTTCTTCCTATTCCTCAGATTGCATTGTTTCATTTATTTGTTCTTCTACTGTGACTTACAACTGTCTTTTACATTTGTTATTCAACTATACACTGAAGAATATTCCATGTGTCCTCAAATTTTTTTTTAGTTTTCAGTGATGGGAAATTATCATATTATTTAGAGATTATCTTCGATAAGATTTACCAGTGTTCTATAATACAAACAACTATGTAGACTACAATGGACTATATCCTGAAAAGCAACCATACTAAGTAGTTCTTATAATGTACGTCAATCATCTTAGAGGGACATTAGAACAAAAAATATGTATCCAAGACAGGACACATAGCTTAGAAATTTAATATCTGAGCAATAATTTTTATATTTTTATTTCTCAGACATATTCACTACATTTTGTTTATACTTAAGTAATAAGAAAGGGATATTTTGTCATTACGTTTTTCATATCAAGAAACTCAAAGATTCATGTTCAACCTGATGTTCAATAAGAAACAATTTGTACAGGCAAATCTATTTTCAATTACATGGCATGGAAAAGAAAATATTTCTATATACATATCAGATAAAAACAAAAGATCCAACTATGTAAATTATATTGCTACTTTTGTTGGGAATCAAGAAGGCAGAATTATTTATACCTTTTAAAAGAAGACATTCAAATATGTAAGAAATGATGAATAATTCCAAAAAATTAATAAACCATAATTATGTCATAAAATAGTTTTATAAAAATTAAAATTATTACAATCATTTATAACTCATGCTTACAAAACCAATGTATAATCATAAAGATGATATATTACCAGAGAAAATAAAATTCTGTATATTAAGCAGCTCTTTTTCAGTTATAAGTAAGATTTAGAAGGTGAACACAGGACCTTTCAAACAAATCCATGTAACCTGAAATGTTCTAATTGCTTAAGATGTACAGCAGTTTCTTGGATTGCTTACTGAATAACCTTAAGTAGTAATATTTTTAAAATCAGGGAAAAGTTAAGGCAAAAAGAAAATCAGTTAGAAAGTTCACATGTTGTTTAGATACTTTTTCAGATACATTCAGAAAAGAAAACCGTTTTAAGTATCTTTCCAAATGGTCAGGTTATACTGTGAAAACCTTAAAAAAATAAATACCTATTTAGTTTACAAGTCTGAATAAATGAAAAGCAATATATCCTTGATGCATTAATATTTACATCAAAATTAAAACCATTAAGTATTTTAAAAATTGTAATACACCATCTTGTGGTTATTGGAAAGGAATGCAATTTACGATTTGGGGATTTTTATAAGGTCTACATATTTCAGCATTATCTTCTGTTTTCAGTTTTAACCTACCCTCATTTAAAAATACTACATTCTTATACTACTCTTAGTTATCAAAAAACTTGGAAATATAACAAAATTATAGTCATTAAGACCTATTTGTTCCATTAATATCTTACAAAATATGTGCTATAAGAGACATTTTATTTTCATCTTTAAATAATAATAATAATTATCACTAATTTTATCATCATCATTGGAGGTAAGACTTGACATGGTAATATATTATTCATAAATTTTAAACAAAAATCTCATTTTCAACTAGACTGTGTGTATATTTTATCTGCCTGCCTATTCAGATAAAGATAGAAAATTTAATTTGCTCTTTTACAAAATACTAGAATATTATAAATTAAAGAAAGAAAAAAGAAAGAGAAGGGAAAAGAGATGATAAAGTATTTTGGGGCTGGAGTCATGAATAATATATCCTGCTTTCCTCCAACGTGTAAATACAATTCATTTCATGTTTGGTTCTCGATAAATAATTGTTGAGTAAATGAATATTTTTTGAAATGTTTACTTTGTTTTTAAAATCTAAAAAATTTCAATTAAAGACACAATTATAAGTATAAACTGTGAATTTCTGTATGTTTTCATGCAGATCTTATAAGAAAATCTAGGAATATTTCACAGCTAATTTTAATAAATTAAGTAAGGTATTAAACAAACCATATAGCCCAACAAAATAAAATCTTTTTCTCAAGAAAATGAAAGAGACTTGAGCCCAAGAACCTAATTTATCACAGTAAATAAAATGGATCACTTCTAATAAACCCATTATTATTTACTGTATAAACATAGTTCTTTTGAATTGTATGCAAAAATAGTTCTTTTTTATTCTTTATGATAGACTTTTCTAAATAAGTTACTGGAATCAACTTCATTATTTAATAGAAAGAGAGAGAGAAAAAAGAAAAGGAAGGAAGGAAGGGAGGAAGGGAAAGAAAGAAAGGAAAGAAAGAAAGAAAAGGAAGGAAGGAAGGAAGAAGAAGGAAGGAAAGAAAGAAAGAAAGAACGGAAGGAAGGAAGGAAGGAAGAAAGGGAAAGAAAGAGGAAGGGAGGGGACAAGGGTGAAAGGAAGAAAGAAGGAAAGAAAGATCTTATGCCAACAGACACTGTCTGAGACCTTGGCAATACAAATCAAAATTACTTTCTTAAAGGAAGTAAGAGTCTAATAGTGAGAGAGGCACCCACATACAAATGAACTTATCTACAAAACAGAAATAGAATTACTGATGTAGAAAACAAACTTATGGTTTCCAGGGGTAAGGGGAGGGAGGGATAAATTGGGAGACTGGGATTGACATATACACACTACTATATATAAAATGGATAACTAATAAGGACCTACTGTATAGCACAGGGAGCTCTACTCAATACTCTGTGATGGCCTATATGGGAAAAGATCTACAAAAGAGTGGACATATGTATGTGTATAACTGATTCACATTTCTGTAAAACTGAAACTAATACAACATTGCAAATCAACAATACTCCAATAAAAATTTTTTTAAATAGAAATAATTTAAAAGAAATCAAATTTTAAAAAGAAATCAACAAATGTGAATAAAATAGTGTGCTAAGGGAGAATGAAGATGTGCAAATGCTTCCCGAGAAAAGGATGGATGTTATTTGAAATGGACAAGACACATTCCCAACTTCCTCAAAGGGAGAGCAAATGTTTTTGGAAAGATGATAGTTTCTGAAATCAGCTAAGTCTAACAAAAATGAAATATACAGGTCAGGTCATTTTTTTTCATTGGAATAGGAAATAAAAACCTAACACCACCTTGTGGAAATAGCGTGCCTTGTACACAGATTCGTCATACCTATTGATTAGGTAAAGCTTTCTTGGCAAGTTGATGCCTAGTCTTGAATACCTAATCTAAAATGACTAGTGGGAGTTTGCCAGGTAGAAAAATGGACAAAGTTTGCTCAGGTCAAATGGGAAGAGGACCTTGGAAAATTGAAAGCAATGTGGTTAGAGTACAAGGGCAAACTGGGGAGAAGAAGAAGATAAAACTACAGTGGTGGACAGAGACAGAACCTGAAGTGCCTCCTCTGCTTAGCTAGAGAATCTGAATTTCATTATGGAAGATTTGTGGAGACAGTGTGACAACATCGGCGAATGTGACTAAGAACGCTCATGTCATATCAACACAGTTGTTTCTTTCCAATACAATAGTTTATCTGTTTCAGCACCAAAAGTTACGTTGACTTCCTTTTTCTAATGTTTTAGAAGGTCATAGAAGTCCATAGAAATCGAGAGCTGGTCGATATGTGAAAAATTCAGCTAAACTAGTTATTTATAATAAAAGTAAAGGTGATTTTACAAAAGTAAATTCCCATGTCCTTTAAAAAGCAGAATTCTTATAAAATAATTGTACATAGAGACATGGCCCAGGTAAATCATATGAACAGGATACAGAGAGAAAAGGGCGACAGACTACTGCATGCTGTCAAGAGATTAATGTATATGTGTTTTATTTTAATACTGAGCTGTAAGTGAAAGAAAACCACTAAATATGGATGATTTGAGGCTCTAACTAGACAATCTAAATTTCTTCTATTATTTTTGGACTCATTTTAAGCATTAACTAACCAAATATCACACTTATTGATAAATTATAGTAAAAATAAAAACTGAAGAGTTAATAATTTTCATCTCTGATTAGTTCTTTGGATTTGATTCCAAAACTCATTTTGACATTGTAATAAGGGTCATAACATAAAAAGTGTACTTAGACTTAATTTTCAGTCGCACTAGTGAAAAAGATATTTGATTTAGCAAGTCAGTAGATATAGCCATCCTGAATATTGTGGGAAAATAAATCATATAACTGTCCAAATTTTTCAAATCTTTGAATTGGTTATTTTACTTATAGACAGAATGGGGCTATCAAAATAGTCATTTGTAAAAACATTATTTCTAGGAATTAAGTCCTGTAGTCAAGTAAAATGTAGGAATGTCGTATTCTTGATTTCAGAAAGGATAATTAATTATATCATAAATTATTAAATACGAAGGAATATATCATATTTCTACTCTTTATATTTACCAATAAAAGTTCATAAACCTTTCAGTTATTTAACAGAATATAATCTCACTCTGATGCAGGGTCTAAAATTTAAGATCTAAAAAAACATTTTTTAATTAAAAACAAAAGAGATGTTTAAATACTAAAAGACTAAGTAAAGTTCCAGAAGGCTTAAAAATGCTAAAGCAGCATTTTACATCCAGAGTCGTAAAGTTATATTAAAAAGTAGCATGTATCATCTGAAAGATTTATCTATAAATATTCATCTTTATATTTATAGAACTAAGGGAATTATAGCACTAGAAATATATAATCTGAACCAGGTTCACAGCCTTTTTAAAGAATAGAATATAAAGACATTTATCCAAAAGACTAAATATATTAAAATATTAAGAAAATTGCAATAGTCTCAATATTTTTGAGATTTTTATACTTCTGAAGACTCAGGTGCAAGGCAATAAAGGATGCATTAAGAATAACATTAAGTGCCAAGGAAGAAACCACAATATTCTCACATATTCATTAATGTAGAAAATTAATTAAAATTTCCACAATGCACATTAAGATTTTTCCAAGTTAAAAATTATTGGACCAAAAATCTTCAAATAAAAGTTTCACTTACTCTCTAACTTGAAACTGTTAATGAGTATCGTATCTTAAACACTTTTTATCTGCAGAGAAATTTTTTCTTCATATTACAGTTTCTGAGTTTTGCTTCCTTCGTTAATTATATTCCCCTAATAAACTAACCACAGTGAACTTCGAGCAGCAAAAGTTTCTCCATTTTCAGACTTCAGTAAGACAACAGTAACTGGTCCTCAAGTTGGCTTCAATTAAAAATATTACATTTAAATTAAAAATTACGAAGGTGATCCTGAGTTCTATGAACCTTTGTTATATAACGAGTGGCAGAAGACCATTAACACAGTTCTAAGTATTTCCCTTGGTTGGAAAGATAAAAGAGTTCATTTTATTGTAACAAAGATTGTTTTAAGTTGTAAAAAAGTGACATTTACCTTTTCCAATTGAGCGTTTTTTTTGGATTTGTACAAAAACTCTCCCACTGCCACAAAAACTGAGAGCACCAAGCCGGCTGCAAGAACAATGAAGATGCCACCAATATTTTGAACCCCCAGGGCACTGGCCTCTTTGCTTTCCTCCTCTGGACACCCATTGCCCCTCCACCACTTCTCCTTCATCATGTGCAGCTTGCCTTCCTCCTGCAGCTGAAGAATTGCTATGGTGATTTTGTCTCTATATGGAGAACCTAAGAAAAGAGAGGGTTTGTTAATGCTTTCCAGGAACCCAAAATTTCACAATTAAAGGTTACATGATGAGAGAACAGAGCTCTTTCCAAACGCTCCAAAGTATGCCAGTATTTATTTTCAGCAGCAAAAAACTGGAAAATGGCAGAAAATGGAAGTATAAGAAAATAAATAGGGCAGGTGGCCTTTCTGATTTTGAAGGGTAAGATAACATTTTGTTTTGAAAGAGGAAAATATCTCTCTCTTAAAGGCAGGCTCAACTCAGACCATTGGAAAAATAATAAAACAGTAAGTAGAAATCCACAAAAGGAAATGGATAGAGGGCAAGGATATTTAGTTAATGTCTAAGAATCATTCAACAATGAAAACAGAGCATTGATAAAACAGTAACCTCGATTTTTAGGAAAGTTGTGCAAAAAATGGTGTTTCTCATGATTAAGTGCAATAATTTAAAGTGATCATGATTAACAAGCTCTATTCAGGGGTGGCTAATACTTGCAGATAGATAATCACTCATATTTGTTATTTGATACAAATAACAGAAGTAGCAGGTTTGTACAAACTTGGATCATTCAAAAATCGTTATGGCAATGCATCATAAGATTTTTTTTGGTTGTTTATTTATAGTTTTACACTTTGGAAAGAAATATTATTTTCAGTGGAGGCAAAAATATATAAGTGAAATTTATAGTATTTATGCTGATGGGGGTAGATATTCATCTGTATTAGCTACTACCTGATAAGTAATAACTTTTCTAATTGGTTGCCCAGAAGCATGGAATAATACTTAACTATATGCATCTTTCAACATCTGTCCCAAGGGATTGGTCTTATTGCTTTTTCCCACCCAGAAAATAGGCTGCTTCTAAAGTTTAATCTTCCTTCCTAAAACACTATACTGCACATTCCATTTTTCTGCACAGATTCATCCATAAGTGTTTTTCCGCTTGTAGAAAAACACAATTTCAGCTCATACTCTATGTTGTCTGTGATTTTGTTTTGATTTAAATATACCTACATTTGCACCTAAAGATATATATATATATATATATATATATATATTTTGTGTGTGTGTGTGTGTGTGTGTGGTACGCAGGCCTCTCACTATTGTGGCCTCTCCCGTTGCGGAGCACAGGCTCCCGACGCGCAGGCTCAGCGGCCATGGCTCACGGGCCCAGCCGCTCCGCGGCATGTGGGATCTTCCCGGACCGGGGCACGAACCCGTGTCCCCTGCATCGGCAGGCGGATTCTCAACCACTGCGCCACCAGGGAAGCCCTAAAGATATATTTTTGCTAAGAGCAATTAAAAACCTTATGAGGAAGCTATGCTGCCTCATAAGGGACAGCACTATATGTCTTCTTTTTACTTGATTAATATAACAGGAATAATTCAGTATTGCTCTTTTAACAAGGGTAGGCAAACTAAAAAGCAGAAATACAAAGAAAAATCAAAACAAGTTAGTAGCTTATGGTAAAAGTTGGAGGACTGAAGATCTACCACATCCAGGTGGAGAGTTGTTTCTTTAGCATAATCTTCAATCTATGCAGAAGAAATGTTTATATGGCTTCTATACAGTTTTTCACAGCTTTCCTAAAAGGGGCATTATCCATTCTTATAATTAGAACTTAAATATTTTATTTTTATTGTACAACAACTCCTAATTATAGCAGGGGAATTTCTGCTTCTAAGTTTCCTTCCTATATTCTCTTCCAAATACTACTCTGATGAAAATGTTCAGTTTAAATTCCACCCCTTAGGGATTCCCTGGTGGCGCAGTGGTTGAGAGTCTGCCTGCCGATGCAGGGGACACGGGTTCGTGTCCCGGTCCGGGAAGATCCCACATGCCGCGGAGCGGCTGGGCCCGTGAGCCATGGCCGCTGAGCCTGCGCATCCGGAGCCTGTGCTCCCCAATGGGAGAGGCCACAACAGTGAGAGGCCCGCGTACCGCAAAAAAAAAAAAAAATTCCACCACTTAGCCACTTCAGATTTCAATGGATTAGCCTAGCCCATATTATTTTCTACCTTGGTCACTCACTGGACACTCAAGCTAGGTCACCTAGTATTACTATTATTTACCTTTCAAGATGTGATCTACTTTCCTTAAGTAGATTGTAAACCCTTTGGAATAGAGGATATCTATCTATTCCTTTGTTTCTTTTCTTTTCTTTTCTTTTCTTTCTTTTTCTTCCTTCCTTCCTTCCTTCCTTTCATTCTTTCATTCTTTCTTCCTTTCTATCATCTCTCTATATCACCTATCTTAATTTTCAAACTGCTCTCAACCAATGTTTCATATTATGAGGAGCATTATATCTGATTGAGGCAGTTTTGACAAAATATAAGAGTGACAGTGGGGTGTTTTTGGTCTCCTCTGATATGTATTTAAAAAACATAAATAAAAGTCATCTTGTTTGACTATCCAGTTTTCATTAATTCACTACAACTAGCCTAGCAGCAGCTTCAAAGTCACATTTACTCTGAATTACCGTTCTGATTAACCATGTATGTTCCCTGCAAAATAAACATCTGATTGAGGGAAAAAATCATTTTAAGAAGATCTGTAGTTTATCAAATATATCCTTCAATTAGAAACATAGTATCTGAAACAAATTTTATACTGATAGTACTTATGAAAATGACCACAGGTAACTAGTATAAAAATGTGGCCTGGAAGTATAATTATAAGCAAATGTTGGGGGGAAAGTAACATGAAAAGTAGACTTTGAAATATGAAAAATTCTTGATCTACCTAAGTAATATTTTGAGCCAGGTCATTTCTCATCCTGAGCAAAATTAAAAGAATATTATTTATTGCCAACTCACCAAACCCACTGAATTGCTTTAGGATGTTTATTCAGTATCTTCAGACACCATATTCTCTACTTCATTCTCAAAATAAGGCACAGACAAACAAAAGCAACCCACTTTTCAACAAATGATGGAAACATCTTGATTTCTTGCTCGTTGAGCTTCCTATTTCCAGCACTTACTGTAAATATGAAAACGTCCTATTGCTAGCAAACCTCCTCACACTTATTTTCCAGTGTAAACATAATAATATGTAAATAGAATTTGGTTTGAATCAAAGCTACAAAATTAATACACCTCATTTTGAGGTTTTTAACAGGGTGAAATAATATAGATAATATCAATGACACTAAATCATTGCCATGCTTTGTCATTCTGTCATTAACTCATTTTAAAAAACAATAATTCAATAATGAATGATTACTTCTTTGGTACATCATTTGCTGCTTCTTGGGACGCATTTCTAGCAGGTACTAGTTAAAGTCAAAAGTGGTTTGAAACTTTATCTATTTGAAAAATCTCAAGGACATATTGAGGTCAAAGAATAAAAGTATCTTTAATCTTCTCTGTGAACTGAATAGCCATGCACTTAGTTCTAATGAAGTGAACAGCCATTAGTTAGATAGATAGAGTCTAACTTTTGCCCAAGTATGAACCCAGCCTCAAACCAAATGCTGGCAAGCAAAGAACTATGAGGGCATTGAGTGGCACCTGGGAGAAGCTGGGGTTAACGCACCGTAAGGTTGCCTCCAAGGAAGATGAGTATTTTTGCAAGAGGACCCTAACTTTGATTAGAAAACGACTGAGGAAATTGTAAACATGTCTAGTATAACATATACTATTGCACTTAAAAGTCAATCCTCAAACGCTTAAGGGGACAAATAGGTAACCATAAATGGGTGAAGAAACAAGCTAGACAACAGTATCTGAAAAATTACAACATCCAATTTGAAAAGATAATTTTCAGTTCCAGTTTTATTAAAAATCTGTGAGAATTTCAACACAGGGTTACCAGACATTTTAACTTTAATTATATCTCAGGAAATATTTTGTCTAAAATTTTCTACATTAAAATTTTTGCAAATAAATTACTTTTAAAAAACATCATGCAGGATAAGGCAAACACCTCTTAAAACTGAATTTAGCTCTTTGATTTTCACTATGCAATCTCTGGTTTTTGTTTCATTTGTATTCCTGCTCACAGTGAGACTTTCTTTGGTTGTTTAAACACATGCTCCATACTAACAGTAAGGAAAGATTATGTTTTAAAAACGGTCTTTTTTCCAACTTGCAGAAAGATGCCATTTACCAGATAAAAAATGTTCTCGTTTACATGAAAGAGACAGAGAGAGAGGGAGAGAGAGTAAGGGAGGGAGGAAGGAAGGAAGAAAGAAAGAAAAGAAAGAAAGAGAGAGGGAGGGAGGGAGGGAGCAAACAAGGAAGAAAGACATATGATTACTACATAGTGAAGTCCCTTGATGTATCAGATGCATAAGACGTGGGGCTCAGAAGAACACTTGAAGGAGGCATAAAGGCAGTTTCGAGTGATACACAGCAGCAGTATACGTGTGGGCATAAATAAAACCTACAAATGCACCTATTCAGAATTTCCTCGATAAAAAAATTAGTCTCCAAATGTTCCTAAATGTTCAATTTTACATAAATCAAAGAATTTTACATAGCTCAAATAATTTTACATAAAATTATAATTTCATTAACATTCCTCCCAACAGATTGACTAAAAGCTCCTTAGGAAAATAAACTGTGATTTGTTATAAACAATTAATACAAATCTCACCAAGTAGCTCAGAGCCAACTTGCTGGGTTTATTAAACTGAATTGACTCCCTCCTCTCTTCCTTACTTTCTTCCCTCCTTCCTCTTCCCTACCTTCCTGTTACCTTTCCTTCCTTCTTTTAAATACATTCTCTTTTTGTTTCCCTTCCTTCTTTTCCTTTCCTTCCCCTCCCCCTCACTTTTCTTTTCCCTCCCTCCTCTCCCACATCCCCTCCCTCCTTCCCTTCCTTTCTGTCATCTGATGTTTCAGATGAATGGTATACACACATTGTTATACATACTTGGTTCTAAAGTCTAAATCTATTACACATATAGTTTATTCATTTGCTCATTTGATTGTCCTTTTCATGCTCTTTACAAACACACCAATTTATGTACCATTTTCCTTATCCTATTCAGTACATCTAGATAATATAGAAATGATAAAGGAAATGGAGTTAGCATTACGTTTAATTCTTGAGGAGGTTTAGTGATTGATAAATAGCTTTTCTTTAAAGGTTGCACAACAAGTCTAATACTTACCATGCTTTAGTGAAATATTCTCAAATCACATTATCCATACACATACTGGAGATATCCCATCCGTACTGCCAAAAGTTTCCTTACTTTCAAATCAAGCTCCTGCATGCTTTAATCAATTACAAAGGTCAGAAAAAAAATCACTCTTGCTTTCTATAAATATCTCTTTCTAAAACTCATTACACCAATATTTCCTAAACTGGATTTTTCCCACACACGTCTCTTTTTGGGAAATGTACTTCTGTGTTTCACTTTTAAAGAATTCATTGGTCAGATAAGCTTGAAGAATACTCCATAACAAATATATCTTTTATAAATTCACATTATACGTTAACAAAATAAAAGGTTTCCATCTCTCCATCAAAGGAAAAAGTTTAAAAAATATATTTTAAATGATTAAATTTATTTTTAGTGGAAGAATTTTTTCCTTCATATCTATTAATGTCCCCATCAATTATTTTATTTTAACCTCAACTTGAAAAGCACTGCCTTAGATAACAATAATTACTACTCTTACTACATTAGCTCTCTCTGTCGAAAGTAAGTTGTTTCTTGTTAGATCTCCTGCTTGTCCCTGCCTAGCTTTGAATTTACACATTATCACAGCACTACTGATCAAGTAGCATATTTTTTGCATGTTCTTTTTCATCTATTATTTCCATGTGCTTCATGAGCATCAGCTCATAAGAATTTGCATCACAATACTTACTTTAAGACATGTCTTCATGCCCAGCTTTTAAGTCTCTTTACAAAATACTTTTGGGGGACAAAAGTTACAAGAGTTATTTAAATATATTTGTATATCAAAACTGATGAAACCAATTTTGGGGAAAAATACACAGCCTTTGTTTTTCCTAATAGCACCCAAATCCTTTAAATAGTTTGTTAAAATTCGAAGGGGCTGGCTAAGTATTTCCGTTACTTATAATGACAAATCCCCACTGTCCACTTTCTAAAGAACTTTAATTTCCTTTGGTTTATATTTCATAGTTATTTCAGCTCATCATGATGATATTATGTGCTGTGTATGACAGAGAATTAGGTAACATCCTGGTGTTTGTTTTCTTTCGGCCTGGGAAGATATTTTTATGAAGTAGACTACTCATAATTTTAAGTTTCCTCTAGCTTGTCATTTCTCCAAATATACTTTCTTGCATTTTCTGAAGAATAGTAACTTACACATCTTGTGGGTACGTGACTATACTACAATCACTAAGTGTATATTATATCAATGATTTGCCTCAAAAAGCTTCAATAATTCCTTAATTATTCCTTTTCTTTGAAAGTGTTTAATCTGATAAATGTTTCTAAGACACATACTCAAATACTTGAAACCCTTTAAATAATGACTTAAAAATCAGGCTACCTGTCAGTTATAGGCAATCAACCATCCATTATTCATCTTATTTCATCCAGCATCTAGCACAGTGCCTATCACACAATAAGCATTAAACAAATGCTTTTTGAATGAAACATTGAATCCATTATGATATAGTCATAATATCTTAAGGCAGAACTTCTGATATTGGACACCTTCTCAGGTTCTTACTAAATTCTGTAGAACAAATAGAGTTCATAAACAGACTTGTTTCACACTTTTAGTGTTAATCATCTAGAATAAGTTAGGGTGACAAATAAGTTTATAAATTTTTATGCCATCTTTGCACTTATATCAACTGTCAGTGGCCTTGGTCAGTGCCTTAATAAGTAAAAGACCTACAAGTACAAAAGATCTGAGGCTATCTGCTGGAAACATCACCCTTCTTTCTTAAATTACAGTGCTGCTGGCAATGTTATATTTTATGAAATGGTTCCCTGCTTCCTATGCTGAGATGAGTGCTGGGTGCCCTAAATGCACAACATATTTTGGGTACTTTTAGAGTTTTATCTCTTTTTACCATTATTTCCATGATAAAATCTTCCAATAAAATTGGAAACAGACCACATTTTCTTAGAGCCTTTTTCTCAGTGAAAGATGAGTTTTATTATCTCTTAAGACACTGTCTCTCCCATATTTGTTTTTAAGAAGTGCTAAGTCAAATTTTATATTTACGTTTCAGATTCCATTTTAAATTGCTATTTTCCAGTTTTATGCTGTATTCAGTCAACAATGCTGTTATACTATACCAAGCATCATTGTTATTTTTCATTGTTATTTTCCTCTATAGAACTTATCTCAGTTTTTAACTAAAAAATAATTTCTGTGACTATTTATTTAATGCTCATTTACCCTAACAGGCTGTAAATTTCATAAGGACAGTGTTGTATTTTCTCTGTTAGTATAACACCTGGCACACAGTGAAGACAATATTTCTGGAATGAATACATGCATAAATAAAATATTAATTACTTAACAGTTGGTCATACATACCTGTAATTTTATCCTCAGTCATTTCTTATGAACCCAAACTATATATCTTTATCTAATCTATATCTAATAATTATAATACATTTATTTCAAATGAAGCATTTAATATATGTAGCAACTAAACACTTCATGGGGTCCATTTCAGATTTCCTATTAGATAAAAGCTAAACTGCTGTGAAGTTACTGTCATCACTCTTTGTATTTTCTTTTGAAGGTATTCTATCAAAAAATCTCAATATAATAGGAGAATAAGGAATCCATGAGTGATAATCATAAAAATTAAAGGAGATTAATCTCATCCTGAAACAAATTATCAACCTATAACATTTAATCACAGAATGGTAAATGAGAGCTAAAAGTGATAAGTCTTCCATGATACCTAGTAATCTTTCCACATTGGAGATTTATGAATATCATTTTCCTGCTTAAATTATTTTTAATGGTGCTCTAAAGCTATAGAATACAACCTCAATTCCTAAAGATGTCATACAATCCCTTTCTCCAACCTATCACAAGCTTCTCGGACTTTATCCTCTTCTCCTCACACCTAACATGCCAGCAATACAAACTACGAAGTTGTATTTCCCATTGCCTGGAGAATCCTGTTTCCAAACTTGCTCCAATTTTCTGGTTGAATGTCCTCACATCCAGATAAACTTCTGTCGTCTTTCCTGATCTTTTGCACACTTTTCCTTGGCTGCCACAGAGATACACAGGATCCCTCTTCTTTGGTGCCATAGCACATTGCAGATACTCTAGTACAACATTTGGTGCCTCATATTCCAATGTTTTCTATATATCTTTTCCTACTAGATTGATATGAGTGTCCCAAGGGCAAGGACCATGTATGTATCTTTTTTTTACTATTAATTATTAGGTATACATACACAGGTGCTAGATTTTAGGCATATAGTGATGAACAAAGTAATATGAGCCCTGCCCTCCTAAAGTTTTCACTGCAACACAAAAATATATGTTGAATAACCTTTACAAGTTTGAGGATCATTATAATAAAGAACACCATATTGTAGAACCACGTGACAGATGGAACTATCTTAGTCTGCTGATCAGGTACACAAAAAAGGCTTCATTACTTTGAAAAGAAGAGTAGGGACAATAACTCTTCTTTCTCTTTGGCTGCCTTTCACCTGCTTTTCCTCTATTTTTCTTTCTATATGCATTATTGGTTTAGAAAGGTATATATGAGAAAGGAAAATGATATTAAGAGCATCCAACCCACTTTGTTCATTTATTCTAGATACAGAGGATATAACTAAGTTCAAGATATCAGGGTCACGGTGGAATGGAACCAAATATAAATGACACTGTTAATGTAGAAATAAGAAAAGAGAGATAAAAAACTATGAGGTAGAGACTATATGGATTTAGGGAGCAAATGTATATAGATATCAAGTGTATGTACCACCCAGGACATTTAATATATAGTAATTTTTAAAGAAATATTAAGTACTTATATTCAAAATCTATAACTGGCTTAAATTGGATAGAGGTTGCAGTTTTTTTCTTTGTTGTAGACGTTAAAATTCAAAGTGTGATGACCTCTGTAGAAAAGTAATTTGAATGCATTCTACTTAAAGGAATATTTGTAGAATCCTCAGGAGGAAATTTAAGTATCTAAGATCACAAAAGGAGATGGTTATATGAGGTACACAAAATGTATCAATAAAAAATTCAAATTATAGATGATTTATTTTAGCCATTTGCCTTTTATTCATATTCTGAATATTCTTTGACTTATGTGAAAAAGGATAAGAAGGGCAAATGTTATCAGCACATAATGAAAAAGTAAACTGTTTTCACTGGTTCTGACGTATTTCATACATATTAGTTAAAAGCGGCTGATGAAGTAGATTTGTAGTCACATTTCTTCTCTGGGTATTAAATCATGTAACACTGACACAAAATATGAAAATAGAACTAGTTTCATTCTAGAAACGCTGCTTTTCTTACAATTTTTCATCTGCATAATAATCATTTGAAGAGCAGTAAGAGTGGAAATCTCAGGAATACTTTCTTTACTATCGTGTTTTCCAAAGTCCAATATTAAACTTTAATGAATGGATTATAAAAGTTGGACCATTTAAAATAAAATCCTCAACCTTCTTAATCTTCAAGAATACCAAAATTGGGAGAGGGAATAACTTTTTCAGGAGAGTAAAGTACCCATCCTTTAAGGTAGAGCTCAAGTCCCTTTTTCAATTTGGCCTAACTGAACTTTGGTCCTCAGTGAATTCTACCACTCTGAGTCATTAAATAACAGACTACTTGTTTGTGTTCAATATTCTATTTTCTCTATTTGATGTTAAAGTTGTTTTTCCAAGTCTATCTCCTTAAGAAAGGGGTGATGTATATTTATATTTTATGATCATTATTTTACGGATCCAAGCAGGTTGAAGAGTGATAAAATTTCTTACAGATTGACAAAATTAAAAGGAAACATAACATGCCTTCAGAGATAATCTTCTCTGAATACATCTTGGACTCTGTTTACTAAACATTCAGGAAATGTTCAGAGAAGGAAAAACTTTATTTAGATAATGCTCAACAATAGAAATTGTCTCATCTTTATAAAATAGATATCGATAACTTTCTAAGTAACCAAATCATGGTTATTTAAATACAATATACTGACTGGCTGATGATAAAATCCTGGCTGGGTTCCATAGGAAGTGATTTCTAATTAGTTAGGAATGGATCATATTAACAATACGTCTTACCTACAATACATTCAATTACTAAAAATATAAAGAGTAGAGAGAAAAAGGGTAAGATGCAAATGACTTAAAAACCACAAACACATCATTTTACTTATTATAAAATATTTCTTCAGAACAGTCCTTCAGAATTATTTGTGGTGCCTATGTTCTGATCCAAATACTATAAATTTGATGTTTAATCCTTATTGCAATCTAACTATGTAGACATGATTCTACCCATTTACCAATAAGAATGCTGAGTCTCTGGGAGGCATAGTAACTTCACTTAGGACACCTAGGACACTCAGGTGGAATTAAGATTTGCACATAAGTCATCTGTCTACAAAGGCCCCATATTCTATACAGCATGATAAGAATATGCCTTTCACATGAGGGCCAGGAAATGCAAGGCATTCATCTTCAGAATTGAGTGCTTATACATTTCACCACTATGTTTTGACTATTTTTTTCCCAATACGAGTGTCATTGATCTTACTTAGTCTTGCTAACCAAAGGATGACAGTCTGGCACAGTCAATCTGGCTAACTAATCTATAATAGAATTTGAACCTATGGCCTTGCAGTAATCACCACAAGACACAAACAAAATGAATTAATGTTCTAATGTTTGCATATAAAGTCTTTTGGAACTCACTGTTTTTATGAGAATTATCCGTTTATTCATTGCTTAGGTACCATTTCATCAGCATTTACAATATTCATGAAGGCTGCTCGCACTGGGGCTCGCAACTCATCAAATTCCCTGTGGAAGCTTCCTAGATTCTAGCCTGCAGAGTCTGTTGATGATGTCTGTGGAGCAGGCATAGCTTACTGAGACTCATCTGTTTTCAGTGACATGAAATCTAAGACTTTAACAAATATGCCAGGAAAATACAGCTTCTACAGGGGTAATTTGGTGCTTTTTTTTGTTTGTTTAATTCAGGCTCTGAAAATTATTAGATCTCGATTTAGACTTGCAAAATTACTTCACCAGCATTAAAATTATGCTGCCTTTGCAATGGAAAAAATAGAATGCATCTTAATGGAAGGTTTGACCTGCAGAAAGATGAATAATTTGCATCAATTTTTGTGCATTATGTTCAACTAATGAAGACAAATGTATTCATTCATTTCTGTAAAGCTCAAGAACTGAAGGCCGGCAATATTATGAATCTATAATGATGAATATTACAGTACTTATTACATGATGAATTGGGAATTCTAGAAATGGATGGTGAGCAAAACAGGGAAAAAACATGCTTTTCATACTGATTTCTATTTTTATAAATACCAACATCTGCCTTAAATAAACAACATGTCTCCCTTAGTACCAATTCTACATCTCTCACTTCATCAAATAACAAGAAATGAAGAAGCAGTGAGATCTCATGCGTTTAACATTAGAAAACAGAAGTGAAGAATGAAATTTCACATTGTTCATATGTCAATGTGGTATCCTTCTACCATAAAGAGTCTATGATACAACCTATTGTAATATTTTTTACTTTAGGCTGATTATGTGCAAGGGCATTATAATGAGATAAAACTTACTTAAGAATTACTAATAGGGCTACAGCTATTTTGTATTCATTAATATAAAATATGTTGTAAATTAGTCTATAAAGGTAACATTAAAATCCAATTATGAAGCAAGAATGCATCTTATTTATAATTACATAAGTAAATATAATACAAGAAAAATGTATATAACAATTTTGTGTCTGATAAAATTGTCATTAAATTTAACCTTAGCATGTTAAGGGATTTATAAATATACTCTTTACATTCATCTTTACTTCACCTCTACATTGCTTATTACATTCTTCATGTATTACACATATTTCAATAATTCTCTGACTATGATATAAGTAATTTAATTTGGATTTTGTTCACAGATATAATTATTCATGGACTGCTTGAAACCTACTACTGATTTAATCCCAGAAGTAAGATGAGGATACATAAGATTATAGAAAATTTTAGCATCTTGGACGATAGGCACAGACATGAGCAGAATTTCCTCCATCCCCTTTTCAGCCTACTCGTGCTGTCCATATGTTATTAAAGTTGGGAGGCACCAATAAATGAATGAATTGTGCCACTGGCTCATTGTTAAAAACAGAAATAGTTTTAATGGGACCCTTCAGACACTTTACAATATTTCTACCAAATTGAACACAGCAAAACAAAATAACACCAACTGGCCCTAATGGATTTATTTCTAGATTGCTGTTTTCCTACCAGCTCGTGGACTGCTGAGCCTGCCTAGTCCTCAAAGCGCCCTGTGCACTCAACATTCCAAAGACAGAGCCAAGAAGGCTTTTAGTATGGGTTGTCAGAAGGGAGGCAAGGCAGCTGAAAATGCCATTAAGTAGAAAAGCTCCCTGTTCGGCTAAAATAGATTATCACCTATGGTGAATTAAAAGGCAAGACTGCAACTGCTCACACATTTTAAATATTCCTTAATGAAAACTGCTGTGATTTGCTTTTTTGCTTTACCCCATCCAGTTGTTGTTTTTTAAAAATTCTAATGAATTTAAAGAAAGTTCAGTTAATGTATTATGAGTAAGAACACCTACAATTTCAAAAATCTACCATACAGTAAATATCACATCAAAATAACATTGCTGCAGTCAGGAAAACTATGAAAGGGATTTAATGTCACCACAAGCTTAATTAAACCAGTTTATGCTTATTTAGCATTTACCTTCACATCATTGTTGATTGCTCCACTAAGGTATTTTTGTGTAAACAGAGCTTCCCTAATTAAATAGCTTATATCTGAGTCATTCAGTGATTTCACAACAGTTTGGGCAGTAATCATCACACTCAGAGTGATGAATGGTGATGGCAGGCCCCTAGATGAATCACACAGGAGGAGCCCTAGCAGGTTAAAAGGACGCATAGACTTCTGGGGGAAAAAAGAAAAATATGTATAATTTTTTAAATATCTCTGAATATTCACTCCAAAAGAGACATAGTATTTCTGTTTACCCTCCTGCACTTAACCACATACACCTCTATGACAGTACCTAAAAATCTGAGCAACTATAAAAGCAAAGCAAAGGGAGTTCCTCTCCTTGATCACATTTGCAGTATTAATAAAGACAAAATTTTCATACCAGTTTATGGCTTCTGCAGGTATAAACTCAAAATCCTGGGGAATTTCTGGAACTGATCTAAATTTCCAGAACCCGAGCCTATATTGCTCTGCTTTGAATAGATTCATCTCCTTAACTCTTGCTGGGAAAGAGACTCAAATAACCTTTTCTTTTCCACACCTAAATGCATTATTTTTTGGCTTATAATTAAACAAAATTTAAAAACTAAGTAAAAATGACATATTACAAAAATATTGTCAATATGCTTGAAAAAGATGATATAAAAGGCAAATGCTAATTAACTAGTTGAGAAGTGCAGGTTATGATGTTGGTTGAAAATTTATAGTAAGTCAGTCTCATTCAAGTACTAGAGTTGCATGTCATTGCATTTATTAATGACTAAGTAATAATTCATGAAAGCCATATTTTTGGCAGAGCTATGACATAGTAAATTATAAATTACTGCCTGAAGTTTTTTTCTCGGACATATTTGAGGGGGTAAAGTGTGAAATGCCTCTTTCTAGATTATACTTCTTTGATGAAGTTATATGAGTTAAGACTTACTCATAATGTATTGGAGTCTCAAAATCATTTTAATTTTATACTATGTTATGAGTGAATAAAATATAATTTACTAAAGTTAAGAACTTAATATTATCAAGTCAAACAGAAGAAAACTATCTGAACAAAAACAAAAATTATATTGCAATACCTACAGGTGAGTGATTTGAATATTTATCCCTTCAAATTTAAATTATTATGTTCAAATTTATCTCATTCAGAATTAGGCTAAAAACAAAATGTACGTTAAATGCATTAAGCAACTTCTAGTAATGAGACATTTTAATAAATTTAAATTCAATATTATTTGGCAATGAAAATAAAGAAGAATATGGTAAAATATTCTTCCTAGTCTATAATTTTGCTATGTCAAACTATTAGGTGCTTTGAATTTTTATTAATATGTACTGATAATTTTACATTAAAAGTCCAAGAAAATCCTATAAAAGAAATTTACCGTGTGCTATTACCTAATTCTAAAAAATTCATTTTAATGAAAACACTAATTTATTACACTATTATACCAAACTAACTACATACTATGAAGAAATGATTCCACTTAGATATATAATTCAACTTGATTTCTTAAGTTTCTCATGCAAGTGACCTTGTCTGTATCAATGACTATTTTCTGCAATAACTACGCTTTCTTCAGAAGGAGAAAGTTGATCTGATCAGCTGAGTTGAACAGATAAAAGGGAAAAAAAAATTCTACACCCTAAGACTTATAGTTTAATTTGTTTTGTTCTCTCATATATAAGATAAGCTTAAAATGAGAAGAAATAGAAATTCCAAATGCTGTGCCCAGTATTTTCCTTCGTTTAAAAAGTTATATAGTTTATACATATATTAATATTTTGAATTGTTTTATATTTTCCTTATAAGTCAATATATTTCAGTAAACAGTGTCAGGGGTAGGAAGAAAACAAAAATTGCTATTTGTATGGTTCCAAGAAACTGTAACAGCTTCCATAGAACTGATTTAACTGTTATCTTTCTTTTTTAAAATAGCTTTCACATGTGAAATATCTCAGGGAGTTTTTGAGAATTATATAATATACTATTCTGATTTATTTGGAACAAGCGTTTCCTCAAAGCAAAGCAATATGATAAGAGACATTCCTGGTACACTGGTACATTGCATTTACAACACAAACAAGCAAACAAACCAAAAAACCCCATCAAGTTAAGGTTTTATATTAAGTATAAGTCAAATTTCTTTATTCTAGAAATTCTGAAATTATGAGTGCTATTATGTAACTAATGTTAATGAAGAATATCTGTGCTATACTCTAAAGTCCTCAAACATCCTCCCCAAATCTTATTCAATTCTCACTACCCTCAGTCACTCAGGTTTGTTTAATGAGGTCATCGCATTGAGTAATGTAAGATGCCGTGCTGACCTTTAGCTCCAAAAGTTATTTGTTTTCTGTATTTATAAATCTTGCTGCACCATCATATTTTCATATGTAGAGTTCATTTGTTGAACAAATAATTGAGGGTCCACAGAGTGCAGGCACTATTGTTGTGTGGGCTTACAACAACAAACAGACAAAAATCTCTGCCCTCTTCCACTCAATGTAAACCAAAAGAGGAGGGTAAGGATACACAGGAATCTCACTCCTTCCAGAAACAACACTGAAAAATGCATTTATTTTCTTCAGCTCTTTCCAAAGAGTGAGGCAATGGGAACCTATCAGATCACTGCTTCCATTCCTCTCATAAGTGTTTGAGAAGGTGTTTGATTTTTAAAATTTGTTTGAAAACATCAGCTAATCATATTTCTCCACGTAGTTTCTAGCCCACTTTAAATCAAACTCTGTGACTCTGTCAAGTATATTATCTGAAACATTACTATAAGTTTAGCATTAAATAGACCTTAGGTGTTCCTAGTCTCACCCTGTAATTTTACTAATTAAAAAAAAAGAAAAAAATTTAGAAGCTATAAATTTCATGTCACTTGTCTAAGATCACATTAAGTGACAAGCTAAATCTAGAATATCAGTGTGTAAAATACTACATGATGATACTTTAGAGCATATTATCAGCCTCTTTTCTAAAACATAAATTTGTTCATATACCTTTTCATAAATGAGTACTAGTATGCTTGAAAAGTTATCAAAGTTACTCATCACAAATTCCAAATGGTACATCAGCTCATGAAGTTGTTGAGTTCTTCAGGTAATTCTTACTGAGGCAAAGAGCCATATGGGATCTAACTATGGAGTGTGTCAGGATTTGAACACTCCATCAACACAAAACTGTGGCAATAGACTGAAGCGTTACTGTGAATATATAAGTATAATTTAAAGCATTTTGAAAAGAAGTGCTTCTTAAGCTAAAATTAAGAGAATTCAAACCTTTTTACATATTAGAATTAATAGAAAACTTCTGAATTAATACATACATTGGCATAATAATGGCAAAGCTTTGGATGGCCTTTCCCTGGTGCAAACAATAAAGGGGGTTCATTTTGTGTAGAGAATTTTAAAACAATAATAGCAACAACTGTCACCCAGCACTGGCAAGTCAAAACATGTCAAAAGTAAAATATTCCTCTCTTGAAAATATCTTTTGTTCATCTAGGTTCTAAAAAATTACTATTGAGTTTTAACAGTCCAACTCTTATTGAGTTTTGAATTAGCATCTATTTATTTCTTATTCTTTAATAAACATTGTACTCCACTTGGAAACTAATTTGGAGAATTCTCATTATACAGCTCACTCCCCCAAGATATGTGAGCTCAGCTACACTTGCATATTTTTGGAGCAAGAACTTAAGGTTACTGTTTTGTTTTGTTTTGTTTTGCTTTGCTTTCACAATGACCGTGCAATCACTATTTTGAGTCTACTATATAATTGCAGGAATATGTAATGTTACAGGAGCGAATGTCTCAATTCTCTCAAAGCCAGTTTGAACTATTTTGAGCTATAATGAATTTGAGTAAGCTTTACCTAATATGAAATAATTTAATGTTGAAGTTTTTGAAGTCATTTTGGTGGAAAATTTTTGGACTTCCTAGACATTTGAAAGTTGTTAGAAATGATCCCAAAGAAACAGACATGGACACTATTGCAGTTTCTGGAATTTATCATGAAATGGGAATTTTATGAATCTATGCCCAACTTTCTAACTGTGGTATACATGTTAGCTCATTTGAAAGAAACGTTTCAAAATTAAAAGTAATAAAATTATGAATGAGGATACATGGACAAATATGACTATACCATTTATTAAACACAAATACATGAAGATCCATTTTGACAAAGTCATTAAAAATTTGCAGAAGTTAAGGCTCAGAAAAATTATAGTGTCATTATTCATTACTGTATAGCCAGTGAGTAGCTGTAAGTGCTTTCCCCTTTCTTTAAAAAAAAAAATTGATGTAATAAAAAAAAGTTAATCTGTTATTTTTTTTCTTTGCATACAGTATCAGTTTCCTATTTCTGCTATAACAAATTACCACAAATTGAGGGGCTTAAAATAACACAAATTCATTATCCCATAGTTCTATAGGTCAGAAGTCCTAAAAGTGAGGTATCTGCAGGGCTGCATTCCTTCTGTGGCCTCCAGGAAAGAATTTGTTTCCTTGACTCCTAAACTTACTTCTAAAGGTCCTCTGTATTGCTACGCTGTGGTCCTTTCCTCCATCTTCAGTTCACCAAGTAACATTTTTAAATCAATCTCTCTCTCTCTCTCTCTCTCTCTCTTCCTCCCCTTCCCTGCCATGGTGTCCCCCCACCCCAAGATTTATATATTGAAACCTAATCCCCAGTATAATAGTATTTGGAGGTGGGGTCCCTCCTCGGGTGTGATTGGGTCATGAGGGTGGAGCCCTCATGAATGAGATTAGTGCTCTTATTTAAGGGACTCAAGATAGATTCCTTGTTCCTTCCTGGTCTATTAACCAAGAAGCAGCTTCTCATCAGACACCAAGTCTGTTGGTACCTTGACCTTGGACTTCCAGCTTCCAAAACTGTGAGAAATCAATTTCTGTTGTTTTTACAGCACCCAATCTCTGGTGTTTTGTTATGGCAGCCCAGGTAGACTAACACATTCTTTCTCTCACTACTTCTGTTGTGATACCTTCTTAATTGTGACACTGTACTTCCTTCTTTTAAGGACCTTTCGATTACACTGGACCCACCTGGTTAATCCAGCATAATCTCCCCATTTTAAGACCCTTAACTTAATCACATCTGCAAAGTCCCTTTTGTCATAAAAGGTAATAAATTCATATGTTCTCAGGATTAGGCCATGGCCATTTTGGGGGAGCCATTTTTATGCCCATGACATGTACATATATACTGTAATATGTATTTATACATTCATTAATCATATGAATGTATATACATGTTCATATATATTATACATAAATATGAAGCTCAATAAATGAAAAATTTCATTGTCTTTTGTGGCAATTATTATTATTTCATTCCATGATTATTATTGAAAAGAATTTTGTCATATAGAAGAAAGAGACTGTTAAAACTAATCAATCCTAGTGTAAAATATTCTAGGTATGTTACTGGTAAATAGTCTGCTATTCCTCTTAAATAAACATATACCTCTTGTAAGTAAAATAATTATTCACAGTAACCATTTGTGGCTCATTCTTTTAGTTAATTAACTAAGTCATACTATATTCATAAGCCACCAATCTCAAAAAATAATGTTGCAAAAACTTTGTTCATAAAAACTTTTTTTAAGTGTAAGATAGAGAAGGTCCTTTGTGGGAGGAGGTGTTGTGGATGTTTTCAACACTGATAAAGTAAAAATGTCTACTGACCATTTGGTAGGAATAAATTTTCCTTTTGTTACTTATTCCTTTAGAAGCAGATGTCCAAATATCTTCCTGGCTTTATACAGTCTCAGAACATAGCAAGATACATTTGTTTGAAGCAAGATTCCTAATGGCATATGGAGGCACTGTTTTTCTTCCATTTTCATAGCAACTAAGATTAATGAACAAAGAACAAGTGGCTGACATGAAGCCTACCCATGGGGGTGCCGACGCCATAACCTTTGGAGTCTATGAGGCCGCCAATCTGTGTCAGGTTACAGTTCCTCTGAGTGACAAACTCAATGGTTGTTGACTCCATTAGGAAAGCATAATCGGAGGTGAGGACTCTCTGGATTCCTTCTTCATTACTTTTGACAAGCACGGACTGCCTCCTGCTACTCATAAAGGCCCACATTTTGTCATATGTGGAGATTTTTGATTTCTGGGGAAAAAAAAATACATAAGAAAGACATTTCTTAGTTTCCACATGATCCTACAATATTTAGATGAAATTGACCATATTTAGTTTGCTCATCCTACCTTATAACTGTATTAGTAATAACAGTGATACTAAGCCACAAAAAAATCAAAATCTGTATGAAAATATTTCTCATAGCAACTCCTCATCGTATTTCCAGGTATAGAGCAGATTTATTTAACAAATGTATAAAAAATGTCCTGATGTTCAAAAGTTCACAACTAGTAAATCATAGGAGGCAATAAACAAGAGAAAATAAACAAGATTAATAAGGACTTTTCTGTGTGTTTGTATCTCACATGAATATCTCATGTGTACAATTTTATCCTTCAACATTACTATAACATCAAATTTGGAAGATGCAGACACTGGACACTAATAAGAGTTTTTTTTTTCCCCCCCGAATTCAGTTGACCATAAGACAGATGTTACATTATCCCCCAAGGATACATACAGATATAGGTTGAAGAGATGAGAGGAATTTGTTACAAATAAGGATATTACAAATAAGAATGACTACATTTCTGCTAAGACACAAGCTGGACACCACAGAATTTCTTTTAACCTGCTTCAGGACAACAGGAAATCAATCATTCAGGTCTTACTAACTAACGATTCCTGGACCAAGAAAATAGAAGAGTTTTTATATCCAACCGGAAATTCTCAGTAGGGCTTCAGCACGATCAATTGCTAAAGGAAAGAAATGGGTTTTGTTCAGAAAGCACTGGTAAAACATAAACAGGAAAAAGGTTAGCATCTGCTTATGGAAAGCTCGTCTGTGAAACCTTCACCTTAGTTTAATTCTTACACAATCACAAAAAATAATACTGCAACTATAAACACAAGAAGGATATTCACCATACTGGTTGCTCTGTCATGAAAACTCAAAAATATTTTCAAATAAATAGGTATGCAATCTTTTGCAGCTTAAGTGTGCATTTAGTCCTACATGTGCCAGGACATAAATGCGTTATTACTCCTTCAACTAAAAGGTAGGTACACAGTAATATTTAGAAAAATTCTGGCACTATTTCAATGCTAAAATGGGAAGAAAAACCTTAATTTGGAGGGGAAAAATACCTAACGGTACAATAAGTGCTTTATAAAAACAAGTAGCTTTAGAGCTAAGAAAGGGTAGAAATGTAAACCTTTGCTCTCCAGTGAACACTAAAACATGCTAAAAGGCCAGCGGCTGAAAATGGGAAAGAAGGCAGCTAGAACCCCCAGAATAAGATTGATATAATTACAAATTTGGGCAGCTATGGAGGCATGTCAGTTGTTTTCAAGTAAAATCACCAAATGTTAGGAGTAGAAAAGGGAAATGAAAGGAATAATTAAGGCTATGATGAGATTCTTATTGGAATAATTAAGACCCATAGTGAGATTTTGCAGAGATGTATCTGGCTATCCAAATTAGTAACATAATGAGGATAGCTAGAACAAGTTCATTTCCTTTCAAAGGTAAAGAATTTTTCTCCTAATGTTTTGGATTAAGTGAGGCCAAAATACAAAATAGAATCAAAATCAGAGCTTACCTGCAGATTAAAGAGATTTTATGTAAAATAAAACTTGGATACAGTTTTTGATTTAGTGAATCTGTGATAATAAACACAATCCAAAAATGTAATACTAAAAATTTATGTAATCAAAACTGCATGCTCATTTCTTGACAATTTAAAATGTAACATCTTTAATGGAGAGTGATAGTGTAATACCATAACATGGGTGTACTCATTGAGGCCAAAAATCAAGCAGAGATAAAAAGTGTACAAAAAGTTATTCTTACTTGTATTGGTCATAAATCTCCTAAATTCTCTGTTTCTTTTTAGTTATAGGAACATTAGCAATAAATACATTTTATTGCTTTAGTTACATGATTTTCAATTGATGATAACATGTTCCATCACTGAAGAGTTAATTTAAATAAAAACTTGAGGACTAGTAATTTTTTCCAAAACAAAGGGAGAATATAATGTTTACAATGGCACCAATCATTTAAATAGTATAATTACGTCTTTCTCTTTTTTAACACTAAAAGTAGAAAATTGTAGTTTAAACATTATGCAACACAATTTAAAAGAGAATTACACTTTTAACAGTACATGAATGTATCTGTTATTAATATTTTGCTGTGGTTAATGACGTAAACACATCAATCTTTTTTAACAGAACCCACACCCAACAAACTAAGATATATTTCTAATATATTCTTTATAAATGTATAGTTTAATTTTACATTAATGTGAAATTTAGTATTATTTTATATTTGAAATGTCTAATCTACAATACTAACCTTCAGCTGACAAAATAAGGATTTTACAAAATATATTTTTATATAAAATTCTTGGAACACTTTACTGCACTGATTTTTTATTTCTATGAGCATTTCCTAGAAGGTACTATTTATATTCATTTTGAAACTAATCATTTCCTATCTTTTAAAAAAATTTTTATTGGAGTATGGTAGATTTACAATGTTGTGTTAGTTTCAGGTGTACAGCAAAGTGAATCAGTTACACATATACATATATCCACTCCTTTTTAGATTCTTTTCCCATATAGGCCATTACAGAGTATTGAGTAGAGTTCCCTGTGCTATACAGTAGGTCCTTATTAGTTAATCATTTCCTACCTTCCATTATTACTTAAGTATCTCTTATTGATATACTTCTGATTCTCTAGAAGCTATTGTCTATGATTTTTGTACAGGTTCACTCATCTTTCCTGTCTGCAGAAAATATAAGTATTTCTGTTGTTCCTATATGGCATAATAGGTTTTGAAAGAAAAGTTACCCAAATTGTTTTGTTTCTCATAATAAAAATTAAAACCCAAATAAGAAATATTTCAGTTTAGAAATATTGACTACTTGCTGCTCACACACATTCTATACGGCTTGCTTGCTTGTTTTGCTGTCATTCTTTAACCACAATTTCCAACTGAGCACAGTTATCTCTCAATTATGGCTGTGAAACACAACGCTGTGTAGAAAATATATGGGAAGTAAGATTAAAAGCCATTACTACCTTTGTAGACTGCATGTGTGTATGTGTGTGGTATGTAATGCCATTCAACTCTTAAACAACTACAGAAAGTTGAAATAGAAACTAATCTTTAGCATTGCCTGGCAATTTTATTACTTTTATCATTTTCAGTAGTGAAGATGGTATAGTGCATCACTGGTTTAAAAACACAAGGTCTGACAACATGAATTTTACTGAAACCCTTAAATTTTTCAAATTACATTCAGCAATATTGCCCTTATTTTTACTGCTTCTGTTATCAAACTTAGAAAAGCCTTAGCACTTTTATGCAATTGTTTTGTTTTGTTTTTTTTGTGGTACGCGGGCCTCTCACTGTTGTGGCCTCTCCCGTTGCGGAGCACAGGCTCCGGACGCGCAGGCTCAGCGGCCACGGCTCACGGGCCCAGCCGCTCCGCGGCATGTGGGATCTTCCCGGACCGGGACACGAACCCGTGTCCCCTGCATCAGCAGGGGTACTCTCAACCATTGCGCCACCAGGGAAACCCTGAAGTAACTTTTCAAAAGACTTTATTTATGTTAAGAACCTATTTATTTTTATTTAAAAATAAACATTCATGAAAAATTATTTTCTCACCTAAACCATAATGTGTGGCAGAATTAGTTGAACTCTGGTGTATGGATGAAAGTGGTGAAATTACTAAAAGAAGAGGCAGTGATATCTGATGATTTTCCATAATTACCAAAGTAAATTTGGTGTCATTGGTACTTACTCAAATCATTCCTTTTCAATAAATTCCACATTACCAATTTGGTTTCTAATATTAACTTAAATATTTGGTTATAAGTGCTATAATAACATTTATTATTCTGTTATGAAAAAGTCTCATGTAATCATTCCTAATATGTGGTTTGAAAAAGCCCATACCAAGGGAGACCTTGGTAAAGGAGAATTTGGCTGAGATTTGAATTTTAATTTTTTATTACAGTAAATAAATTACCAACAATAGTGGAACATATGTGCTAGGTAAGAACAGCTGAGCCCTATCTGGATTCATCTGACCTTGGTCACTAGGAAATTAGAGTTAATTCAGGAAAACAGGACTGAAGCCATATGTGGTTCATATCAAAGGTGGATCTGAGGCTAGTGCAGTAATCTGAAAGCATTTGGTTGTTAGCAAACCTGTCAGTCCTTGGAATAATTCTGGCAATTTTGTCTTGAAGCATCTGCAATCTCTTAAAACAGGATATTTGAAGAGAAAGACAATGAAAGAGAATTGCTCTTCTCATCGTTAAGGAGAGTTAATAGAGGAATAAGAGAGAGAATTATGACTGAGCATAATAGAATGGGCAGCAAGATTAAGGTGATTTGGTGCAGTTAAAGGCAGTTATCCTTTTGAGGCAGTTGAGCCAGGATTTGATAGTTCATTCTGCACTATTCAGAATCCCTACTGATGATTCTTCTGGTCATTGCATTTTATTCTTTAAATGAGGTATCTTGAAATTTCCTGGTCAAATATTTTCTTTTCTTATAAATAATAGTAATCAGCAATATAGTTTACTATCATTTGGTCAAATTTAAATAAAATTAGGAAACTTGACTTCACTGGGTCAATGGAGGACCCCGAACCACAATTTCTTGGCCATATCTCACAAAATGCTTCCCTAACAATTTCAAAGAAATGTTATGAGGAAATTCATATAAAGTCACTTCGACAAGCTATAAAGCTCTCTAAAGATATCAGGATTTTATTCTTATTGCAAATTTTATGTGATCAATCAGTGGAGAAACATAGTACATCTCTACTAGGACTGCAGCATATAACTACTATATTCTTATATCTCTGCCTTTACCTCTAGAATAATTTATAGGAACATGGAAACATTCACTTGCTTACCCATTCACTCACTTGTTCTTTCATATTTATTGAGCACCAGCTTGGTGTAAAGGACCATGCCAGGCACTATGCATGTAGAGGTTAGACCAAAACAAAGCATGGCCCCTGTCTTAGCAAAGCTTAATGTCCCATAAATACAGGAAAAGTAAACTAAGAATTATGAAATGGTGTGATAAATGCCTTGACAAGGGACAGATGAGGTGTAACCTAAATTGATGAGGGGATGTATGACAGGAAGTCAGAGGAAATAATTCCTTTTCCTTTAGGATTCAAATCAATTACAGTTTTGCTGGGTCTCTCACTCCTTTCTAATTGAAACTCTGAACTATAAATAGATGTGGGAAAAAAATCCTCAACATTTGAAACTCTTAAAGGAATCATTGCTCTCACTTTCAGCCAGTACCCTTTCCAGGATTTCTAAACTCTTCAGGGAGATGATGCAAACCTCATCAAAATATTTTAAGAATGATGTTTAGATACATAATGTTTGTATTGCTGTAACCTTATATACATCAAAATATACACAAAATACTTTGTTTCTAAACTTTGTTTAGATACTTTGCTTCTAAATAGTAAATAAATGACCTTAGTTGGCCGTAGGGAGGAGAAAGAAACAGTTTTAATCACTTCTCCATCCACTGGCTAAACATGCATACTTAATCACGATAACCATGAATTTAATAGGTATAAGGTAATTGCATCAATGATTATATAAATCACTTACCTGAGGTACAGTTTTTTCTGGCCACACCATGTGGCTTATGGGATCTTAGTTCCCCAACAAGGGATCCAACCTGGGCCCATGGCAGTGAAAGCACTGAGTCCTAATCACTGGACTACCAGGAAAGTCCCTGAGGTACGTCTTAAGTAGAAGAGCCACATCTGACTGGAGAATCTCATACTATCATTATGAAGAGCAAAGCAAAGTAGATGCTCATCGCTGCCCAGAAAGCATAATACTTCTCTCAATTTCTTCTCTGCAATTCCTATTTCAACTTTCTCTCCTTTCCCAAAACTCAAAACCTGTGGATTCATTCACTGTGGGAGGTTGATCATTGCTTCATAGAGAAAAATTAAACCATATATGGGAGCTGACTCAAAGACCAAGCCAAAGCCCTTCTCATAGCAAAAATCTTAAATCATAATCTCTCCTCTCTCTTTCTGTTCCGATACCCTTTCTTCCAAAGGGAATCCTTTATTTTGTGGTTTGTATTCTACCACATCCTTTTGTCTTTTTCAGGAATATTAACACACTGATTTCTCTCTTATTACTTCTCTTTGATAACATTTTGGCATTCTCAAATCTTTTAGATCTTAACTTCCCTTCATCTAGTCGACATTCCTTCCACCTCTAGTTACCATACTTTCTCTTTCCTCCCCTTTACAACAGAATTCATCAAAGAGTTGTCCTCATTATTCCATTTCTATATTTTCTACCCAATCTTCTATCCACTCCAGTCTGTTTTCCAGTTACATCATTTTATTGAAATAAATCTGACTAAATATACCACTGACCTCCATATTTTTAAATATAAGTAGATTTTTTAAATTTTTTGTCCTCAGGTCACCAGACCACCCTTCAACATGCAATGCCCTTAACCATTCCTGCATTCCTGACACACTCTCCTAACCACTCTCTTCACATCCACTGCTACCCATTCCAGTTTCTTCTCTACACTAAGCCAGAATGATCTTTCTAAATCTCAAACTTGGTCACGTCAACCCACAGTTTATTAACTCTCTTACAAGCCTCCCTGTTACTCTCAAGATGAAAAGATAGTAATAACACAGGCTACAAAGTTCTAACAGGCAAAGCTAGTTGACTACCCATTCTCTCATTATTTTCTAACCTCTTTCTAACAGAATATATATTTCCTATCCTCCTGTTTATAACAAGATAGTCATGTTACCCAATTATGCCCAATGACATAATAAAAAAATGTTAATGGGGCTTCTGATGAACACTTTTTGATAGGGCAGATTCAGTTGGCATGCTCCCAATAGCTTCCTAGACTAATTCTATGTTCTCATAGTACACTGTAGCCATCCTTTGCAGTTTTTAAGTATATATTCTATTAAATTATCATTTGGTTAATTTCCATATTCCTCATATTCCTTTTTTTGAGTCATGGTGTCTAGTGTATCTCTACACTTAGTACAGGTACTGAAAGAAAGGCACCCAATAAATATTTGAAACAATGAATACAGTGCACTAATGAAGTGATAGGCAGTTAGTTATGAAACACCAGGTTATTATAAAAAATATAACATCACTGAAGAAGCATCCTAAAGAAAAATTCAAGAATACCTGTTTGTTAATTCTGAAGTATTAACTACACATAAAGTTATTATGGGATAGCTGAAGGAAATATTCAGATCGATCATAAAGATTTATTAAATCTAGTCTTCATGCAGGTAAGTTTAAATAATGGGCTAATTATCACTAACATTAGAATCCATTAAATGAAGACTCAGATTGATATTGCTATATATATTCTTAACTCTTTTTCTTAAAACTACTCTTAGCTTTGAACTTATTATGTGCAAATGCTATGCTAAGCATTTTAAGAACCAATGTTAATTAAATACTCATATCCCTGTGAGATAGGTTTTGTGATAACCATCACAAAAATGAGAAAAGTGTGATTAGGGTAATTAAACATCTATCTCAAGGCTTAAGGCAGACTCACAACTTATATACTAAAGCAAGTTTCTGTGAGTTATAACAGTAGGCTCAATTTTGCTGAAATTGCTTTTCTGTAATTAATTGTTGGTATTATTTAAGGCAGTGATTTAGAGATAAGCCAAAATATACTTTCCACAATAAGTACTGTAAGAGGAAGCAAAATAGATGCAAGACAATAGATTCTGGCTAACAGGTTAAACAATCATAAATTTAAAACGAAACACCCAAAATACTTATGCAGAAGAATAATATATGTAATGAAAAAAAGAACACAACAAAATCCAGTAGAAATACCAAAAGAAGAAGGAAAAAAGACAGAATTATATGCATAGTACGATTGAGTTGAATAGTTTTTAAGAGCCATCCTTTGAAGTTAACTCCAAAAATGATATTTTTAAGTAAGTGTTAAGTGATACCTAAATAAAGCTAAATTTAACCTTAAATTTAAGAGGATGGTAAGCATAGTTTGGTCTTGTCAGTGAGTGTGTGTGAGATATGTTGGCAACCTGTTCAACTCCCACTATATCCTCTGAGCAGGCTTAAATCCACTGGGGAGTGCAAGAAGAATATTTTAAGCAGCTAGAGGCTAAAATTGATCCAGTTCCAGGCCAGCTTACATGGAACATGAGTACGTATCCAGCATTTACCAGCATGGGGTCTCCTCCAGGCAGGAATGCCAACAATTCCATGGTTTATTATTTTACACTGTTGTCCATCGAAGGCAGTGGTGGAAACAACTTGCATGTATTCTACCTATAACACTTTTGTATTTAACTAAAATGACTTTTGTCAAGCCTTCATTCTTTGGTTTGATACAAAGATCTCTGCTAGAATCTTCTATCTGTACCTTAGAGTGGAAATAGGTCACATGTGGCTATGTCTCTAATTAGTATTCACTTCCTAGCATCCAATAATCATTACAATTTAGAAAAGCATAGATTTGGGGGTTGTCTTTTATGTACTGTCTCAATAATATTGGCAATTAATTTTGCTTCTTCTTTTGTCCAAATTTTAAATTTGGTACCCACCTATTCTTTTTTTAATAAGTCCCTGTCTCTGAGTTAGAGTTCTATACCTAGGTAGCTACAGGTCTGATTCCATTTTATTCTTGCTTGCAAAAGCTTAAGCTTTAATTTTGTTCAATAGGCTCCATCCCATGCCAGACCTTTCTTTCTCTGCAGGCACAATCCCTCAAGAAGAGTAGACCCAGCCAAGCTTTCTATACCAGTGACCTATGTTGTTTTCCAAATAGGGCCAACCTTGAACTTTGTTTGATCACAGGTAATCTATGTAATCCATGGAACTTCCAACTTCTTTTCCAGAAGGAATGTCCACATTTTTAGAGTGAATGACCGAAGTATAAGATATAGTAGTATTAAAAACAAGCAAACAAAAACTCCAAATAAGCTAGGCTTCCAAAGTGTAGTTACAAAACTAAATGTGTGTACATGTATGTGTGTATTCCTATTTAGTCAGCCAATTTTGTCAAATTTTTGAATGAGGAAAAGCTACTTAACTGAAAATCTATCTTCCCTCAAATTCATTTAACAAAGTACATAAAGCTCTTTATCATGTTTTGAAATGTTACCTAGTTAAGTGTATGTAAGTGATTTTTCAAATTATAACAAAAAGACACATTTAAAAGGAAAAGAAAATTAATTTTAAAAACTAGAGAGGAGAATTGTTCTTGACAATGCCAATGAACTTAAAAAACAATATGGATTGCTTGGATAGATATCTAACTATACTCATAAACAACAAGAAAATTTTCTGACATATTTATATGCAGAGAGCTTTTGTCCTTAAATGTGTTGTCACCAGCCTGGCCATACTGTGGTTGAAACAAATAAAGAAAGGTATAGGCTAGTATTTAAAACACAAACTGACTCACACTCACAAAATTAACTTTTTAAAATTTTGAATTAATTTTGGATGTAACTGAAGTTTCAAGGCCACTTTAAAAAATTACAACCATAATTCGGCCTTCTTAATGCACAGGCATGGGAGTTCAGCTGTGACTAAAAATGCATGAAATTAGATGTGGATGGATTTAGTTAAATAAAAGAAACATCAATGCAAAATATGGTGGAAAATAAAAATATTAAACCTAACTTAGGAATGTGATTAAGAATACCAATAGGGCTTCCCTGGTGCCACAGTGGTTGAGAGTCCGCCTGCCGATGCAGGGCACACGGGTTTGTGCCCCAGTCTGGCAAGATCCCACATGCCGCGGAGCGGCTGGGCCCGTGAGCCATGGCCACTGAGCCTGCGCGTCCGGAGCCTGTGCTCCGCAACGGGAGAGGCCACAACAGTGAGAGGCCCGTATACCGCAAAAAAAAAAAAAAAAAAAAGAATACCAATAAATCTCTAAAAAGACAAAACAGTAAAACTTTAGGTCATCACCTTCACTCTCATTAATAGGCATTAAAACTCTATTAAAAATATAAATTAGCAAATTTCTAACTGGAAGCTAATGAATAGCATTAGTTAAAATTGCATTATAAATAATACAGTATAAAAATGATCTGAAGAGAAACTAAAGTTCAGTAAACATAACATAGATGTACTTTTTTAAATTTGTAATATGTTTATATGACTATTCACCCTGTGGAGAGTATAATATTAACCATCTAATCACTAACAGGGAAAGTAAAACTGAAGGACTAGTTTACCTTTAGTATTGATATGTAATGATAATTTGGTACTCACTTTTGCATTTGAGAATTTTATGAAAACAAAGCACTTCTACTCTGATACTTAATAGCTGGGAAATTAGTAACAACACAAACAATATTAGAAAATACAGTGCAATATTATTTGAATTTTTTCTGTTTAGCCATCTGTCTTTACCAGTCATATTTTCTATCTTGCCTTAGAAAACAAAAAATGTTTTTCATAAAAAGTGTTAGTCTTTTCACTAGAATGAATTTGTTCTATTTTTTACTTCCCATGTGACTGTGACCATGTCCAGAAAGCACATGGTTCTCTCTAAAGAGAAAATGAAACAATAACTTATTGTTATATGAACATTATCTAATCAACACATCTAAATAACTGTTGCACCTTCAACATACTCACTTTATTTTAAACTTGCTTGCATTTTTTAAATTCTTTTTTTAGAATTGCCCTAAGATGTTATAGTATATCTTTTCAAATACTCTCATTATCAACAATTTTATAACCTATTAAGGTAAATTTTCTTTTTGAAAATAAGCCAAAGTATTTGGAGTAAGACAGTGTAAGTGTAAGCCATACACTCATTTTGCTGTTAGTGTTCTGAAATCAAGGATAGCTATCAAGTGAAAGAGCTGGTTTTCTTGTGCTGTGTCTAACTAAGTGTGTTCTGAAAACAATTCCAAAAAGGAAAGCTCTAAGAATTTTTTTTTAGCAAATCACAGTATCAAATTTAGTTTCTTGAGGTGTTTCCTTTGTGAAATGTTAGTCATTTCCTGTATACAATCTACAGTATTTGTACCTAATGTAGTCCTCTTAAGTTAAAGAATTTTTTCCTTTGTTGTAAATATGTTTATTTCTCTAGCAGAAAAATATTTACATAAAAACTAAATCTGCCTAAAATCTCTAACATCTGTATGGGTAACATGATGTTAAATTGGATATTTCAGTTGAGGCACCAAGAAAAAATGGACTTAACGCACAAAGTGTGAAATAGACAACCGTGAGGGCATTTCATAGTATATCTAGAAGCAATTAGATGATTGATCCACAAGGGGATATAAAAATATCATGAATTAAGCATGAACATTCTGAGGATAATTTAAGAGACAGTTGTGTTCTGTTATGGTTCTCAACACTCTTTTGCCTTGTATGTGAGGAATGTACCTCATATTCCCAAACTGGTTGAGACGGTGACAACTTGAAGAGGTTAATCCAAGTCCCCTGAGTCGGTTGACATGGAAAACTGGTGCCCTTCACACAGTTAAGAAAGCTAAAGAATAAATGCCTATAGATGAGAAGTAACTCCATCCATTTTCAAGGTGGCATAGGTGTTTGAAACCTCAGGATAAAATGCAGGGATCTGAGTAAGAATGTTAATCTTTGTTCAAGGGGGCAGTTGCCATGAGAAAAGGTAGTTTACTCTCCAGTTAGCACAAATTCAGCACTTGCTGACGTAGGTGTCACAGCTACTTCACCAGAACCCTGTTGTTGATTCTAATGAAGTTGCAGATGTTGAAGAATGCTGCCTTTGCTGATGGCAAGTTTCTTGTTACAACATCCATCAAAAATATATTATGTCAAGACAGCATCAAACCAGCTGGTAAAGACAAGTTTTGAGATGGCAGTTTGACTGACTCCAGTCCTAAATTTTGGCTGATGACATCTTTTTCACTTGATAAAACTAAGCAGAACTGCTAGCATAAACAACAAATTTGCCTGAGCAAATGCTACTAACAAAATATCTACTTAAATGAAGTCAAGGCAAATTTTATTTGTTTTAAAGAGTTGAGGCATTATAGCCAACTAGAAACACCATATCAGACTATTTCTTTAAATCCTTCTATAGGAAGAAAACCCCCACAATGTTTGAACATTTATTTCAAACAAAAGGAAATGATATTAGAATGACTCACAGAATATTTTAAAGTGTCGCTTAGTTACTTTTAGAAAACAAGGTGCATTGTTAGTAAAATAATTAATTAAAATTGTTTTCTTTAAAATCTTTCCTGGCAACATTACCATTTTTTAAAATGTTGCTTAAGTTGTCATAAAGCTGTAGTTATTTATTTCACTCAAGTTAAGTAAGGTAATGTACAGGCATATGCCTTGGTCTAACTTTTCATGATTTTCAAAGTCTCCTATTTGTAGTAATTTTACCTCAGGAGATTGCATGTACATATTTAACTATGCATTTGACATACAAGGATACAATTTTCTGCCTAAAATAATACACAGTGTTTCTGAATGTGTCCATGAAGCCCATATACGACAGACAGCAGACAGTTATACAGAAAAAGTTCAGAGAAGTAAAGCCAAGGACAGGGGATAGGTGTAGGAAAAGGGCAGTCATTAATGCAGTAAAGGTACGTAAGATATCAAAGAATTTTTATGTATATGATGTTTTAGGTAGTAATCTGGAACTCATTACCTTTCATTCAAAGGTTTGGTCAGTCTATAACTTCCCTTTACTGCTGCCACTTGGGGGAAAGAGAAATTTCTCCACAATGTCTGTTGAAGGCATTCCAAAAAGAGTGACATGTACGCTTATCTTTAAAAATATCACGTTGACCTAAGCGTTAGTAAACTAGGAACAGCAATAGTATAGAATTATAGAACTACCATTTCTGGAGATGCACACATCTCTCATATTTAAACAACTGCAAGTGGAGGCCAAATACTCTTAGAATTTATATAAAAGTCCTGCCAGAATTAGCCATTACAATGAAGATATAGTGGGGCACTGTTCAAAATGGGGTGAGTAAAAGTAAGTCCATGGTACTGAACTACATAATTTAAAAAGTGTTTCATTAGCTGGATCTGTTTTTCATTTTTTGTGTTCAGAGAACATAGAAGACACATCTACATGACCATGAAATATCCAAACCAAAAACTAATTAATATATACTTAGATATATATTTTTTCAAAATAACCAGTTTGACTAATTTATTTCAATTACTTTAAACAAATAATCCTCAGTGAGGTTAATTTTGAATAATGTGGTCTAAGTAGTCTTCTGTAACTTACAATAGTAGGGAATTAGTTCTTCTGATATATTTTATTATAACTATGTATATATGTGTATATACACACATGCATGTATGTTACTTAATATATATAAAATATTATGTATAACACAGCATCTCATAATAATGCATTGTTCTAAACACTTTTCTCAAAAGTTATATGATAAGATGGTTCTAGCTCTACGTGGTTTTAGAGTAATTTGTTCTTTTTCAAAATCCTGAAGTACTCACTTCCAATAAGATTCACTACAATTCACTAGGAGTTAACCTTGGATTCATTAGAAAACATAAAATCATTTTTAGAAAAGAGACGTACCTTTAGAAAACATTTTATAGTTGGAAAAGCCAAAAGTAAAACCTTAGATAAGCCATCTAACATTTATATATCCTATGTATTTTATGTTTTAGAGGCAGCACTACTTCTAGAATTCAATCCTCCAAACTCCCAGCATTTATTATTAATGATAGATCACCACAAACAGATCTCACAGTCTTTTTTGGTTGGTTATCATCTTTGTCTACCTCTTGCCGATTATGTCCATAGAAAACAGTTCTACTCCTCTCAGTCACCAAAACCCATCCTTACTTGTTTTCTGCATCAGATGACCTTGCCTTCAATTTTGCTGAAGCCGTTCATGTCGGTTCCCTCAAATTCCTCATGCCTACCTTGTAAGTTACAAGAACTATGCCCCCCTGTATTTACACCTCTATGCTGCTGCATGATCATGTGCTCTTCTTCTTCTCTAAGTCTTCATTCCGAAAACTATGCTCTCTCTTCATTGTCTTTCCTGTCTCTATCTTTCAAATAACTTCTTCCTATTTGCACATTGAACAGACTAATGGCTTTCTCACTTTCTTTACCCCCTCTCCTTGACATTCACTCTCTTCTCTTTTGCATTATATAAAATTATATTTTCATGGCTCTACCTTTCTAATCCACTTGAAGGTGTTCTTTTCTTTTTTTTCTTTTTTCTGCCTTCTAACATTTGATTTCTCTAAAGTTCTGCCATTGCTTTTTCTTCCCAACTTCACCTTTGGTGAAAACTTTAAGAATATGAATAATAATATATTAATGGCACGCTTTTCTCACCTAAGGCTCTCTGGGTAAGCAACAAAACATGTCTAATTATTTAACGTTGCCGTTCACTTGTGATTCCAGCCTCTTAAACTTGAACCAGCTCAGAGTGAATGAAACTTCCTCCCCAAGAAAATTTTGTTTTCCCAACTTACGTTCATGTGCATGGTATTATCTCATTCTACTTTCTTCCCTCTCTATCACCTAGAATCAAAATTGTGCATTCCATATATTTTAATAGTTTAATGTTTAAAGTATAATAAGAGTGCTTTATGTAAATTCTCTCATGCTATTTTCTGTGAGAAAAACAATAAATATGTGGTACAAAGTTCTTCCTCATGTAGCTTAGATTCTAAGAGGAGGGTCAAAAGAATACAGATTTTGATGATGGAAAGTAGATAAATAAAGCCACAGAGTGAAGGTGGCAAGAAAGAATATTCTAATAGACTACGAACTCCATTTCTAAATGTCTTTGTCGTTTACCATTCCCTGATCTATTCCTCAAATGTTATTTTAGTTCAAGACCTTATTACTTCTCATTCAAACTCACACTATGAATTCTTAAATTGATCTATTTTCCTCCAATCTCTCTCCTTTTCAATTACCTTTTTAAAATATAATTTTTGAACACTCCACTCTGCCCCAAACAGTTAAGATTATGAATTTCTACAAATGCCCTCATAGGCTGTAACCACACTTCATGGAGTGTTACCTTTAAGGAAACTTCCATATTCAAATCGGCATGTAGGTTTTACTAGGACCAATTGTCTTAAAAGCCGGAAATAAGTTTTGTTCACATTTGTATCATGCACAGCACCCAAGGTAGCATTTTATACATAATAGGGACTCAGCAAATATTCATTGATTTCCACAGAATTTAGATACTATAGTATTTTCAAATTATTGAAAAGACTCCTATAAATTTTTCCAAAATTAATACTAATTATTTTCATTTAAAATGACATAAGAAACATATTTATTATTTTTATCAAAAATGTGTTGCATGAACATGAAGATAAGTTTAATAATGATAGTGATAATAATGATGTACTATCAAGTGATAATATATAATTATTTACAGTTATAGTAGAACTTGCACATACATAACTCAGTTGATCTTCCCAAACATTGTTCTATTAAACATATTATGGAAAAGAATCACGAGACTTAGAGGAGTCAAGGGACTTAATAAAGGTCATTAGTTTAAGGAGAAATGATGCTGAGTTTAGATGCCTTGTTATTTGTTCCCAAATCAAAGTCTTTCTACCAAAATCTCCTAATTAATTCTACCAAAGAATAATAGAAGATAGAGTCCTCTATTTTCCTGGACTTGCTCAGTAATTCAATCTCCAACATAAATAACTTTTTGAAGATTTGTTTTATTCCTTATGACACAATTCTATTTTTTCTCTACATTAATATTACACAAAATATTTACTTAGCAGAAATCTTGGTTATGGGCTGAATTGTGACCCGTCAAAATTGATATGTTGAAATCCTAACCCACAGTACCTCCGATCGTGACTCTATTGGGGATAGGTGTCTTTAGACAGGTGATGAATTTAAATGAGGCATCAAAGTGGGCCCTAATCCAATCTGACTGGTGGCCTTATAAGAAGAGGAAATCTGGACACAGGAAGAGACACCAAGGGTGCACAGGTGCCAAGGGAACACCAAGTGAACACACAAAGACAAAATAGCCAAGAAGAAAGACTTCAGAAGAAACCAGCTCTACTAGCATCTTGATCTTGGACTTCAGCCTCCAGAACCATGAGAAAATTAATTTCTGTTGTTTTAGCCACCCATTCTGTGATATATTATTGTGGTAGCCCTAGCAAACTAATAAAATTGGGTAAGATGTAAGAGATTTTAGTTTACTGTATCTGAAGCTTTAGCTAAAGATAGTTTACTGGGCAGAGTGTTATGCTTTAGCATTCTAAACAATGGTCCAGTGGAAAAATTAATGTGTCAGGGAAGTGTCTAATATATCAATGATAAAGCTTATTTATCTGAAAAGTTTGGGTCAATGAAGAGATTTATGCCTTTAAATTATGCATAGGACTGAGTAAACCCTCCATTGTTTTTCCTGGCTCTGATATATGCTCTGATATATACTTATACATAGATGTGGAGCTCAATGATTGGCTTCTGGCATTTCCTTGTTTAAATTTTATAATAGCAATAAAATTATATGATGAATTTATAAATGATGCCATCCTAAATATATAGCAAAAACAGACATATTAAAATTTATAGATTGTATACTAATCTTTCATTTCAAGATCAGCATTCTAATGAACTTCTTTCACATAGTTATATATAGGGGATATGTGTAAGATTACATATGTGCATTATGTGTGTATATATATATATATATATATATATATATATATATATATATAGAGAGAGAGAGAGAGAGAGAGAGAGAGAGAGAGTCATATCCTAGAGTAAATTATAGGCCATTAGCTATATATATATATATAGTTAATTTATATATATAGATATATATAAAATGTTTCTATCTCAGTCAATACAAACCTAATTATCAAAATTCATAAGTAATAAAATGTGTAGAAAAAGGACATGAGAACTTACTAGTTCCTGATAAGAAAGTGGATAAACACAAGCTGTTGAAAATGTGCACTTCCCCGCATAAGTTAAAAAGAGATTATTGATGCCATAAACTAATATTAACTTTATGATAAACCCCTGGAGACACAAAAATAATTGAGTTCTGTTGTGGAGAGAAAAACTTGCATCTGAGAAAAGGGGATGGTAGTGTCAATCAACATAGGGAGGGAGACCTTTATACATACATTCCTTTCCCTCCTTCATATTGGATGTATTATAACCCACTCTATAATGATTCTAAATAGGAGAAATAACAATAGCTAAGCCCTTGTAGTGTGAGATGGAGAAAAACAAGTGGCACTAGAGGGCTGTGGAATGAAGATGTGCAACAGGTACAGACTATGCTTTCATCCCTGGGAACTGAGTTGCTTCTGATTATCTTCTCATGCATTATATGGAATTAGAAGTTACAACTTTGAAATGTGGATCTTAAAAATAAGCAGGACTTCAAGGTAGATATAGGAAGAGTCTCAGAAGGGATGGTCCACTGTGGCAGGGAGAGGTTGATGAACAATTAAGATCAGATTGCAAAGGCAGTAGACTTGTCCAGGGGCATACCTCACCTCTCCCCAACCTAAAGACTCCACAAAGGGTATGAGCCAGAGACTAGCCTTTCTCTCCTCCCCTCAGTTTCCTTTTACAACTTGAGGCAGATAATGTTTCCAGAAGAATATAAACTTACAGAAAAAAATAATTGATAAAAAGGGAATATAAAACGCTATAAAAGATAACACACTGAACAAGAGAGAGCAAAATAAAGAGAATTAATGGAACAGATACATTAAAGAAAACAAAATAAGGTTATAATTAAATAAATAAATGATGATATGCAAAAAGCAAAGGAATATTGACCAAATAAAATGCAAATATAAAAAAGAAAAGTGGAGATACTAGGTAATAAAATATGATATTGAAATAATGAATAAAATAAATCTATAGCTACAACTAAAGAATGCTTCCCTGATTAGAACTCATTTAGAACAGTTGGCTGAACTAAATAAAGGGGGGCAGGAAATAAGGGAAACAAAAATAAAATTTTAATTCCTAGTTAGTAAGACAATACAGTAAGTCAGATTAATAGAGCTTTTAGAATACTAAGGAGGATAAAATTTTAAAAATCTACTTCTAGTTACACTGTGTAGAAAGTTTTAAAAACTTCCAGAAAGGAAATCAAATCAATCCAAAGGAACAACTATTTTATGGGTCTTCACAACAGCAACGTTAGATATGAAAAGCTAAAGGAGTAATAATGCTAAATAGTTGACAGAAAAATATTAGAATCTAAAAATTTTTACCCAGCAAATTAGCAGATAAATGCAATGACAAAACAGTTTTTTGTGTACAAGAACATTCTTTGCGAACATACTTGAAGAAAGAAGAATTCAGTGGAGAAATTTAGAAGTATTTTAATCTAAATTTAAATGAAAATAAAATGTATCAAAATTTATTGGTTAGAGATAAAGCAGTAGTAATACACATACATATATCAAAAGAAAAAAAAGATTCAAATCAATTACTTCAATTTCCACCCTAAGAACTAGAAAAAGAAGAGTCAATGAAACCAACAGTAAGCAGAGAAAGGAAATAATACAGATGAGAGTGGAAAACAGTGAACTAGAAAACAGAAGCACAATAGAGAAAATCAATGAGATTAAAATCCAGCTCTTTCTAAAAGTCAATAAAATTTATAAGCTTGAAGCCAGACTGATCAGAAACAAAAGAAAGATGAAAAAAATTAGCAGCATCAGGAATGAGAGAATTGACACCACTACAGATTTTACAGATATAAAAAGAAATAATAATTAGTCAATATTATGAACTTTATACCAATAAGTTCAACATAGATGAAATGGACAGATTTCTTGAAAGGCACAAACTACCAAAGCTCACTAAAAATAATATAGACAACTTGAGTAAATCTGTATCTATGAAAAAATAAAATCTGTCATTAAAAACTTTCCCACAAAGAAAACTCTACGCCTAAGTGACTTCACTAGTAAGTTCTACCATACATTTAAGATAACACTAATACCAATTCTAAATATACTCTTCCAGAAAATTGAAGATGTAATACTCCTAACTTATTCTATGAGGTCATCGTTACAGTGATACCAAAACCCAGAAAAGATACGAGAAGAAAGCTGTAGACCAGTATCCCTCATGAACATATATGCTAAAGTTCTTCAAAAAATTTTAGCAAATGTAATCCAACAATGTAGAAAAAGGATAAAACATAAAGAGCAAGCAGGGTTTAGCCCCAAAATGGACGGTTGCCTTCACATTAGGAAAAAAAAAATAGCTTTCACCATATACACATATAATCATCTCAAAGGATGCAAAAAAATTACTTGGGAAATCCAACCTCCATTTCTAATTTGAAAAAGAAAATTTTGGTAAACTAGGAAAGAAGAGAAATTCCTCAACCTGATAAAAGGCTTTAACAAAACCCTGAAGCTAATATCTCACTTAATGGAAGGCCGAATGTTTCCCCTAAGTTCACAAATAGGAAAAAGATACCATCTCTCACTACTCCTAGTCAACATTTTAGTGGAGATTGCAGCCAATGCACCAAGGAAGAATCAACAACGATATATTATACACATCTGGATTGGAAAGGAAGTAAGGCTCTTTTTCATAGACTACATGATTATCTATGTAGAAAATTCTATGGAATCTGGAAAAGTTATACTGGAACTAATAAGTGAGTTTAGCAAAGGTCTCAGGATACAGGAACACTATAAAATAATTGGGTTTCTATATGCTAACAATGCAAATATAAATTTTTAAAAATACCATTTACAATATTATCAAAATTACAAAATACTTAGGGATAAGTTTGACAAACTTTATGTAAGACCTAGACAGTGAAACTAGAAAAGACTGCTGAGAGAAATTAAATAAAACATTAATATATGGAGAAATACACTCTATTTATCAAAAGTCTCAAATTTTTAAGACATCAATTCTTCATCCCCCTCCCCTAAAGAAAGGACCTATAGATTCACTTGCAATCCCAAGAAAATTTGTATTAGGTATTTTTGTAGAATTTCTGACATTCATGTAGAACTATAAGGACCTATAATAGTCAAAGTAGTTTTGAAAAAGAACAAAGTTGGAGGATTTATACTATTTGACTTGAACTTATTATAAACCTACAGTGATCAAGAGAGTGCAGCACTGGCATAGACAAACAGATGGAACAGGGTGGAGAGTACAGAAAAAGATTCAACTTATATGGTCAACTGATTTTTAGGCTAGATACCAAGGAAATTCAGTGAAAAAGGGGTCAGGGTTTTTTTTCAATAAATGGTCATGAAATAATTGAATATCCATGTGCAAAAAGAAAAAAAATAACTTTGATCTGTACATTACACCATGTACAAAAGTGAACTCAAAATGAATCAGAGATCTAATTTTAAACCTAACCCTATAAAACTTCTAGAAGAAAACATAATAGGAAAAATTAGTGACCATAAATTTGGCAAAAATTTAAAGTATACCAAAACCAAATATATTAAAGAAAAAAATATATAAATCAGACTTCACTAAAATTAAGCACTTCTGCTATTTGAGCCCTACTTACAAGTGGATAAAAACACAAGTCATGGGATTAAAAAAAACATCATGGATGATTCTCAAAATAATTATGTAGAATTAAAAAAAGAAAGACTAAAACGGGTACATAATCTCAATCACATTTATATATAATTCTAGAAAATGCAAACTAATCTGTATTGAAAGAAAGTGGATCAATGGTTGCCTGGAGTTAGGGATGGTGTTGCGGAGAGGTGGGGAGAAGAGGTTGCCAAAAGGTACAAGGACACTTTTGGGGGAGATAAACAAATTCACTATCTTGATTGTGGTAATGACTCATGGCTGTAGTCATATGTCAAAATACCAAATTTACATTTTAAATGCATGCAGTTTGTTGTATGTCAATCTTAGCTCCATAAAGCTAAAATAAAGTAGATTTTTTATTTTTTTTTAGTTCTTTGGCAGTCTTATTTCAAGGTATATACTTCATAATAAACTTCAACAGAAGGTTAATTTTTTAAAAGAAGGGAAAAAAGGAATTATTCACCTTATCAAATATTAATATATGCAACTAATATATATTAATGAATTTAAGTTGGGAGAAATAGACCAAAAGATCAATGGAATATAATTAAGACTTCACAGATAGATCCATATAGATGATATATAAATGATAGAAGAGATAGATAGATAGATAGATAGGGACAGATAGAGAGACAGACACTTTGATACATGATATAACTGGTACTACAAATCAGTCAGGAAAGAATGAACAATGTGTGAAGGTGATGATTGAAGAATGGTTTGTGACAGCCAGCAGAAAGTTGAAGACAATGTAGATTCCATGACTAGCAGTTGGATAAATAATATGTGATAGATACATAATATAACATTTTATAGAAATTAGAAACAATAATTAATAATCATGTTGAGTGAAAAGAACAAAGTAATAAATATAAATTTAAAATATAAAATTAAAAACATATATTTAAAAATTGAACAAAACATATTAAATACCACCATATATCCTTAAAGGATATACCTATGGTTAAAGATATACATTATATACATTAGAGTGGCTTGTTATGAGAAGAGTAGAAAGGAAGTGGGGCTTGGGGCTCAATGGAACTGAGAGGATAACAAAATAAAATTAAAAGAATATTTTTAAAACATTAAAATAAAGTAGGGTCTTGCATAGACTAATAATTGAATAACTGAGGAACGAGATCAATCCAACTTATGCTTCTAAATAAGAGAAACAAAACCAAACTGGATTATTTCTTACTAACTGTTTAGTAAAGTTTCCCACTAGATTCTTGCTTTTTCTACAGATAAGAGAATGGAACTAATAATTTTAGCAAGTTACAAACATTTCTGTAAAATAGTATGAAAAAGAAAGCACAGCTGACTCTGCTTAGTTATGTTTTAAAGTTCAAATATGAACAGACAAATGTATCTGAAAGTAATGATTTTAGTGGAGTTAAATCCAGGGCTTAAAATAATTCAAGGTATTTGAAAGATTGGGAAATTCTACCATGGGCAACTCTCATCAAAATAGGCCAGTGGTGGAGGAAACTGGGTTTCTAAGTAATGATTCAATGCAACAAATCCATAAGCAAGCCTTGGTGAGTAAGTGTAAGGGGCACAGATCTGTGGGGGGAGCATATCCAAGCAACTAAACAAAACTAAGGCCAGCTAAAGAAGTCTATCCCGGGACTTCCCTGGTAGTCCAGTGGTTAAGAGTCCGCCTTCCAATGCGGGGGATGCACGTTCGATCCCTGGTCGGGGAACTAGGATCCCAAATGCCGTGGGGCAACTAAGCCTGTGCGCTCTACAGCCCACGCACCACAACCAGAGAGCCTGCGGGACGTAACCACTGAGCCCGTGCATTCTGAAGCCTGCTCCTCACAGCTAGAAAGAAGCCTGTGCACCGCAGCGAAGGATCCTGCAAGCCACAATGAAGATCCCTCATGCCACAACTAAGACCTAACACAGCCAAATAAATAAATAAATAAATATTAAGAAGTCTATCCCTCTATGTCTGCTTTCTGAAGCAAGGACATCTGATGAGAACATAAGCAGATGCAAATTACAATGCCTAATCTTCAGCAATAATAACCACTTTCTTGTCACTGGTGAGGCTCCATTTTATACTGGAAATTATGAAAAATAACACTGTCAAGTTAACACCTAAAGCAAATGAAAATAGCTTTGTGCATATCCTGCATATGAAGATTTTCCTGGTGAAAGATTTTAGTGGAAACAATTTCTTGACATTTTTTGGCTATATACAAAACAGTGAATAACTGGACCATGCTTATCAAATACAATAGAAAAGAAATAAACCTGATTGTAATAGTTGTGAAAGATTATTTTTCACCATTTGAAATATCCTGCCTTACCCATTCTGTTGTCAAGCATTTTCCCTCAAACTATAATGGCCCCTTCTGAGAGAAAATCTAATGTAATAAAGATCAGAGAATAAGATCAAAATACTAAAATAATTTTTGCCAAACTTCTCATTGACTCTATTATACTAGGTTTTAGAAATGGACTTCAGCACAGTGAGAAATTTAGAACAACTTAAGAACTCAGTTAATCAAGGAGTATTATGGTATTATATGGCAGAATTTCCAATAATATTTGAAGGAAACAAAGCTGAAAAAAATTTTCTCAAATAGCTTACTATAGATTTTCACCCTGGTCAAATTCAGCAATGTTACATGGACCCTATAGTTCTTATATTCTTCTTGAAATATCTTCAGTTTTAACATACTATAAACTTATCTAAATACATGTATAAATTTTAAACCAAAATAACTGGGATAATAAAATAATAGTTATGCTAGTGTCTTGTTTTAAAACAAACTTATTTAAATGATTTCGAGAATAGACAGGTCCATAGATTCTTTATTCTTGTCCTGTGCTTTCCATTATAGGATTTTCAGAAGCAATTTTCTCTAAGTCCTTTGGAAGGGTCGTGTGTCCATTACACACACATACACACACACACACATACCACACACACACAAACACACACACATACTACTTTCACATCTCACAGATATATTATATGCATACTCTGGGCTTGATAAATTTGAACAAACCTCAACCTTTGTCAAATCTTTCCACATTTGGAAATAGATTTCTAAATTACTTATTTTGAAAGGATAGTGAGCAGCATTAAAACAGTCTAGTATTTTCTGTAGAATAGTAACAATAATGAAACCTTTCTAAATAAAAATAGCTCTTTGAAATAGGACAAAAAAGCCAAGATTATTATCAAGAGTTCATTTCTGAAGAGAAATATGTGAACTACAAAAGAAAATAAGCATCTGTCATAATACACCCAGTTTTCACACCACCAGTTTTAAAGTTTTTAGATCAAAGAAAATTTGAAAAATATTAGTTTAGTAGTCAATTATTAATTTATATAAGGGACACAGACTCATGCCCATTTTGACTTGTGTCCTTCTAGTCGGACTTCTATTCTGTTTAATCAGAAAGAACCTCTCTTATTTCACTCAATCTGACTCAGTTGTTACAAAGGAAGTGACTCAAATTCCTCATTTTATCTGCTGGCTGGTATGTCAAACTTGACTAGTTTGGATCTATCATGGATCCATTTTCACATATTGTAACATCTTAAAATTGTTTAGACAACATTTAGAGCTTGCCACAGACAATTCAGTAGTTTTCAAATAATAGATAAATCAATAATAATCTATGTCAAAGTAGTTATAAATATTTATATGACAAGTTCTGTACCCTGTAAGTCATTTAAAAGAAAAGATTTTTATATCATTAAGTCATAAGCTAATATTATCTGATCAACAGTGACATCAAAATAACTTTGGTACAGTCTATTTCTGATTTTTTTATTTCTCACTGTGAGCTATAGTTATGGTAACCTTATAATTTATTGACACTATTGAGAGTGAAAGAAGGCACAATTAATGATCAATTTAGGAAACCAGTTATTAGGTGAAACTTTCCTGGAAAAATTGGGGCATATGTTCATCCTAGTTGTAATGGAAAAATATGAAGGATTCATGGTCAGGAGTCGTGGATTCCATTACTAGTTCTTCATCTACTAGGGGAGAAATCTTGGGCAAATATCTTTATAATAAAATTTCCCCTATATAACTTAGAATATTTTTTCCTGCTGTGTCTTATTTTCTAGAGTACTATGAAGATTTAATACATATTGAGTCCTTTCTATCTTCAAAAAAAAACCAAAAATGTATTTAAAACTTTAGTTCATTTTTACCATAATTTTGCATAATCCCGGGACAATAGAAAATGAATCATTATTTTTTGTAAACTGCAGATATGCATGAAATAGAGTAAAACATCTTTTCAGTATTTATGAGTTATTTCATCTAATAAACACTACTATGTAAAACATTATGCATTAAAAATGCAAAAGCAAATAATTGAGGCTAGAAATGTTACTAAAGGTCCTATCATGTGGGAAGCTCAAAAAGTGGATGTTGTACCTGAGATCACAGAGAGGTTAGCAATGACTACGGGCAGAAAGCCCAATAGAGGCCACAATAATCCAGGATGTGGCATTATGAATGTAGAGAATGGAACATCATCTTAGTAGAATAAAACAATAAATATATATATTTATTATAGCTAATATGATTCAAGAACATGCCAGTATCAATAAATTCAATTACATTTATTTTCAAGGAAAACTGTTTACTTATAGATAGACAAATATGTTTGCATTTCTAAAGGAAAAGAACCAGGAATCGTGAAAGTTATTTCAGCACAGAACTACGGTATTAACCCTTAAGTAGCTATTTGCATAGGTCCTGGTTTATTCTAGATACCCAAAACTCCCCATATTTATGGCTACTTATTAAAGCTATCTTTAATTATAAAGCCTGTGAAGCACGGACCATATATATTTTATAATCCTGGAGCCCTCTCTACTCCTTGAAAGATACCTTACAGATAAGCTTTAAATATACAATTGTATTAAACAATAGTAAATATATTTGAAAAGAAGTCCTGAGAAAAACAGAAAACACCTCAGCAAGAGAATTCACAAATAACTATTTGTATTATACACAACAAAACTCTGTGTTCCTGTTTCTGTTTCCTTCCTCCTCCTCTTTTCCCTTGTCCTCCTTGTTTTTAAATGTAGAGTGTGAATAGTTTGATGGAGTCGATGGGGTTAGGGAAAGTACTTAATTGCTTCTCTCTCACTCAGCATTTGTCAAAAAGGAATTTAGTGAGCTCTGAGGATTCAATTTACAGAAATATTTTTAAAGCCTTATAAATATGAAAAGTACCTATATATAATTACGGAAAGTATCTTATATCTTTAAAATTATATATGCACACATATATACATATTGATCATCTGTAATATAAAGTGATATCTAAATTATGTGTGCTAAATAAAACTTGCACACATTTTAAATCCTTTTTATAAAGACGATACTTTAATCATCCAAAGTAGTAAAATTCCATCAATAAAAGCAACTTTTATAATTTCATTTAATCTTTAGAATATTCCATCTCTTTTCCTGTTGATATAAAAAGTTTAGTTTGCCTGGATAGTTCAAACTGGAGTACTTCTCTTAAAAAGCTCTGCTGAGAAGTCATTAAAACTTGCCCACCTTGCTTCCACAAAATGAATCTGATTTTGTGACCTTTATGTCTCACTTTAAAAATTTCAATCTGTCTGAAATCACTAGCTTGGTTTTCCTTTTTGCCTTTACCAAAGGCAAAACTGCTTTTGACCCTCACCCACAAAGAGTATGATTAATGCCAAAGTGGAACTGCATTAAGCATTTGCTTTGATGAGCTCATTATCTTTCCTTTTTTGCTATTTTTCTTTGAGTCCTTTCTGATATGTATGACTGCTCTGGAAATTGACCAGAGGCTTATGGTGATCTTATGCCCCCCTAAATAGGCTTTTATCTATGCCATTTCAGATGCTCCAGCAATATTAGAATGTATCATCCTTTTACTTTGAGAACATAGAGCAATCTATTTATTCAAAAAAATCAAATAATAAGGAAGAGACTAATCTGAGGTCATGTAACTGTGTCTTTCCTTGGGAACAACATCATGAATCTCTGTGGAAAAGCTGTTTATGGCTGATTTCTGAAACCCGCTGATCTGCTCCCTTGTATCTATTTCCTAATTAACATAAAAATTAACACTATTGATTACGAGGACATGTGCACAAAAATGAAAAATTTTCCATTACTGCAAATAATGTATGAATCTTCTATACAGTAATCCAACTCTAAATGACTTCATTGCAAAAAAACAAAAAAATTCTACCATTTCTACAAATTCAAAAGCAGTATAATTTCTATTAATAAATGTAAAATTATATGTTTATATATATATGTATCCTCTTTTTCTTCATTATATACTTGGTGTGTATCATGTGCATAAATAGTCCCAGAAATTAGATTACAATATGGATTAGCTAAGCTAATCTGACTCTCTCATACATGATATAACTTGGTATTGCTTATTCCCTATGTGCATATTGATATAATTATTAAAGAAGCATGTGGAGAACATAGAGGTTTTAAGGTCAGTTATAAACCATGTTTACAGAGCCTTTTCTATTACTTCCAGCAATAATGACAGAATCAGACATACAGAATTTATTTTTATTATCACTAATCCAGGTGCCAAAGTATCATTATGAATATGAAAATATTTTTTAGGTTTCTATTTCACAGAGAATTGACTTGACATTGAATAGAGCACCACAAATAATTAGGGGGACATTTGCTATAATTTTCTGAATCTCCTTGAATTTTCCATTGGTCCATAAAATAAATACATTACCCCTTTAAGTATTGTATTTTACTTTGCTAATATAGGAACCTGGGCTCACAAGCAGCTACATATCAAAGTCCTCTAACACTGTCATGAAGTGTTTCATGTTTTTTTCAATATTTTCATCCTTTATAAAACAAAATAGCAATGAGTAGCAAGCTGTAGGAAACCACAGTAAATAAGATTTGGGGCTTTGGAGTCGAATACCCCAGCTTCACACTACTTGCTTGTCATTGGGCAAGTTACTAAATTTCTCCAAGCTTCAGTTCCCTCCTCTATGAAATGGGAATGAAGAACTAAAGAATGTATGTTATGTGTAAAGTATTTTGCATGGTGCCTGGCACATAAGAAACACTAAGGAAAGAGAAAATTAATAACAATTAATAATCATTGACTATTAAGACTCATTATCACCAGTGGCTAAGGTGGGACTCCACAGAAAGGAAGAATGCAGTCAAAAATTGTTATATTTGACAATATTATTCTAGCATGCATCAACAAGTGCAGTTTGTGGAATGGTGGTTTACACTTTAGCATATGCATCTTACACCTGTAGGATCTTCCAATGAAACATTTTATTGTACATACATAGAGTTACTTATTTTTTATTTAATTTATTATTTATTCAACATAGGGCATTTAGTATGCACATTTACCATTAAAATGAAGGGATGCAGTATTTTAAAACTTTCCATTTTACAATTTATTCCCTAAGGTAGATCTAGAAAAGAATTAAGAAATTAATCACAATGAAACGTGTCCCTACAATGACCCATTAATTTATTATTTGTTTATGTCTACCTGTCATTTTTCAATATTCACTTACTTAGCTTGGGCCTGAAGAAAAGAAAATTGTTTCCCAAATAAGATACTAAGACACCACTGAAAAATTGGAGTAGACTTAAAAATCCTCTTTGACTGTTACTTACTCAAATTAAAATAAGACTTTTGAAGGAATTTCTGTTCATAAAGCCATCTGAAATGACATGCTTACATTTTCATATCATGTTCTGACTCTGCATGTGCTAATCTTCCATTTCCTCTCTCAGAGATATTCAGACTTCAGAGGGTGTTTAGAATCACTTGCTGTTAGTTACAATGATCAAACTCATTGATTATTTTCAGAGAACATGAAATGTTAAGTGGAAATTTGAGTTAGAAAAAGGAACAAATATAGCATATAGTAGTTTGAACTGGCAGCTGTGAAGTAAGGCCTGAGTTCAAATCTTCACTCTGGCACTTTATATTTTCATCAAGTCCTTAAATTCTATAAACTTTAATTTTATTACTTTTATATGTGGATAATAGGAGTGCCCAGATCATAGCCTGGTTGTAATAATTATATGAAATAAATCATGAAAAGTGCCTGTCATCATATATATCCAGTATATAGTAAATACTCACTAGATAATAGCTCACCATATTATCAGTGTGGGAGAAATAAATCATTCCTACAAATAAGAGGCAATTCATATGTTGGTGACCCCATACAACTAAAAATATTGCAATTACTTAATGTATTATCCATACTGAAATGAAAGGTAATAGTTTCCTGTTGCATAGAACAAATAGAGAGTAGAACAAATATCTATATATTTAGGAGACTGTTCCTGGAAGATGCCTTATTTCTTTGAATCAATCTCACATTTCCTCTAATGGCTTGAGAGGAGTCATGAAGCATAATCTAATATTGTATAAAAGCCTCTGTTGTAATCACATTTTTAGTCTGCTTCTAGAATCTAATACTATGAAAATATCCAAGATAGCAAAAGTACTTTAAAAAAAAATCATAGTTTCCACTAAGGAAATAAGGACACTAAAATTTATTGTGTATCAGTGAGGAGCTTAACCCTCTGTTAAGTGTGTTTTATGAACTTCCAGGTATAAAGAACCTTTCAAGGTAGAATTTCTGAGCCCCATGATGTATTGAGGAAACTGAGGTTCAGGTGAAATAATTTTTTCCAGGTAGGATAAGTGAGGAAAAAAGGCTTGCAAGTTCTTATGAAATAAAAAATTACTTAAGATAATTGAATTTTCTTATTTGGACAAAACCATTGCTAATCCCAAATTTATTAGCTAACTAATTTTTCCAACTCACAATTCATTTGCTTTCTTCTCCCAAATGAATTTACTAGAAGTGATATCAAATAAAAATGCCCTAAGTGATATGATGAGTTAAAAATCTAATGTTCTATCCAAGCATGCATGTCTCAATCCATAATGTAGATAACACTCTCAAAGAGTAACCTAATTAATAAATGTCTTTGATAAAGTAAGAATCTGAAAACATCAAAATCACTATGAAGTATTCATGCACAAAAAGTCTGAGGTGTGCAACAGAGGGGGACTGTCTGCAAGGACATCCAAAAATAATTAACAAGCTCCTTAAGGTTCTTTTATAAAAATAAACAAATTCAACGTACTATTACTTAAAAATTGGGGCTGAAAAAATGCATGGCATTTATGCAGTTCAGTATCTGATTTTATTGACATTTAACACCCAGATTACAGATTTATAGATGTAAATTAAATTTCTCTTCAGATCATCAGCAATGTATTAGCATAGATTTTAAGTAAAGTTTAAGATCCATTCTTTTCAAGTCAATTGGTTAGATCTGTAACATGCATTAGCTATATATTCTAGGTGCTTACAAGAATTAACTCATCAGAACCCTATGAAGTGGGTACTTTTATTATGCCTCAGTTACACAGCATTAAGTAGCTCAATTCAAATTTAGACAGTGGAACCCCAGTACCTATATTCTTTGTCATTACACTGTTTTGCGATCTCTTTGGCAATCTGCAGTTTCAATCTGCAATCTCTCATAGTGCAGATTAGAGTTAAAATTAATCCAAACATATTGTCTAATACAAGCTATTATAATACTGTATATATCTCACTAGTGAAATACTATATACTACAGATTCAGATGTTAGAATACTAATAAGGGAAATAATCTCAAAATTCAGTTTTTAGTCACACAGTTAGCTCCTCATTATTGATGGTGTGAAGCAATATACAAGGTCATTATGATTAAGTTTTATAAATCATCTACAAAATATAAACACACACATGTACACATATACACATAGACCTACCACTGGCATAAACCCTGAGCTTATCAGTTCCCACAGCACTGAGTTATTTGAAGCAGTAGATGAATGAGAAAGAAGGCAGTTTTATGATCTGATAAAACAGAGAGAAAAGAGAATATGTTCTTTAAATAGTTTCCAAGGTAACTGGTTATGGACTTACGTTTATAAATAGGGGTACAGAGAATTTTAAGTCCAAAAAGAAAAGGGAATTAATGCTACCATTTCACAGAAATGAATGCAAATCAAATGAGAGATTAAGCCTGTAGAAAACAGAAAAAAGCAATTACAGAAAAAGTATTTATGTTGACTATATTTGGACAAGACTATATACTTTGTAAATCTATACTGATTGGAATTTAGAAAAATGAAGATTTAAAAATGTAAATCTATAAATATAATTTAATCAATATAAATATATTCATGTAATTAAATACAACTGTATACATAATTACTTATAAATTTTATTATGCTAATAATATACATCTAATTAATTATAATACAGGAAGCTAATGGTGTTTAACACAAATTCATTAATATGATTTAGCACAGATTTAATTAATCCCATATGTCTTATACTGAGTATCATACACCTAATAGGAATTTAACAAGCAATTACATTTTCATTACATTTATACACAAGGTAAACTTACTATTAAAAATGGTCAAAGATCCATCTGCATTAGGCTTAAAATTTCAATGTGATAGAAATTACTAAAGCAAAATTATGTGATTATTTATGGAATTAATAAAGGATTACCACCTATCTGTTTTTATTTTGTTTGTTTACCATTAGAATTTCATTTGCTATGATTCTAAAGAGCCAACCTAAAATGCAACCACTCTGAACGTAGCCATCTATGTCTTCACCAATGTCTTATATAAAAGTGTTCCCCCAAATTAGTATAGAGTAAGTAAAAATAGAACTCCCATGCAGTGATATGCAGACTACAGTTCTTAAACTGAAAATGACTTTTACCTTTTTTTCGTATATGTAATAGATTTATTTTTTACAGATTCACTTATTCAACCAGTGAGTGCTGGCACTGTTTCAAGCATGAATTATAATAGAATGATTCTCTGCTAATGGTCTGGTGCAATATCATAATCAGGTCTAGAAGTAATACTCTTCCACAGCTTCACCATGTCATGTAGGGAAGTGAAGTACTAATGCATCAAAACAAGATAGAAAATACAGGCATATATGTTCAAGCATGCCTAATAGATAAAGCAAATAAACCTCCAAATCTTTCATCATGACATTTACAACGCTTTTATCTCCTTATGACTAACAAGGTTTGTGTGATGACAAAAGAGAGCTGTCAAGTTCAAATGATGCAGAAAATATGAAAACTGACGAATGTGTGGTTAGTTCAGGTAAAGTACCCAGTCAAACCACACCAACACATTCACCAGTTGTTAAGTCACTCTTCTCATTTTGAGTATGAGGCGTAACTCGCACATATACACTAAAATATAATGAACATAAAATTAAAAGAATAATTTAAGGATACATCTCCATCATTATAAATTCTGAGTTCTGTATTCCTTTGTCACTTGATGAAATAAAAAAATAAGTTTTCAGTTTTTGAATTCATATTTGTAGCCCAGTAAAATAAAAAGATCATATTTATGAGTGCTCTGAAAAAGAATCAAATGGCATTTAAATCCTATCACAAGTTCATTTAGTTCAATTTAATTGCTAATTTGCAAGAGATTGAAATCCAGACATTGAGATAAAAGTGCATAAATTCATATTCAAATGTAGTTCCTCATAGTATAAAATGCATGTGACATGAACTTTGTAAGAGAGACACGTTTTTCTCAATAGCATGAGTATAAAATGTGCAATAGGTTTTATTTTACATCTTTTCACTTTTTGGACAGAAAGTATATGATGTAATTATATAATGTGGGCAAAAATATTACATATACCACACTTTGATATAAATTAAGTTCCAAACATATGTGCACCTTAGCATTGTCTTCCCTTTAATTTTCCATTCTATTTCATTACCATTTTCTATTTTTCCCCCCTCTCTTCCACACTCTTCTATTACAATGGATGCTCTCTGCATCGATCCTAAGAACTTTCTTTCAAGGCCATCCTGGTCTATCACTTCACATTCACATTTTTTGCCATCCAATGATTACCATTTGGCTTCTTTTATTGAGGGATAAGAAAATTATGCATATTTATAGTCCTGGTGTTTGGCTAATGGAGATGAGCCTTATTTATTGACCACATCTGCTTCATTGAATGTAGCTAATATACGTGTTTTCAGAATAAGATCCAAAACATGCACAAATATATCAGAAGGCAATCAAACTCCAAAAACCATGGAAGACTTCATACTCCCTGTTCAGAGAAGATGCAAAAAGCCAGAACGTGACTGAGAGAGAAGGGGAACTACTTCTCTAGACAGCTGGAAGGAGTTAGGACTTTATCATGTTACTGGACCTGAAATATTAAGAAGCATGGTGGCTTTTAAGATAAATGTTTCATTATAATGAATGAACAAAGGTTCTTCTAACAATGTAATAATGTCTAATCTGGAATACAGCAAAAAAGCCATCCTTAAGAACAAAATACTGGATGATATGGCATCTCAAATTCACTTCATACCTACACTGCTGATTGTCCAGGACTGGCACAGTTGACTTCATTTGCTTATTATCTGACTAGTCACTGAGCCTGGTGATCTCTAATTCACAGCAATACATTTTCCATAATATTCTATGAAGTACTTGGATTTAATAGTGATTTCTCTAGTGTTTCTGAAGAGGTAGACAGGGTGTAGAGAAGGTGGCAACCATGGGACAATGAAGAGCTCAACTTTCATCCATTTTCTAAATGTGTGTTCCTTTTTTTTTGTTTGTTTTGGTGGTACGCGGGCCTCTCACTGTTGTGGCCTCTCCCGTTGCGGAGCACAGGCTCCGGACGCACAGGCTCAGCGGCCATGGCTCACGGGCCCAGCCGCTCCGCGGTATGTGGGATCTTCCCGGACCGGGGCACGAACCCGTGTCCCCTGCATCGGCAGGCAGACTCTCAACCACTGCGCCACCAGGGAAGCCCTAAATGTGTTACTTTATTTGAAAAAAGTACGTTGTTTCTTTAAAGAAAAAAAACAGATGCTTTAAAACCACTGCTCTGGGCTTCCCTGGTGGCGCAGTGGTTGAGAATCCGCCTGTCGATGCAGGGGACACGGGTTCGTGCCCCGGTCCGGGAAGATCCCACATGCCGCGGAGCGGCTGGGCCCGTGAGCCATGGCCGCTGAGCCTGCTCGTCCGGAGCCTGTGCTCCGCAACGGGAGAGGCCACAACAGTGAGAGGCCCGCCTAGCACCAAAAAAAAAACACTGCTCTAAAAATGTAGTTTAATTTCATCATTGGGTTCTGATTTATGGATCATCTTCTGGCAAATAATCTTATGAAAAGACCCTTTTTTGTTTCCATAGCTAATTCTCCTTGAATTGATTCCAAAATGGAGCAGGCTTTGATCAAATCTCATTCAGAGAAGATGCTGTTAAAAGTGAAAATCTGTATGTGTGTGCATGTGTTTGATGTGTATTCATATGTATAAACCACAAATATATCTGTGATTCTACTAGGGTAATTGTTTCAGTTTAATTCTTTCGAAATAACTGCTGAATAGTATTTCAAAACTGGAAGTAACCTTGAAGATTCACTGAAGCCCAAAGAAAATAAATGAATCTGGGTTCCAATGTTCCAGTCAAGGGGAAAGCTATTAAAGATACATTTTGTGGACGATAATTCTTTTTTGGCCAGATAGTATCCCACACACAAGAATGGGGAGTTTAGCATCCCTTATCTTCTGTGTCAGGATGCAGCCAAAAAGTAAATCTCATTCCATACATTTCCAAATGACTTTTCTACAGGGGATGGTAAACTCTCCAGTTTAAAGTTAACAGATTATCATTTAAAATTGAACATGAGCCAAAGCTCTGTGTTTCCAGTTCTGTTCTTTCCCCATTACATAAACACCTATCGAATTAATAACTTTAAACAAATATTTGAGGTATTTTGGTAATTTTACCCATTTGATATTTGAATATTAAATCTAATTTATGAAAGGTTACCTAATGTAGCTGTACCACACATAGAACATAAGATTTTTTTAAAAGATCAGCTTTGTTCTGTCTGTGAAAATATTTAATATGCTTTTATTTTGTTCAGAATAAATGATATAAGGTGTCCATGTTATGGACAGCAGTATGGCAAACATGCTTTCCAAATTCTCAAAAATTATGGTTATTTTCAAGCTCATGTTCTAAAAATAAAACCAGGATAGGATTTCAAGAATTCGAAACCTAAGGTTTAAAAAAATCAACAAACCTAGTTTAAGTAATTGTAGGTAAATAATCACTAAATGTTCCTAAGACAGCATTATTCAAACACAACATATTCTCTTGCGATTGATAGGAAATTGTAGGGCACTTTCAGGTAAGAAAAGTTTTTAATTTATTTTGTCTCTACTTCATATGAAATGAAAGAGTGATTTCAAGTAGATTTCTCACCAAGCAAAATATTTTGATCATTAACTGAACAATTACATTAATATACAAGTTAGTAATAATTTAAGCCAAAGTGTTATATAATATTGGAAATCCAATAATATTTTGACAGGACACTTATTAGTGCAAAAGTTAATCAATAGAGAGAAACTCTAGGTTTACAGTTGCACTAAAGATTTTTTGTGGATGTTCTAAAAGATGATGACAAGAAAATGACAATTAGAGACACAGCAGCAGTTCACACTGAACTGTCTACCCAAGACTGATGCAGCAGGCTTGAAATTTAAATACTTAATGTGCAAAAATAACCATGATTTTGTATAGTTAATCTAATTTTGATCTGAGTTTGAGTTTCCTATGATAGTGGGATATGCAAGAAATTTGGGAGGATGAAGAGAAAACCAACCAAAAGACAACTACTGATTAAGCTTGCCAAGTTTACTCTGTTCCAGGATAAAACCATGACTTTAGTGTATATATTAAACCAATTAAAAGTTCAAGCTTTCTGTTTGAGTATGGCCATTTATTGCCCAAATGGAACAGTTTTGAGAATGAAGAGTGGGTGCTAAAATAATTAAAAGGACTAAATTGACTTAAACAGGTGAAAATCAGGACTATCCTAGGAAAACTGGATATTTGGACTCTATCTTTTAGAGGTGTTTCTCTCCTTTCAAGGGAACTTCCCTCTCTCTTCTTTTTTCCAAGTCCAGCATCTGAGTGAAGAAGGAAACAGATTTATCTTTATAGACCTGGAGTTAGTGGTCTGGTTCTCATGCTGTCTCTAGGTTCTTCCATGCCACTACGGAGATGCCATTCATTTTATAAGGTCATCAACATCTTGTAGGTATGTGCAAATGGTGCCATCTGGATCTTTTGGAGCATTTTGCTGTATGCAGTCTTCAATTTTTATCTAATCTAGGCACATTTTATCCCTGTAGTGGCACTACACTGAAATTCTGGATTCCTGTACACAACACAAGGGGTGATGATAGCAGTGAATGATGAGAAAATGGCCATGGCTTTTGCATTTTCATTCCTGCCCTTTTCATTTTCTTAAGCTTCACTACCCAGGACTTTCCTCCTTCCTGCCTTAAATGACACCTAAAATTTAGATGAGATTGAAGAGAAGCCATCCTTTAACTTATCTTCCTTCACATTTAGATTAAATTGATGATTATTCAGTCCACCACCCAGATTAAAACTGAACTATTTAATGATAATATATGTATGGTAGAGTGACCATAAATGTGAACTTCATGGTGTTGAAGCTTAACTCCACACATTTCATTTTTACAAAAAAAAATTATTTCTGAAGAAACCATTCAGAAAACAGTCATTAGAGAAAGACACAGATGAATGACATGAAAGTTATTTTTCTGCTAAGAGGAAGAGACTAGGCCCAAGTTATATGAATGGTCAAGGCTAAGGATTAAAAAGACCACCCACAAATTCTCTTTGTTGAACTTTGATGACAAATTAATATAAATGAATATTCATAACCACCAAAAATTCAAAGATTCCCAGCTTCTTTTGTCCTTTCAATTTGGCTTGACATAGTGGATGTGAAAATACACTGCCTGGCAGAGACAGAATTCAATAAATGTTTGCTTTCATATTTTCTATATTTCTTTCCTTCCATCTATCCATCACCTAAGCAACCACCCAGCTATCCTACCTTTGATCCCTACCTCAGTCTCATTAACCATACAACTCTGTTTTTCATCTGCTCACCTAAGAAAATTAAGGCCATCTAAGTGAATTCTATTTTCTCATTTTCATTTCAAACTACTTTTTAACCTCTACTTTTCTTCTCTGTCCATTTCATCTCAGAGGAAGAAGAAAGTATTTTCTTTTCCATTGTTCTTTCTTTGAAATTTTTCTTCAAGGCGTTCAAATGATAACTCCTCTGTAATTTTACTCCCATATCCCTTCTTTCCTGACTTTCCATGTTAGAATGAACCACCATTTCTTTGAATTCCTAAAGAACTCTGACTGTATTACCATTATAGTAACAATTTTTTCCTCATAGCATGGTAATGTATAGGGCTGACACCTCTACTAAATGGTAAAATCTTTTAAGTCAAGGATCATTTACCTCTTTAAATTGGCTATTCGTGTCTAGTAGACTTTGAGAATTAAAGATGCTCAGTTGATGATTTTTGAGCTGAATGATGTTGATGACGTAGACAATGCACCGTATGACCTTCTAACCTGTATGAGTGTCGGGACTAGTCTTTCTCAGGTATCTAAGATGCTAAACTTTAGTGAATCTGTTGTATAGTGAGTACTTTTCTTAGATTAATTCACAAGTTAAGAAATATATCAGGATTTTCTGGTAAAGATGGTATTATAAAAAGATAAAATCTTAAGTCCATGATGCTAAGAAAAAATAAATATATTAATAAACTTGAAACAAAATAAAACAAAACAAAGTAGAAAGGTTGATGGAATAATGTCACCAGACTGCTTGAATCTGCATCAGGAATCAGGCAGAGATGGCCAAGAATTCAGCTCATGTTGTAAATGGAACACATGTGTTCCAGGCAAGGTAGAAAAATGGATCCTGGCTTACTGTTTGGCATGATAGATTAAGGTGGAATTCTATTGCCTAGGGGCATGATTTATAAAAAGCTGCTTGACTAGGGATCGAGGAAGATGTAGAGACAACTAACTGACCAGGAACTAGGCCAAGTTGCCTGTTCTGAAAAAACTGAGAGGGTCATGATTAATTTGCTGCTTCTAATCTTCTTCTTTTTCAAAGACAATTTTAATTTATTTATTATATGATGTGTGTTATGCACTGAATGTTTATGTACCTCCAAAATTCATATGTTGAAACCCTAACTCCCAATGTGATGGTATTTGGAGGTAAGGTCTTTGGGAGGTAATTAGGTTTCTAAGGTCATGAGGGTGAGGCCCCCGTGACAAGATTAGTGCTCTTATAAGAAGAGGAAGAGACACAGAGCTCTCTTTCTCTTTCTTCTCCACATGAGGACACAACAAGAAGGCAGCCACCTGCAAGTGGTTTTTAAAAGACCTTGAGTAAGTCATGCTATTGCTCTTATATTTCTTCTCAGCTCTTCAAATTCTTCTGCCACTAACATAAGAAACTACTTTAGAAATATATCAGTACCAATCTCCAGCTCTACTTAGGGACCACTAAGATACTACTTCACTCAGAAAGAAATGTCCTTTTTCTTCAGACTCAAGAGAAGCAGTTGGAGAAATGTAAACAATGATAGAACATTCTTCATTCTGCTGAAAATAATCATTTGTGAAGTTGTCTTAAAAAGTTTCAAAAGGCATTTGCCCTTTTTGACCATCTCAGAAGCTATGTGCATTGGGGAGGGTATGAGATTTAATGGGAAGTGGAGGGGAATTGTATAGAATGCATGAAAAATACCAAGCTTGGGGCTGCCTCAGTTCCTTATCTTGGATTTCCTCCTGCCTGACATGTTTGCGCACCTCACCAGCACCTTTTCAAAAAATGTTAGATGTCACTTCTTCAAAGAAACTCTTCTGACAACAAAAACAAATCTCGATCTCCAGTTATATGCTTTTCTGACAAGTGGCAGTTTTCCTCTCTGGAAATCGCCATAACTTTAATTGGTCATTATTTGTGAAGTAACTTGCTTGTCTCTCTCCTCTGCTCCTGGCTGCAGCAGGACAGAGACTAAGCACTCACTACAGCACCTGATGCTTAGGAGAGATTCAGTGAGTATTTACTGAGTGAATGAGGAGAAGGCAAAATATTCAGGGGCTTAAGATCTAGAGAATATCAAACTTTAAAAAAACCAAGTATACTTTTTAGGGTTCCCCTGTCACCAAAGTGAAGTGGGAGCCCACATGCTAGAAGTAAGAACCAGTTTCACCAGAACATGTTACCAAGGCAGAACCCCTGCGTGTAGTATAAACACATCCCTTCCCGCAGCAGTCACATGTGAGTCCTGGAAAATCTTATCTCCATCAAGAGGGATGAAGAGAGAGCCATGTCTTACACACCGCTTCTTGTCCTCCAATACTCGCAAGTCTTCCAGTGAGCCCTCCGGCATTCAGCAAATGCCTCTCTGTGCTCCACATCTTCTATGAACATCCTGCTTACCTTCTAGCTTTAACAGATATCTAGTTCTCTCCTAAAGATGGTGCTTCCCCTATAGTCCTCTCCAGTGGTAGCTTTCTCTTTCCCCTAACAGATCTTGTGCCACTGAGTTGAGCTGAGGCTCTCTTTTCCTATCATTTCTCTTTCCATCCCATTTTCTTTTACTACTCCATAAACTGCTTCGTGCTTTAAAATCTCATATCATCAGATCATCTCGTCTCTGTCTTGATGCTGCCTTTTACTCACCCTCACTTTTCACAGAGTTGGGTTCCTTGTTCAGAACCACGCTCCCTTATATTTTTCCTGTCTCATAGTTGATAATTCCCACACCCTGTCCTCAAAGTCCCTGAACCCTATTTTTTCCTGCCACTTGGCCACTCTCTCTCCCATAGTCATACCATAAACTTTGTGATTACTAAAAATTGTAATACTTCCATAATCAGATTTCTGAATTCTACCCTCGGATCACTACTTCTAATTTTTCCAACAATCTTTCAACCCTAACACTTTCTTACTGTGTCTTACCCTTTGACAGCCTCTCTTTCCTCCTTACCCAGCTTAAATTCCCTGCTCAATTGTAAAAATCACTCTCTATTCAGAGACCACAGTTCCCTTACCTTTCTTACTTCCATCTTTGGCTAAACCACAACCCAGCTTGCTTTCCATCTAACTGCTTGCACCCATACAGCTGAATAGGGTGCACTGTAGAGAAAATTTCACAACCACAAGGGCAAACCTCATTTTAAATTAATATCTAAAACCTCAGGTTAATCTTACCTACCGCTATTCAGCTACTTGCATCTGCATCAATCCATTCTGCCTTCCCTTCCTTTACTGGCTCCTAAAGAAAGTCAGTCACTCCATTTGCTCTAGACGTCATCCTTTTTCACTTACTCAAGGACATTATTTCAAAAGTTTTTCCCACTTCTACATCATCTTTCCCTTCCTACTGAACTATTTCCATCAGCATACACATGATATTTGTCCCGTTTGAAAACAAAATATAACAAAACTATTTTATTTATCTCTACTATGACAATAAGTTATAGAATGTTATGCCAATAAGTCATATTAACACAAGACAACTTATGTTTGTGACCTTACTGAAATTTGACTATCCAGCTGTGGTGGGTTCCCAGTCATATGTGTCTTATCTTAACCCCTATGCACCGTTATTTGAGGAAATATGAAAGTGTCCTTGTTATTTCCAACCAACATAACCTTACCAAAAAATGACAGTTCTTTCTGTGCTGGCTACTGATTATCTTCTTAGTCATTCATTTCTCAAACTTTCTGTTCTCAATCTATTGATATTCTAACTCTGGATGACAGAAATTGGGAGAAATGTGAAGACTGTAGAAGGAACAGCTTACATGGAAACAAGAACTGTGAGAAGGAGGGTGGGAGCTTTCTGATGGATTTGATTGATACTTAATGATGAGGTCTCTTATCCTTTGATTACCTGTGATCAAAGAACATTTGTAATCCAGACACTTTACTGATACAACATTTAAAATGAAAATATATCAAAAGACTTTTCAAAGAGTGGTAGTTCAGTGCCAATAGAATAAATTTGAATTTAAATGTCACTTTACTAAAAAATATAATTCCCATGTGGCCATCAGGAAGAGTAAAATTCTATTCACAGTAACTGAATTTGGGAGATTATAACTCTGAATTTGGGAGAGTATTCCTGTTTGTTTGTTTACTATGCAACATCTGTTTACATGACTACTGGATGCAACTAATTGGTTGACAATATGATATGTTATCCAGAATTGACCATGAGAAATGAGATGTTGTGACTCATGATTAATATAACATATAGAAGTAGGAACAAAATAGCACTTGAGAAATAGCCATAGTTATACCAGTAAGGAGTACAAAAAACTAGAGAAGAGGATAGATTTAGAGTCAACAGCTAATACTGCAAAATAATTGTCATTTATTTGCTAATAGTAAATAAATACAGTTTTCTAATGAATAAAAAACTGATCATTAGCAAATGATTCTAAATGTTATGCACATACTTTCCATTCAAGTGAACTAATTATTAATATTTATGCCCAACTGGCATAGTTTAATTCAACTACTCTTTCATAATGTTTTAGAAGTATCAGCAATAGTACCAGAAAAAATTTGATGGAAATTGTCTCTTATATTCTAACTTCTTTCTGTCAGAAACTGCCAGATTGCTTCAAATATATGACATAAAGATATCGAAGACATAATGAGCTTAAAGAGAGCAATATTCAAAGAGAAAAAGTAAGATGAGTGTAAGTATACAACAGCTGTCAATCAGAATTAAATACCATGTGGTTACTATCTAAGTGTCAAAAAAAGGACAACTCAACAGCAATATATAATTCTATATTTAGTCACCTTGTAACAAATGCCTTATTTTTTAAGATCTGGGTAATATATGGCAGAGATGTGGGCATACTATTCTTTTTTTTTTTGCGGTACGCAGGCCTCTCACTGCTGTGGCCTCTCCCGTTGAGGAGCACAGGCTCAGGACGCGCAGGCTCAGCGGCCATAGCTCACGGGCCCAGCCGCTCCGCGGCATGTGGGATCTTCCCGGACCGGGGCACGAACCCGTGTCCCCTGCATCGGCAGGCGGGCTCTCAACCACTGCGCCACCAGGGAAGCCCGGGCATACTATTCTTAAACTCTTCATAATTAGGAGTGGAAATGTGCTATGAAGTACATACATCAACTATCAGTTCTCTAATTAAGAGACCCTCTGCCCTTCTTGAAACACCTGTGATGTATGTATGTGTAGAATTTCAGCTCATCAGATTTGATCCTTAACATGCTGACATCTAAGCCAAACTCTGCATGAAATAAAAAGCTAACTAGTAACTAAGCTTATGGACTTAAGTCTCGGAGTATATAAATATTTGGGACTCAGAAAAACCTTACGTCTGCAGGAATGCAACTGTTATGATTTTTAAAAATATAATTACATCCAGAAAGGAATTACAATCACTTTCCTCTGCAAGCAACCAAATGCATTGCTGCATTTAACTCAGAAGAATAACTCCGTCTAAGCCATTTCAAGTATATTTATCATCTAAAAAGTTCTTCTCCTATTTAGCTCACACTATAAGACTTTATAAATTCCTCTGTCTCTTCATTACAGTCACTACCTAATGCCTCGTCACTTCTTCACTCATTTTAAGACACTATCACCTATGCCACAGTGTTCTCCATTCCTATTCTTGATATGATACTGGCAATTTTATGTCCATATGGACAACTCCTCCACAGCAACCTCCTTTCCTTTAGTAAGTCATTCTATTGCACAACTACAAACTCTCATCCTTCTTGCTTATCTACTCAGTTTATTCCACTGCATTTTTTGGGGGTGTGTGTGTGCTGACCACCAGCCTTTCTTTTCTCATCCTATGCTCCCTCTATCTTCTAACGTCACTTACCTCCATTCCAAATTCAGATTCCACAGACCATTTTTGAACCACTCATTTTTTTTTTACATCTTTATTGGAGTATAATCGCTTTACAATGGTATGTTAGTTTCTGCTTTATAACAAAGTGAATCAGCTATACATATACATATATCCCCACATCTTCTCCCTCTTGCATCTCCCTCCCACCCTCCTTATTCCCTCCTTATTCCACCCCTCTAGGTGGTCACAAAGCATCTAGCTGATCTCCCTGTGCTATGCGGCTGCTTCCCAATAGCTATCTATTTTACGTTTGGTAGTGAATCACTCCTTTTTTAAGAGGATCCTAAACTCCTCTGATTCATCATCATTCATTCTCTGGGGAACGCTGGCTGATAGTTTCTATAGCACCTTCTACCTTTTATTTAGCATTCAACATATATCTAATTAGGTCTTTAGTGTTTGTCTTCTCTACAGAATTACAGACTCCAGGAGGGCAGGATATAGCTCTCTTATTAATCAGTAGCCTTAGAATCTAGCACATTTTCTAGCACATATAGTATATGCTCAAAAAACATTTATTGAAATTAAAAAAGTGTAAGGAATTTTGCATGTCTCATTTTAATTCTTTGTAATACTCGTTGGTATCGCTTACATTTTAGAAAATGCATTTATTATGTAAAATCCTTTGCAAAAAGGCAAGTCTGCTGAATTTCCCTAGACACAAGTAATCAAAGTTACATACTACAGAATCAATTACTAAAAATAACTTTCAGAATTTGAATTAGTATAATTTAATATAGTATCTTGATTGTTAATTAAAAAACACTATGATTCACATAATTTAGTGCATATAAAAGTATATTTCCTCATCCTTTAATATATTACTAGTGACCAAATACCTTAGTTAAGTTAAACAGTATTGGAACAGATTGCACTGCAGCACTTCAAGACTTCTCAAAGCCTTTGATATGTCAACATTTACTGTGACTCACTGCACTGAGATGTGCTACACAACGCAGCATTTCACACACTTACTTGGCCCCCATAAAGCTTTTGGTTCACACAGTGTCCCAAGGAATGATGGTCTAAAGATTTGCTTTGAGTAGTATTGATGATTTAGAACCCATTTGGGAATGATTTTATATATGCCAGTATTCTTATATATCACATTCCTGATCCCTTAAAAGTATTATTTAATGCAAATAATCTTATAATTGGAAAACATGTACAAGATGAGATAAAAATAGGACATATCTTGAGTTGTACAAAGATTTTGAAAAATCTTAGTGATTCTAAATTTCTGAAGAAAAGTCAACAAAGAAGTTTTTCCAGATAGTAGGAGTCTTTCTGAATATATATCTTTCATTGCAAAAACATCCCTATGCTGTTAGCATTTTTGATTTTTACTGAGATTGAACATTTATTCTATTATGCATATTTGCAACTATAAGCATAAGTATATTTAAAAGTAGGTGTCACCTATTAAAGAGTTCTGGTTTCAAAAGTATTCATTCATAATCATCACTTGGCGTGCTTGCTAAAAATGGAAGCTTCTCAATCCAATGACAGTTTCTGATTCAGTAAACTGGGGGAAAGGCCCAGATTTTTAACTTTTTAATAAACTTCCAGGTGGTTTTTTGTCTTGGAGGAAACTTTTATTATACCCTAAGAAAGGGATTATAAACAAAGAGGTACTATTATAACTCAAAATCTCTCTCTTTCCATTCTCACACCAAGTGTTTGCTGGCCAAACCCCTTTTTTTTGCTGTTTACCATTAATTTATATTTCACTTGGGCATAAATGAGATACTCTTATTAAATTTTCATCTGCAAAGGCTATATTCTGGATTACATATTATGCACTAAGACCAAATATATCCTATAGACAAAGAAAATAAATAATTCTATTAGAGGGCAAAACTTACATTATCTTTTTGGAAATGATTCTTTATGTCATTGAAGTGAGTATATTGTCTACAATAGTTTTTAAACACTATTTCAGTATTACTCCTTGCTGTGTCTCCTGTTAAGGAAGCTCTTGACTTCTACCTTCAGAGGGTATTAATATATTATAGCATCTCTTAAAATTAAAAAAACCACTGTTTTGATGAGTTTACAGAAATAAGTGTTTATATAAACTGAGTATTTCCAAATACTCAGAAAACAGTAAACAGAATTTCTAATGCATGAATTGTGAAAATCTCTAAAAGATGCTTTTCAAAGGCCATTTTCAATAAAAATCCAAATCAGACTTTTAAAATAATTATTATTCAAAGAAAAAAGGTTATTTGACTTTATATAAATTATCAATGTGGTATAATATACAAGGGCATATCTCATTTTTATAAGACTGAGGTTTGATTTCTCATGAAAAATATATTTAATCTGAAATTATTGTTATTATACTAGTTTACTAATCAAATAAACTAAATTTACTCCTATATAAATTTTAATATTATGAAAACATATAATTTTTAAAATAAATGGAATCACGATTCTCTCAAACTTTTCATATAAATAATAATTGTGTTCTGTACTGTATCAAACAAAATTTCCAAGACAGTTAGGTAACTTAAACCTTAGATTAATATTAAGCTGAGTTAGTTAATAGATAATTATTGAATAAACAATTTACTTCTAAGATAAAATAGTGAAACATTGAATACATATAATATTAACTATGCACTATTTTCTCTGATATAAATGTAGCCACTCCAGCTTTCTTTTGCCTCCAAGAGATATTTTAAGTAATTATTAATAGGTATGTACTTATTGCCATTTTGTTAATTGTTTACTGGCTGCTTTTGTAGTTCCTCTGTTTCTTTTCTTTTTTTTTTTTTTTTGCGGTATGCGGGCCTCTCAGTGTTGTGGCCTCTCCCGTTGCGGAGCACAGGCTCCGGACTCGCAGGCTCATTGGCTATGGCTCCGCGGCATGTGGGATCTTCCCGGACCAGGGCACGAACCCGTGTCCCCTGCATCGGCAGGCAGACTCTCAACCACTGCGCCACCAGGAAAGTCCAACAATAAAATCTTTGATACATGTTCATTTTATTCTCATAAGAATCACGTTTTTAACGTAAAAATTTTTCTTTAGCACCCCCAGTATTTGAGAAAGTGTCTATGTACCCCCAGGTATAAACTTACCCAAATTTAAAGACTGATGACATAAAAGAGTCACTTTTCAACAGTGCTTCACTATACCCTATGACAATGGCTTTCAATCTTTGTACGTTCTTCAGAATCACTGGCAGGTTAAAAAATGAACAAATAAAAAATTGTTTGGGGGCTTCGCTGGTGGCGCAGTGGTTGCGAGTCCGCCTGCCGATGCAGGGGACACGGGTTCGTGCCCCGGTCCGGGAAGATCCCACATGCCGCGGAGCGGCTGGGCCCGTGAGCCATGGCCGCTGAGCCTGCGCGTCCGGAGCCTGTGCTCTGCAACGGGAGAGGCCACAACAGTGAGAGGCCCGCATACCGCAAAAAAAAAAAAAAAGAAAACAAAAAAACAAAACAAAACTGTTTTGGCTGCCCTAGTGATTTTAAGGGATACCTGGGCTGAGAACTTCATTCTAGCATCATCTTTGGCCACAGCTGAGAGCAAGTGGAGAGGAGACGGGCCTGTTAAGTACTAGTCCTTCTCCCCTGCTGCAACCCAAACTGCTCTGCTTTTAGGAGTTTTATATATAGACACCTCTTAAAGAAAAGGTTTCACAGCTTTAAGAAGCTTGAAAATCACTCTTTTTTCCTAAAGCCACCTATCTGTAATTCTCACTATTCTTCTCAAACTCGATCCTTATCAAAGCAAACAATCACTCTTGACTATATATACCTTATTTGCCTTCTTATCCCATTCTGGGAACAGCATCACCGTCATCTCCAAATTTCCAAATCTTGCCCATCTGTTAGGATTAAGCTTAAATGTCATGTTCCCATGAAGATTGTGCACATTTTCATTTTTTAAAAAAAGGTAGAAGTATTTAACTTTCTTGATTTATCCTATAGTTTATCTTGTATATCTTGTATATATGCTCATTATAACTACTTTCTGTCAAGACAATACATATTTTAATAACTGTGATTTTCTCTACATCTAGAAGTCTCCTTCCTCAATCCACAATCTCACATTCCTTCCTCAAAAAATATCTAATATACACAGTGGAACTCATACCAGCAGAAGTTGTCACATCCCTTGTTATATAAGTGGGCAAAGAATAAAAGAAGTATAATATTCTATTAGAATATTGACCCAGTGCTATAATGTATTTTTATAAATATGCAAATCAACCCATGGAGCAAAAGATTTATTCAAAAGACTAGGTACTGGGACTTTCCTGCACAGTGGTTAAGAATCCACCTGCCAATGCAAGGGACACGGGTTCTATGCCTGGTCCGGGAAGGTCCCACATGTGGTAGAGCAACTAAGCCCACGTGCCACAACTACTGAAGCCTGTGCACCACAACTACTGAGCCCACGTGCTGCAAGTACTGAAGGCTGCACACCTAGAGCCCATGCTCTGCAACAAGAGAAGCCACCGCCACCTCAATGAGAAGCCCGCGCACCGCAACAAAGAGTAGCCCCGGCTCAGCCTAACTAGAGAAAGCCTGTGCAGCAACGAAGACCCAACACAGCCAAAAAAAAGACTAGGTACTGAATTAAGCTTTTCAATGATTTTACTATTTCCCTTACTCACCTGACTCATTTGAATATTAGTTATAAATCATCTATCCCATTCTCTTGTCCATTGACTCATTTATGCATTTCCAATTTCTTGAGCACCTAAATGTGTCATTGTTTCCATGACATGCTCTGGATAACCAGATAACCACAATATCCAGTTCCTCAAAATATCTTGTAAGAGGATTAAAAAAAAGGAAGTAAAATAGAATAGATTTATTAATGGGCTTATCTTCTTCCACGAATTTCCTTCAGCCTTGTCAAATCCCTATTCCATTCTGTCAAAATCTATTTGGGCATTACTTCTTTATGATCTTGTTCCTAATTCCTCCACTCTCTCTCTCACATATTCCAGGAGTACACGGTTGTTTTAAAATACTAAAACCAATTAATGTAGTACACCTTATCCATAGAATAAAAGAAAAAAAAAACACATGAGTATCTCACTAGACTCAGAAAATGCATCTGACAAATCCAACACCACTTCATAATAAAAACTTTCAAAATATTAGGGAGAGAAGGGAATGTGTTTTAGTCAGTGCTCTCCAGAAAAAGAAAACCAGTAGGATATATATTATATATTACATATATATATGTGTACCCATACATATGTGTGTATATATATAGAGAGAGAATTGGCACACACTATTTTGGAGGCTGAGAAGTAACATGACCTACCATCTGCAAGCTAAAGACGCAGGACAGCCAGTGGTGTAATTTCAGTCTGAGTCTGAGAACCAGGGGAGCCGATGGTGTAAATCTCAATTTGAGGGCAGGAGAAGACCAATGTCTCAGTTCAAATAGTCAGGCAGAGAGAGTATCCAACTTTCCTCTGTCTTTTCATTCTCTTTGGGCCCTGAACAGATTGGATTATGTCCACCCACACCAGGGAGGGCAATTTGCTTCACTTAGTGCCTCAATTCAAATGCTAATCTCTTCCAGAAACATCCTCACAGACACACCCAGAATAATATTTCACCAGATATCTGGGCACTCAGTGTACTAGTCCAAGTGACACATAAAATTAAAGCATTAGAATGTCTTCATCCTGATTTAGGACACCTATAAAGAAGCCACACCTAGAAAAGGGAACACTCTTGCACTGCTAGTGGGAATGTAAATTGATACAGCCACTATGGAGAACAGTATGGAGGTTCCTTAAAAAACTACAAATAGAACTACCATACGACCCAGCAATCCCACTACTGGGCATATACCCTGAGAAAACCATAATTCAAAAAGAGACATGTACCAAAATGTTCATTGCAGCTCTATTTACAATAGCCAGGACATGGAAGCAACCTAAGTGTCCATCAACAGATGAATGGATAAAGAAGATGTCTCACATATATACAATGGAATATTACTCAGCCATAAAAAGAAATGAAACTGAGTTATTTGTAATGAGGTGGATAGACCTGGAGTCTGTCATACAGAGTGAAGTAAGTCAGAAGGAGAAAAACAAATACCGTATGCTAACACATATATATGGAATCTAAGGAAAAAAAATGTCATGAAGAGACTAGGGGTAGGACAGGAATAAAACACAGACCTACTAGAGCATGGACTTGAGGATATGGGGAGGGGGAAGGGTAAGATGTGACGAAGTGAGAGAGTGGCAGGGACATATATACACTACCAAATGTAAATTAGATAGCTAGTGGGAAGCTGCTGCATAGCACAGGGAGGTCAGCTCTATGCTTTGTGACCACCTAAAGGGGTGGGATAGGGAGGGTGGGAGGGAGGGTGACACAAGAGGGAAGAGCTATGGGAATGTATGTATATGTATAACTGATTCACTTTGTTGTAAAGGAGAAACTAACACACTATTGTAAAACAGTTATACTCCAATAAAGATGTTAAAAAAATAAAAAAGAAGCCACACCTAATATCATAGTAGTGAAAGACTGAATGCTTTTCCCCTAAGATAAGGAACAAAACAAAAAGATATGCTCTTGCCACTTCTATTTAACATCATACTGAAATTTCATGTATTGCCTTGGCAATAAAGCAAAAAATAAATAAATAAATAAATAAATAAATAAAATAAATAAAAGGTATCCAGAATGAAAAGAAAAAATTAAAACTATATCTGTCTGTTGATGACAAGATCTTACATATAGAAAATCCAAAGAGGTCTGCTAAAACACTCTTATAACTAATAAATGAGTTTACACAAGTTGCAGTATATAAGAAAAATATACAAAAATCAATTATATTTCTATATTCTAGCAATGAAAAATTAAGAAAATAGAATGATAAAAGCTAGTCTATTTCTAATACCATTAAAAAGAATAAAATAGAGAGAGATACATTTTTTAAAGAAGCATAAGATTTGTATAATAACATCACAAAACACTGTTGAAAAAAATTAAAGAAGACCTAAACAAATGGAAAGGTATCCCATGTTCATTGATCAAAAGACAATATTATTAAGATAATAGTACTTCTTAAATAGATATACAAATTCAACTCAATCCCTATTAATACCCCACCTGGCTTTTTGTGGAAATTGACCAGTTATCCTAAAATTCATATGGCACAGAATAGTCAAAATAATCTTGAAAAAGGAAAAAGTTGATGGATTCACACTTTCTAATTTCAAAACTTACTACAGTATTCAAGACTGTGTGGTATTTAGATAAGGACATAGACCAATGGAATAGGATTGAGATTCCAGAAATAAAGTGTTACATTTATGGTCATTTGGTTTTTCACAAGAATGGCTAAACAATTCAATGGGGAAATAATAAACTTTCCAACAAATGATGCTAAGACACTTGGATATCAATATGCAAAGGAGTGAAGGTGTTTCTCACCTATTATATACAATACACCTATTGTATATGTGTTCCTCACATTATATACAATAATTCATTCAAAATGACTTGTAAACCTAAATGTAAGAGCTAAAATTATTAAACCCTCAGAAGAAAATATACAGTTATTCCTTGGTGTCCTTTGGGACACCAGGAACACCCTGAGGATATCAAAAATCTGTAGAAGCTCAAGACCCTTACATAAAATGGTGTAGTACAGTCAGTTCTCCATATCCAAGGATGTAGAACCTGGGGATATGGCGAACCAACTGTAGTAATAAATCTTTAGGACCTTAAATTAGAAAATGTCTTCCTAAATATAATACTCAAATCACAAGAAGGCAAAGAAAAATTATATAAATTAGATTTCATCAAAATTTAAAACTTTGTGCAATGAACACAATCGATAAAGTGAAAAGACAACCCAAAGATGAGAAAAAAATATTTGCAAATCATATTTCTGATGAGGGATTTGTATCTAGAAAATGTAAAGAACTCTTAAAACTCAGCAGTAATAAGAAAAATAACCCAATATTAAAATGAGCAAAGGATCTGAACAAACATATCTCCAAAGATATATAAATGGCCAGTGAGCACATAAGAGATACTCAATATCATTAGCCATCAGGGACATGCAAATCAGAACCACACTGAGACACCATTTCATTCTCAAAAGAATGGCTATAATCAAAAAGATAATAACATGTCCATGAAGATGTGAAGACACTAGAATCCTCTATACAGTGTTGGTGGTAATGTAAAACTGTGCAGCCATTTGGAAATCTGTCTAGGAATTCCTCAGTTAAACACAGCATTAACATATGACCCAGCAATTCTACTTCTAGGCATGTACCTAAGAAATATAAAAACATATGTCCACTCAAAAACTTGAACATGAATATTAATAGCAACCATATTTATCATATCCCCAAAGTGTAAATAATCCAAATATCCATCCTCTGATGAATGGATAAAATGTGATATATCTAAGCAATGGAGTGTTATTCTGTAATGAAAGCATAAAGGAATAAAGTGGAACGAAGTTTTGACACACTACTATATAGATGAATATTTAAAACATTATGCTAAGTAAAAGGAGCCAGTTAAAGACCACGTTTTGTATGATTTCACTTATAGAAAAAGTTCAGAATAGAAAAATCTATACAGAAAGTAAATTAGTGGTTGACTTGGGTTGGCCAGTGGGAGAAGTGTGTGGAGGATTGTAGGAGATGGAAGTGACTGTTAATGAATATAAGGTTTCTTTCTGGGATGCAGAAAATATTTTAAATTGATTGTGGTGATGATTGTGCAACTCCATGAATATACTAAAAACTATTGAATGGTACACGTTAAATAGGTGTTGTATGGTATATACATTATATTTTAATAGAGCTTTTATTTAAAAAAATAAACTAAACTAAACTTGGCATCTAAACACAACTCAGCAATTGCACTCTTGGGCACTGATTCCACAGGAAAGAAAGCTTATGTTCACACAATACCTGTACACAGATGCTCACAGAAGCTTTGCTCATAATAGCCAAAACCTGGAAACAGCCCAGATGGACTTTAATCAGTGAATGGTTAAACAAACTGTGGTACAACCACACCATGGAAAATTACTCAGCAATAAAGAGGAACAAATTATTGGTATACACAATAACCTGGATGAAGCTCCAGTGAACTAAGCTAAGTGAGAAAAGAAAATCCCAAAGGTTACATACTAGATGAGTCTATTTATATAACATTCTTAAAGTAACAAAATTATAGAAATGGAGAAAAGCTTAGTGGTTGCCAAGGATTAAGGGGGATAGGGTGGGGGATAAGTGTGGTTTATTGTAAAATATTTATTTTAATCTTTTCTTCACAATTTTCTAATATTTCCATAATTGAAATAATAACACCTTTTACCATCTTCCCATCTAAAAAATGTTTTTCTCTGTTCAAGAATCCAAGTTGTTTAATAGCAGTCCAAAGGTATAAAAGCTCAGCTCCTGCTAAAAATCATTAAAAATTTTTTTTGAATATTTGACTCTGATTTCAGGCAACTAATTTCATTGATTATCTTGTTACTGTTAAGAGGAAACTGCTTATCAAATGCAGTATGTATTTTCTGAGAATGCTGTTTGATAATGAACATTTTATTATTATTAAAAATCTTTTATACAACAAACAAGCAGCTTTTCCACTTCGCTCTGCCTTAGCAAGTTGTAAATGCCATTTATGGTGAAATTGGTATCCTATCTTCATCTAGACTCTTGTTCTTTACTTTAGTACTAGCTTCTTCATTTCTACTCATATCTGCTTCAATAGTATACCTTCATTTTAACTTTTAAAATCTATCCATATGTATTCTTTAAAGTAAAAAAAAAAAAATCATTATTTTTTGTTTAAAATAATAGTATATACTTCTATTTGAATACCAGATTGATTACATAAGTCATTGTAACTTATGCCATCTGCATAAAATATTCAAACAGCTGCATTATAGTGTTACATCAGTACACAGAAGAAATCATTTGAACTGAATCACTCCATTGCCACTGACTGTATCACCGCTGTGTTTATGCGTAATACTAAAAATGACACAAGTGCTACATCACATGCTCTGCAATACATTATACATAATGTAAAGTTTTTAAAAAATATAATGTTGTATTTAATGGGAAAGTGTCTTCTATGGCCTCAGTTTCAATTTTTTAATTAAATTAATTAAAATTAAATAAAATTTAAAATTTTATTCCTTAGTTGCACTAGCCACATTTCAGGTCTCAATAGCCCTGCGTATTTTATTAAAAGCCATAACAAAACAAAAATCCAGTCCTATTCCTTAGCCTGAGGTAGCAAAATTCCTTTGAAGAGTTTTGTAGCAAACTACTGATACTGTCAAAAGTGTTCCCAAATTCAAAGAAAGGAGCAAAGGTAAAATGCTTGTTTCTCTAATGACGACTAATAGCAAATTATTGTATCCTTACTTTCAAGGAATAGCACTGACAATACACTAGGCCTGAAATTTGGAAAGAAACAAAATTCTGAATAAGGCTGAGTTAGGATGGATAAGATAACTATTGTATATCTACTGACAATGCAAAAATATATATATATAAGAAATCTTTAGCTACCATTTTTACTTTCAAAATACCATTTTGTTCTTCTAGCCATAAGAGTTTTACTCTAAGAATTATATACATGACAGCATCAGTGTAGAAAAAAATGGAAGCAACAACTTGCAATGGTTCGACCCCAAAGAGAAGCTCTGAAAATGAAGCCTGGTAGGCTTGATGCTTACTCGCTAGCTGCTTCACTAAGACAAAGGCTACATACAGTTATCTCAAGATTTCTGTTTGCACAATATTAGTTCTCAGGCACCTTCAAATGCAGACAAAATCTTTCTGACTTTGGAAGGTTACCCTTTTCTTAATGCTAGTTTATTTGGCTTCTTGAGAAGGAATTTTTTTTTTAATTCACTTTTTTTTTTTTTTTTCCTCACAGACATAAATAGCTCTAGTGCTTTCCCTGGATTCCAAGGAGATCTATGTCATGGATATCAACACCTTCAACATCATCATAATAACATAATAACATCAAATTTGCTTCTTATGAGGTCCTTTATGAAGCATCTTCCTAAGAGTTATAGTATTCCAGGTAAACTTAAATATGGTTGTTTTAACTATGTTCATATCTTAGTCATGGCTATCTATGTCATCACCTCCTTCCCTTTTGATAAAATGGATTCCTAATTCACCCAGGTAAGTTGTTTATTTGTTGGAGTCAGGCTCCTGCTGCTAGTATACCCTGAGCAGCCTAGTATAACTGGGAAACTGAAGTCCAACCCAAATGAATTCAATGTTAACTCTTTGTGAGAGGAGCACAGACATGCAAGTGAGCTTTCTCATTCATAGAAATGTGAAGGCTGGATAAACTGCAGCTAGTAGACAAAGAAAAATGTTTCTATGATCATTCCTCTAAATGTTTATTAATATAGTTTAACCGTAAAAGGGTAATGACTATTTCTATATATTTCTATTACATGATTTTTTTCCTCTTTTATTTAAAGACAAGATTATATTAGGAAGTCTAAACAGATAACTTTTAATATCATCTCTCTACTGATGTTAATTCAAGGTTTGTTTTAAAATATTTATGAAATTTAATATTTGAAAGCATTGAATTTCTGATATTTTAATCAAGTGAATATTAAAAATGAATATCCCAATCGCTTAGGTATTTAAGTTACAAGTGATTTCTCTGCTGCATATATGAGTTTATATATGAACATACTTCGAAATTTTGCAATGACTAAATGGAATGCGTTTGGAAATTAGCAAAAGGCTATTTGTTTTAAACTCTGTCTCAAGAAAAAATTATTTCTGAAAGTATCATAAGAACATTCTTATAAGCTATTCTACTGAATCTTTAAAGCATATTCCTGAAATGAGCATCATTACTTGTGCTCAGTGAAAACAGAAGAATTTGTGTAGCTGTATTAGGGCTAAAAGTCTTTAAAATTGAAATAAGAGGAAAACCAATGAGATCAAAATATTATATATCTATAGAAAGAATGCTGGAGGTTATTGTGACAAGATACTGTCTTTGGAGGTTGGACTTGGGACATTTTCCCCTTCTTTTCCTAAAATTCTCATGAGTCATATGCATTATTTTTATAAGAGAAAAAGAAATTTGCTTAGAATTACAATGGTTAATATTCATGGAGAGGAAGAACAATTAAAAATGGAGTTTTTCTTCTATTTAAGCATTAATTCTGAACATGAATTGTTTGTCAAAGCAAATCTCACATGTTAATAAAAGAAGACCATTAATTAAACTATTAATAAAAAGACCATTAATTTAAAAACTATGTATAAGGTATGGATGGAACTGGATTCATGATGCATTTTATTTTTTCAGCTGTATAAGAGTGTAATCCAGAATATTATCTTTAAGTAATTGTTTTAAAGTAATCTACAATCAAGATCAAATTATTAATTAAACAAAAATGCAATTGAGTGTCAGATCTTAACATTAACCATAGGTAAACTGGATGTATTTCCAGGAACACAAGCATTTATATTGGGGGAAATGGTTTCATCTGCTACAGAGTTTAACAATTCAACTATTAAGCCTTATAATAAGAATCGCAGTAAGTACGTACTGGGAGTTTATCACGTTTAATGTTTTATGTAAACAATCTATATGACACAAACTTATATCCCCAGCTTACCTATACTTTCTTACCTATAAGAACACAGAAGAAGCCTGGAGGGTTAAATAAATCCCTAGTGAGAGACAGATGTAGGATTTCATGCCACAATCTAGGCTATGCACTTAATCATTATGTTAAAATGCATTGCAGTGACTCAACAATTCTTTATATCCATTATTAATGCTTCTATCTGATTCTTTGGTCTTTATTTAATTGTTTTTGTAATAAATTAAAGTGAAGCATAAACACATAGTGTTCTGAAAACAGTCAAGGGATCTACAAAGCAAACTAATTTATGGTGTAGCCTCTAATTAGCTGTAATTACAATATTTAATAAATGAAACACCTACTTTTGGAGATAATCGAATATTTTCACTGTACTCCACTAATACTATGGTGTATACAATAGGCTAATAACAATCAAAAGTATTATTCAAATGCTGTCGGGAACGATAAAAGTACAATTTATTGCCAACACTGTACTATTCTTCTACTAAAACATTTCATACGGAAACCGAGTATAAGAAAAATAAATTATGTAATCACCCATAATTTAACTCCAATTAAGATTGCATCTTATTCTTACAGAACACACTCATTCAAGCACATGGTTGCACATACACACACATTCACTCATCCGAAATGTTATTTATTACTATTGAAGAATTTCTCTGAATACTGGAGGTCAATGAAAGTGCTCACCAGTATGTGTTAGACATTAAACAATCGTAGACACTGCCAGGGTCACTAATATTACAGCAAAAAGAAAAATTTGAGTTCCTTTAGAATCTGATCCCTTTAAGACATTTAGCAGTAATGTTTAATCTAGTCATATTTTAAAAGCAATATTTTTAGGAATCTGTTAGAGTCAGCCTGCAGTTATCAACACCTATTAACAAACTCTAAAGTTTATTTTGTTCTTTTCCCAATTTGTGTGGGTTAGGAGGAAGGATATAAAAAAACTAGGAATGAGTTACAAATTGTTTACTACTCGTGAATATGCATGATGACTGAGTATCAAATCATTGAGTGCCAGAGGGCTCACGATCTTATATTTTGTTTGCTTCCAAAGGGGAATAACAGTTCTGTGTTGTCTTTAAATAAAAATCTAAGTATCGAAGATGGCAGCAGCAGTAAGTAATAGTAAACTTCATTTTGCTTTATGATGAAATGAAAGGACCAACTAAACTACCATGTGATGTCTTAAATCAGCTCTTAATATCAAAGAACAAAGTGATATTACCGCTATTTGGACTTCTGGAAAGAAATAAGAAGACAAATGAACAAAAGAAACTTCAGCTGACCAAAGATGCTAATTAGTGTAAATTCCATTTGCAAAGAAAGAATAGCTTCCCTCCAAAGAGACATCACAGTGCATGCAAAATCAAGAACATTAACTGCCAAGGCCATTCTGGATTTAGTAGAAGTTTCAGTGTTTTCACTCTGTAATCAATGGACAATCTAGAGGAATAAGAATACTATGACTTTTTTGATATTCTAAAGTTAGATGTCCCCCCCCCAAAAAAAACGACCACAAAAAACAGTAAGCATGATTAATAGCTCTTAGCCACAATGCCAGTAAATATAATCTCAAAAAATTTACAAAACAGTCTAGATTTTTTGTTTGTATATTTGATTTAGAAACACCAAATCATGCTTTTATTCAGCTATTTATGTAAAAGAAATGAATTTTTCATTTTCATTATTTTTTTAAGAAATAAAATGTGGCAGTTTTTTGATAATATTTATCTCAGCCTATTTTTATGTATCCAAAAATATGCGCTTCTTGAATTTCCTTTGAATTTTTGCCTAACCAGCGGCTATGAACTCTTACAGTGACAATATTATCCATTATCCAGCATTTGACATGACAGCTCAACATCACTACATTAACCGACTTTCGCGTCTTCTCCCTCCCTGTGGGGCCCTCTCTCCTAAGATTGATGAGGTGCGACTCAGTGTTTGAGCTGCCATCCTGACTTGACAAACAGCAAGAGTGGTCCCTGCACAGAACGGAGGAAGGAGGGCAAAGGAGAGAGAGAGTCACAGTGTATCCTGGAATACAGTAGACTCACACACTTGCTTTCCAAGAGAATTAAAACATCTTTTCTCAGACTCTACACTTCAGTCAAACACATGACTTCTTCCTTTCAAGTTCCCCAAAGCTTCACTGGTATGTATTGAAAATGTAACAATTAGAGAGGGATTAAACTTTTGTCCCTGTGATATTTCAGACAAGCTAAGATAAAAGTTGCTACTCCTTCCAAGTTTAAATACATTGAAACTCTAATCACTTACAATTCCCAGAATGGTGTTATTGCTTGCTTTTTAACTATTGAATTCACTCTGGCAGAGCTAGGGTAATAAAACCCATCATATTCTAATTTTCAGACAGCTTGATAGAACCAATGTTCTTAGTATAGATAAAGTGTAATGGAGCACTTTCTTTCCCATAGGAAAGTCTTTGACTCATATGCTCTGATGCCAACTAGCCTTCACATCTGCTGTTTCACCATTGATAGCTGTAACTTGGCATGCTAAACTAGTGTCTGATGAAGCAGCTTTCCTCAAAGGCACCATTTTATTTCTTGCAATGGGAACATAGTAAAATGGTGTTGGTTTTCTGTAGGCCTTATGCAAATCCCTGTAATAAACATAGGATCAGGCCTCACATACAATAAATTGTGTGTTAGTTGAGGATGGGGGAGGGAGACAACCTCTTTGGGTAAAAATCACCCTCTTACTCTGCCAATAAATTAAATGCATCATAAAGAAGTGGTTTAAATATTTCAAACTTGACTAATTAATATCAAAGCCGTAAGAGGCACTGAAAAGAATACAAAAACACTTCAAAAATACCAGTTTATAATATTAAACAAAATATTATCATTTAACCTACCATTAACAGTAATCCATTACCCACACCAATATCTTGACACCATTAATAGAAAAAAAAATAATTTGGGAGAGTTAGAGAAATGATATGGTTACAAAAATCTTTGGTGAGATATTTCTTTTAGATTTCTAGAAAAAGTGTCTGAGGAAGAACACATCAACGTGAAGAGATGAAAATTTCAGTAATAATATTAATCATTAATCTAAACTGATTGCTCAGATACACTGGTGTTGAATCACATAAAGCTTTTTTTTTTTTCACTCTTAAGTATGTAGAAAAATTTTAAAAGTAAATTATCCACAAACTTGAATACACAAAGTAAACAAAAAATTCAAAATGAAGTCTCTATTTATTCTAAATAACCATAGAGTTATTATCCAGGTTAGTAACTTGCAAGCAAGTTACTAGAACACATTTGGGCCTGGAAGCCTAAAGATATCTTGTTTTTCCATCCCCCAAGATACAGCAGAATGTCATGTTTGAGGAACATGTTGTTTCAGTTTAGATCTGCAGGGGGATATTGAAGAATTATCAAGTGACACAAAGGAAGACTTCAATTAGAATTATGTAATAAGTTACCCCCATCCATTAATATAGGTACATTCTTTTTTCTACAACAAGGAAAGGAGTGACAGTAGTTCACTAAATATTACAGGATCGAACAATAAGCTCAGGCAAGAAAACTACCTGAGCCCAAATCTCAAACTACTTCTCAGAACCTAACAATATATAGCTATAGTGTGAAGTACTTCACCTCTTCTTAATCTCCTGCCCCTTAGGAAAACACAAGTCACATGTACAAACCTTCCAATACTCTAATATGCCCCTTTATGGGTCTCTTCTTTAATTTCCCCTCTGCGCTCCCCCCCCATGAGAGAAGAAACTGCAATAAAAGTTTATAAAGGAAAGGTGAATATATTCACTGCTCAAGTCCCACAGAACATATGTTTTCTCAACTTTTTAGAGACACAAGCAAAAATCAGGATTTACCCCACCATGCTTGTTAGAGAAAGCTCTAACCTTCTTCATACCGCTACAAGACAATTCTTATGTATTCCTATTGGGGGCGTCCAGGAATGTTATCAAAAGTGAAGATGTAATTAGATTATTTATTCCCAGCAAATCTGTTGAAAAAGGCTTTAAACGCAATCCCGGTAAATAATTCAAAGGAAGTAAGAATGTGGTCAGCAGAGTTCTCATTTCATGCCACTAATATTTTCTGGGGTCTGGGTTTCAGAAGAGAAGAATGCCCACCCTAATATGAAAGAAATGGAAGTAGATGCAATCAGTCATTAACTATTATTGCCAATAAAGAAGGGGTTATTTAAATTTCAAATGAAATTAACTCTTTCTGCACATTAGAATCACAAGAGGAGGTTACAAAAAACTCAGATGCCCAGGATCCTACCTCAAGAGAGTTTCAATTACTTGACTTGAGAGGGGTGTGGGGCTCGGTATTCTTTAAAAGCTCCCCAAGTGCTTCTAATGTTCTAATGTGCAGACAGGTTGAGACTACTGATTTAAACAAATGGATATTTTAAAGATGTTTGAAACTTAGTGGATGATCTATCCAAATAGGACAAAATAATGACTCCATCCCTTGAGAAAGGAAAACTGATATGAAAATCAAGAATATTCCCTTACTCATCAGAGTGGTATACTGTCCATCACAGACAAGACTGTATTTCCACATGATGTACATGCTATCTAGTTCTACTGGTTGCCATATTTCCTAGGACTCCGGTAGATAAAAAACTAGCCCCGGGCTTCCCTGGTGGTGCAGTGGTTGAGAATCTGCCTGCTAATGCAGGGGACATGGGTTCGAGCCCTGGTCTGGGAAGATCCCACATGCCGCCGAGCAACTAGACCCGTGAGCCACAACTACTGGGCCTGCGTGTCTGGAGCCTGTGCTCCGCGACAAGAGAGGCCGCCATAGTGAGAGGAGAGAAAGCCCTTGCACAGAAACGAAGACCCAACACAGCCAAAAATAAATAAATAAATAAATAAATTTTTTTAAAAATGTAACAAATGTTCAAGTACAATTGGTGTCTTAAAAAAATTTTTTTTAAATAATAAAATTAAAAAAAAAACTAGCCCCCTGAGTTAAAGTAGTGCTTTAACTGGGGATTCTGATAAAGTAGTCAGTATGACTAGTATTGCTGGGCTCTGGTCTAGAATTTATGATGCATGCATAGGGATTTGTTTTTCTATCAAAAAACCAAAAATTTTAATCACAAAACTTTGATGTTAATATATCTATGCTCATGTTAATATTTGAGTTTTAAATTACCTTCTAGGCACAGGGACAATATCCTCCATGTGAGACATAAAGCTGACATTTGAGACCCTTTTTCTCTAACTTATTGAGGAGAAAAGGGGATTGTTATTACTAAGCATAAACTGACTCCAGGTAAATAAAGTTACCTAAAAACAAAGCTATGTGGCTGGTTAGTAACACCTAAATAAACAGGGCAACTCTTACATGAGCAAATATTTAAGAAATAATCCCTGTACTTACTATGGTACTAAAGTACCATAGTGAATTTTCTAATTATTATATTGTCAAAGAATCCCTTCTGGATAATGGTGGAAAATGATTAGAAAATATAAAGTAGTAAATCTGGTACACAATGAAAGACATACTTGATTTCTATCCATGTGCAAATAATTACTGAACTTTTTCTTTGCAATGACCATACTTAACGAGGAATTTGTTTTATAAAATATAAAAGTCTTTTAAAGAATAAGTCCTGGAGATCTAATGTGCAGAATAGTGATTATAGTCAACAATACTGTGTTATAAACTTCCAAGTTGCTAAGAAGCAAGATCTTAATTGTTCTAACAACAAAAAAGAAATGATAATTTTAATGTCATGGAGGCATTGGTTAATGCTAGACTGGTAATCATATTGCAATATATAAATTTCTCAAATCAAAACACTGTACATCTTAAAGTTACAAAATGCTCTATGTTGATTATATTGCAATAAAAATAAATAAAATAAATTCAAAACTAACTTTAAATATCTTTCCCATCTTCAAAAACTATTGTAGGTCAATTTCCTGAATACGCAAAATGGAAATTCCCAAGTATTCTACCATCAATATAAGAAGAGGAAATAAACATTTATTTCAGAAAATACTTTTCAATCTGAAAAGTAACTACAGATGTCATGTTGATATTTTACTTTTCTAATGTATAAATCTCTTTATAGTAAATATATTATAATTGAACTATCAGCACTGTTCTAAATAAAAATAACAGAAATTATGTTTTGCAGAAATTAAGAAATATCTAATGAATGGTATGTTTCTAAATCCATTTATTAAGTGCATGCAATAAACTGCCAACTTTTTACATTCTATCCCTTGACTCAAAAATTACTTATGTTCTTTTGGCATTTAAGAAGCAAAATTCACTCAGGCTTTCAAAAAATCATTACAGGCATGCCATACCAGCAATTCAGGCTTAAAAATCTATACTGTCACCCCAGCATAATTTAATTTTAGAAGACCATTGAACTGATAAGCTCAGAATAAGTACCAGACTATAAAGAACATGTTATAGTTGTATCTGCCCCAATGGCTTAAGGCAAATGTTTTAAAAACCTTAATATGATCAAGCAGTTGAGGTCATGTAGGTGAGCCAAAATGACTAATGCACTTAGCTCTTCTGAGTAATGATGGATATGCCATGATGTCTTTGGCTATTACTTTTGTTGTTGATACTATGAGTCCCTTGGCTATTGCTTTCATAATTAATAAGTCACTTAACCTCTCCGTGGCCCAGTTTCTTCATCTGTTAAATGAGCATAATGCTAATTGCTTCCTACCTTCCTTAGAGGTTGCTGTGAAGATTAATGAGCTGGCATTTAGAATGTACTGAGTTCTTCTAAAGAGGGAAGCTATGCATAAACAAAAACAAAACAAAACAAAATACAACCCTCTTTGTTGCTAAGTAACAAGAAATAAAACTACCCTCCCCATGGATTAATCCACTTGTTTGCATGCCTAACACTGTAAACTTCATACACTTCTGAATAAATTGACTTTTTAACCCAAGGTTAAAACGGAAATGCCATGAGGTCTATGTATTTTGAAGAAAACTTTTTATCTCTCTACAGAGCAGAGAAATTTTGAAAGTAAACACTCATTCTACCTAAAACCTCTGTCATCGATGTTCCATCAATGAATGTGATATTCATTTTGCCAAAAGATAACTGTACAGAATTTGATTTAAAAAAAAGTGAGTTGCCACCTTAAAGGAAACCTAACTATGTAACACTGATAACAGATGACAATGAAATCTTTAGAGGAGGTTGGGAAAATGGGAATCTGTAAACTTAGGGGGAAATAATATTTTTAAAGTGTGCTTTATAGTAACTTAGAAGATAGAAAACATACTAATAATCTTCTAGACTTGGACAAAGAAATATTCAGACAAATTGACATAATATTCAAGGTACCAGCTGGTAAATTTAGCTACATAGGATAAGGTAGCACAAGAAAGAGATAGACTATTAGCAACAAGAAGAATAACAAAGAGGAGGGGGAGGAAATAATATTTTAAGGAACTGGGCAGTTTGCAAACAGAATTTAGAGGTGATATAGAGGAGTTAGAATTTGTATGGTTGGGTAATAAAATTGTTTGCGATCTTCAGTGTCTCAAGCCAGTAAAAGTTCTCGAAATTGTTTCAACATGGCTCCAGGCCTTAATTAAAAATCAAATTAAGCATGTTGCCTTGAGGTGCTTTGTTAAAACCTCTGAAAAAGTTAAGGAAATGCCTTGTAGGTTTTCTCCTCTGGATTAAAAAGCTTCTAGCCCAAAGTAGCAATGATTAAGTCTAGAGAGAGGCACATTTTAATATGAACTGTGGGTGTGGTTTTTAGATTATAAATGGACTCAACTGGATATATTTAAAGGCCAAAAAAGCTTAGCAGAAATAGAGTCTGTTTCAAAGGTATTAATAGAAAAGCCTCCGGGCCTCCAAATTTCTAGGAGTAGGACAGCTGACTTATAAGCTCCACGAAGGTTTATGTTACATGCCACTAAGAGTTTTTGGTCATTTGTTAAGCAACATTATTGTGGCAACTGTTAACTAATAGAACCCAAAACACATGCAAAGTCTGTGCTGGGAACTGGAGATCCAAGTGTAAATGATACAGATTCAATTCACGTACCCGTGCTGTGCAGTGTAGTATGGAAATAGAAGAATTAATGGAATACAATTTGGGGTGATAATTTAATAACTGAGGTATAAGTGCTCAGAGAATTTTAAAAAGGAGTACCTTACCCAGACTGGGTCGATTTGGGTATGGGAAAGGATCAAGAAAATTTGCCTGGATTAATAGAATTTGGATCCAAGGAATAAAGAAAATATAACCTATTAGGTTGGTAGATAAGGGCAGAAAAGCATAACAGAAGGAGGTGTATCATATAGTCATCATATGACACGGTCTAACCAGTTTGGCTGGAGTTTAGAGTGTGAGAGCAGCTGGCTAAAAAATAAAAAGAAGCCAGACCATGATGTGCCTTGTAAACCTGATAAGGAGCTAGGTTCTTATCCTAAAGCAAAGAAGGGGGGTGTTTTGGAGGGTGTTAAGTCACCTTGTAGAGTGTAGAGAACAATAGGGAAAAAAATTGGGAAAGAGAAATGTTGCAAAACCCTGGACAGAGATGACACTGTTCTGAACCAGGTTGGCAGTAAAGGAAATAGAAAGATATATAGGAGGTAGACAAGTGTTGGGAGGTGCTGGGAGATGCACAATATTTGTCTAAGGTTTAGCGCAATCCCTTCCACATAAGAGATAAGTAAATATTTATTGAATAAAAATGTATTCTTACAACTGAACATCCATATCATATAATTGAGAGCATATGATGCATGATGAGACTGGCTGAAATAAGACATCCTACTTATTAGATTACAAAAAAATGTTAAAATTAAGAAAGAACATTTTTTCATATTAAATAATTTTTAAAGTTCCCTTTACCTGTGATTTGGCATAAATTCCCAAAAGAACTGTTAATTGCATCTCAATATACTATTTCAGAATACATAGCCTAGAAAATAGCTTCTGAAAACTGCCCCCTCAGATTTTTTTAAAATTTCACTTATCAAATTATTCCTTCTTCGTGACAACAATAATGAGAAGAATGAAGCAATTTAAATAAGATAAACATGGTGTGATCTTTAAAAATCTATTTTAAAAATTATCTAGTTGTGGGTCATAGAAACATAATTTACTTGACTATGTTTAAATCATTCTAACTTCTGAATTTTTTAATTAGCCATGTATTCTAGTAATGGTAATTTATAATGTCTATCAAGCTTTTATTAGGCACTTAGCATATCATGTAGAGCTTTCATTTAACATTAAAAAAATTGTGAGAATGGTTCTGTTAGTCATTCTAATTTAGAGATGAGGGGTCAGAGGTTTACAATGGTTCTGTTAGTCATTCTAATTTAGAGATGAGGGGTCAGAGGTTTACAAGGGGCAGTGTCTCATCTAAATACAGCCAATAGGTGGTGGGGTCTGAAATTAAGCTCAGGTTTCTCTGATTCCACAGTTTCTTTCCCTCTTAGCAACTATTCTAAATTGTAGACTATGTGTTCAGAAGTATTAAGTGATTCATATTAGGTATCTGATACCATTTAAATGTCCTTTTAACATGTGGCAGGAATCTTTTTTAGTAACCCTATGAAAGAGGATATGCATTTCCTCTGATATCTTTTGGAAAGACAGACTATATTGGCATATGTGGCAAAGCCAGAGATTTCAGGTAGACCAAACCCAGAGAGAGAATTTGTAGAAATTGAAAAACCTGAGTCATAAGTTGCATAGAAACAAGGTGATTTCAGCATCATTTTGTAAAACATATGACTTACTTTGAAAATACAGGCATTCTCAAAAGAGACCATAACACCTACAGGCTATAGCTGAGTTGTATAGTTTTTATATAGCTATAGCTGAAGTTTTACTTCAAGGAGAAAGAATGTGCTGTTGCTTGGTGACATTCTATACAGTGTTCAGCCCTGGGGTGAGATTTCAGTTCTGCTGCACCAAGTTCCCAGATTCTGAGAATGTTTTGACCCTACTTTATTGTTTTTCAATAAAATCCTTGGGCGCTCAGCAATTTTATTATCTAAATATAATTAAGAACGTATTGGTGATGTCATATAGCTTTCTATTGTTTTACATGGGATAACACTGAAGAAGCACCATCTGCTCGATTTTGAGTTATTTTGCCAGTCATGGCTTTACAGTTATCCCTGGAGAGAATCTGTGTGGAGTGTAATGGATATAGAAGAAAAAAAGAATGAACTCTTCTTGAAGACAATATACATGTAAGGTCAATGAACAAAGTCAAGTATGTTCTTTGGAAGAGGAATTATTCAATGTTGTAGAATGGCAGTGGAACTCTGTGTTTTGCAATACTGAAGACTCACCCCCTTTAAAGCCAGGTATCTTGAGCCAGCTCTTGCTTGTAGTAACACAACTTTAACATTCTTTAAAATAATTTTCTGGAACTGAGCTGTTTCAGAATAATGAGTTAACAGCAGAGTCTTGTTCAATTAGTAAAAACAGGATGGAAATTCCTTTAGAAATCAATGCCTTAAGGGTGCTTCCTAGAGTGTTTGTATGCATTGCTGTTAATTAAGAAATAAAAGAATGGTATCAGATGTAAATCGACTATACACAATAGTCTTGGATTCATTGTAGAATTTCAAAATGACCATGCAATTGCTTCAATTACAGAGTGCTAGGGAATTTTTTTTAAACTTCATCCCAATGGCTGGTATAAGTAGATAGTTTAACAAGCCAAAATATGTGGTTGAAATTAGTATCATTTCGGGCTACACTAAAATAACTAAAGAAAAATCAACATTTACTGTATCCATTTACATTCTAATGCTTTTTCAAATTTCAACAGTAAGAATTCAGCATGTGATAAAGTTATCAACATAATTGTCAACTTAGTGATTATCACTGTGTGGTTTTTATCGTGACAATTCTACATTCCCAAAGGCTTCAATTTTACAGAAAGTCTGTGCTGTTGGAAACAGAAAGTTGTTTCATGTCACTTTTCTCTGGGTGCTAGAGGCACCCATGTGTATGAGAAAGAAAAACAAGAGAGTAGGAAGAAAAGTGAACAGCAAAGAAAAGTGAAGTTAGACAAAATGACACTGCAAGAGAGCAACTGAACTAAACAAAAAACAAAACTAGCAAAACAGAAGTTGGAAAGACAAGAAAGACAAAGAAGGGAGAAAATAAGCTTAAAGATGGGGAAAAGGAGAAAAATTTTAAACATTGATTTTCCAGAGGTATACCTTGCTCATAATATATAAGAACTTTGAAACTTAAGATATTTGAGCCTTCTAGAAAATAAAAATAAAATTTAAACTCTGAAGTATTTGTGAAACAGAAATAATTACTTCTGGTTATCAAATCACTTGCATTAGTATTTTTTTTGTATTATTGTACAAAGTCAACTTCAAAATTCCCTTGAATATTGTAATAATTTAAATGCATTACATATTCACTCCCAGCAAAGTTAAAGACACCGATGATGTACACTTAGAATTTTCAACAGCTGGTTTCTTTCTTATTTAAAAAAAATTGTTTTATAAGAAAAACAGTCTATTAATATTAAATATTCAATTGGGGAAAATTGATCAATTGTGATTAATATAGACAAATAGCACCATACTGATCATAATGCTTTGCTCATATTATTCAATAAATTTGATTAGATGATAATAATTTTCCAATTGAATAAAAAATATGGATCCAATCTTTAACCTAGGCATAAAAAATATTCTCTTTGAAAGTAATTAAATTTTAAGAATTATATAGATTTGACTAAAATAATCAATCTATCTCATTCTTCGGGTATTTGGTGTCCTCCAGAACCCTAAAAGAAGCCGATTTAACTTGGTAAGAATTTTTATAAAGAAAGTTGCATAATTATTTGGCAAAGTTAAGTAAAACTCAGTTATATGATCCTTGATCTAGTCTTCCCTGTCTCCAACTAAACTATAACCTTCTTAAAAGTGAGAATTAGATGTTATTTGCTCTAGCATACCCAATGTGTAGTACAATTTCTGGTACTCGGTAGGTACTTACTGAATGTTGAAAGAATTTGTTTTATAACTTGAGTCAGTTATTTTTTTTAAAGAAAAAAACATCTCCCACTTCTACTACCCACTTGAATTGCCAATTGCATTCATGTGAACAGTGAAGGAAAATACCAAGGCTTAAAAATTTGCCCAAACTACAAACCACATAAAAATACTTAGTAAAATAGAAAAGAAATTATGAAGTAATACTGATTCCCTAAAATGGAATCTCCTCATTGCGTCTACTCTGGCCCAGTGAGATGAGTAGAAGCAAGGAGAAGATCTGAATAATAAAGAGGAGGGCAAGATATTCTATATGCTTGGAACTTGGTGCAAGCACACTTTCCATTTAAATGTTCCACAGGCTGTCCCACTGCAAACCATTGCAAGTTCAATGGGGTAGCCCATTTTGAGATTCTGTGCCTTCCAGAATATTAGATGGATGAATGTCCAGAGAATGGGAACTGTTTCTGCTTGTTTCTACCAGTCCTTACTTTCCTTCTTTTTCTATAGGCTCTGAACAAGTTGACCTTGTCTCATTATAACAGAAAGAAATGTCTGTATGGAAAACATTCTTACATGTAATCATTTTATTCTCCTGGAATATCCACACCTTGTAGAGTCTGACTCTACTATTCAATTTTCAGTAAATATATTTATTTATTTATTTACATTCAAAGATAAAACCTTGTTGGGGAAAAATAATTTTACTTTTTTACAGATTCTCCTCCAAACAAAAATGGAATACTTACAAAACAACAACTCCTTGCCATTTGCAAGTATAAAAATATTTTGCCTTGATGGTCGTATATTTAGTTGTATACCTCTCCACCACCTGAGGAATATGCTATTGATTGTTCTGCACAAATAACAATGTTGCTACACTCTTAAATTCATTAATAGAAAACGGTTTGTTGGCATTCTATCATGTTAATACATAAATTTTGGATAACCAGTAGGACTTACCTTGAAAAAAGTCATGGTTGCACCATCCTCTACCGTTCCATACTCTATCTTGGTTTGCTTAGCTAAATCATCAGCAGAGTCAATAGGGGATTCCATGCGCTCCACTGTCAGAAAGGCTGCTAAGTTAGCAGTATACGAAGAAATGATGATAAGTGTGAAAAACCACCAAATGCCTCCCACTATCCTGGTGGAGAGCGCTTTGGGCATGAGCTCAGAACCTAACAGAGATTGGGGGGAAAAGGTGAAACGAATACAGAGAATTTGATCAGCAGTCAGGTACTTTTGGTCATAGTGGCAGAATGGAATCACTGTGTAATAAAAGCTTAAATCACAGATTTGCATATCTCTGTAGTAAGCAAGGAACAACCACTGGGAGAGCAGAGGCTAATTTCAGATAATACGTAGTCTCTTAGGACATCTGAGTTTATGTATAGTGACAGGAGACTCAAGTTCTACCTGAGACAGTGCAAAATAAGAATTACATATTAATGACTGGGTAACCTTTATAAAAATAGCATTAGAAGGGCGAAATCTCTCTCTCTCTCACTCTAGTTTATAAACCACTTTTATAGATTTTCATATCTTGTTAGTTATGTGGGTTTTAGAAGAAATGACAATGTACATTCTAATCCATTTCTTAACAAGCTTTATTTATGTAAGGATTCATTTTTCATGCGCATGAAGCCCCAAAATCTTGTCTATACTGCCATTTAAAAAAGTAATGTTGTAGCAAAATAATTTTAATTATCCACATTTCTTGAGCTGTGGGGTTTTAGTCCAGTTTTTATTTTAAAATAGGTAGTAAATTATTTTCTTATGCATAAACAAATGTCTCCTATCACTATAGTTAGCCTCAATGAGGGAAATCAGAATAAGAATAAATAGTTAAATCGTCATAAATTTATTTTTACACACATATAAAAATTTCATAATTATATTACAAAACATGGCTGGAGTTGCCTGCTCATGGTATTAATAAGAGAATGAGATCTGATAATTATATTTTGCTTTTGAGTATTATTAATTTTAATTAATTTAGGTTATAAAATAAAATTCTAACAATTTTTAAATGGAGTCCTTTGGTTTTACCACATTATTTGTAGTGTTAATATTGAAATGAACACATATCAACATGTGTAACATTTTTTATAAAAAAGTATACTAAATTTATGGATATATATATATATATATTACTATTCACTTTTAATCATTTTGAACCTACAGTCAAGAAAGCATTGGCTACAAATTAATTAATTTTAATAGGGTTTGAGTAAAATGGAATGAAGCAAAGATGGACTCCATTTGCTGTTTTGTTTAACATATTTTTTAATATAATAACGGATGCAGGAAGGTAACGTATCTTTAGAAGGAATGAAAAATACAACAAATTATTCATGTTAACATTGAAAAGAAGTGGTATCATGACTTGGCTCTATCAAAGCAGCCCATCTTATACTGCAATTCATGTCACCCTTCCAATTTCAAACAAAGAAACAAACAAACATTTTTAAAAAGCAGACAGACTTGGACATGACAGCCAACTCCAGCTCCAGACTCTGCCTACCACTCTGTAAGGGAAAAAAACAGAAAAGTACCTTTCTGACGTAGTTGCTCCTAGGCCCTGTCAGACACACACTCGGACACCGAAACACTATAAAATATTCAATATTCCCAAGATGGTCAGCAGCTATGGCTGCCCAGTCTACTTTTTAAAAAAAATTTTTTTTTAACAACAACACCAATAAAGTCAAACAAGACTGGGAAAGAAAAAAAAAACAGTGGAGACATTCG